>NC_141146.1:137130640-138348140 GCF_053477565.2 Lygodium microphyllum
TTTAATGGGTTAGTTGAGGAAGATGCGGAACTCCACATTAGGGAGTTTCAAAAGCTGATGTTTAACTGTCGCATTCAAGAGGAAGGACATTTGATGATGTTCTTCAATATGACTCTCAAAGGAAGAGCCGCTATATGGTATCATGGTTTAGAAGCCAGAACCATATTGAACATTGATGCATTTTATGGAGCTTTTCGAAGGGAGTTTGCCCCTGAAAGGGGTGGGCAATATTGGTTGCGTGTACTCAACGTGACCCACCAAGAACCACACGAAGATATTCGTGCTTATGCGAAGAAGATAAAAGAGGTTTTCCGTAAGTTGGACACCTCTATCCCTATCCCCGCAGCTGCCAAATTGCAATATTTCCTACATGGTTTGGACTTTAATATCCAATTGCAGTTGAGTAGTGTCCCCTTGGGGGATGTAGATACTGCCATTACACGAGCACAAGAGGTGGAATCCCGACTACAAGCAGCCTATGCTTCTCGCGGCAATTCGAATATGGGTTTAGTATTGGGAAACAATGTGGCAATGACCAATGGCAGTAGTGGTCAAGGGATAGCGATGGCTAATCCTAATGGGAGAGGGAACATGATGCAGAATGTCCCTTTATTACTAGCTCCCCCTAGCATGTCAATGCCTACGGGCAGTCAGATGGCTCCAAGTAGTGGAGGCCAGGCGGTCAATTCTAACACCATGCCTGTAGCTCAATAGCCTGTGCCTAATCGAATTGTTAGGCCGATTGAACGACATGGTAATGACCAAGGCTATGAGTCGAGTTCTTCCAATGTTCTTGGTGAGGTTAAGGACATGATGAAGCATTATACCGACATGATTACGGAGCAGTATCGACAAATAGCTATTGATGTCAACTTCCTTAAAAAACAACAAAATTTGATAGGAAGTAGATACCCAGAGGAGGGTGCACCGTCGAGGTTTAGTTGCAAATGGTGTGGCGGGCAGCACTATCCAAGAAATTGCCCAAATGTTAAGTGCGACATTTGTGGAAAATCTGGCCATTTAGCAGCTACTTGTTGGAGTAAGATCAGTTCCCTCCAGCGAGGAAGTCGGCAACCAGGGCCTGTTAATCATCGTGCCCAAGGAAATGATTCCCAGCGAGAGGACGGGCCTAAACAAATACTTCAACGACCAAAGACTACAGTGGAGGAGCTACCCAGTGGTAGTGGGGTTAGTTTGATTGAGGCTGTACGCGTTAATGATGCTGAAACCTCTAATCTGCGAGCTGTTCTTACAAGAGGTCAAAAGGGTAGAGGAGCCGACAAGGATAAGCCTATCGACGGAAACCCTAAACAGGGCGATAAAGGAATGCAAGTTTTGGATCCTGCCATGGAAGGGGGACCTTTGAAGCCTGTGGAAAGTAAAGCCGATAAGGAACCACCAAAGAAGAAGGTGAAAGTTAAGAAAGAGGCAATAAAGCCGGTTCAGCGACCTAAAGAGCGGATGGTTTGGCGTGAAAAGCGAGCTCTATCAAATTATCATGAATTCGATTTGGCGAGCTCTCTTTGCGAAGTCAAGCCGGATGTGAATCTTTTACAGCTTATTAAGCTTTCCCCAGGAGTACGCAAGGAATTTAGAAAGATTCTACGTACCGGGTATATTGTAGAACCTTTGGGTATTGCGCGAGTTGGTGATGACTGGTTCGAGCATGCTGAGAAGCATTGCCCAAGGGTTGCAGCCTATGTCGATGGGATATTAGTAGATTATGCCATTGTCGACACAGGATCATCTGTTAACATTATGAGTTCTGAACTGATGGAAAGGTTGGGTCTTGCGATTCAGAAAGATACCTCCACAATTCTTAGAATGGCAGATGACAGTTTGAGACAGCCGGAAGGCTGCATTACTAAGGTCCATGTCACTGTTGCAAATGTAGAATGCATGTTGGACTTTAGGGTGATTCGTTTTGCAGGGCGGCCAAGTTACCGAGTACTACTTGGACGACCTTGGATCTTGCAAGCAGACTGCCAAGTGGATATACCTGCCGGTCGACTGATATTCGGCAGAGGTGCCCAGCGTGTGGTGGTTGATGCTTATCCTGAGTCCCCGCAGAGTGAGAGAGCTCCTCTATCTTCTACAGAATTGGAGACATTAGAAGATTTATCTGCCAGTGAGACATCATCGAGCGATGAGTCCAAAGAGGGATCCACCACGGAGGACATCTATCAGATCACTTTGAACGAGCCGATAGAGGGCCAAGATCGTATAAGAGATGCAGATGTTATCGAGCTAAACCTTGGTACGCTTGATGATTCGCGGCCAATCAAATTAGGGTCTATGCTCAGTACAACAGAAAGGGAGGACTATGTGGCCTTGATCCAGGAATTCCGTGATATCTTTGCCTGGAGTTATGATGAGTTGAGAGGCATTCCTCCTAGTCTTGCTGTTCATACAATTCCGTTGAAAGAGGGTAGTCGTCCTGTACGGCAGAAAGTAAGGCGTATGCCTTTCGAATTGAGGGACGGGCTGTTTGAAGAGTTACAGAAGCTTCGAAAAGCGGGTTTGATTTTTCCTGTGCAACACACGGAATGGTGTTCGCCAGTTGTGATTAGAAAGAAGAAGAATAATCAGATCCGTTTATGTGTAGACTTTAGGGAGCTGAATAAGCAAACAGTTAAGGACTACTACCCATTGCCATTTATTGACCAGATTTTGGATCAATTAGCGGGTAGGGAGATATATTCGTTTATGGATTGCTTTGCAGGATACAACCAAATGGCAATTGCAGAAGAGGACAAGTTGAAAACAACTTTTATCACTGTATTTGGTACTTTTGCGTACCATGTGATGGCCTTTGGTTTATGCAATGCGCCTGGTTCGTGGCAACGAACAGCAGATAAGACATTCGGTGACATATCCCCTGAAGAGTTGAAGGTGTTTATTGATGATTTAGGGGCTGCCACCGTGAGAGAAAGGCAGTTGATCATTCTAAGAAAATGCTTTGAGCGCTGTAGACAAATCTGCATCGCCTTAAACCCACGGAAGTGTGTTTTTGGAGTACCTTATGGGCTGTTGCTGGGTCATGTGGTCAGTTCGGTAGGAATTGCGACAGACCCTGAGAAGGTCAAAGTTATAGTTGCCATGGGTCCACCACGCACTCCGAAGGAGGTTCATAGCTTTCTGTCTTCGGTTGGTTACTATCGTAGATTCATAAACGCCTTGGCAGAAAGAACGTTGCCGCTTACAAATTTATTGTCCTTTAGCTGTTCGTTTGTATGGGGTGACCCTTGTAAGGTAGCATTCGAGGACGTGAAACAAGAGCTAGCAAGAGCGCCCATTTTAAAAGCACCTAAAAGAGGTGAGGTGTTTTATATATTTTCAGCAACCACGATGTATAGTATCAGCTGCTGTTTAGCCCAAATTTGGGAAGAGAAGTGGTACCACCCGATTGCTTTTACTAGTCGGAAGCTAGGGATATCCGAAATCAACTATACTTACATGGAGAAATTGTGTCTAGCGATGGTCTTTGGGACCAAGAAATTCAGGCATTACATTCTCTATGAGAAAGTCGTGCTTTATACAAAGGCGGAGGGACTTCGATTATTGATGAATAAGCTATAGCCGCCTGATCGTCTAATAAAGTGGTTGATCACTTTGCAGGAATTTGATTATGAAATCAAGAGTAAGCCACCAAGGTTGCAAGGCATCGTGGAATGTCTTGTGGACTTTGGGGAGCCGAAAGAATCTGTGGCTGAAGGTAGTGATATGGAGTGGTTATTTAAAATAGATACGGCATCTATTCCCTCCTGGTATGCTGCAATAACGCATTATTTATCAACGGGAGAGGCGGGATCCGAACTATCTAAAGCTGAGAGAAGGAAAATTAAGCAACAAGCGTTAAAGTTTGCCTTGATCGCAGGTACATTATATCGGCAAGGGGTTGATGACATCTATCGCCGGTGTGTGATGCCTGATGAGGTGCCCTTCATTTTGGAAGAGTGCCATGATTCTGCTTGCGGTGGCCATTTTGCTGGACGGCTCACAGCACAAAAGGCTTTAAGAGCAGGTTATTGGTGGCCTGCCATCTTCCAGGATGCATTTGCGTATGTTAAGCGATGCGATATTTGCCAACGACACGATAGTCGAGAGAATAGGAAACGACCACTCACCCCTATTATGGCGATACTTCCATTTGAGAAGTGGGGAATAGACTTTGTGGGTCCTATTACTCCGTCGTCGACTACGCAAAAGAGGTACATCATTGTCGCAACTGACTACTTCACAAAGTGGTCAGAAGCACGTGCAACAAGGAAAGATGATGCTAAAGAAACTGCTAGTTTCCTTTTAGAGCAGATAATATGCCGGTTTGGTCCGCCGAAAGAATTAGTGTCGGACCGCGGAACCCATTTCCTAAATAAGGTGATCAAAGGTTTGACAGAGCTGTGGCAAATCAAGCATAACAAGACAACCCCCTATAACCCGCAAGCCAATGGGCAAGTTGAAAGCACCAACAAGCAGCTTGTGGGCATCCTGTCCAAAATTGTGTCGGAAAAGAAACGGGATTGGGATAAAAAGTTATACGTGGCAGTGTGGGCTTATAATACGACCTTCAAACGAGCCACTGGCCATACCCCGTTCAAGTTAGTATATGGGGAGGAGTGTGTCTTGCCTCTAGAAATTGAGCTGCCGACTATTCGGTTTGCCATCAATCATTCTTTGAGCGATGAAGACGCACTTTTTGAGCGCTTGACGACACTGGCACATTTAGATGAGCTTAAGTTGCAGAGCTTATTGCACCAAGAAGTAGCGAAGCGCCGAATGAAGCAGTTACACGACCTCAAAGCCAAGAAATACACCTTTAAGAAAGGACAACTTGTTCTGTATTATGACGCACGACGTGAATTATTCCCAGGCAAGCTAGAGCCCAAATGGGATGGGCCCTATAGGATCGTTAGAATAGGAAAGAATAAATCCACAGTTTTGTTAGCTGACCTTGAGGGGATAGAATTTAAAAATAAGGTTAATCTTAATAAGATTAAACCTTATTATTTATGATTGCACTAATGCTATGACTGCCTTGCAGGTCTAGGCAAGATCGATCAAACATCTGCAAGGAAATCGTGATAGAGGTTGATGGGTCGTCTGATCCCTTATTTAGAACACCCATATTTAGAACAGAGGTATCATCAGGGGAAGCTCATTTGGTGGAGCAAAGGATACAAGGTGATTGAGCAAGAAGGCGGGACATTTATTTGGAAAATCAAGGTCTTCTGCCATCACTGCCTACAGATTTTGACGAGCATCCCTGTTGAATTCAATGATGGTGGAGGGATGGAGCCTACAGTCCACCCGTTGAATATGCTGAATTTCAATTACCATAATTACGAGTAGAGTTCAGGATGGCAGGATATGTAAACCCTTTATGGACGTACACCTTGTATTTTGATGGGGCGTCCAGGGGTCCATGCAAAAAAGGAAGTGTAGGAGTTGTCATCCGAGACCCCCGACGACGCATTGTCATGAAGTTAGCTGCTTATCTCGGGGTGAATTTTACCAATAATATGGCAGAATACAAAGCCCTGATTATGGGTTTGAATATTGCGAAGAAGGGTGGTATCCGCCAGTTATTGGTGAAAGGGGACTCTCAGTTGGTTTTAAATCAACTCAATGGGACATACATGGTACGAAACCCCATCCTTTGTATGTACCATCATACTGCCATCGCCCTGCTAGACGAATTCGATAGAGTGTCTTTTCAGCTGATTCCACGGAATTGGAATCAGTTTGCTGATTCATTGGCTAATTTTGCGTATGAAGAAGACCTCTTCTTTAATTGTGGCCCTTGTCCCGATATATCTATTGATGGTGAGACAGGACCTGGTCGTTTGTGGGGTATGCTTTCTGAACATGCCCTCTTTGGCAGACGATGGTTGATTTGGGTGATGCAGAGGGTAAGCGAGACTCATCTGCCTTTATTATCTTGGACCCACAGACTGGTTAGACGACATGTGATGCGAACACCTCTTGCGATATACGCAGGGGGGATAGGTCATAATTTAATGCACCTAGTTTAGGGCTACGAGCCTTTGTTCCCCTGGGAATGGTATGCTTTGATATCTATCATGGTTGTTTCCAGGTGGATGTTCTGCATAGTATTGTTTTATTTCATTAGGCCAAGAGGGCCGATTCAGTTTTGTAGCAAAGTCATGTCTGATTTCATTAGGCCAAGAGGGCCATTTTCCTGTCTAGTGCAGGTACGTTTAATTGGGTTTTTGTTTTAGTGTTGTGCTGGACAGATTTCGTGTTTTGTGGAATTTGATGGAGCCTGGAGGAGCCTTTGCTGCGATGGAAGCTTCTTGTGGCCAATCCAGGTGATATTTCTCCTTTACGAGTACCTTTATTTCCTGTTATATGTGTATCTGTACTTGTCGAGGGGATCTATTTTTGTTAGGGATCGGCAACCAAGGCATGAAGTCCCAAGTTTAGGCTAAGTATGTTTGAGGGAGGTTGGAGTAGTCATTGCCTCCTGCAACGACATTGTTAGACATTCAAAGACTTGGTTTAGAAGGAAGTCCTAGTGGCCCTGTTCTGCTAACCTGCTAGGCAGCCGTTCTAGGAGTTCTTGTTAGTAGTGAGGCAGTTAGAGAAGCCTGCCAGAAGATAATAATGATGATGCCAAGAAACCCTGAACATCCCAAAAGATGAATATAAATATGAAGGTGTGTAAAAAGGGGTTCTAACCCCTATCAAAGAAAAGAAATGAAATAAAAAATATATAAGCAGTTGATCATTGCCTTGCGAAGGCCTGGTAGGTTCCTGGGGACGAGTCAGACCCGGGGCCGATACCTTGTCTTCCTAGGGGTGGCTTCTTGCTGGAGAAAATTGACAAAACAAGGAAGGTTGGAGCGAAAATAAAAGTGAGCGTTAGAAAAGGATTAAGGGTCGCCTTGCGAGGGCTTGGTAGGTTCTTGGGTGCCGAGACAGGTCCTGAGGCCGATGCCCTGTTCTCCTTGGGTCACTACGCTCAGCTCCCTCCTTTTTACATGCCCAAGTATGTTCATCCAATACAAATCCCAAAAGAAGAAATGTACTGGAAGAAAATATTCCTTGATCAGGCTATAGGAGTCCTCGCCTTGTAGGAGCTCCTAGTGGTGTTGTCTTTAGTTGGTAAGTAGTGCAGACTACCACTTAGGGCAACCTCTTTGATAGGTTTTTTTGTTTGGCTGTGTTGGAGCAGCTGGTTAGTAACTCGCTTCGGATCTTCTATTAAATGATGCTAGGCCTACTCCTTGTGGATGTTATGCCTTGGTTCTGCCAGGGGTGGGGGGAGCATTGTGCTGAGTTTTATGATGATAATTGTCTTGTATCAGTTTGATGCTTCTTTGGTTGTTTATGTGCAGATATGTTCGTGGATTCGACGGGCTGAGTCGCCCTATCCCGTGGTCGCCAATGAGAGCGGAATTTAGGAGACGGGAAGTGCTTAAAAATAGCTAAAAATTATGAATATCAAGGGAAAAATATTCAATGTCAAAGGCGGCAGCTCGATCTAGGACGATTTTAAGCGTCAAAGTGCTTTAAAGGCGCCCGAGCGACACTTGTTGATTTTTTCATAATTTTTCAGACGGTCGTGCGGGTTGACACGAGCTACTGGCCAATGCGGAATGCTAAGCCGGACGCCCAGGATTTTTCAGAGCTCAATTCGGAGTCCGGACGGGGAAATGGCCAAGGAAACGGTCAAGATATGAAAAGGTGGACACTTGGGAGGCCAAATTTGAGCATGCCTTTTGAGTTTGGACCCCCCCCCCCCCAAAAAAATTTTATGCACCTTATGAAGCAAAAAACGTGGAGAGAGAATGAAGAGGCATGAAAAAACGTGATCAACAGAGGGCGCCATTTTTTTCGCCATGGATGGAGAGAGGGCATCATGGCTGCTGCAAACAACCCCCCCAATGGATTATGGGGCTTCATTCCCCTCTGTCTGTGGACTCTATCGCCGCCTCTCGCCCGAGAAATGGTGGTCTCTATGAAGAATTCTTATTTCAGTCTTTCTCTCTCCTCCCTCTCTCTCTTCTAAAGGCAAGTTCATGTGGGGAGAAGAAGGAAGAAGAAAGAATGGTGGAGGCTTGTCCGGCATGGATCGGATTGCTCCACGGGCTGGAAATGGTGATTGGTGATTGTGCTGGACATGAAGTGCTGCTGATTTCCAAATCTACAGCCATGGACATGAAACCCGAAACACGCAAATAAGCGGTAATTTAAAATTTTCAAAGGAAATTTGAGCTTTTATGGCTTTTGTTTGATGAAATGTTGTTCATGTGGGATAAAAACTGTTCATGTTGCTATTTTCTAAGAGTTCTTGCTGGTCATAATAAAAAAATCAGAAAAATATGCATCTTGTGGTTCAAAATAATATGCTAAAACACGTAAAACATGAAAAACAAGGGAAAATGAGAGTTTTTGGCATAAAAATGGGAAAGTGAATAGGAACATCAACTAAACTTTCATTTTTCTGCAAGAAGGAACTAAGGGCCACAGCCCATAACCTGTTCTTAATTTTCAGTAATTAAATAATGCATAAAAATAAGGAAAAATACAAGAAAATGGTGGAAAAACCCTAAAAAATAGGGAAAAAATGCATTTTGGGTTCCGAAAAATAAGGATAAATAAGAACAATGTTTGTGAATGTTTGTGGGGACTGAAGCATGAGGATTTGCCTCAGTTCAACCCCGCCTTCTTGTTCTAGTGTGTCTTTTTCTAGTTTTTTCACATAAAATGATGTCAAAATACCCTATAAACCTATCCAACGATGCAATATTTAAACGGGGAAGGGTAGAGAAGTTGAAATATGTCTAAATGCCGTGTGAGACGATGGGAAAGTTGCTGATTTCTATGCATAGCATTTAGGACGGATGATAATTAAGATTAAGAGCTTAGTAGCACGAGGAGCACCTCGGTGCTAGGCCCATGCAACGAAGCACGAACGATAGTTGGAAACCATTAAAAGAATGTTTTGCACTTGTGCACGATACTATTTTGCTAAATGCTTGAGCACTAGGCATCCACCAAATGCATAGAGCATGAAAAGAATTTAAAAAAGTATCAGTGATCAGCTCCTGGACATGCATTGCAATTGGTTTATTAGAACATGACCTACGATGAGAGGCAGTGAGGTACCCATGTTGTAGGCTAGTCGTGGGTCTATGGGAGAGAGAAGTAAGGACAATGGTACATTCCTGGACACGCTTATTTGGTACCTTGAGCGACTTTTGTGCGATGTGTCTATTTGTTGAGCGGTGCACTGAGGGACCAATCCCCAAGGTGTAGGAGAGTCGCAGAGGGTTGATGGCATTCAACCGTAGGAGGAACCCCATGTGTATGTGATTCGAGCCTTTTGGCTATGTGAAAGGGACTCCCTCTGAGGAGTAATATTGGGTTAGGATCAGTTGGACTACAACGTATTACAAACGCAATGTTTAGGAAGGCAGAGATTTTGATAGACGCTCCTGGCCGCGAGGCCGAGGGGTTGTCTTGTGCATAGTGATGAGGCCCGGCTAGTGCATGAGCCAGTGCCGGCCCGTTTTTAGGTCCATCAGTGTTACTTTGTATTGCAGCATATTCTTCATATTCATGGACCTTTCTTTGTGGAGGAGCATGGCCCCTTAGCAACTTATAGTAACCAAGGCATGGAAAAATCCCACTATCAAGCACACACAAGTTATTTTCGAAGCACAAGGCATGGGGGAGGAGTTACAAAAAGCAATGCTTCGGAGGAGCTATTCAACTGGTTTTTTCGACGACAACTTCAAAGAATGCAAATAAAAGACGGCAATGACACATGAGCAATCGCACTTTTATATATAAGAAAGAATATATACAAAGCTAGTTTTTCAAAACTCTCACATTCTCTTCCTCCTCAGGAATCTTTCCTCTATAACGTAGAAATTTTTTTCTCTTGTAGCCAGCTATAGATTTTACATCAGTTCGGTCTACAGCTAAGGCGTAGGATGAAAACGCCAAAAAGTATCCTACTCTAGAAGCAGAGTAACCTGGACCGTAGCCAAAAATCCTAATTGCTGCAGTCTTTTCCAAAAACATTACTTTGTGGGCATTATATTGTAATCCTGAGAAACCTAGAAGCCTTGTAAGAGCTTTAATACAAAGTATGGGCCATGCTGCATCCTCTGAGAAACTACTATGAAGTACAAAAAAGGAATCAGGGTCAATCCTAGCCAAGTAGTGGCCGAGTGCAATGTCTTTGAATGTGTTACTAGTAGCTCTCGATCCTTTGCCACGCCCCAAGAATTTATCTGTATCAGCAATCTCCAACTGCAAATAAAACCCATACTGAATGAGCATGAAATGTAAACCTACTAAGGTGTATCAACTTTGAAGTGAGAAACATCCAAATTCTCAACAATAGAAGCCTCAAAATCTGTATCTACGACCTCCTCTGTTTCCTTTTCATCTACCAGATCATCTAACATGCAAAAGCTGGCAAACTTTGCTCCTTCCAACTGTTGCTCCTCAGCTTTCACAGGGTATTTGACAAGGGTGAAAACAATAAAAGCAGTAGATTTTCTCATCATCTTGCAGTTTTTGGAATGAGTGCAGCAAAATATGTCTCTTGAATAAAACCTCTCCAGAGAGTGGGCACTGCACTTTTTAGTAAATACTGACTTTTCATTTCCTGTTGACCCAATGGGAACATGGACATATTCAATTGTGCCAACTTCAATAGAAGGACCTGCAAGATTTTCAAACTCCAAAAAGTCCTCCACAATATATTTTTCACAAGATTTCAGAACTTTGTCAAGTTCCCAATCAGGATTAAACACATTTTTCACAACTCCATAGAATGAGAGATCCATTCCATTCTGAAGCATAAAATCAAGTAGCCTCTCTAATGGAGTGATATCAGTGAGCTCTGATACTCCTTGACCTCTCACTACCGACGTTCGCTTCCTTGGAGATGTACTTGGCCTTCTCACACTGGTGGCAGAGGATGGAGAGGAAAAAGAATGCATAGGCTCATCCCATGTTGATGCCCTTGAGCCTTTTGAAAGCCTTCTTCTTTTACCAGTTCCTGGAGAAACCTTGGATCTTAGGAATTCTATCGGTTCAAACATGTTTACAACTTCTGCTGATACGGTGCGATAAGAGAGAAACGATTCAGACGGATAGGCCCCCTCGCGCCGTATCGGTGATTCCAGCAAGAAGCGAGAGAGCCACAACGGTGGTCACGCGAGCTTGGGCAGAATGAGCTTGGGAGGAGAGCCGAAAGAAGACTCTGCAGAACCTCCAAAACGACGCGAAGAGAGGAAAGCGAAGAAGGCAAACAGTCACTCTCGCACCGTATTAGGATAAGAAACAGAGGTCTCGAAAAAACCGAAAAAAGCCGTACGGATAAGGGACACACCCTTATGTAGGCGCGGAATCATGCCACCTGGCAGTATCCGTTGGTCTTCGACACGTGGCAGTAGCTGTTGGCCAACACGTGGCCGGTAACCACGTGGCAAACAAGTGGACTGGTCGTTACTTGACACGTAGCATACGGACCATAAATGCAGATACGTGGCATAATCAGCGTCGGACACGTGTCCGACACGTGTCATGATTGACGTGGGTATATAAGTGGTTATTTTTCCTACGTGTACACTTTTCATTTCTCGAGCTCTTCCGCCTTGCTTGCCGATACGGTGCGATACAAGACTTGCGTCTTCTCCGTTTCTTATATCTCGCGTTGTATCAATGGTCTTTTGGCTGAGTCCTTTATTTGCTAGTCAAAACAAGGTGTGCCGATACGGAGCGAGGGCGTCCAAACGCTGTCGTTGTTTCCTCCATATCGCGCCGTATCAGCAGTTTGGTCTCACCAATACGGAGCAGGTTTATTAACATCCCCCTTGTGTCATTGCCAATACGAAGCGAGGGCGTCCATACGCTGTCTTCGTTTCCTCCATATCGCGCCGTATCAGCATTTTGGTCTCACCCTTGTGTCATTGCCAATACGGAGCGAGGGTGTCCATACGCTGTCTTCATTTCCTCCATATCGCGCCGTATCAGCATTGTGGTCTCCAATACGGAGCGAGGGCGCTGTTCCATTCTGCTCGTTTTGTTCATATCGGGCTGTATCGGAATTGCTCATTTCGTCCCTTTTCGCACCAATTAGTATGTTGGGTTTACAGATTTTTACTATTTCAGTTATTGTCCTTCTGGTTGTTATTTTTGCTATTCTGGATGGCAAGGACAAAGCAAACTGCAAGAAGAGTGTATCTGGATGGGAAGGATAGTGGGGGTAGAAGAAAGTTAAAATTTGATGAATCTGAGGAGGAGCCCTCTTCCAAGTTTCCTGAAGCTGGTCCATCACAGGCCCCAGAGCATTTTACAACAGAAATCCCCCCTACACCAGGTGTTGGCCTAAATCTTCCATGAATGTTTCTTCTCCTGAAGTTGAGGAAGCAAAGGGTGAGGCTTGCCCTGTGAAAGATTCATTCCCTACAATGGCACCTGAGCCTACATCTGCTGAAGCCACTGAACCTCCCAAGCCACAAAAGAGAAAGAGGAAGTCCAGGTTCTTCTATATGTAGAGATGTTTCAGTGAGATCAGGAAAGCCCAGAGAGCTGTACAGCATGTCATTCCAAAAGTTACTTTTATAAGGGTCGTTAAAGAGATCTCTGATAGATTGTCTCAAGTGGCAACTGTCTCTGGTCTAAATAAGAAGTGGCAACTCTCAGCCATTCTTGCCCTGCAAGAGGCCACATAAGATTTTGTTATTGATTTCATGAACGATGCTTACATTGCTGCCGCCCATGCTCATAGGATCACCCTTATGAATAAAGATTTCAGCATCATCAGCAGAGTCAGGTATAGGTTTGACAAAGTGCTGAGGCCCTTGCTTTCCAATGATCAAAAAGCCCTTGAAATCCTTAACATTCCCCCAAAATTGTCCAGGAAAGAGAAAAAGCTAAATGTTGAGGATGTTACTCACCTTTACTCTACAAGGGGTGCCACCCAGCAGGAGGCTTTCTTGAGTGAAAAAAATCAGGAGGTGTTTGAAACTGAAGACGTTGTTTACAAGAGGAAAGCTGCATCACTTGCTCCCGTCAACAGCGAGAGGATGGGCAAAGTGTATGGGCAGATTCTTGTGAATGTTTCTGCGGAACCTGAGGAGGAATATCTTAGTATATCTCCCGAGGACAAGCCCATGTTGGAAAAAAGGGATGTCCAACTATCTGACTCCGTGGTTTTTTGTTGCATAAGGTAAGGTTTATATATTTTTTTTTGTGTAAGTTAAGTCTTATAGGTTCAAGTATATTTTGGATGAAATTTGTATTGAATAGCTTTTGCTATTGACTGCAGGGCATTGGTCTCCTCTCTCACTCTCGATATCCGAAGAACCATATACATTGTTGATCCACTTCTCTCTGTGGAACTATTTGCAAAATCTGGTTCTAATATTTCACCGTTTTTTCGTAGCTTCGATAGTGTGACAAATTACCACATCTTTTTCCCTTATGTAGAAATGTATTTTTCTTTTTCTGTAGAGGAAAATTTATATTCATTTGCTTTCACCCTTCTACTCACCTCTTTTATGAATTTGCAGAGGGCATTGGAGTCTCATCTACATTAATTGTCTTTCAAGGGAAATTATCTTTATGAATTCTCTCAGCGGTGTTCATGGTCAAGCACGAATGTATGTTGAAAGAAAATTACTTACTTTGATTTTATTTATAAAGAATATTTTGAACTTACAAAGCTTCCTTTTGCAGTGCTGGTAGACTCGTTTCTACATTTTTGGATACAACATACGAGGATCTTGCTAATCCTCAAATGCCTTATATTTTTCTTCTACAAGAAGTTCCATTGCAAAGCGGTGCGCATTCTTGTGGATGGAGAGTTATCTCAAACATTTGCAGAATAGTGGATTCAAAGTTGTTACAAATAGAAGGAGTGAATGTAAGTTAATTTCATTTGATGTTTGTGTAACCCTTATCATGATTTCTTTTCACTAACTTATAACATTTATTCTTACAGTGTAGAGACTATCCTGAATCATATGTTTGGTGGATAAGGGAGAGATGCATCGAGCTGATTCTGGACAAGGCAATCACACGATATGATCCTGACTCCCCTCTTCCTCCCAAAACTTCAATGGCCAAGGGCACAAGCAGGGGAAAGGGCAAGGGAAAGGGTAAGGACAATGGCAATGGTAAAGGCAAGGGCAAGGGCAAAGGCAATGGGACCACTGCTGCAGAGTCTAAGAAAAAAGGAATGCCAATGCTCTCTCCTCTTAAATTTGATCCATCCCCTCTTAAGCCCCAAGAAAAGAGACTACCTGTAAATGTGAAATTTTTTCAACAATCAAAGAAAGGCCATGTGAGAAAATATATCTTGAAGAAATCGATAAAGAATGAAAATAGCAAACATAAGCATACACGAGCCTTATTATTTTGGCTTTGTACATTTTTATGCAATTTTTGTACCTCATTGTGTAATGAAAATTTTCACTTGTAAATTGAATGTAATGTACGTTTTATTTATACACATTCGAAAGGCAACTTGCTTCATGATAGCTTATGAGTTCCCATTAAAAAATATCTTAAGGACAATCTATTAAGATAAATTCCTGCCAAGTTTTCATTCTCAAGGCTCAAAACTCACAATTGTGGGAGACAAACAACTCGTACAAAAGAAAGAGCGCTCGGCTCTTTTACCAATTGTTACACCATTCACTTTGAACTTATATCTAGGGGATGTATTGTCTAGCAATTCCAAGGTATCCCTCACATCTTTCAGACTCCAATTGGAAGTAACATTCACCTTCTTTACTTCTTCATGCGGCAAAACGTGCACCGCAAGTTTATATGGTGTGTAATCTGTATCGGAATCCAAGGGAACCCAAATACCCAATCTTAGTTTGTATCTCCTGTAATCAAAGCCCAAAGCAAGAGTTTGGCGAGGGATACTGTAAGCCAAAGCCAAGGATTGAGGGCATGCACTGCACCTCAAGATATCACCCTTATGGTCGCACTCTCTAGATTTCCAATGCATCCCTACAGTGTTGTCCAAATCCTCTTTCGAAAAGTTTCTACTTAGCCAGGATACCTTCGTTCTTTGTAAATTTGTTGTTTTGAAGCAAGCCACGAAGATATGGAGGGGTACAAACCATGATAAACGTATTCTTCTTGAGATCCTTCCAGCTGTCATGGACTTTTTAATATCCTGAGATATTTTGAATTTGAAACTCTGCACCGTTACCTTGTCAGGAATCTCCCAATTTAGAGATGAAAGACTTGGCAATGGAAAATCTTCGATATTCCCATACCTATCCGCTTTAGAGGGAACCACATACTGTGCATAATATATAAAAACCTTGCATTCACTGTAAAAAGACACAGTTTGATCGGCATAAATAATGTCTGCAAATACCTTATGAATGGCATGGAAAGTCCCACTTAGGCTTTCCACAGGTTGCCATTCAATACTTGTTGACGGAAAGATATCTACAATGACGAACCATTTGTTAGAACTTGCAGTAAATGGAAAAGAATTATATACGTTATTCAACTTATAACTTACAATGTGTTTGTTGGGGAACACGTTCGTTTGGAGGCAAGTGCATATCCTTGGCCATGTAAACATGTTGCACCTTGACAAACCAGCCTTCGGGCATAATTTTGAAGGCAATGATACGCCCCTTCCAGTGATGTTTTATATCATCTCGTTTTCTTCTTTTCACCTTATGAGAGCCCTTGCAAGATGGCAGCATGGTAACCCAATCGTTTACAGCAAAGGTTTTGGGCTCAAAATTTCCATCTACTCCCTGGCTATAGACTGTGCAAGAGTGTATTAAACGAGAAGGGCACCTGGAGGAAGTCATGAAAAGAATGAAAGCGCAGAGAAAGAAGCTCAAAGAGGGGTGAATGAACTAAAAAGTAGCGCCAAGAACCCAAATGAGTATGTATTGGGAGCCAAAAACAATATTGAAAGATCTCCGGACTTTCAAGAAACTCATTATTAATTTCATCACATCTCTGTCACGTATTTTGTCAGATTTGTAAGTAAATAACGTCTTTGGGACTCCAAAACATGTCAGACTTTAGGGGTTTTGGCTAAAAAAGAAGAGAGAATCACGAAATGGACTCCACTATCTCTAAAAAAGAGGAGACAAGAATACCATATTCTTACACACATGGCAAACTCTCTTTGGCCCTTTCCTTAATCCCGTGATTAACAAAAGTGCATTTTTTGAAGCGTTTTTGGCCCTAATGCATACAATCCTTCATTGCCTTCACAAAAGAACTTTACAAATGATGTAAGCCCTTCAAATTGTGGTGGCCTTTGAGTGATTGGATTGGGTGGATAAATATACCCATGAACCCAAAGGTCCACGTTGTTTTTCCTTGCATTCTTTCTTGATGCATGTCAGAGAGAGAACTAGGGAGAGAGAAAGAGGAGAGAGAAAGACTGCAGAGGAGAGAGAAAGACTGCAGGAAGAGAGAGAAATAGAGTGACGAGGAGAGAGAAAGACTAGAATTGGAGAGAGAAAGACAGGAAAGATGAAGAAGCCATGGAAGCTTGGAGCAAGAAGGGAGAGAAAGATTGTAATTGTATTGATATGTCAAAAAGATGTGAAAAATTACAACTTCTCTCCTTATATACCAGTGTCAGTGTGACATGGCATATTATTAACATTCTAAGTATTCCCAGCTTCTTACAATCCATCCCTTCCCAAAAGTTTTTGTCCCCAAAAACAAAACTAGAAAGAGCTAAAGAAAAGATGGATAGAACAGAGTACTACTCTGTTTTACAGCTTAACAAATAGGGAATGAGTGAAGAATTTATCATTACAAGGGCTGAATTTGAAGTACGAAAAGTGGACCCTGCTATATACATGATTTGAAGAACCTTAGAAGCCATTGGAGCCATAGAATCTTCAACAAATAGTTCCAGAAGAAAGTAGACAGCTTGCTGGAATAACAGTCCCTGCTGGACCAAATCAGCCATAACTTTTGATAGAAGTGTCCAAATGAAGTGTACCACATATCAAAACGAAGCTCTTGAAGAGTACTTTAAGCTCATGTAGATAGCTCAATTCTGAAAATGAAGTACGACAAAAACTGTTCTAAAACAGCGTGCTGTCCTGAACCAGTCTGCACCAATACTAGCTCCATAAGCAATAGACTTCAGCCACTAATGTATCCTTCAAGTATGGATACTCATCCAATATTGAATCAGGTCTCCAAGAAGCCTCTTCAGAGGGTAAACCTCTCCATTTAATCAAATATTCCACAATAGAACGTGATCGAAGCTTCTTTTCACGCTGACCTATAACAGCCTCTGGGATGTACTGAACAATACCATCTTCATCAATAGGTGGCAGCTCATCAACTAAATCCACTGGATCACCATAATAGGGCTTGAGCTGACTAACATGGAAGACGTTATGAATCTTTGTAGAAGAGGGAAGCTCTAGTCTGTAAGCCAAATCTCCAATCCGCTTAAGGATCCTGTAAGGGCCATAGAATCTGTGGGCAAGCTTATTACTGGATCCATCTTTCAATGTAGAATACTTGGATTTGGGCACCTTCAACAAAACCAGCTCTCCTTCCTGGAACTCTAAAGGCCTCCTCTTCTCATCAGCATACATCTTCATCTGATCTTGAGCCTTCCTTAGATTCACCTTGCATTGCTGAAGAAGGGTCTGCATTCTATCCAACTCTTCCTTCCCATGAGGGTTGATCTTTTCGTTAAAAATGACTGTGGGTAGGGGCACCTTGTAACCATACAAAGCCTCAAAGGGTGAAACTCCTATGCTCGCATGAGTGGAATTATTATAGGCAAACTCAGCCAGGTGTAACCAAGAATCCCATGAGGTTTGGACATCATAGCAAAAATGGCGAAGATAAGTCTCCAACCATTTATTAACTCTCTCTGTCTGTCCATCAGTTTGGGGATGATAAGCCGTAGATGGAGCCAACTTGGTACCCATAGATGTAAATACCGCTTGCCAAAAGTTACTCATAAACTTTGAGTCCCTATCATGGACAATCACCTGCGGTAATCCATGCAATCTGAAAATATGCTCCATAAACTGGTTGGCCACCTGAGAAGCAGTAAACTGAATTTTTGTTGGGATAAAATGAGCTGCTTTGGTGAGTCTGTCAACCACCACATAAATGCTATTCCACCCCTTCTTGGTAGTAGGTAAGCCAGTGATAAAGTCCATAGTAATATGAGTCCATTTACCCATAGGAATAGGCAATGGCTGCAATAAACCTCCTGGCTTATGGGTGCTATCCTTATTTTGCTGACAAGGCATACACTTCATAACGAAGTCCTTGACATCTTTCCACAGTCCTTTCCAATAAAAGCTCTTGCTGATCCTGTCATAAGTCTTGAAAACTCCCAAGTGTCCAGCTAAAGGCGAAGAATGCATCTCCTCCATAATTTTTCGCTTGAAGGAAGAAGTAGAAGGAATAACAATCTTGCCCTTCCACCAAATAAGACCATTTTTAAGCTGGTAGTGCGAGTTTTCTTCCATGAGACCTTGCTGTAATTTCTGAAAGATTTGGCTGAATTCCTCATCTAAGAGATATGCCTCTTGTAGCTCTTCAATCCAATCACTATGTAATTCCGTCATGGCTGATACTTTGCAGGCCCACATACGAGAGAGAGAATCAGCCACTATGTTATCTTTGCCCCTTGTATGAGTGATGTCAAAGTCATAATTTTGTAATGTTGCTACCCATCGTCGTTGCTTTGGAGTAAGATTTGACTGAGTAAGGAAATACTTGAGTACGCGATGATCACTATGCACTCTGAATCGGCTGCCATATAAGTAATGGTGCCATTTCTTGATTGCATGCAGAATAGCCAACATTTCCTGATCATAAACATTCATGGCCATCTCCTTATCAGTAAGCTTACGGCTTTCAAATGCAATTACTCCATGCTCCTGAAGCAAAACAGCCCCAATGCCACGGCCACTAGCATCACATTGTATAGTAAACTCTTTAGAGAAATCCGGGCATACAAGAATAGGAGCGGAGGTAAGTAATTCCTTTAACTGGTTGAAGCTGCTATCTGCAAGAGAATCCCAAAAGAAAGCCTCTTTCTTCAACCTGTCAGTTAAAGGGGCTGCAATTGCCGCATAATGCTTTATAAATCTGCGATAGAATGAAGATAGACCAAGAAATCCTCTAAGAGAGGTAGTAGTAGTAGGCGTTGGCCAATCTTTTATGCATTGCACCTTCTTGGGATCAGCCTGTATTCCTTTTTCACTGACTATATGTCCCAAGTATTCCACTTCAGTCTGCATGAAAGAACACTTCTTCTCCTTAGCAAAAAGCCTATGATGTCTCAACACATCAAAAACCCTCCTCATATGCGACAAATGATCCTGAAAAGTCTTGCTGTAGATCAAAATGTCGTCGAAGAATACCAAGACAAACTGAAAGAGGAAAGGTTGTAGAATCTTATTCATCAAACTTTGAAAGGTAGCTGGAGCGTTTGTAAGGCCGAATGGCATCACCAAGAAATGGTAAAGCCCACGATCAGTCCTAAAAGCAGTCTTGACCTCATCACCCTCTCTCATGCGAATCTGATGATACCCTGATCTCAAATCAATCTTCGTGAAGAATCGAGCCCCCTTAAGCTCATCAAGCAAATCATCTATCCTGGGTATAGGATACCTGTTCTTCACTGTTATCTTGTTAAGATCCCTGTAGTCAATGCACATTCTGAAAGATCCATCTTTCTTTTTGACTAACAGGACTGGGGATGCATACGGTGAAGAACTTGGTTCAATAAATCCCATTTCAAGAAGCTCTTTGATTTGCTTGGCTACTTCCTCTCGTTCGCATTTTGATAGTCTGTAAGGTGGCTTATTGATCGTCTTTGAGTTGGGTTCCAAATCAATGGGGTGATCCACCGCTCTCTTAGGAGGCAATGAAGTAGGTACTTCAAATAAATCTCTGTACTCCTCAAGAAGAGCTGTCAAGGCTGGATGGTTTGCTGAATTTTTGGGCTGATCCTGTGTTTCTTTGTTCAAATGCAATACAAATATCTGTGAGCGCTTCTTGTACTCTTTCTTGAGTTGTTGAATGGTGATAAGCTGAAAATCAGATCTACTAGGGATCCCCTGTAAACGGATGAGCTGTCCATTGGAGAAAAACTCCATATATAACTGTGAGAAATCCATAGTAATCCTGCCTAAGGTCATCAACCAGTCACAACCAAGTACAATATCTATGGGCCCCATTTCCAAAGTGATCAGGTTTACTTTGACTTCAAAATTTTCAGCCATCTGCAAAGAAACCTGTGGACAAATCTGTGTGCTGATTTCCTCTTCACCATTAGCCACTTGTACTCTAATGGGCTGCTGTAAGTCGGTGGGAACACAATTCAACTTGTACAAAATGGATTTATTGACAAAACTGTGGGTACTGCCACTATCTATCAGGATGAACACTGGCTTTCCACATATGCTTCCCTTCATACGAAGTGTATTAGGGTTCTTAGATCCCGTCCAAGCATCCATAGAGATAGAACAATTAGTGGCAGCAGGCAACTCATTACAAAATCCACCAGGATCAAATGGGATATCACCGCCCGGATCAAAAGGAAAAGAGTCAGATGGATCATAGAAGTACTCATGTCCACCATCATCCTCGAAATCTTCATTTTCAGCATTGATTGGGACTGTATTAACTTCATCTATGTCATTTTCAAGATCCTCAAGAACTAGCATACTCTGAATTTTTGGCTTGGCATTTTTGTATACACACTTTGAAGCATGGTCAGGAGTATACTTTTCTCCACACTTGAAGCATAAGCCTTTGTCCTTTCTTTCCTTGTAAAGATCCATGGGAATATTTCTAGAATTTGTATTGGCTGAAGTAGACTTAGGCTTATTGTCACCTTGCTTAAATTCAACCTTTGGACTGTTTGCTGTCCTGAAATTGCCTTGAAGCCTAGAAGCATTAAATGGGGGATAAGTTGGTATCCGTAAGCTCCCACTAGGCATATGGTTGCTGCCATAATTGTTACCAACTTGCCCTTGCTTTAAAACAGTCCTTGGCTGTCCATAACTTGGCTGAAATGAAGATTCTTTCCTATACTTCCTTCCAAAGCGCTCTGCAAGCTCAATAGCCTTGAAAAGTGAAGTAGGATTTTGCGCCATAACATCAGCTGACAAGGATGGTTCCAAACCATACATGAACTTGTGTAACTTGGCCTCATCACTGATGTTTTCCACATACATGGTCAAGTTAAGGAATTGGTTTGTATAATCTCTTACACTTAGGCTCCTTTGTTCCAAGTTGTACCATCTTCGTTCTAACTTCTCTTTCTCAAGAGGTGAAACAAAGACTTCAGCCATAAGTGCCTTAAAAGCTTCCCAATTCTCAATAAGTACATTCTCTTTCTTGATATACCTCCACCAAGTGTGAGCAAATCCTTCTAAGTGGAGGGAGGCAAAATGTATCTTCATGTCATCAGTTTTAGGAAATATGTCAAAATAAGACTCCATCTTAGAAGTCCATTCCTCTAATTCTGATGGTGAAGATGAATGGCCATTGAATTTGGATAAAACAATTTTATCCTTAAACTCTCTATCATGGAAAGGTTGCTGTCCCAAAACTGGCTGATCGGAATTTCTAAGTACAGAACCCCCAAAATGAGATTGAAATCTTCCAACAGGTGGCTGAGAATTACCCTGTAATCTTCCTGTTGGTAAAGCACCCCTAGAATGCTGAGTATGCAGTCCAAAAGCTTGAGTATTGGCGCCATTCAAACTGCCCAAATAGTCATCATGCCTTTGTGAAGCTTCTCCCACTTCATATTGACTATTGGGTATGCCTCTTCTTCCTATTATCCCATCCCCATAACCATTTTGGTTGGATGGCTGAAGTGGAACTGAGGGGTCACTATTTGAACAAGCCTTCTCATTTGCTTCTTTTGATCCCTTTTGTGACTGCATGAGTTGAGAAAATTGTGCCATAAGTTGGGCATTAGATTCTACCAACTTATCAATGGAAGCCTTGGTTTGGGTAGTTGATTCCATCAACTTATCAAGCGTAGACTTCGTTTGTCCATGAGATAAAACCATATGCTCCATTACTGACAAAATAGCTTCATGACGTTCCTTATGTCTTAGTTCATGGGCACACAAAGCGTCATTGAGAATACTAATCTCTCCTTGTTGAGGCTCTTCAGGGTTCTCTTGAAGTGTGCTTTCCATCATAGAATCCCTGATTTGCTGTGCATAGTCCTCCTGGACCTTATTTTTACCTTTATGTCCTGCCATACTAGTGCAGTCCTGCAGTACCCCCTGTCAGTAAAACGGCTATAACTTTGGCTAGAAAACTCCGATTGCAAAACTTTTTTGTGCAAATCGAAGCTTACAATGCCCTCTTCGAGATGAGCTATAGCACGCTATAACAGGTTTAGGACAGAAAATTCTGTAGCTGACTTTCAGAGTCTGAACTGTCCAGTCCTGCACCCTGTTTAGACCTGTAAGTGCCCTGTTTTGACCCTGTAATGCAAGAAAGTAACCTCCAAAGGCTACCAAACCCTGCAAAGGGGTATATAGGACCTGTGAGTACCCTGTAGTACCTGCACCTGTACTTCAGTATCAAAGGGTGTACCTGTATCCACCTGTAAATACCCTGTGGGTAACCTGAAAATGCCCTGTTTTACCCTGTTTTACTCCAATAGGTACTTGAGTCGTTGGAAAGTCTTCAATCTTCAATTCTCCACTCGCTGTACCTGTGTGAGGGATAAAACGGCAGGACGGGCTCCCTACACGGGCTCCGAATCACCGGGAGGTGGGCAAAGTTCCCCCCGGGTCGGTTGGTTGCACCCCTTCGGGATCTTCGATAGTGAGGGAGGGTCACCTCTCTTTTGTCCCACTATCTCCCCCGGCATCCACCTTTTTCCTCGGTGGGAATATCAACATGGCAGAGGCTAGTGTACTAAGCAATCAGCATGATATGCATTTGGAAAATATTCATTCAGCCTTTCATGAGATGCAATTGATTGAGATAAAAGAACTTGAGATGGGAGAAGGGTTTTACCTATGCAATTCAGTGACTCACTGATTGCTAGTACTTACCCTTTACAATTTTCCAATTTAGGCAAAAGAGAATCAACCAATCAATTGGATTAGGGTAAGCAAAGGAATCAATCAATGTATTCAGTCCATAGGATTCAAATGTTATGCTGAAATCTCAAATTAAGGCCCTTCATTCACTGATTGAAGCTAATATGCATTAAGCAAGCATTGCATTCATGAATAGATGAATTCAAGCAAAGGTTGGCTGAGAATTTGATGAAAATGTTCAATTCTTTAATCTCTCAGTCAAATGGCTTAAGCTCAGCAATTGGATTAATGAGAGAGATTAAAAATTGAAGAGAAATACCTTGACATGGCTGGAAATAACTTGCCAAATGCTTGATAGGGCTCCCGGTTGTCCAATGTTAGCAAAATAATCCAAGAAGCTTGCTTATCTGATGGTAGAGACCAATCTTGAAGCTTCAAATGCTTGAAATTGAAGCATTAAACCCGTTTCCCCCAAATTTTTGCTCCATAGAAGCTCTTGATCTTCAATCTTAAGCCATCCCGTGCTTAATCCTTGCAATTTGTTGAAGAATCCTTGCTGAAATGATTCCACGGGCCAAAAAAGATGAAGAATCTTCAAGAAATTGTTAAGAAATGGAAGCTTGAGCTGAAGCTTTCATGGCTGCCCATGGACTGTTCATGTAAAGTTCAAGAGATGCTGAAGAATCATGAAAGGGAGCTGAATCCTCCTTTGTTTGCTGAAGATTTTACTTGCCAAGGGATCAGGGAGAGTGCCAAGGGCTGATGAGGAAGCAACCTGAGCAGGATGCAGGCTGGAATCAGCCCGAAAATTGCGCCGCAATTTTCGGGGCTGTTTCCTGCTCCATGGCTGAGGCAACACTGAGCAACCTTGTGCTCATTCTGAAGGTCTTGATCTGGGGAAGCTATTCCAAGTAATGGTTGGCCAAGAAACTCAGGGGTTTGAGAGAGATGAAGTGATCTTTAGGGCTGATCTTCCATGAAACCTGCAGGAAACTCCAGGAAAGGGGAAAGAGAAACCCCTCTTTTGAAAGTAACCACAGTTTGTTCTCAAACTAAGCCCGGTTAACCATCCTTTACCCTAGTTACCTCCATTTTTGCATAAAATTTGATGACGTCCAGCCATTTAAGCCTTTACCCGCCATATCTGACCTTGAATATCTCCAGATGTAGTCATTGCTAACTGTAGTTGTCCTGCAGCACTCCACTAGTCACTGTCTTGTACCATTTTTGTCTGAAATTGGTTTTGAAATAGGAAAATGAGAGTGAAAATGGAAGAAAATAATGGATCAAAGACTGAAGCTCTGATACCACTTGTCAGAGAGAGAACTAGGGAGAGAGAAAGAGGAGAGAGAAAGACTGCAGAGGAGAGAGAAAGACTGCAGGAAGAGAGAGAAATAGAGTGACGAGGAGAGAGAAAGACTAGAATTGGAGAGAGAAAGACAGGAAAGATGAAGAAGCCATGGAAGCTTGGAGCAAGAAGGGAGAGAAAGATTGTAATTGTATTGATATGTCAAAAAGATGTGAAAAATTACAACTTCTCTCCTTATATACCAGTGTCAGTGTGACATGGCATATTATTAACATTCTAAGTATTCCCAGCTTCTTACAATGCATCCTGTATCTTATTGCATCATCCCTTTCTACAGTTCTTTTGAACATTGGTGCATATTCATCCTCCAATTGAAAGTGAATATCTCTCTTTCTCTTGGTACGTCCTACACCTGCATCCTGTAAAGAAAAATGTATGCCAATTTTAATATTACACCCCTTTGATTAATAGTAAGCTAAGGAGTTGATGCCAATTTTTTGATCAATAGCAAGAACATCTAAATATTTGGGAGCAACAGGTGAGCATCAATCCAGCAGCACACAGCTAATTCTGGATTGGCTCAAATCACACAATTACACCCCTTTGAATAACTATATCTGTGTTATTTTTTACCCAGTTGGATCTTGTCTCTTTCTCTTGATTTCAGTCATGATAGACCCTAATCAACCCCTAATCTGCCTGTAATCTTAGCTTTTACTCTACCTCTAATCAGCATCTAATCTTATCTTATGTTCTATCCGAAATATTCTCTCTCTCTCTCTCTCTCTCTCTCTCTCTCTCTCTCTCTCTCTCTCTCTCTCTCTCTCTCTCTCTCTCTCTCTCTCTCTCTCTCTCTCTCTCTCTCTCTCTCTCTCCCCCTCAAGAAGAATTGATCAAAGATATTTAAACACATTTACATAGAATCTTGGCTAGTGGAGAACAATAACATCATCTTATCTTCTACCCTAATTTACTCTCTGTCACTCTATCACTTATTTTCTTAGTTCATCTCACAAGTCCTCTCTCTTCCCCCCTCCCTTCTCCCTCCCTCTCTCTCTCTCTCTCTCTCTCTCTCTCTCTCTCTCTCTCTCTCTCTCTCTCTCTCTCTCTCTCTCTCTCTCTCTCTCTATGAATTGACACTTAAGGATTAAATAACAACTATGAAGAATAATAAAAGGATTAAATAACAACTATGAAGAATAATAACATCATAGAGATTAAAAAATAAAGAGATCTCCATTATCACTTGATTGCTTGTAGTATAGAGTGTTGAAGAGGAAGATATCTTATAACACAGTACTGAAGAGGGAGATTGCTTGTAGCAGGGTAGAGAGTGTTGTAGATAGTACTGAGTATTGCTTCAGAAGAATTTATATGCAAGGAATCATATTCTGGAGGGAAGGAGAAGAGTACACAAAATTTTGGACAAAACTATAGCTTTGAGAGGGAATGAAGAAATGCCCGAAAATAGGCATATACTTGTCCAAAAACAATAAAAATTTACAAGAAAACTCTCGAGTCAAAAAGATGTCTCTGGGTAAAAAATAATCTTAAAATATGATGTGTACGTCCTTTTATATCGGTTTTTAACTTTTTCCCTTTTAAGAAGCAAGAATGAGAATGATTCTAATATATTTTCATGTTGAAAATTCATGAGGGCATTAAAGAGTCGTATATTAATGATTGGATTTGTTTTTACAAAAAATAGAATTGTATTTTTTTAGTTATGAGGATTTTGAGAAAAAGTGACCTTATCCTATAGTTTGAGAATAAAATAATAGGTGAAATCTATTGAAAATACAAATACAAGATTTGCTTGTTTGTAGAAGATCTCTTATTCTAATATTATTTTGGAATCTCTTTTCAGAGAGAGAGGTGAGAGAAACCCTTTAAGGGGCAAAAAAGAGATTCCATATTTCTTCTAATGCTTCTCTTGCATATCTTGATCAGATTCGATTGCAAGCTTTATTACATCAGGAAGTAGGGAAGAAAAGAATGAAAGCCCTTCATGACCTTCGGGCTAAGAAATATAAATTTGTGAAAGATCAGTTGATGTTGTATTATGATGCTTGTCCTAAGCTATTCTCTGATACATTGGAACAACCCAAATGGGATGGTTCATATAAGATTGTACATTTTGGAAAGAATGGCTCTAGAGCCCCCTTCTAGAAAATTTACAAGGGGTAGGGTTTAAGACTAAAGTTAACTTTAATAAGTTGAAGCCTTACTATGTGTAAGGGCTAATGTTGGGCTTAGTACCTGTGCAAGTCCTTCATGATTCAACTTTAATGTGTATTAGATACCAAGATGATCAAATGGGACGAATCATTCTCTATTTTGAGCATCTATATCTAGAGCAATGTTACTGCCTAGGTTGAGTGATCTAGTGGAGTAAAGGTTATCATGTTAATGAGTGGCAAGACAGATCTTTCACATGGGAGATTAGGGTCTATTGCCACCATTGTCAACAAATTCTCACTAATGTCCCTATTGAGTTCACCACAGAAGGAGGGATTGTACTTGTTATATGTCCTCTCTCTCGATTTGATTTTGATCACCATAAGTATGAGTGAGCTAATTAATATGGAATGGCCTATCAATGAAGAATGGGTTCATACTTTGTATTTTGATGAAGCTTCTAAAGGGCCAGCTAAACATGGGAGTGTTGGTGTGGTCATTAAAGATTCACGACATAGGGTTGTCATGAAGATGGGAGTCTATTTAGGACCCTCTTTTACTAATAATATGGGTAGAATATAAGGCCTTGATCATGGGGTTGAATGTAGCTTGATGTGGTGGTATCCACCGATTATTGGTGAAAGGTGACTCGCAATTAGTAATCAATCAAGTGAATGGGACCTACAGTGTGTGGGATCCCACTCTACAGATGTACCATTGTGAAGCCTTAGATATGTTGTATATTTTTGAGATGGTGATTTATCAATTAGTTCCTCAACGATGGAATCGCTTTGCAGGTTCCCTGGCCAACTATGCTTTCATTGAAGATGTCTTTTTCAATTGTGGTCCAAGGAATCTTTTACAATTACCTCCTAACATTAGCCCTGGAATACTTTGGGGTCTTCTTGCCGACACCTCCTATTTCGGCCACCAATGCTTAGTTTGGGTTATGAGTCATGTAGCAATTGAGCATCTCCCTATTTTTTCATAGACACATAGGATTGTATATTGTCATATTTGTTGGATACCCTTGCTATTTATGTAGGGGTTAGCTAATAACCTGATGCACTTGGTGTAGGGCCTAAGAAGCCCTTATCCTTGGTCGATTTTGTGCTTTAATTGAGTTATGTTAGGACTAAGGGTTTGTTTCAATAGTACATTATTGAATGGTCATAAAGTGGATTATCTCATAAGACCAAGAGAGGGCCATTTCTATAGGGTTATAATGTTTTATTTCTTAAGGCTAAGAGGGCCATTTTGTTGGTTGTGAACTGTTATATTTCATAAGGCCAAGAGGACTATATGTCTTTTTGATGCGGGTACATTTAATGGTTTTCTATTTTAGTGTTTGCATCAGATAGGTTTGACGAGTGCTTAGAGGGAGCCCTTGCTACACTGCGGGAGCTTCTTATGGCCATTTCAGGTGGTGTCATTGACTTTCCAAGTTTTTCCCTTGAGTTGATAGTGTTATATCTCCATGTGGGGGCTATTTTCTTTTCGGTTGTGGGGACCAGCAATCAAGGCATGATGTCCTAGGGTTTGGTTAGGTATATTTGGGAGGGGATTTGAGTTGTTGTCTACCTCTTGTAAAGACATTGTTAGGCATTAAAGACATATTTTTAGAAGGCAGTTCTAGTGATCTTATTCTTCTAGCCTACTAGGTAGCTATTCTAGGTGTCCTTGCTAGTGTCAGAGGTAGTTAGAGAAGCCTGGGCCAAAGTATCAAAAAAAGGAAAATATGAATATACTTGAAAGATAAAACAATACTGAGGTGTGTAAAACGGGCTTCTAACCCCTTAACCTAGAAAAGAAAAGAAAGAAAAAACTAATGAGTAGTTGATTATCACCTTGCAGAGGCCTGGTAGATTTGTGGGGATGAGCCAGACCCAAGGTTGATGCCTTGTCTTTCTAGGGGTAATAGCTAGCCATAATAAAGTATAAGGAATGTTGGAGAAAAAATAAAAGTGAGCAAAGCGAAAAAGGATAGTCTTGCATTGTGAGAGCTTGGTAGATTCTTGGGTACCGAGATAGGACCTGAGACCGATGCCCTGTTCTTCTTGGGTCACTCTATACTTAGCTCCCTCCTTTTACATGTGTGAGTATGGAAACCTTGGAAGAAAAGTGTGTTAAAAGGAAATTTATGATGCCCAAGCTATAGGATTCCTTGCCTCTAGTAGGAGTTCTTGGTCTAGTCGTTCTTAGTTGGGTAGGTAGTTCAAGCCACCACTAGGATGACCTATTTGATGATTCTTTTAGCCAGTTCTTCATGTTGGAGCAATTGGTTAGCAACTTGCTCTAGATTTTTGTCAGATTATGATGGCCCTATCCCTTGAGGATTCTCATGCCTCGATTTTGTTAGGGGATAGGGAGAGAGCTGTACTTGTGCTTTGTCAAGTATATTTTTTGTGGCAGCTTGATGCTTTTGATAGCTGTTTCTGTGCAGATTAGCTTATGGGATTCGACGAGCTGAGTCACCCTATCCCATGTTCGACAATGAGAGTGGATTTTAGAGGCCATTTTTTGAAGTGAAAAAGAGTCCGGGAGACCGTCAAAGACCAATTTTTCATGCAAAATGAAACAGTTGTAGATTGATGATCTTGAGTTTTTCTAGATAGAGTTGGATGCCAAGAACTCAATGTAAGTCTCAATTCACCAATCCGAGTCCGTTTGACCCCCCATTTAATCCCCCCACAGTTTTGCATTATGAAGAAGCTATGTGACCCTGGAGCCAAAAAGTGCATGACTTGGTCAACTTTATAGATTTCGATGCTAAGAAGCTAGCCATCTAGACGGATCTCAAATCTGAGCTCGTTTTCCCCTCTCAAATTGAAAAGAGTACTTCCTCCACAGTGTGAACAAGAAAGATTGAACCAATCTGCCCCCCACGTTTTGGAAAATCTTGACCTTTCAAATCATAAGCTTAAGTTAGCCTTAAACTTTTAAACAAAGGGAAGGGAGGCGCCATTTTTTTTGTGCAAAAAAAATGGCATTTTTAAATGATTTTTGGGCTATGGCGGATGATCTCAAAGGAGTCAAGAAGGGCATGAGATCTCTCAATTATTTACCACCCATCATAGCAAAAATGAACAAAATTGATGCACCGAGCAAAAAGATCTGATTTTAGTATTTCTCTCTTCTCTCTTCTCTCTCCTCTCTCATATTGCAGTTTGTTATCATGGATCAATGTAAAAGAGAAGGGGGTGGGCTCAGATGGGCGTTTGAAATTGTGCAATGATGCGGGAGTGAAAAGAGACATGGATCAAGGTTGGATGGATTGTTAGGAGTCGTTGAAGAGCGTCAGCAGGCCTCCAATGTCGAAAAATGTACATCATAATGCATGATTTTATGAGTAAGTCGTCGATTACATTGTTTTATGATCAATTTTGATTTTAAATGGTTAGAAATGCTTGTATTTAATTTCCAATGTTCAAATTTGTATATCGTATTGAAGAAATCACAAAAAATGAGTCGTATAATAATTTTATGCTAAAACTGCAAAACCCAAGACTATGTTGTTTTAAGGAGAAATAGGGGGTTTTGGGGTTTTTGTGTGCATATGCTATTCATATGGGTTGAAACATGCCTAAGAAATCATTCTCAATAAGATCAATCAATCTAAAGTAGAAAATAAGTAATTATCGGTAATTTGATATAAATAAATAGGAAAACATAAGAAAAAATAGAGACAATTAAGTTTTTCACATAAGAAAAATAAGATTTATGTTTTTGAACGTATGATAGAACTAAAGCATGAGGTTTAGCCTTAATTCATCCCTATCTCTTTATTAGAGTGAGTTTTTATCACTTTTGAAAAAGAAAAATACATAAAAACCATGCCTTAAACCTACCAACACATGCAAAATTTTAAATGGTACAGAGAAGCAAGTTGATGATGAGTAGTTAAAGTACACTAGATTCTAATGTTCTATGATGCATGTTATATAGGGTTCATTGTTGTTTAAAATTAAAAAGGTCTAGTAGCATGAGAAATCTCGGTACTAGCCCTAAGCAACGAAGCACTATTGTAGTAGAAGAAGAGCATGAAAAGAATTATCTTTGCACTTTCACATTACTTATTTTTAATGAATAAATTTCTTTGAGCACAATGTTCACACACAATTGCATTGATGCACCATATGGTATCGTATCTTGGATGCATAACACTTGTTTGTATGATGACATACATTTGAGAGTGTGAGGTTTCCTAAGCGATAGGGGCTATATATTCAGTTCCTTGGGGGTTATTCGATGAGGTTTATCTATTATCTCCTAGATCAATTTATGAAAAGCGTGCAGCTTGTTTCGAATGTGTTCTATGTTCACGGCCCATCTTGGGGTCAATCTTGAGGTGTAGGAGAGTTGTGGTAGTGCAACCGCGGTGATCAAGCGAGGGGTGCTCCCTTTGTGTGTGTTAACGTGGTATATAACATCATCATGTTTAGGGACTCCCTCTAAGGCATGGGGAATGAATTATCCGCTGGACTACAAAATCATACAAACACAAAGTTCTTAGATGCTCTTGGCTGCGAGACCATGTGTGGTGGTTTTAGGTGAGTAGTAGAGCCCCTTGACTATGCATGTTTTGATTTATATTAGCATTGTCTTTATGGTAGACAGACTAGGAATACGTCCCGACAAGACTAAATCCAAAATAAATTGCTAAAGTAACAATCAATACAACTTTTAGGGACCGGAATAGTCACAACATGAATGTTTGGGAACAAAAGGTGCTAGACAAGCTCGAGGAAGTTACTATATGTATATCCTCTACAGTATGTGCATTCAAGGCCAATTTATAAATAACCTTATCTGTGAATTTTTATTGAATAAAACATAATCTTTTTCTATTAAATCTATAAATAACCTCTTTATATTACACCCTTCTATACGTAAGAAATATATAAAAATGGTATTTAAAAAATACCTTATTTTGAACCCATGTGATACACACATATATTCATGAGTAACTTACCCAAGTAGACAACTATAGGGATACGAGACCAAGGAAGCACTACTATCGAATGCAACAATGAATAGTACAATATAAGCTCTATTGTTAGAAAACAGTAAAGATGCTAATCAAGAAAGACTAGTTGTTGAGGGGAATAGCCAAAATGTGCCAAAAGATGCAAATGGTAGCCATTCCATCGAATTTGGTCTAAAAGTGAAGTAATAAAAAGGCAAAATTTGGTATTGTAGCTTGCATGATTTCTACCACCTTGATGGGATCAACAACGATGCTATTTTGCAAAATGATGTGGCCTAGCAAATACCACCTTCTTGAACAGAAACTACATATTCGAGTGAGTTTATACTTAAACTTAGCTCTTAGTATCTGGTGAGGAAAAGCCAAAGGTTCATCAAGTGCACATTCTTGAGACTGAATCACATCAATGTGGTTACATATATTTCCTATGGAGTGATGAAAGTTGTCTTCGCTTGGTCTTCTAGAGCAAGGCACACTAGATTCTATTCGATGAAAAAATGGAGAAAGGAGCACATCTCGTGGCTAGCTACTTCATTCACTGTGGTATCTAGGTAAGAGATAAGGAAGGGATCTAGATTGTAGCTGCATTAAGCTTCCAATAATCCACATATATCTGTAGCTTCTTATTCTTTTTGGAAAAAATGGCAATCGAGGAGATCCAATCTACTCGATATACTACTTTCCCTTTTGACTTGTTAGCCATGCGAGGGTATGTGGGACCATACATAATTTTTAAGGACTTAGGGCAAGGAACATTTCAATTGGCTAATTTGGAGGGTAAATTGTTGGCTAAACCAGTGGATGGTTTTAGACTAAAGTTGTTTTTGCTCAATAAGTTCCAAGATGCTGATTTGAACAGAGTGGCAATGGAGATATTGAATAGTGAAATTCTGAAGGCACAAGTGCAAGAGCTCAAGGATAAATTAGAAGGAAAACCTATTTTTACTCATCAGACAGAAGAATCAGCAGGAGACATAACAGATTATGAAAGCAAATTTAAGACTTTGTTGCAGTTTGTGGGTAAACATAAGGATGTGTTTACACAAATTTCTAGTTTATCTGAATGTGAAGAACGGCAAGATATTCAACATATGTTATTAGACAATGCAACAGATTTGGATTTGTTAGATCCATTAATTTCAATGGAACCTGAAAAGTCAGAGGGTGGTGTATTTACTAAAAATTGGGCTATCGTATCTATTGGGGAAGTGCAAACTTCTGTGCAAGAGGAGAATGTTATTTCAAATGTTCAATTTACAGAAGTGAATGTGATTGATACTCAAACAAATGTCAGTGTAGAAGATGTTCAGAAAATTGATGAAGTTGTTCCAAGAGGTGATGAGGAAACCAAAAATGATGCAAAGATTGACAAATCAATTCAATCAGTTTTAACTGATATTCAGGCAAAGTAGAATTGACAGTTAGGAATGCATGAATGAAATTCTCAGGACTAAAATGAAAACAAGGGATTTTGTGGGTTCAAGTCTACTATTTTGGGAAAATAGTAACCACCGAGTGTGCCAGTGTTAAAGGCATGATTAAGGCATAACCTAGGAGTTCCTTATTTAGTTTTGTAAGGGTATTTTAAAACTTTGTATTGATTAGATGTGAAAATTCATGAGTAGATTATGAGTCTTTTTGGGGAGTTAGAAGGAGGAGTCATGAGATTTTTGATTGTGTCTATTCACGTCAGGAAAATAGATGAGCTTGTAACCAATGCTGTGATTATGAAGGAACCGAACAGATTTCTCTACCTGTGTTTCTATATGTATTCAAAACTATTATATGTTTTGAGTAATCGATTATCTGAATTGCGAAATGAATTCTGTTTGGCGGAAAGCTGGTCTGCATGTTGAAGTGATGTTCAATGGTGTGTTCTAACAAAGATAGAAAGACTAATATTAGTTGCAATCTGAATCTATTTTGTACTAGAGAGATGTTTGTTTTGGGTTAATTTAGGGGAAGCTTTTTGACCCCTAACAAGTCTCTTATGTCCTCCTTGTCCTTTTGATTGGCATTTATCAATCGAACTATGAGGTTGTCAAAGTATCCTGCTTTCGAGAATCTCTTAATGAAGAGATCTTTTAATCTGGCAAAGTTCGCTCGCTCCGCCACATCTAAGCTAGTGTACCATGTCCTACCTTTATTGCCTAAGCAGAGCCCAAACACCTGGGAGCATTGTGCAAGGTCTGTGAGACTGTTGACCTCACAAACTTTCTCCAACTACTCAAACTGCTCTACGAAGCTATATGGGTCACTACTAGGCTATTACTTGTCTAGCTGCTTAGCTATTGCAAGGATTTTTTATTGGCTCTTCGTCCCCTGAGTAATTCCTAGGCCCGAGAGTAGTGAGGTCGCTAGCACTGCTGCGCTCTACTTAGTAGCTGTGTTGTCCATGAGTTGCTTGGTTACAAGCTCGCTTAGCGTAAGGTCTACCTCTAGTGCTCTCTCTCTCTCTGCTTTTGGTCCTGCTTCACTCCTGCCAGCTAATGTTAGCATGCGTCGAGCTTCGTGCACATCTATGTCCTGCTACAGCTTCCTAGCTCTCTGCTCTTGCGGTTGTAGATAGTTATGCCCTATAACGCACTTTTCTCTCTTCCTCTAGGCTTGCCACTACCTCCTCTACTAGCCTACCATGGATTACCATCTTGTTTAGCAGGTTGTACTTGGTGCCCATGTCTTGGACTGTGACTAGAAACTCACCCAAGTCCAGCTAGTCATCTCCCATGTTTGTGTTTGCTCCTGGCATTGTCTCTACCTCCCACTCCACAAGGTTATCAATCAGTCCAAGTAGCTCTAGTAGCGGTTTGCCCTCAATCTTGTTGTCCTTTCAGTCCTCCCGCTATCTTAGAGGGTCCTATCAATGGGGCTCTCGGGCACCCATCTACATCTTGGGGTCTTCTCCTATCGGTGGGTTCCTTCAAGTTATCACGTCTGAGTGTGTTCCTTGTTATTGAAAATAGTCCTCAACTTATGTACACTTAGTGCTGGATGCTTTGTTGTGCATTGTGCAAAATCAAGCTTTTCATTCTTTTGGTGCACGTGTAAAAGAAATCACTATGGGGTGCGCCAAAAAAACAAAACAATCATACATGTATGGCTACCCCCTTGGATTAGTACGGCTCTAAGCATAGTCGCTGGTCACTCCTAAGGATTGTTTGGGGTGACAAGTCTATGCTGCTCCCTCTATGCTCTATCAAGGTTGGGTTACAAGTCTAGAGGCCAACTTTGGGCTATAAGTCTAGTCGGGCTCCTAAAGTTTACCCCTAGGCCGTTCAACTATTGTTCTCCTTGGTTTTTGGCCTTTGCAAGCTGGGGCAAGTTTCCAAGGATGTTTTGGGCTCTATCCAAACCCATTCTGGGCTATGGGTGTGGTCCTGTCTCTATGTTTTTCTATTTTGGGTTGTTGGTTCGATTCCCAGAATCGGACTGGGTGGTCCGACTTTCAAAGTCAGGTGATCTGATTGTGGTGGTCTGACTCCCAAAAGTGGTCCGATCAGACAGGCTGGGTCCTAGGTCCGATTGCTATGGCAGGTCCATTCCTTGTGTGTCTAACTAGAGTGATAGGGTCCAATTGAGCTCACGTCCGATTGGACAAATGGGGTGTCTAACTAGACAGGTGGTCTGTGATCAGACCAAGGGGTATGGTTTGAATCTTGAAGTCAAATGGTTCGACTCCCAGTTAGAAAGTCCAACTGCCCAATTCTAGGAGTCAGACCATGACATAGTGGTCGGCCCAATGCGATGATTTTTGGTCAATTTCTCCCCGCAGTGGTTGCGGCTGCCTACAGGACTTTCCAGATAGCAACAATGGCATATGAGGAAGGATTACACATACTTGAATCAAAGGAATAGGTCCAAAATTGAGTGCTCCAGTCTCTTCTGCTCACCAAAGCTCTCTCTCTCTCTCTCTCAAGCTCTCCTTAATCTCTCAAATGCAAAATGAGGTCTTCCTTGCCACTCCTGGCCTCTTATTGCCTTGCCCAAGTCTGCATTCACCTTAATCTTGCTCCTCTTACCAACATTTAATCCAAGATTTCATTTTTTCCCTTCTTTTCCTTGTTCCAGCATGTTATACAGTAGCAAAAACCCTACTATGTACTCAAACTACTTTGCTCCTATCCTACCTAATGCGAGCAAAAATCACAAGATAACATTCATGCTTCTTTATCCTACTCATCTACACATCCAAACCTAAAAATACTTACTTTTTTTTTACAATTAACACTCCTAAATCTCCTATCTACCTCAAGCACTAGTTCGGGGATGAAACCCTACTTCCATGCTCGAATTGAAGCATGCAGAGCTCAAGGCTCAAATCCGTCAGTCCCGTCAATGGAATCAAAATGAAGGGAGCTCTCTTGCTCAACCCCTGAGACCTACAAATGCTTATTGGTCAAGTGTTTCAAGCCAAGCAGCCATGGCTACCTCTCACATAGCCAACGCACTCTCTCTAACTATGGGGTGTAGTGAGCTTACCTTGATACTTGATCAAGGGCCCTCCTCTTTCTTGCACACCGGTAGCTCCACGATCCTTGATGCAAGCTTGAGCAACCTCAATCCCTCTCCGTTAAACTTCATCCTCCATAGCTGTACGAGGCAAGAGAAGAGAAGAAGATGAAGAGAGGAGATGGGAGGAGCTTCTTCTCCTTGATCCCTCACTCTCACAAACTCGCTCCGTCACTTCACACTCGCTCATTGAAGTGCACACAAGAAGGCAAGAAGAAGAGAAGAAGAAGCTTTTTTCCACATGCCAAGAATGAGAGTTTTCATTAACTTTTTGGCTTATATACATGCTCTCTTTCCCTTGGGAGGTCATCCCCTTTTTCCATGGCCGACTGTGGCCTAGGCCCTTTTCCCCTTTGCCCTAACTTCCTAGCTTAGTCCTACCACCCATCCATGGTTACAAATTGCATAGGAGGGAGCCTGGCGCTCTTTTACAAAGATTTTGGCTACGCCTTTATATTTAAAGGAGCGCCTTCTTGCTTTTGGTTGTTTTGCAACTTCCATGGTTGCGCCTTGGACTCCTGGTGGTTGTTTCCATGCTTTTAGATTTTTTCTAGGCACGTTCTCTTGTGAGGCACCTTTTTCTTTTTTCGGCCTTGTGCTTTTCCTCTTGATGCCTCTTTTTCCACTTTCTCTATGAAAGCTGAGAAGGATTGAGCTTTCTTAGAAGAGCTATGGGACGGGAGAGCAAGAGCAAGAAAGAGAGAGAGACCAAATGGGAACTCCAACACTCACATTGTGTGATTGGGTTCTTTATTCAAACTATCACTAAGAGAATAAAGAATAAAGTGACAGTAATGGGTGCCCGCCACCTATAGTGTGCAGTGGCAGGTACTGTCAATGTAGTAATACATGGGTGGCTAGGCAAAGGAGCTTTTACTCCCAATAACCTCCCACTTAAAGGTGAATATGCTTCAATGAGGAGTGAAAAGAAAAAGAAAAGATAGTATAATGTACACATGTACAATAGAATGAGGAAAAACATCATCTCATCCAACGCCCATCAACCTCTTGAGGAAGGCAAAGTCCTCAGTAGTGAGACTTTTAGTGAGCAGATCGGCAGGATTTTTGTCAGTGGAGATCTTGACAAGGTCAATAGACTTGTCCTCCATGACCCCACGTATGAAGTGATACCTCACCTCGATGTGTTTCATCTTCGAGTGGATTCTTGGCAAGCTGAATAGCACTCATAGAATCCAAATGCAGCATAGGTATAGAATCAATCCCAAGGTCATGAACCAAACGGCCCAACCATATGGCCTCCTTGCAAGCCTCAGTGGGGTTGCAAAATACTCAGCCTTAGTGGTACAGAGAGCCATACACTTTTGAACCCTGGACATCCAAGAGATAGCACCTCCAACATAGGTGAATACATAGCCAGAAGTGGACTTCCTACTATCTGCATGTCCTGCGTAATCGGAGTCTGTGTACCCCACATCTCCTGTATCCTAGCTACCATAGCAAATACACATATCTGCTACTGTGCCTTTCAGGTATCTCATGATACCCTTCATGGCATCCCAATGTTTCATGCTAGGTGTAGCTATCTACACCAACTCCAAAGGAAATATCTGGTCGAGTGGCTATCATGGTATATATCAAACTGCCCATGGTTGATGCATAAGGGATCTTGGCCATATCTCAACCCTTTGCTCATCTATCCTGTGGGCCTGTGAGACCTTCACATAAGATGGTAATGGATAACCAATAGGCTTCACATCATGCATGTGGAAATGCTCAAGGACTTTATGAATGTACTCCCTCTATGAGAGGTAGAGTAGTCCCTGATGCCTATCGCACTTAATGCACATACCAATAATGTGAGAGGCCTGTCCCAAATCCTTCATCTCAAAGCTCTTCTTTGGCTGAGATTTAAGAGCATCCAGCTCATCATGAGTTTTTTCTGCTATCAGCATATCATCCACATAAATTACCAAAATAAGCAATGAGCCATCACATGCTTTCTTTGTGTAAAGACAGGGATCCATAGCACTTCTACTGTAGCCATGTGACTGCATAAAGATATCAAACTTATGATACCACTCCCTAGGTGTCTACTTCAAGCCATAAAGTCTTTTCTTCAACTTTCACACCAGGTGCTCCCTGCCAGGTTCTGCAAAGCCCTTAGGTTGCTCCATGTAAATCTCATCATGCCAATCCCCATGCAAGAATGCAGTCTTGACATCCATCTGATACATGTTCAAGTCAAGTTGCACGACTAAGGCCAAAACCAAGTGTAGGATGGTCATCTTGATCATAGGAAAAAAAGACTTTATCAAAGCCAACTCCATGCTCCTATTTAAAATCCTTAGCAACAAATCTTGCCTTATAAGCTGGCTTGGGGTGCCCAGGGGTACTTTTTAGCTTGTACACCCATTTGCATGGCAAAGCCTTCTTGCCATTAGGCAATAAAACCAAATCCCAAGCCATATTCTTATACAGGGAGTCCATCTCAGACTACATAGCCCTCTCCCAGGAGTGACTATCACCCCTGCACATAGACTTATCATAGGTGAGAGGCTCTCCTACATCTATAACCAAGACATAATGCATCGAGGGCTCAAATCGATCAAGTGGACATCTAGCTCTAGTAGACTGTCTCACTGCAGGCTCTCTAATGCATGTCTAGCATCATGTCCAGCACCCTGGCCATGTGTACAGCTACTGCCAGGCTCACCATCTGGTTGTGCAGGCTGTACTAGAGCACAAGTCTCCTCCTAGAATATAACCCTGTGTATCTCTATCACGTTCTCAGGCTGCCTATGCATCTTGTCTTCATGGAAGACTACATCATGGCTACGGATGACTTTTCATCGCTTTTGAGGATCCCAGAGGTGGTAACCCATTTCATTTGCATCCCCATAGCCAAGGAAAATGCATTTGACACTCTTAGGATCCAACTTACTGCTCTTGTCCTTGGACACATAGCAGAATGCCTCACATCCAAAGATACGTAGATGCACATAAGACGAAGGTTTCCCAGTTCATATCTCCTTTGCAACCTGGAAATCCAAACCATTGGAAGGTGATCTATTTATGATATGCATAGCTGTACTAACTGCCTCAGTTCAAAAGCTCTGTGGTAGGCCTGCATGACTAAGCATATTGTGTACACGCTCCTAGATGGTTCTATTCATCCACTCAGCCAAACCATTCTGGGGTGGTGGGGTATAGGGGGTGGTCAACTGACACTTAATACCCCTCTCGTCACATAGCTGCTCAAAGACACGTAACACATATTCTCCCCCATTGTCACTCCTAAGGCATTTCAGGCTATGCCTAGTCTGGTTCTCAACCAGTGCAAGCCATCTTTGAAACACAACCAAGACATCTGACTTAAGCTTAATGGGATAAGCCCAAACTTTACATGAAAATTTGTCAATGAACGTCACAAAATACTTTGCACCACCCATAGACTAACAAGGCATGGGCCCACAAACATCCAAATGTACCAATGCCAAGGGCTCAGTCTTGTGTGTCCTACCAGACTGCTTATGTGTATTCGTAGTCTGTCTGCCATAAAGACAATGCTCACACGATTCAAAACATACATAGTCAAGGGGCGATAAGTACTGCCAAAAAGCATTTTCATTCCCTTCAAGGATATATGGCCCAAACAAGCATGACAAAGAGATATATGTGGGATGGAATTCACTGACAAAACATGGTCAACAGAGGACCCATCAACTACAAGAGGATAGAGGCTACCAGCCTTGGCACCTCTAGCAAGCACAAGTCTACCACGTGTGATCTTTCAAGCAGAATCCCCCCAAATGAAATATGAAATCAAGCATCATCAAGCTACCTTGTAGACATAAGACTGCTTGTAAGCGCAAGTACATGACATACATCATGTAACACAAAAGTAATGCCAGTAGAGAACTGCAGCTGTACATCCCCAACGCCAACAATAGCAAGTGATCCATCATCACCCAAGCAAACTAAACCAGAGATAATGCAGTAGGAATGGAACCACTCATGGCATGGTGTAACATGAAATGAAGCACCAGAATCCAAAAGCCAGTATTGCACATACATAGAGTGAACCTCGATCAACGGCATAGCATCACAAGAACTAGCTTCAAGTATGTAGTCCCCATCACAGTTATCAATCTGCATGATATTTATCTCCTTGATTTTCATACTAGATTTCACAGGCATAATGTTGCGATTAGAGGACTTTTCTTGTGCTTTGTCTTTCCCCTTCTCTTTGCGCTTCTCATTGTGCAACTCATGACACTATGGGCATATATGACCCTTCTTGCTACAATGATGACATGTCACATTAGCATTTCTCCCACGACTTACCATGTGACTTAGACCTAGACTTCTACAAGTCTCTGCCACATCCATACCCATAGTCATTCCTTCCATTACCATCTCTACCTCTAACAGTCAAAGCATGCGACACACGAGAGGTATCTCTTCCTACTACAGAAAAGCACTCTCTACATCAGGCAAGTTCAAAATAGTAGCAGGAGCACATAAGGCAGTGCAGAATACATCCCATGAGTCACTCACAGTCCCAAGAAAAAACAATGGAGTAACCTCATCATTAAAGGTAATGCCCTACGAAGTCAAGTTCTTGAGAATAGCATGAAACTGGCTCAAATGAGCAGGCATTGTCATATTCTCCTTCATGCACAGGTCCATAAGTTGCTTCAGCCAATACATTTGACTTGCTGGACTTTTCTTATCATAGAGGTTCCTAATTTTATCCCAAAGCTGCCAAGCACTCTGTGCTTCCTCAACCATAGACAAGACGAGAGTGGACTTGCATAACTCACCAAGCTCATCCCATTCGTCATCAGTCATAGTTTCAAGCTGCTCGTCATGCATCCTTAGTGGATTTATCTGCGATTTCTGCACCAATACCTACCAAACTTGGCTCTTCCAGTAGGCATAATTCGTACCATCAAGCTTAGTGATGTCGAAGTTAGCACTATCAGTAAAAGATGCCATACTGCAGTCCAAAATGGTGCAGAGACAGTTCAAAACTGCTTTCCGTTTTCTGCTGTAAGCAACCAAAATACCACCAAAACCAAGGCAAAATGACTATGAACTGATAGCTAATGATGTTGCCTACCAAGTACCATCAAAAGTACATGAAATCAAGATGATTCAGCATGAAAATTTCATGTCAGTCCATGCATAATGGCTTGTTGTAATAAATTACAGACAGGTACAATGAGAGCAAACTGTAGGCAAAATGAATGCACCAAGTCAACCACTGACTGTCAAAGCATAACTAGCATCAAGCGGGCATGAATCAACATGTGAGAGTCATACGAACATCGAGCAGACACCCAAGCATGTCAAATGAATCCGTCAATAAGCTGGCATACCCCATGTGTAATAGGGCAAAGTGTACACAACATTGGCAAGACCTGACACAAAGAGGTGTATGCTCAGGGAGTGTAAAGCCCAAATTAGCCCAAGTACATCTGTGAGGACCACTGCATATCAACCATGCAACATCCAAGTGAAGATCCTAGTCTCAAGTATCCAAATGCTCAAGTAGCATAAACCGCCTGCTCAATGTCTGTCAAGCATATCAAGACGCTTCCACTAGCACAAAATCCATAAATATTAAGCAAATAATCTCAACAAGGGCATATGATAGCACCAGTGCCAAAAGATCCAAGATCAAGCATCAATAAGACCTCATGAGCATATAGGCCATGTAGCATCTGTACAAAGCATCCATAAGCATCGAGTACATCCAAACTGTAACTCTAGCAAGCTAAGAAATAGCCAAAGTAAGCTCTGGGCAATCAAATGTCAAGCCAAAGCAAGTAGCATCCAACTCCAAACAATGTAACTGGCATGTAGTAGTAGCATAGGCCAAGCATGTCAAGACCGGTCAAACATAAGCAAAAAGTACATGCCATAAGTACATCAGCGATGAAGATCCAAATGCTATGTGAAGCAAGCTTAAGCTCAACCAATGATTCAAGAGCAAATCCAAGCTCTATTTCGATCCCCAAGAGTCACTACATCAATGTATACATCCAAGACATAGCCCGAATGTAATAGGCATATCCAAACATAAGCAAAAGAGCTTCAGTCCTGAATATTCCAGTAGCAAATAAATGTCTAAAACTAAGTAAACAGTGGCTCAATCCAAGCTCAAAACCATGTGCAAACCATAGGCATACTTCCCCATATGTTTAGGCACCAACCGGGCATAATCGGGCATCAAATGACCATGTAGCATAAGCATAAAATGTAATGACAGGGGAATGCCCTATTTTGGGCTACCTATGAACTATGTAAAACAGTCAATGGTTGAGAAAAGTCAGCCCCAAAATCATCCCATATCATAGGCAGACATTCCCCTAGCATTCGGGGAGCATTCGAGACCAACCGAGCAACCAATGTCAATACCAACCAAGCATAAACATAAAGTGCTGATGTAACACTATTTGTGGCTGCCTATGGATGTGGAAAACAACCCTGGACTGAGATAAATCAATCCACAAATCAATGCTAATGATAACCACTAATGTCGAGCATCACGGGGGTGTTCCCAAGTGCCAAATGAAGTGTTTTCAAGCTGCCAATGAGTGCCAAGGGAAGGCTCAAGTTTTTAAAAAAATATTTGCAAGTCTTCAAGCTGGCCCAAACTGATATGGGGCCTATGGAAGGCAAGGTTGGAGGAGTAGTCAAGGACCCCTGGGAGCTGCCTCTTGAAGGGCAAGTCACTGATAGAGAGTAGGCATCACAAGAAGCAAGAGGGCATGGCTACCTTGCTTCACAATACCTCTGAAGGAATGCCCCGAGGGTGCCCAAATGGGCCGGGTAGGTGCTTGGGAAGCCGAAGAGTGATGGGAGTTCGAGAGGGTTAGCTGTGGCTACTGGGAAGGAGATCCAATGAGTGTAGGTAATCAATAGGAAGTTGAAGGAGTCACAAACCAAGTCCCAATGCTCGAGCAACCATGCTCTGATACCAATTGAAAGGTGAGAAGGATCGAAGCTTGCTTGGAAGAGCTATGGCGGGAGAGTAAGAGCAAGAAAGAGAGAGAGACCAAATGGGAACTCCAACAGTCACAATGTGTGATCGGGCCTTCCTTTATTCAAATTGTCACTAAAATAATAAAGAATAAAGTGATGGTGACAGGCGCCTGCCACCTATAGTGTGTAGTGGCAGGTACTGTTAGTGTAGTAATACGCGGCTAGGTAGAGGAGCCTTTACCCCCAACGCTCTGCTTTGCAGTAAACATCAACTATACTATCAAGTGGAGGCTTCTAAAGTAATATTGGAAGAACTAGAGGAGCAAACCAAGGCCATTGCCCAAGATATTTAGGCTGCCCAAGATCACTAGAAGCACTATTCTAATTCACGAATATTTGAAAGTTTTTTTAAGGAGGGTGATATGGTTTTTCTTTGAACACAATCTAAGAAGTAAAATACTATTGGGAAAGTACAAGAACTTCAATCCTTGATCTTGTGGAACTTACAAGATCCTTGAACATTTAGGCACCCATGAATATAAGCTGAAGCTTTCAACCTACATAAATGTAAGCTTATTGTAGCCATATGTATCTAAACCTAACCATCTTTTAGTTGGTCAACAAGTTGATATATCCAAAAAGGAATCATTGTATCACAAAGGCTAGTATGACCTTAGATTCCAAGACTAGGCATCTTTGAAACCATACCATAGTTGAATAGTTGATGCAATGAAAGGACTATCTATGAGAGGATGCCACATGGGTCGATGAATGCTCCTTTTGTAAGCCCCTAGTACTTCTTGAGATGAGGACATCTCAAATTCAAGGGGCAATGGATGCAATGCCACTATTGTGTTCTCTCTCTCTCTCTCTCTCTCTCTCTCTCTCTCTCTCTCTCTCTCTCTCTCTCTCCAACCATCAACTCTTTATCCCTTGATCATTGGCATATGAAAAGGTTATAATAGTAGTTCCTTTTTTTAAAAAAATGTTAAATATCATTTAAGAGCTAGTGTTGAATCTCAATGGTGCCACCATGTAGCTGCAAGATGTAATGCCATTGACTAACATGGCTGACAAACCAAAATACTCCACCAATCTAATCCAAATATTGATGGTAATGATGATCGATAATTTGACAATAAGGATATCATGTTGGATGATACTAGAGACATAGATAAAATGCATCAATAAAATGAAAAAAAGAAAAGGGGAATGCAAGTCAATTCCATGGATGATCAAGCTATCAAAAACACATCATGATTAATTTAACTCCAAGAAGGTAAAAACACATAAAAGTTGTACTACCTAACAATTAAGCATTTATTGTTTATGCTTTAGAATTCTATAGTTAGAGTTTTGTTTTGTTTGGGTAAAGGCCAATGGCCATACATTGTATTATTTTATATAATAAGATAATTAGCAATGAGGGTACCTTACAAGTTACTACCCACAAAAACTTCTTGTGTTGTTCCATTTATTCTATATATTAGGGGAGTTTTGAGGTCTCGAAAATGCCCTATAAGTGATCCTAGAGAGAGAAAAAAAATTAAAAATAAAATCATTTTTAAATTTATAAGAACTTTTATATTTTGGTAAGTAAATATATAAAAAATCATTAATAAGTCATTGTCATGATATTCTTGTGGTCACATCAAACCTAGAAATCTAGGTTTCCATAAAGGTGACAAAGGTTGTCATAATGAAGATCTTACTCATTCTCATTAAAGTAAAAACTAATATTCAATATAAATTTTATTTTATGTTTGATTACTTCCCTCCATTCTCACTCTCTTTTTTCTTTCCCTTCCTTACTAGTTTCTTCTTCGTTTTCCTTCTTGTTTCTAATTTACATAGTTTTTCGATTCGATCTTCTAATCATATCCTTAGCTATGGATCAATCATCCAATGATCTTGTATCTCTAGTAAAAGACCTCTCTATCATCTTCATATTAAGTTGGATAGTGAGTATAGACCAATAAGGAAGAGAATAAAACCCATTACTATTACAGAGTCTGTGAAACATATATTCAAACTTGAAGCAAAGAAGAATCTTGATCCTTGGTTAGATACCAAGTTATATCCCAAAGATCCTAGCAAAAATAGCACTCCGACTCTATAATAGCTATTCATTATGATGAGGTTCATTGGTGATAGTTATAATGGGTTTCTAGGTTATACACTTAACTTGGTTGCAGAAAAGGATATTCTCAGATTGGAGAGCCATCTTTTACCCAAACATAACAATGAGTTACTACAAAAGATAGAGGGCTATCAACAAAGGATTCATTCATTGGAGAGAGACATTTAATCTTCTCAACAAAAGCAAACTATTTTAGGCCTTTGAAATCAACAAAATGGCTCTTAAAAATATTGAAAGTCTCAAACGAGGAGGAGGTGGTCCTAGTAAAAGAATCCAAGCAGTAAGATACATTTTTTTCACTTTAAAAATATTAAATATGACTTTGTTTATAATTAATTGTATTGATTTGTGATGTTAATTTTATTTAGGTGTCTCTTCTTCAACCGAATGCAAGTGAAAGAGATTCTTCAAAAGTATCTTAGTATTATTATCATCTTTTTCCTTTACTAGTTTCAAAAGATATTTTGGAAAAGAAAAATTTTAAAAAAGCAAAGAAACAATGCTTGGAGTCATTTATAAAAGATCATTCTTTGGATACTGAGTTAGTGCAGAAGACACTAAATAGTATTGGTATCAGTCAAGATGCTTATATGCAACTTTTTTAGTTTTCACAATCAAATATGAAGCAAGGAGTAGTACGCAATTGCATACTTTCAAGGCCATTTGTGGTTAGAACTATCAAATAGAGAGTGAATAACAAAGTGATGGAAATTTTGGGTGAGCCTTTCCATATCAAGTCTAGCTTCAAGGGTAGGAAAATGGAAGTTGTATTCAATAAGTTTAACAATATTTTCCTTGACTTTTCCACCCTACAATGTTTAATGATCAGATTCTATGACTTGATACTAGAAAAGGAATAAGGAGTAGCTAGTTTTGTGGTTAAACTTGATGAAAGTGAGATTCTGAACTGTACAAAATTAGAAAGGATCTCTATTACCTTGATGAATAGAGCACTTTCATCATCACTACAATCACTCAATGTCATTTAGTGTTCAATCTAAACACAACATCTAGTGACTAGGAGCATTTGAATTAGATACATAGGATTTTGATATATTGTATTGGTTTTTTTATTAAACACCAATATGTTATTAAGAGACAACATGCAAGAGAATAGCTATTTGTTGAAGGATTTGGGAACTATAAGATTGAGTGGCACATAGTTGGTGACTTCAAGACACTCAAATGTATGTACAATGTGTCAAAGGGAGCCAACTCCACATCTCCTTGCCTATATTGCATGTCCACAGTGATAGAGTTGAACTCAAGAAATTGGAATAGATCTCCTCTAGGCACAACAAGGATCCACAATTTAAGCCTATCCTAGATATTCCTTTAGTGAATGTCCATATCTGTACACCATGCACTTTGCAGAATAATTGAAAAGCTTGTTCATCTTTAGTGAGTTGCTTGAAATTAGAGACTCTTCTGCAACATAGTCAAACTAAAAGATGTCAAGGGTTTCTTGAAACCCATCTTTTTTCATCTCTTTGTCTAGTTTGTAGCCATTCTAAAAATCTTTGCTTTGCACAAGAGTTTAAATATCCCTATTTTCTTCTTTGGGTGACAGTTTGTCCAGTCATTGCCAAAGATGATGTATTACATGATGTGATTGTGCCTTTGAGCTTGAATCTCTGCCAAATTTATCAAAAGAACTATTAAACGACCTCTAATAAATAGTTTGCCTTGTAACTTCCACCTCCTTGTCTTCTGTATTTAAAGTATTTTTTTCCCACTTGATAATGTGATTTTTCCATACCTTGGGTTGACCAAATAGATAGAGATTCATATTTCTTGATAAAATATGGAGCATGGTTGTATAAAATATGATGCATAGTTAATAAATAAAGAAAGTAACTAAAAAAACCTTATATGAGTCAAACAATGAGGAGACATACATATGCAAACTTCTCACCATATAGTGAGTAAAGTGTTGATCATCTCAAGCTTCTATCATGGCCTTTTTAAAAAGGTTTAATTGGTTTTTGAAGTCTTTGAGGTCATCATCGTTCCATTCAGTTTTATCACAATAAAAGAATACTTTGTCTAGTGTTTCCCAAACATTGGATTTTCTATTCTGAGCTTGTCCATTATCAGCACGATCCTTAATTGCATTATGTAGGGACTTCCACGGATTGTATCTAATAGATGAGCAACCATTCCTAGATTTTATCTTACCAAGTCTCCCATGAAAGCCTAGGAACCTTTTAGCCTTCAGTCCACCAATATATGACTTTTTGGAGACACAGTTACCATCCTTAGACTTTTGAAGATCTGGTTCAATAACAACATTACCACCATGCAAACCAATTGCAAATAAGACTTTTTCAATCTTTGTCATAGCATCTACTCTAGCTTATAATGGCTTTAGCTTCCATGAAAACCAGCTTCTAGAGGAATATTTTATTTCATCCCACTCAATAAGACCTCTACATTTCAAGAATTCTTGTTTTCTATAGCTTGGAAGGAGCTTCAAACTCTTGGCATCTCCTATAAGGGAGACCAAATAAGAGCCAATAACTTCCAAGTATCTTGCCCTAGATCTACTATATCTAGGCATGAAGCCAAAAACTCTTATAGCTTCTTCCTTCTCCACCAAAATTATCTTATCAAATCCTCTATTGAAAACTTTGGATCCAATCACCTTAGAGATAGCTTTCAAAGACATCATTGGGGTATGCTTGGAGAGGTTTCAACTTGCTATGATAAAATGCAATTGCTTGATTATTTAAGCTTCCAATAATGACCAAGGCCAAGCTTCAATGGCCTTGAGCCCTTGGCTCTTCCAAGAAAGTTGTCTGGATCTTTAGTTTCTATCTGCACAATAAATCACAATAGTGTAAGATATAAATAGATAAATATTCTATAATATTTATCTATAATGCATAATAAACTCTAATATAAACCTCAATGGATATCTGAAAATTATCTTCCATACCTTAGGGTTTTCATCTTCTTCAAGAAGACTATCATCATAAAGATTTATTGAATTTTTTGGTTTCTCCTCTAGTGGAGACTTCAGTTTCTCATCATACCCCATGTCATCAATACCAAGTCTCTACTGAACTTGTGAGAACTCTTCCTCTATAGATAGCCCCTCCTTTTCATATTCCATGATCTGATTAATACATGAATGCAAGGCTACATAGTTGTCTTGAAAATTCTCTCCCTCAACATCAAGACTTGCTATAACCTACAAAATTCTTATCATTTTGGCCCCATCTTGCAAGGATTGTTAAGCAGTAATCTTCTCTCAGATAAAAAAAGGTGTTCAATATCATTTAGCAATGAATATCTCTTTTTGAAAATGGGGTAAGTGGGAAATGTTGGGACACAATCAAGAGGACCTTCTTCAATCTGTGCACTCAACTCTATCTCCTTTTCTTCACTTTTGTAATGTTCTCACTTTTAAACAAAGCAACATCAAATCCCTACACTAGTTTGCTCTCAAAATCCTCATAAAATATTTTTCCCTTCTCTTCAACCTCTTTATATTTACTTGCAATATCCTCTATCTTATTCTTTTGTAAAGAATAACTATCCATATACTGAAGATATACAAGAAATCAAACATCCTTGTGGACAAGAAGACATTGATGTTGATTTTGATTAAAAGGGCTATCTACTTCCCACTTCTTGAATTCCTTATCAATGAGGCTAAATCTTGTTTGCAAAGTTGTTCTAGCAACATTGGTAGCTTCCACTACATCATTGTAATGGACAAATCCCTCAATCTCTAGGCCTTGCACATGTCTATCATAACATTCCCTATAATCCTTCATCTTATCTTCAAGATCATTCAAGAGATCTTGCAAATCAAAGGAAACATTGAGCATATCTCTAATGTAAATGAATCTAGATGAATTTCCAGTTGCATGGAGAAAATCAAAGAGCTTCTCGTCACACGTATCCTCTAGATCCTCTTCCTCCATTCCCTCTAGAGAAATCTTCATTTTAGTCATCTTGATTACTCAGAAAACAAAATTCTTAAACAACAAGGCAAGTTTAGGAATACAAAGAACCAATCCATATTTGCTTACATCCAAATAAGCAAATTAAATTTATATAAGTTGTGGAAAGGAAGTTGCATTATCACAACAAACTAGGAATGAGAATTTGATCTAGGGAATGATTCCATTAATATAAGGTTCCATGTCACAAACTTGGGTGTCTATGAGTGTTTGTTAGGAATGGACTATCTAATCCCCAATGATGCTTATATCCATTGTAAGGAGGCTAGGTCTCATTTCCAAACCTTAAAGAAGATCGAATAACTACTCAAGGTAACTTTAGTAATCCAAAAATCTGAAACCTAGAAGAAAATCATGTGAATACTCATTCTGAAACCTAGAAGGAAATCAAGCAACTAAAGTCTATTGGAACTTAGAAGGAAATCAAATGACTACTCAAGATAATGTTGGTAAGCCAAAAATCCAATTAGCCTTAGCTTTATGTATAGTACGAGGGCTAAGAAAAGGATTGCATGTATCCTTAATCAAACTCAATAAAATTAGTTAGAATAAGAAATCAAGAGAGGATTGCCTTCAAAATGACTTCAAGGTGAGTTATAAAACACGAGTTGAGTATTCAAGCAGCGAACTATGGTATCATCTTTCGTGTTTCATCGGGCATTGGTCATTTATAACTTGATGACTTATGAAACGTGATTATGGAGGTCAAATGAGCTTTGTGGAGCCTTATTGCATCTTATTCGACAAAATTGACCATTCAACAAATGGAAAAAAATAACACAAGTAAAGACAGAAACCTTAAAATAACTGATTTAATTATTTCTATTGCTCTCAATAAAATTAAGAATAAATCACAACGCTTGTGTATAAGAAAAATGGTGAATAGAAGTTTGTTATATTAGAAATGTATTTCTTTGTGAGCATGAACGGGTTTGGTCAAGAGCACATGTATGCTTGGCTTGTGATGCACAAAGTGTGTGGTTGTGGAAGAGAGAAAAAAATGTGTAGAAGGAATGTTTGTGTAAAAACCAACTTAACTTGGGAATGTGTATTTATTTATAAACAATCACCTTGGAACTTGCTCAAAAGGTACCATACACTGATTAACAAAGGCTATATTTAAACTAGAAAAAGAAGGCCTAGAAATATTTCCTTTACACGAAAAACAATGTCATAAAAGTGACATAATGTCTAGAAAGGTTAGTGACATGTGGCACAAGTTTTGAGGTGAGAACAGTATATCCGCCACACATGTGAAGTAAATTTCTCATTATACTTTGAGAAAAGAGCCTTTCAAAAAACATTTTTGAACCACAAAGCAAATTGTTGAACCACTAAGCCCTTTTCTTGCTCAGATTCACCAGTGTGTGAGGCATCTTCATCATAGCTCAAAAATATTCAGCACCCAGCACACAAGGTAAGATTTCATCACACACAAGGTCTAATATTTGCTATAGTCTTGGGCTAAAAAGAAGACATTTTCTCTAAGTAATGTAATTTTCTCTTTGGTGATGTAATTTCCTTTGGCTGATCTTGGCTAGCTCTATATCATTTTTCGTTTACGAATTTTCTTCGAAATTATTTTCTTTGAATTCTCTCTAAATTTGTTTTCTTTGAATTTTCTCCAAATTTGTTTATGGACATACAAAGTGTGAAAATGGAATCTCTCTCTCATGCTTAGGTCTTTAGTTTGCATTTCATACATCAAATTGGAGCACAAGTTGATGTTGAAGGGAGGTGCCTTTTTCTTATGCTACTATTAATCTTTCATTAGGAAAAAAATGAACTCACAAATGGGCCTTTTAGTCCCCCCTCTCTCCTCCTTAAAACAAGGAAAAGAGGAGAGAAGGATAGTAAAATAATCCTCCTCTCTCTCCACTTTTGCAATCTCGTTTTGCCTTTTTTATATTATCTACAAAGATATACTTAGATTCCTTCTCTCTCCTCATTGAAGAAGTGTTTTTCAACCAAATTTTATATTCAAAAAGGAGTTAGCTACAGGAGTGTGGTGCTTCATTTTCAATGCAAAATGATTAGTAGATACGAGGTAATTGATTTTTTAATCGAGAACAAGGAAAATGAAATTTCGAAAGTTCCTTTTAAGGTATGTTGGGGATTTTTTATATCCTAGCTTTTGGTCAAAAAACAAACCAACTGGTCAAATTTTGTGTTTTTTGGAGATGTTTTTGGAGGCAAAATAGAAATATCTAAAATACAAAAAGTCTTGGACATCCCTACCCTCTGAGCTATTCCCCCCCATATCTATACTCTCTCATGGCTCTATTGTGACCTCTTCTCTGTGTTTATGCAACCTTCATTAACAGAGTGAATTACTTACACCCTCCTTTCCCTTGGCACCTTTGTGTGCCTCTCTGTGCATCTCCACTCTATCTCTTGTGACAAGTAAGTAGACTCCCCATTTCTATTAATAGTAAAATGAATACAGGAAAGGAGCTGCATATTGAGGTAGAGATTGAATATCTCCCATTATTCAAAAGAACCCAGCATACCAGCGTCAACCCTCAGGTTTTGCAGAGTTACAAGCAAATGGGATTGAAACGTGTGGATTTGTGGGTTGATGGGGGAATCTACCTAATTAACCCCTTAAACAATAAACCTCCAACTTTATCAGGAATCACAAATTTGCTGAAGTATATGTGCGAGGGTGAAAATGGGTTACTTGGTTATACTAGGCGGCTCAATGATCAAGCGTTCAAAGTATTTACAACTTGCCAGGCAACCATAAAAAATTACCATGATGTGATCACTGCACATCAACTTCATATACAACAGCTCATAGGACAAGTGGTACAACTGAATGACACTATAATTCAAAAAAACAATCAAATTATTTCAATGCATGACACTATCCATGGCATTGGTATCTCATATAAGGAGGCAAAGGCACAATTGGAAGACTTGAGAAAGATCAACAGCAAGCTAACATAGGAGTGCAAACAAAAGAAGAAGCCAATCAATGATTTAATTGTGAATAGTGGCCAGTGGAAGTGATGTATCAAAGCGTGTAAGGTAGCTAAAAAAGAGAACGTAGGTGAGGGTGAGGTTGGATCATGTATTAGTAGATTGCTAAAGGCGAGTACACTGGAAAACGCTTTGAGCAATCGTAAGGTTAAGGCTGTAAAGGAAAAGGTGATTGAGTGCACATTAAAAGATGTGTCAAATGAGTTCTCAACTGTGGATGCACAATCTATTTGTGACAGGGCCGACATTAGCACAACGACTTACTCAAAGATATTCAAAGGTGTGAAGGCTAGGTTTGGTTGTGTGTGCTGAAGAGAAATAGAATCGTGCCTCTTCCTCAACCTTCAAAGTTAATAGAGGCCCGACGACAACTTAATACAAAGGTTTTGGAGTTGATAGGAGATCCCATGCTTGTTCAATGTGTGGAAACATTAAAGGTTGGGACCAAAAATGCATATGAGGTGAAGTTCACCGAACTCAATAATTACTATTTAGATTTGAATAAGGTGCAGTTAGCAGTGGTAATGTACTACAATATGTCTGTTGAGGAATGTAATGGTAAATTGCAGTTTGTTATAAGATTAGATGAAAGTGAGGTCGTCAAAGGAGTAAAGCTTGAAAGAGTTAGTGTAACTCTGATGAATAGAGCTTTACAATTCGACAAGAACAACCCAGGGAACTTTAGTGCTCAATCTGAGTGCCATGTGTGGTGGCTCACTGCATTTGAAGTCCCTAAGGAAAAATTTGAGGTGTTGCAGTTATTATTTATGCACACAAGCATTCCAAGAATCATTGATCGCCAAGAACATGGTGAGGTGTTCTCGGTTGAAGGGTATGGTCAATACTTGGTTGAATGGCATCTTGTAAGAAACTTGAAAACTTTAAAATGCATGTGTGGAATCTCCAATGGTGCAAATACAAAGAATCCATGCCTATATTGCTTGACAGAGAGGGTGGAAGGAAAGACGAAAAGAAGAACTGGCAAAAGGTGACAAGTGCTGCACCGATGCGCAATAGAGAAGATCCCACTTGGAAGCCCATCTTCAACATTCCTTTCGATCATATTCACATTTGTTCATTGCATGCTTTTGTCAGAATCATGGAGAAACTTGTATATGAATACATTTGCTTTGCTTATAGGATGCAACCAGAAAAAGAAGCCATTGCAATGTGTAGAAATGTGGAGCGAGTGCTATCAGAAATTGGGCTACACAAGCATCAAGTGACGATTGAAAAAGATGAGAAGAGATCAAGAAAATCTGGTAACTTGCCAAAAAAGCCTTACTTTGGAGGAGCAAAGGCTAGGAAGTTTCTCTCAGTAACCATCAATGAGGAAGGGAATGTCATGGTTCGTAGGCCACAGAACTACGATGGGTGAAAAAAGTTACATTTTGCAGTTCTTGATCGAAGTAATGGAGGAAAAAAAATATTGGCCAAAGCTAAGGTTTGGATAAGTCTTAACAAATTGGCTCCCTTACTTCTCAAGATGGTGTTTAACAATGAAGATAAGTAAGAATTTATCAATGATGTGCATAGCTTCTACGAAAACATGGTGGAAGCATGGGGCAAAAGCTCTATCACACATTACATGGTACGTACTAAGTTAATATTTTAAAATTGTATGAATTGTATAAACTATTGAGCATATTTTTACTCATGTATGATATGTATCTTTGTAGCATATCCTTGAGGCACATGGGCCATACTTTGCAGAAAAGGGAAGCATTGGAATTTGATCCACACAAGGGATGGAAAATTCACATTGGATAGCGCGTGGTGCATACCAAAGAAAAATTGATCATGGTGGAGGGGTGAATGGTAGCAATCCAATGATCCAATTGCTATCTTGGTGGTATAGATAGGATTATAGTAGTGGATGAAGCTAAAATCTCGCAAAAGAGAGCAAATGAAAGTGCTGATGAATCGCTGCAGACATGATGGAATCACGTCATGTCACTAAAAGAGTGCGTTATGAAGCCTCAAGTGCCAAAGAAAACCATGCCAAGTGGCTAGAAACAAGGCTTCGACAAGGCAGCAAATGGGTTCGAAAAGAGCTAAGATAGTAAGATAAACAATGTGAGTCAGTGTGAATGCAATTCATAGTTTAAGAGAGAAAGAGAGGGTATGCATCTATCTGAATGAGTCTCACAATTTAGGGTTATATAAAAGAGGGCTTCACTTTCTATCTTATTCATTGAGTTATCACATCTCTTGTGCAGGAAAGATGGCTAGGTCTAAGGCAGTTGCAAATAAGCTTCCGCTCAGAGTCCCATATCGTGTTCAACTCCAAGCCCCTTGGAGCATCTACTAGCTCAGATGCACCCCCTTCTCAACCTAATCCACCTTCCTCAAGTCGCACTCACAAGGGTCCTCCTCAGCATCCCCACAATAAACACAAGTGGAAGCCAGGTACAGTGGCCTTGAGAGAAATTAGAAGGTATCAACGCTCTTTTGATCTCATCATTTCGAAGGCAAGCTTCTCAAGACTTGTTCGCGAGATTGTGCAAGACCTCTACCGCACATAAAGCAGGAGGTGGTTTTTGGTACAAGGTTAGGATAGACCTAATCGCTTCACAAAAGAATGTCTTCATGCTCTACACTATGCTGCAGAGGCCTTTTTAGTTGACTTGATGACTAATGCTCAATGTTGTGCAATACATGCGAAGTGCATCACTGTAACTCCCAAGGACTTCCAACTTGTAAGAAATCTTCAAGTAGTGAAGGATGCATTCGTTCCAATGGAATGAACACAGTTTGCAATGTTATCTTTTTTAGCATAGTGTTATCCTCGTGCATTGGACATATGACTATGTCCCAGTGCAAAACTATTGTATGTGCCCTTCAAATATGAATTAAAATTTTATACTTGTCCTTCACTCTCAACTTTGACTGTGCATCTTCACTGTATTTTCAATTCTTACTTACAGTTTTTGTTCGCACTGTCAATTTCAATAGGAATAACATGCAAAAATTTGCCATTTCTTGTTGTAGACTTTACTCATAATGCCTCTGTATAGTTTATGTGGTGCGAAGTTTCTAAGGGCCAGTAGTCGCGATGTTGATTTCTCAATTATCAATCCATCCATAATTTTGGTGTGGGATAATTTTTAAAATACTAAACTGTATCGGAATGCGACGAAACTTCACACGCGCACTTGTTAGGTGGCCAAGAGCCCTTTTTTTTGAAAAAAAAGTGCCTGCAAACCCCTGGTCCGAAGCCTGGCGTCGTCTGGATCCAGGAAAGTGGATCCAAATGCTAGACTTCGGACCAGGGGTCTACAGGCACTTTTTTTTCAAAAAAAAAAAAGGGCTCTTGGCCACCCAACGAGTGCACATGTGAAGTTTGTCACATTCCAATACAAGGTTATGGATTTACGATCACATGATGGACAATGCGTATGAAGCTCCATTAACCCGATTTTGGGGTTTAAATGGGTTAAAAGTTCATTCTTCTTCTCATTTTCACATCTTGATTTCTTTGCTTCCTCCATTTTCACATCCCCAACCTTTATCTCTTCTCCGTCTTGCCCTCCTTGCATGGCATGGACCAAGCAAGCATGTCACTGTTTTGGCCCCGGGAAGACATCACGCCAAGGCCCGCCACCTGGAGCACAAGGTGGAGCCTCCTCAAGTGCAGCAACAACAGGTGCTCCCTGTAGAGCACAAGGACCACCATAAAAGAAGAGAAGATGGAAACTGGGCACTATTGCTCTTCGAGAGATAAGAAGAATCCAACGCAGATACGAGCTTCTCATCCAAAAAGGTTCTTTTCATAAATTTATTCAAGAAGTCATGCAAGACTTGGAGCTGAAAGGGATGGGAAGATTTTGGGCACGAGTGCGGGATGGCCTACTAGCAGGAAGGTGGACTGCTGCAGCCATGGAGGCCCTACAAATCGCTACAGAGGGGTTTCTCATCAACTTGTTTGATGATACACAGCTTGCAGCCATCCATGCAAAGCGTGTTACAATCACAGACAAAGATATGAACTTTATCATTCAGCTTGGATACGGCAAGGGGACCCCGCCATAGTTTACTAGATTAATGATGCAAGGTTTGTAATGGCTGTTACAGCGCCATAACATCTTGGAAGCCCAAAAAATTTTGTACTCTGCCACATTGGAATATTTATTTATATATACATAATATCTCGTGCGATGTGTACTGAATTCAAATAATTGAGTAAATTTGTTTTGTTTTGTTTCTTGAAATGCATGACTTTTAATTTTTGTTTAACATACGAACGCATCAAAAGTAGTAATATGTGTTGAATTATGTTAATATATGCAGATGCATCATTCACGTACCACACATTATCGTCACACTTACACAATCTCAAGTGCAGTACTACGCATTGAATTATGTTAACATATGTGAATGCGTCATTCACGTACCACACATTATCGTTACACTTATACGAACCACACATTTATTTAATAAATATTTATTTATAGGGACAAAGTAAAGTATCTTATGTTCATCAAGAAAAATACATGTGATGGTTGTTAGTGATGGTAGATACAAAAAGTCGATAGCCAACAAGAACTCTCAATTGTTCCTTGGCTTTTTCTTCGATGGAGAGGAGGGGCCAGCTTCCGATGAAAATATAAGTTCCTTCTTTGCTTCAAAAATGATACGCTCCCCCTTCATCTCTTTCTCCAAGAGAAGCGGATCTGACACTTTAGTGAGGTTGCCTAATGTCGCAAGCACACACATAGCTCTACCCCGCATTTGATCAAACAAATAAAGAAGCTTTGACCGCTTGATTAGCACCACCTTCTCTAAGCTAGATATCACAGGTATCGTTCGAAAAGGTCCAAACTTGGTCAAAGCTTGAATTTTCATATTTATTTCTTGCCCTCCTGGTGAGCACTTCTTATGGAAAACCAGCAAATCTATAATGAGGTTACCGATATACTTCTTAAGAGCTGAATCCTTGCATCGGTCTGCATGGGTGCATCGGGTCCCCCAAAATCCACCGGTGAAATCTTGGCCAAAATTGTAATTTCCTGGCGCATTATACTCAAGGGCCAATCATCCTTTATTTGAAATACTTGGGGCTCGTGGCCCTCACAAATGACAGTAACATCCACATCTACACTTTCACGCATGTCATGATCAAGGCACAACCATTTACCCTTGAGCATCCTCCATCTATGATACTTGAACACTAGGCATAAAGTTTGTTGTGCGACAAAGTACTTGTAATTGGAAAGGAAAGTTAGCTGATTCATCCCAAAGTAAGATAATAGTCAATTAAGAGAGAAATTTTTTACCTAAAAGCCATATCCCTTGTTGTGACTCAACACTCCACTGTGTCGGGACTGTGAGTTATTTTTTATATCCAAGTTTTGCCTAGAATCCTTGTTACATAGTACTGTGATGTACTTTTTATGATGTACATGCTTTTGGTACGTCTCAAACACTTACATTCCTTGAACATGTGTGCAAAAATTGCAATCACTATGAACCAGCTTAGATGTACATTCTTTGAGCCGGTGCTTGGCTTCATAGAATTCAATATGTCTACGAAAATTTTTGTGCTACACATGTGCAAAATGTCGCTACTACACAATGGCCATTCTATGCTATTGAGATTCGATATGTGCATATACTCAAGGGTTCCATATTCTCAACTCCCCTTGGGTAATATGTACTTGGAGTCATAGAAAAAAACAAGGTCCTCTGCAAGTTGCTTAGTTGTATGCCCCTCAAATAGCAATCTACCAATTTCAAGGTGGTAACACTTAAAAGAACCAGTGAAACTCTCAACATTTTCCCACTCACAGCAATCCGAAGGGTATACTTCTGTATATACAAGACAAGTTGTTACATAGGTATCATGAAAGTTCTCATTCTCAATGAGTTGCAAATACTTATTGTTTGTAGTGTTTCGTTGAAAGGGCACAATGGGCGCAATGTGTATTTGTTTTTGCATGAATACATGTTGTACAAACACCTCTGTTACAAGGCGAGAATCAACTTTCCTTTGTATGAGAGCTAAAATTTTACACTTCCACTGCTTTGATACATCTGCAATTGCAGATGCTTTCACCCTAAAAGCTCCCTTCATACTTGGACGCATATGTACCCAAGACGAGCAATGATATGTATCAGTGATCCAATTCCCTTCTTCATCTTTTCTGTTACACGCTTCTATCGAGAGAATGCTTGTTCTTCTCTCAGGCATTATAACCTATGCATTAGATGTAAAGAAGTATGTATTAACCCCTAAATAATAAGCATTTTAAGTATGTCCAGTAATCACCAATATGCCATACAATTCAACATGGCATTAAGAGATATTTACACTTTTGTAAATAGACATAAACATCGATATCGAAACACATGTGAATATATACATCAACACAAAGTATAGATTTAATTTCAAGACATCACTTTAATCATATTATTCACATGAAATATAATGAAAAGAATAGCACAAGAATACTCAAAGAATTTCACCAAAATAAATTTTATTATAATGAAGAGGAGTCTAATTTGACTCAATACATTGTATGAAATGTGGGTATTATAGAGTAGTTGTTACAAGGATAGTAGCCACATGGCATGCAAATCTTAATAGGCACATTGGATTGACACCTGAGATATTCTAAGACTCAACACATTGTGTGTTATATGGATGATATTATACAAGAGTTTCATGGATCATTACCAATTGGCATAGAGATCCAAATGGACACATAAGACCAATAAAGTAGAGGATTTTTGAACCATCGACTTCCAGCAGATCCATATCATCCAACACAAAGGAATCACTCACCACATCAAAATAGTTTATGGAGAATTATATGCTTCACCTAAACCTTGTACAATACCTACATGTACAAAAAAACACTTGCATGAATCCCTTTTAACAAAAATATGCATGAATCCCTTTTAGCAAAAAATATCTAGATAACTGCATGAACAGAAGCAATACAAAGCAAGGCCAATTAATTAAAAGCTGATTTGCTGAAGATAAGATTGAATCATTGCTAATCAAAACCCATTGCAAATGATGGACATAAGAAAGCATCAATCCCATCAAATATAAAAGTCACTAATTAAATGAATAAATTTTGGCACCACAAAATATGATAGATTTACCTGTAAATTGAGCTACAAAATCTCTACTCCTCCTTGTGTAAAGTGCTGCAACAACAATTGATCCTTAAGTTAGAACTAGCATCAAACCATATTGTAAACATAGTAGAAAAGGGATAATGCAGAGAGGAAGAAAGAGAGAGTTTGTGTGAGTACGCAGGAGAGAGAAAGAAATGAGCACCTATCCAATCTTGCCCAAAATGATCTCTGCAAAAGAGAATTTTGCAAGAGTTAGTATTTACATGAAGGTATACTGAAAAAACATTAGAAAAGAGGAAACATACACAGAGAAAGAGAGAGGGAGAGAGAGATAAGCACTTATGCAATGTCACCCAAAATGAATCTCTGCAACAAAACAACAACAAGGGTTAGAACTAACATTGTGTTGTATTGAAAAGATATCAACAACAAAAAAAACCAAACAGAGAGAGAGATTAACACCTTTGCCTGTTGCTCCAAATAAACTCTGCAAGAAAACAACAATTAGAACCAACATTAAAGTCTATTGAAAACACAACATAAAAGAGAAACAACACATAGAGAGAGGGGGGAAAGAAAGGAGAGAGAGACGAGCACCTTTGTCTCCTGCCCCAAACAACCTCTGCAATAAAACAACAACAACAGTAAGAAACGACATCAAACCCTATTGAAAAAATAGCAAATAAGAGAAAATGCAAAGAGAGATGGGCATCTGTGTTTTGCCCAAAATCTGGAGCTGCGTGGAGAAGAAAGTGTAGAGGTAAGTAGAATGCCTAAAACCATAATTACTCTGAGTAGGGAGCTTCAATGGAGACGAAAATTCACGAGTATAGAGAAGAGAGGGAAAGTGGTCTATTGCTCAACTTTTGGGTCAAACTAATTTCGTAAGAGGGGAAAAAACCAAAATTGAAAATTCTCCAAAAAAAATGGGAGAAATACATGGTGAGAGAAACTCAAATTTTGTGTACTATTCATTCTCCCTTTTTTTAATCCCCCACTACCCCTTTTTTTAATAGAAAACCCAATATTTGGAGAGAGAAGATTCATCATCCATGGATGTCAACATCTAGCCTCCCTATTGGACAATCCAAAAGGCCCACATCTTAAACTATATTATTTTTAAGGGCCCATTTGTGAGTTTATTTTTTTCCTAATGTGTGACTTGTAGAGCGGGCTTCTTCTGCACTATGCCTTTATTCTTGCTCCTAGAGTTCTGCCTTTTGCTGCTACTGAACTTGGGCCTAGAGAACTTGCTATTGAACTTGTTGTGCCACACTAGGCAATTTTGAGATAAAATTCTATCAAGATAAAAACTTCAATATCAAAGGTAAGGTGTGTAGTTTGGGTTGGGGTTGGGAAAATTTGGATGGTAGTCATAGTAAGAGTGGTAGTAGATTGACTAACCATTTGCAAAGCTTCCGCTTGGCTACATTTTTTGGCCATGGGAGGCCTACACCAGTAGAACATAGTGTGATGATTATGCAAGTGAACTTTCATGCACTTTGAAGGAAACACCAGTGCCACTCAAGTATCTCTTGATGTGTAGCAACTATGGCATACATTAACCTAACAACTGTGGATACATAATATCCTTGGCTATGTCAATATTTTGCTATTTGACTTGGGAATATCCTAATTTTGAGTTTTTTTTGTTTCTTTTGGAGATTTCAGATGGCTAAAACTAAGGCTACTGCAAGAAAGTAGAAAGTTGATCCTAGAGACCTTGCTGCAAATATCCATCAATCCTCTAAGTCTTCTAAACTTGCAAGGAAATCAAAGCCAAGGAGAAAGTTTTCATAGCATGTTAGATGCCTGAAGGAGATTAGAACTGCAATGAAGACTGTAGATAATGCAATTCCAAAACTACACTTTCAAAGGCTTGTCATAGAAATTTGTGACAAGCATAGTCTTGATAATTTCAAATGGACAAGGATAGCTCTCAATTACATCCCAAGAGGTTGCAAAAGATTTTTTGATTGAGTTTTTTTCAAGATTCCTATATCTGTGTTACTCATGCACATAGGCTTACACTTATGGACAAATACACGATAATTCTAAGGAGGTTGAGACACAGATTTTCAAAGGTCCTTGAGCTAGTCCCCCTTACTGATAAGAAGACTTTCAATATTTTAATTGTGCCTCCATATAGAAAAAAACCCTTGTGTATACAAGTTATGGAGATGGCTAACAAAAATTTGCCACAAATTTGTACATGTATTTTATATTGATAGTAAAGAGATCTTTTCTTCAATATCTTTACATTGTATATTCTTCTCTCTCCTCATTGATATCTGCAAAAAATATGTTATAGATATTTGTTAATCAAAAAGTGGAATCAGATAAACACTTAAGTGGATATAATATGATATAAAACTTACTAAGTATCTCAAAAAATATTTTATATCTATAGCCCTCACTAGTAGCTAGACTTGGCAAATGCCACTCAAAGCTTGAAAAATCCAATAAAGAAAGGGGGGATATTGATATGTACTTGTTGTGCTATACATGGGGACAATATAAGAATGGTGATAAAAGAATATTCCATTCTTTGCAAGCTCTGTCTTCTTTCTACCTTTGTATATTTCTTTTCCAATCGAATCGTGCATAACATCAATAACATCAATAATAGACTCGATCAGTTGTACATTTCTATATCCATGGCAGAGAGAGAGAGAGAGGGGGGGACTAGGCTGCCACAGAGGGGGAAACACAAGGGATAAAAGAAAGGAGGGAAAAAAAATAAGTGCCAATCTTTTTACTAATTTTAATTTAGATTAAACTGGTTATTATCATTAATCTAGACATATGATAACTTCGTTGGGTGTTGACTCCTTCACGCCACCAGATAGATGATCCTAGCACCGATGGAAAAGCAAATCCCTACCCCCACTTAGGTTGTTATGGAAAACTTTTCAAACACAAGGCTTACCATGAGGTGGTTGTGTCTAACCATTAGGCTTATTATGAAGCAATTGTGTCAAGCCATCATGCTGACTACAAAGTAATTGCATCTAGAAATCACTCTCCCCATAGTTTTTCACTAATGCAAGATAACTTTAATTCTTTATGCTCATCTTAACCTTGTTTTTGAAAGTCTTTTATTAATCAAGCATGGCTTGCAATTGATTATGGAAAGGAAACATACAACAATTTCGATGGTGATTGTGTGTGTTCTTCTCCTACTCATAAACCTTAGAATTACTTCACAAAATGTAAAAGGTTTGAATGTGAAAACAAAATGGAAAGTGCTTTGGCATTGAATACATTATATTGGTTATGATATTGTATATGTCTAGGAACATAAGCTTCATGGTAATGTTGGCAAGGTATTCAAGTGAGACATTGTGCAATCCTTTCTTTTTGCACACACAAAGCAATAGCTAATTCGGAGCAACCTTTTGGGTGAAGATTGAGCTTTCCTTTTCTATGCTTTTTAAACAAGCTAATAGTAGGCTATTTTGCATCAAATTTATTTATGAGGGTTGGAATAGTACTCTTTTGGGAGTCAATGCTCTTCTCTAGAAAGAGAATTATGTTTTGGAGTAGATTTTTAGGTCTTAATTTGGACAACAATTTTTCAATTATGTGGAATTTTAATATAGTGAAATGCACAACTAATAGCTAGGTTGGTATCTCATCTTACTAGTATATTATTTTCGCTATAGGTTCGAAAAGTCCCAAACCTACCCCCTTTTCCAAATCTCCCTTTTTCAATCAAAACCCCCTCCCTTCCCCTCTTTCTCATGTGTAATCTCTCATTTTCTCTTCCCCCTCCCTTTTTTCACTAAAGCCTCTCCTGCCCCCTCCCCATTTACCTCCATTTTTTAAATTAAAACCCCCTCCCCTCTCTCTCACTTATAATCTCCCTCTTTCTTTTCCCCATTCCCTTTTTAATTAAATTCCTCCCTCCTCCCCCCTCTCTCTCACATGTTGTGTAGGGCCTAGGTTCTCTCTCTCTCTCTCTCTCTCTCTCTCTCTCTCTCTGTTAGATTAAACTTTTCTTTTAATTAAACATTTTTAAAAGCTTTATAACTTAATTTTTCACACACTTTGAGAGAGAGAGAAAGAGAGAGAGGATAAAAAGAAGAAGATGGAGAGAGGAGGGGGAAAGAGGAAAGAGGAAAGAGAATAGTTTTTTTTTATTTAATATTTTTCTCCCCCTCCCCCCTCTCTCTCATGTGTAGGGCCTAGGTTCTCTCTCTCTCTCTCTCTCTCTCTCTCTCTCTCTCTCTCATAGTTAGATTAAACTTTTTAATTTAAACTTTCTTTTTAATTAAAATAAGGAGACACACACACACACACACACACACACAAATAGCAAAAAAGAAAGAAGAGAGGGGGAACAGAGAGAGGAAATATAAAATTTAAGAGAGAGAGAGAGAGAGAGAGAGAGAGAGGAAAACAAAAAAAGAAAAGAGAGGAGAGAGATAGAGAGAAAAAAAAAGAGAGAGTGAAAATAAGAAGAAGAGAGAGATTTTGAACACATAGAGAGAATTATAGAGAGAAAATATAAAATTTAAAAGAAAGAGAAAAGAAAAAAAATTGAAGAGAGAAGAAGAAAAAAAGAAAAAAGGAGGAGAGAAGGAAAATAGAGGGGAGAGAGAGAATAATAATAAGAAAGAGGAAAAGAGGAAGAGAGATGGGAAAAAAGAGAAAAGAGAAAAGCCTTTTTTTAATTTAAATATTTTTTGAGAGAGAGAAAGAGAGAGGGGAGAAGAGAGAGAGAGAGAGAGAGAGAGAGAGAGAGAGAGAGAGAGAAGATAAAATTTAAAAGAGAGAGGGAGAGAAGAAAAAAGGAAAATTAGGAGAAAGGGGAGAAGAGAGTGAGAGAGAATAAAAGCAGAGAGAGGAGGAGGAGAAGAGAGAGAATATAAACATAAAGAGAGAGTTATATATAGGGAAAAGATAAAATTTACATACTTTAAGAGAGATGGGGGGGAAGAAAGTGAAAGAAGAAGAAGAAAAAGAAGAAGAGAGAGAGAGAGAGAGAGAGAGAGAGAGAGAGAGAGAGAGAGAGGGAACATGTAGAGAGAATTATAGAGAGAAAATATAAATTTTAAAAAGAGAATAAAAATAGAGAAAGAGAGAAGGAAAAGAAAGGAGAGAGATAAGAAAAGCTCAAAGAGAAGATAAGGAGAGAGAGAGAGAGAGAGAGAAATAGAGAAAATAAAAAATTTAAAATGAATATATATAGAGAGAGAGAGAAGAAGAAGAAGAAGAAAAAAAGGAAAAAAGAGGAGAGGGAGAGAGAAGGAAAAGAGAGGAGAGAGGGGGGAGAATAAAATGAGAGAGAGAACTAGGAGAGGAGAAAAAATAAACTAAATAGAAGGCACAGAGAGAGAGAGAGAATTAGACGTAGGGAATTTGGGGGGAGAGAGAAAATAAAAATAAAAATTTAGAAACAGAGAGGAAAAAGAGGAGAGAGAGATGAGAAATGGATTGTTGAGTGAAGTTACCGTGTGATAGCACGACAACTTTGTTTCTGTGCGCACAAAGCGCGTGCCGAATGCTAGTATCTTTTAGTTTAAGAACATGATTTATGAGATAAATCCAAGTACAAATTTTGACTATGTGATCTTTGGATTAGTATCGAAGTGAGACCCTAGGCTACAAACATAAAAATCTTCAAAATAGATCCCATTAATCTAGGCTTGATAGATTTTGTCCTTCACTTCAAGAATTAAGGCTTCTCGGATTTTGACAAATCTACATTGATTATCTACATTGATTCTAGTGTATATTTTTCTAATTATTCCCCAATAGCTCTTGTACTCGGGGATTCCATCTCTATTGTTCCTATGGTTATTCATAAACTTGTCCATTAAAATTTCATGCATCTAAGGTTTAAATATTTTCATTTTCTTATAAATAAATATTGTATTGTCTTTAATTTAAAGTATTTTTAGCTTCTTTTGAATAACCATTGTATTTTCCCATCCATGAGTTTTAGCATTTCCTTGTTTGTCAATGGATCCTTGCATGGTAATTTTGTCCCTCTGAGATTTGTTAGACAAGGTTGTCCAAACAACTCTCTCTTATTTGTTATTGCTTTCCACCCTTTATTAACCAATCATCAATACATTGTTGATAATGGTGAAAACATTCGATTGAAATTTGTGAATCAACAATCCAAATTTAAGCTTATGCTAATAATAATTTTCTAATGATTAATGCTCACAAAGATGTAATTGCTAATGCTATAAGGATAATTGAACATTTCTCTTTGGACATAGGTGTAAATCTTCATTGGACTAAGTCCTCTCTTAGAAGTATTTATGAAAATGATTTTGGAAGTTGCTTTCTTGGCCTTAGTTCATTCGACTAATTCCTCTATCATAAGTACCAATGAAAATGATTTATGGAAAAAACTTTGAAATTTGGAGTGGCACGGTTACACATCATCGATCATGCATATCTAGAGTTCTAGGATACCCCGTTGTTGTAGGTGTTTCATCTCTTTAGCTTAAGTATGTGGCTACTTGGTACAGTCAAGAAACAATTTAAGAGATGGGAGTCAAAATCTTGGTGTTTCAATGCCAGGATTAAATGTATTTGTAAAGAATGGGATTAGGGGGTCTTACACGGGGTTAACATGGGTTTAGCACATGTGAATACCCAATTACACTAATGGGGTATTTAAGGTGTACAAGGACCTGATTAGGGTACCAATTTGAGAAATACAAATATGTCTCCTCACCTTCACCCTCAGCTCCCATGGCTTCCCCTCTCTCTCCCTCTTTCTCCCTCTTTCTCTCTCTTTTCCTGTCTTTCTCTCTCTTCTCCCTATATTTCTCTCTCCTTTGCTCTCTCTTCTGCAGTGTTCTTCCTTCTCTCTCTCTCTCTCTCCTAGGTCTCTTTCATTACAGTTGGTATCAAAGCTTAGGTATTCGGTCCCTTCTTCTTTCTCTCCTCCCTCTAGTTTTAGTTTCTTTTTAGTTCAGGAACCCTAGTTACTCAGGTGCATAGGTACATCAGGACAAGTATAGCATTGAAAGACCACATGAATCATGGAGTAACAGAGATGTCAGCCTTTCTTGGAAATTTCACCGTGGCCAAGTTGGAGGCTCATAGGACTTAGAGAAAACTTTGACTACAACTACTTTTCAAAGGAAAGCTTTCTTCTCGATTCGTATTCTCTCTTCCCCCTCTCTCAGCGTTGCATAAGCCTCCATAGCCTTTGCATAGGCCTCTTTCTTGGCCAAGGCTGAGATCCCCATCAGTGCCATCGTCTCAACAAGGAGATCTGTGCCAAGGTCGTCTTTAGTGCCATCATTTTCAAGAAGGGCATCAAACCCTACCATCAAGCCCGCCAAGTACCCCCCCCCTTGGCTCTTCCATTTCCTCTGAGTAAGTGATCGCCATGGGAACCATTTTGCTTTGAAGTGGCATTCTGTGTTAATGGGATCTCCTCGTCTACTTTAACTTGCTCTCCCAAGCAACCAGAGCCACCCTACAATGGACTCTCTGTATTGCGCTCTGGAAAGCTTGATAGATCAGACATTCCATCATATGTTGCCTTCACAGGAGTTGCTCCTTCTCTAGCATTCATGTTTGTGCCAATAGCAATGCTTGGAAATTGATCAATCTAGCAGATAAACAAAGCTCTTGGATTTTCCAGAGGTACAAACATCGCATTTGCTTTAGGAGTGCTTGGTGTGTCTTCACCATCACAAAAAAAAAATAAATTGAAACCTTCAGGCTATCTTTTTATGGATGGTAACGCAGTGTCTGCATCATGTGGATTCTTGATCTTTGAGTAATATGCCTAGGTGTGAGAAGTGATGTAGTCTGCACTTGGGTTGGTTGATTAGAAGCTAGAATACTAGATATACCATATTGTACTGAGGGGCCTGTACAAGCACTGCGACCAATCAACATTTGTGGCATTACAGGTAGAGTGCCAAAAGGGTTGCTTACTGGCACAAGGACACTTGGCTGTTTGAGGTGATGTGCTGAGACCAGCTCCAGGAATAGCAGGTGCCCTGAATATGCTAGCCTGGTTGAGACTGGTTAAGACTAGTAAAGCCAAATGTTCCAGGTGATTGGATTGGAAGATGGATTCAAGAGGTGTAGCCTTCCTGGAAGTTGATCGAGTACCTGATCTCTAAGACTTGATATATCAGAATGTCAAGGGAAATCTTCAGGTGCCTACGAATCCAAGGATGCATCAAAGTCTATGTGACAATCATCTTTTTGTGACACACAAAGGAGATTACTCATCTACCTCGTGAACAAGTCAATGAACACCATGTGAATGCTCTAGAGAATCTGCCTTTCTTGTCTTAGGAAGTTCAAGTCCCCAAATCCATACAGTTGGCCCAACATCACTAGCAATTGGTCTATCAAGACTGTAACTCTGCTTCAAGTTCATCTATTGCTTTGTTTATAAGCATTATAATGCTTGGTATATGGGACTTTATTACAGACTTGAGGTGCTTTGAAAGTATTTGGCCCAAATATTCAGATCTTATGGGTAATCTTCTCCACCACTTTTGTCAGCAAGTTTAGTTGTAGCTTGTCTAGCCATGTCCATTCCTCTAAATCAAGAGGATTAATGATTTTCTGCTTGTAGACAATTTCTTTTTGTGTAAGGCATCATCACACATGGCAATTGTCACCATGGATGACTGAGATTGTCAAAGGTGAGTAGAGATCTCCTTTGCCACTGAACATAGGCAGGATCTACAAATATGTAAATCTTTTATTGACTACCCCAATCCAGCATATGGTGCTACTGCTTCTGTGTAATCTTGATCATCAATTAGGAAGGGGATTATCAAGCCTATCCTCTTCTTTAGGGTCAATATATCTGTGTGTAGTAGGAGGCATTGAAAAGAAGCTGCTTAAAATTTATGAGGAGCGTAAGGAGTTTTGCTGTCTAGTTCAAAGGGCTATGATGTGATCTCAATAACGGCAATATGAGAAAAGCAATGCCACTCTTCTTCATGGGCTTGGGTTGTGGACCAGCAATGTGTACCCCCCAACCATGTTTTAGGTATGCAAACCTTCACCGTCAATGCTGTGGCACGTAACTAAGCTCAGAGATTTCAAGCGTTGAAAGGTGCAATTAGCATGTGTGATGGGATTGCAATTCCAGACACTATTGCTAGCATTTCAAATCTTTGACTAATGAGATTATCTTTTTGAATAAAGTACTTACTACTAGCTTTCATGGGACTTATTTTAATGTGAATGATGATATTTCTTGGTTGTACACATTGTGAGATTGCCCCATACAACTTGCAAAACAGAATATAGAATTGAAGCTTTCAATTGACAACCTTAAAAAGGAGTGGGATTTTTAATTTATAAAGCTGAGACATTGAAATTCTATGCTAAAATCCTGATTTGGAGGGCTATTGATTTTGATAGCCATATCAAGGGTGTTGTATGCAGTGGATACCAACCCATGTATGAGGGGATTCTTAGCATGACATGCAAGACATATACATCGTATAGTGCAGATTATTCCTATGATAACATGAAGATTGCTCAAGGAGAGTAGATGCCTAGGGTGAAGTCAGCAATCGTTGGAAACATGGCTACATTGGTTTGCAACTTGCAGTAGCTTTGGTCATGGACAGGAAGGGATTGACCCACTTCTGAATATTTGTGTCACGTTGTGTCATTGAGATCTGACATCAATACTAGGAGCACCCAAGGAGCTTAGTTGTTGTTATTCAAAAGGATTCTAGCAAGTCTTTGTAGTGTTGACTCTAGAGGGTACGACCAAATTTGAGTTAACAATAAGTGAACTTGACAATGGTACTCATAGTGGTATGCCTATGCCTTGATTGGCAATCTTGGTAATGATGCTTATGATTGGTCTTGAGATGTCATGTCTGGTAAGGTTATGCTCTTGTTGGCAATGTATTAGCCCTAATCAGCAAGGATTTGGTTCATATTGGCAATGGTTCCCACGCACAGTGATGCATGAAAGTTGCAAAGTATTGCAAGGATACAGACTCGGGGAGCTGTTGACAAAAGTGATTACAGAAAAGCCCTTTTAATTTACTGATCTTGAACCCCATATCTTGATTTGAAGAGGGCATCATCCCCTTCGATCTGAGCCAAAAATCTCCCCATTCTGCCCTATGATTTGGGAGATATGCCCAATTTTGAGCTTAGAGGTACTGTGGGGCAGGCAACAATCCTACACAATCAGCCCACAAAAGTCAATTACAAAAAAGCCATGATCATTTATTGTCAAAGATATTTTTACATAGCCTCATAGAGGGGATCGAGAGCTTTAATTTGAATCAAAAAGTTCGGTGATCGGAGCTTCCTAGCTCAAGATATTGACATTTCTGTAACAAGGGGTCTAGTGGACTGCACTTAGGATGGCAAGCCACAAGGGAAAAGCAAAGGCCCAAGAAGACTTCCAGCGTGAGATCAGAAATTCGCGTGCATCTATGAATGATCCTAGCTCTGCCCAAGAGGATCGTGAATACATGCTTGAAGAAGGCACCCCCGAGATGGCAGACCGTTTTGCTATGCTTAACGACACACTATGCCAACATGAGACCCATCATGTTGAGTGGCATCGAGAGCTGGAACACCGCCATAGGGAGATGGAAAACTGCTAAGATCAGCGTCATAATAAGATGATGGCTAAGATGGACTTGCTCGTAGAGCACATGGGCACCCTCATCTCCACCCTCTCACCCTCCTCGGCTCAGCCCAAGGAGCATGGTCCTCCCCGTGAGACCACCGCCCTCCCCCCTTGGAGAAGGTGGTTTTTTCCATAGCACCTATGAGCTGGGCAAGCCCTCTATGCGACATGATGAGCCCATCCTCCCCTCACTCGTGACGAACCCTTCCAACCCATCCTTGGGGCAGCAGCTCCCCCGTAGGGTAAGCTATATGCAAGGGCAAACTGCAAATTTTGGGTAGCATAGTATGCAGGGTGCACATGGGCAACATGCACATGGTAATGGGCAGCATGCACATGGCAATTTTGGGCAGCAAGGCCCCAATGTTCGGATTGGTTTGCATGTACTACATGGGCAGCATGTTTATGGGCAACAATATGGCCAAAGTTTTGGTAATAGTTAGCAACATGCATATGGAGATTCTTATGCAATGTAGGAGCAGCAAGCCAGTGATTATGACCAGCATCATGCCGATACCTATGCTCATGGACTTGCCACTCATCATATTTATGGTCAGCCTAGGATGCAAGGACACCATTGTAGTCATGTTGGACAGTCATCATGCAATATTGGGCATCATGTTTATGGGCAACAATATGGCCAAAGTTTTGGTAATAGTCAGTAGCAAATAGATGTATATGAGCATCATGGCTATTATCACCATATGTAGTATGGACAACATGAGTATCATTATGAGTAGCAGCCACATTGGTATGACCCTCCATATGGATAGCATGAGCATTATGGTCATGGGCAGCCATCTGTTGTACATGAGCAGCATGTCAAAACTACTACTGAGCTGACCAATGGTGATGAGCATGTGCGTAGATTGCTATCTAAGGCTAAACACATTAGACACCTTACTAGTGATACCATACGGGAACTGCATCTACGGGCTTATGCTATCGATGTGCTAAGCCAATATCTTGTGATCATCAAGACAAATGTAGAGCAAAGAATGCAAAACTCCTATTTGTATTCGAATATCATTATGCCAAGGATAGGACAGATCTTGCTGAAGACCATTTTGATGTGGGTCCAAAGCAAGACGAACTTTCATTCAAGAAAGAAGATCATGTAGATCTTAAAGATCATGCTCATATTACGGATCAAGAAAACATGTCCTTTCAAGAGACCCTTCAGTCTGTACACATGTCACATATAAGGGTTGATGTAGTACACTTTTCAGCTTATGCAACCCCATGTGTTATTGACAGCATCCAAGCATAGACTGAGCTTAATCATATGATGCTTATGGCAGACTCGATGCAACATCTAGTGATATTGGCCATTCTAGATTTACTTGTGGATGGTAACCCAATGCATGGAAAGGATAACCACTTTCCATTTGACCTTGGTGGTAGTGCAGAGACCCACACTTGCATGGGTGACCTGTATGCTGGTGATGCTTACCATGCAAGTTATCCATTTGATCCCAAGGGTTGAAAAAAAAGCTTTGTCTACATCAGCACTCCCCGATGCAGTCCCCTCACCTTGAGGCGGCAACCTTCACTGAAGGATAACTCGATTTGGGCATGTTTTGCAGTAGATAGCCATCTGTTTTCAAATAGTTTTGGGCCTACATTAATTGCACCCATGCATGACCTACCTAGGTTGAAAGTACACTCAATGAGCTCCGTTTTGACATGCGGAACGTCTCGTTTGGAGTTGCCCATGGCAAGTTATGATTAGTTTTCCACAGTAGGCCTGTTCGGGACAACATGTTGTCCAGTGTTATCTAGCCCTTCTTGTTTGGAATTGGTGCCTACCCTTGTACTAAGTTACATTCTTCCCTCATGCTCACACTGCATACATGCTCATAGGCCACCATTCCACAAAATTTCACCCCCCTCCCCCACCCAACCATACCAATACGTCCTCTTTTTTTTTAAAAGGGAAAAAACCTTCCGAGTCGGGATGGAATGTAAAGAATGGGATTAGAGGATCTTACACGGGGTTAGCACATGCAAATACCCAGTTACACTGATGGGGTATTTAAGGTGTACAAGGGCCTGATTAGGGTACCGATTTGAGAAATACAAATCTGTCTCCTCACCTTCACCCTCAGCTCCCATGGCTTCCCCTCTCTCTCTCCCCTCTTTCTCCCTCTTTCAAATTTTTCCTATCTTTCTCTCTCCTCTGCTCTCTTCTCTCTCTTATGCAGTCTTCTTCCTTCTCTCTCTCTCTCTCTCCTAGGGGTCTCCTTCATTACAGTACTATGACTCACATTAATTTGGTAGCCTTATCCTTCATCCCTTTGATTGATTGAGACCTTCTCACCTAGATCTCACTAGGGGGTCCTTTGTTGCAAGAGAAATATTCAATTCTCTCATTCCTTCTTGTCTTGGGAAAAGATCTCTCTCCTAAAGCAAAACATAGTCTCGATCTACTCAATTTGGAGAATCATGTGCAACCTTAAATGTTTGCTTTCTTTAGGAAAATGCTCCAACAAAAGCACTTTTGGTCTAGTTTTACTAATCAAGCCAAGAGGGAGCATGTTGGCCATTGCCACATGCAAGTATATAGCAAGGACTTCAAGTTAGTAGGGCCACACACAAGTTCATTAACTAGTCTAGTGCCATCGATTAGAGGTACACAAGATTCTATGCATGGGGAGAGAATTCAAACTAGAGGAGAGAGGTCTTATCACAAGTTGACAACTCCTATGAACTCAATGAGTTCATGGAGTAGCCTCATTTTTTAGGATACTAAATTGACTTTCCCAAGTGTTGACATACACATTATGTTGATTAAGAATGCAAGTCACACATCATATAGACTTGACTCCATGGTCTTGCATAGGAAGGATTTATCTTCACATGTCCCTACTCTCAAAGTTCATATTGTCTCCTTTCAAGAATGTTATTACATCTCATGATTTGGAAGGTACTAAAGTTCAAATTATTGTTAAGTTTTTGTTTAGCTCATGGAGGATGTTGCTTCAAAAGATCTCATGGGCACCTTCCAAACCAATGGTTAATTGCCTCAAGGATGAGTGAATCGTATTAAGTAGACCCTTTAGCCATCCCTCACCCCCCAAACTCCCTCAAGCATGAGTCAATTGCACTCAGCAAACCCTTTAGTCGTCCTCTTGCTTTACAATGGCCCAAGACAATCCAAACACTTTGTAATTTTACTTTCTTGATAATTGAAGAACACCTTCTAGTTAACGGTTCCATGTTTGTCTATAGAAAAGCTAGACAATTTTTTTCTGACCTTGTCGTTTATGGAACCTACTAGCAATTGGCACATCAGTTTTTACCATGTGGAAAAATAGGCCTATGGACAAGTGACTTGATGTTTAAGGACAAAATATTTGTCTATTTAAGCTACTAATTTTTTTAATGCTACAATTGTATCATGGCTTCACATCTAGGTTGACAAAGTTTGGGGCCTCAAAATGACTAGCTCTTGGTGGCCATAAGTCTTTTTAAGTACTTTTTGAAAGTTGAAGTAACCGAACAAGGTTAAGATTTTCTTTTAGAGCACTCTTGATTGGTAGTAGGTAAGGGCCATGTAAGATCCCAAGTTTGTTCTGTTAGAGCACTACTTATTGGTAGGGGGAGAGAGAGAGAGAGAGAGAGAGAGAGAGAGAGAGAGAGAGAACCAAGACATGGGTAGGTAGGGATTGGTGTGTTTGTGATGATGAAGGAGAGAGAGGAAGAGGGCACCCCCTCCATCACATGGCTCACAAACCTAGAGCCACACCTTTCTATTTATTTAAGTGACCAATAATCATCTTTCAATTTGGAAAATTCTAGCATGTTGTGTGGCATTATCTTCCCTCAAGCTTGGAACTAGAACCCTTGACGTAACATGTCTCTTATTGAAGCACAAAGTGTCTAATGAGATTTGTCACATTTGTAAGTTGTCTTTTGAGACATGTGCTTACCTTTTCCTTAGATGCTGTGATTTGACCTTATTTTGGAGCATCATTTCGAGATTTGTCTGGAGGTTTGCAAAAATTAGAGCTTCCAAGAGAGTTTGTGGGGCAATTTTGGTCATGATTTCATAGTTGTGTGGGTTTTAAATATTCTCAATGGAACTAGGTTTCGTTGATGGGTCTAGAGAAATATAAATAAGGCGGTATTTGGCCACTTTAAGATCTTATTATTATCTTGATAGCATTGAGAAAATTGAGTGAGAAAGTTTGTGTGTTGCAATACAAACAAATCTAAACTCATTCTCCAAGCTACATTTTGTATTATATAGTTTGATGCCTACTCTAACAGAACTATAAGATGAAGACCAAATTCACATGGAAGTAAATTAGTTTGGAATAAGAGGATTTTGAAATTCATAATCTACTAAGGAGAAAGGTGATGGACACCTTTTAGGTGCTTATGCAATACATGGTTGAGAGGGTTAACAAGTTTCTAAATTTGCTATAGCACATCTTTGAAGTGTACAAATGTGCTATGTGTTACGTGTGAGAATGCTCCTTATTTTAAGACTTGTGAACTTTTTTTCCAAACTAGTGAAAATAATGACAAAAATCTCCAATAAAGTAAGGTTTTCACCAGGTGTAGCCATTTTTAAAACTACAATACATAAAGATCAATCAAATTTCTTCGAGATTGCCCCAAAATTCGTCACCGATTTTCCAACTTTAGCCTTGAAAAAACACACTCAACACAGCTTTGCATTGGCACTAGCTTGTGAGCCACTTTGCACATTAGCGTTTACCAAGACACAACTTTTGTTTAAGCTAATAAACTGTTTCTAAGTCTTTCCTGCGACGAGTGGCCCTTACACACGACAATTAACGATTGTGTGATTAATAAAACTTTTGGAGAGGGAAACTCGAATTTAAAAGGGAAAAAAGCAAGACGAAAATGGGGGGGTCAGTCGAGGGTGATTTAGCAGACGAAGAAGCAACGAAGGAAAAACGAGCTGGCGAAGTTTCGTCTTCGACGAAATACAAGCTGATTGACGCGCACACAGAGACACAGACAGAGAGAGAGAGAGAGAGAGAGAGAGAGAGAGAAGGAGGGGGGCTTTCTGATTTTATTCAAGGGCCGACGGGGTTGCTGCTGTTCTTCTTCCTGAGACGCTGGCGCTTGCCGGGCTTGACGATGTGGTGGATGCGGTCCTTGCATTGGGTGGCGGCCTCGATTAGCTGGCGGTCGGAGGGGGCCAGCGCCAGCACCTCCTGCAGGGCCGCCAGCGCCTCCTGGTACCGCCGCAGCCCCATCAGCGCCCGCCCCTGCCGGAACAGCGCCTTCGCCAGCGCCAGCCGCTTCCCCCCGCCGCCAGACCCCGCCGCCAGACCACCCTCCTTCAGCAGCCCCAGGGCCGCCGTCGCCTCCTCCAGCGCCTCCCCGTACCGCCCCAGCCGTAGCCACGCCTCCGCCCGGTTCGACACATCCATCACCTCCTCCTCCCTCTCCCCACCCCTCCTCGCCTTCTGCGCCGCCCTTCCGTACATGTCCGCCGCAGCCGTGTAATTGCCCCTCGCGAACAGAGCATTCCCCTTCGCCCGCAGTGCCGCTGCCGCCTCCTCCTCCCCGCCTTCTCCCTCTTCCTCATTTCCTTCCTGACGCATCTTCATCATGTCTTCCAAGCTGAATTCTCTGCTTTTAGTCTTGGGTGGTTCCTCCTCCTCCCCTTTGGTGGAGACCTCTTCTTCCTCTTTTTCCTGTTGTTGTCCTTCATTTAGAACTCGGGTTTCTGCTGCTGGTTCAAGCTGCTCTGCTGCTGCCGGTTGAGTATCTGCCTTTTCACCATTGTTATCATCTTGGTTGTTGCCATTTCTAGCTTTCTTTAAATCATCCAAGCTCAATCCCCTGCTCCCAATCTCAAGATTTTCCTCTTGCTTGTCCCCATTCAATGAAGTTTTTGCAGGTGCTTCCACATTCTCTTCCACATGACCATTGCCATTAGCAATCTGTTCATCAGCATCCTGGACTCCATTACTATTCTCTCCAATTGCAGGCTTTTCCTCAACAATCTGCACTCCATTAGCATGTCCTACCCCATTACCATCCTCACCCAAACCTTCCATCTTACCTCCGTCATCGTTCCCTTTAGGTTCTTCATAATCAGGCACCCACAGAAATACGAGATCAGAGGGCCTCTCCACAGAGAGGATCACTTCCCCACCCGGCAAGCGAGTGAGATAGGGCTCCTTGACAGCCACTTTAGAGCCCTGGGGGAAGAGCTTCTGCGCTTGCGCGGATCCGCAATTCTCCTCGAGCGCATTGCTCAGATAGATGGGTGTGGCATTGCCTTCCTCATCTTCAAACACATTGACCGCAGACAGCCCACTCGGGCTCTTGCTGGAGAGGGTCTTCATGCACAGGGTGCCATTGAGCACACGCTTGCGGTGGACCTTTCCAACCTTCAGCTGTTTAAGGGTGGAGGGCTTGAGGCCACCAATGCTTGAGGTGGGACTTACAGGTTTGATGGTAACCTCTTCGACAGGGTGAGTGGCCATCTCCAAGATGTAAGCATCATGCAAGGAGGCCATGTGTGCAGCTGTCAGCACCGTTTTGTCAAACTCCTCGGACGCCCGCACCTTCTCCTCCTGCGTCGGTATGTGATGCTGAGGGATTTGTGCAATGCACTCATCTGCGGCGTAGTTGTGGTTAGGTTTGAGCAAAGTCATGGTCGAAGTCCTTGCAGGTATTTTCCTATGGTTTTCTTCAAAGCCTGTACAGGAAAGAAGAGAAGGAATTATGACACGCACATGGTGTGCTTAGTTGATTAGTTCAAACCTAGAGGATGTTGAAGCAGAAGGACAACCGGCATCTTGGGAGAACTTAAGCCTCCAGGAGAAGTATCACAATTACTCAGACAATGTTGCTTCGTGTGATTTCACAAAAGAAGAAATTATGACACGTATATGGTTTGTTTAGTTGATTGGTTCAAATCCAGAGGATGATGAAGCAAAAGAGCAACCAGCATCTCGGAGAACCACAGTAACCAGGATAAGTATTACTGCTGAGACCCATGTTGCTTCATGTGATTTGTTGATATTTATCTAACAATCTGACTGTTGGGACAGGAAACAAAACCCGCCTCTTGTGATAGTGTTTAAACCACCAAGAATACAGGAAGTTACAATTCATGCGAAGCAAAATCGCAACACATGACATCTCACCTGCAAAGGGATATGGTGGCTGATGAGAGATTGAAAACGTTACCTCAAGAGTGTGGTGGGTCTGGAATGGGAATTTCAAGAAGACCTAGGCTGCTGCTAGTGGTAGAGCACTCAGCAGAGTGAAGCAGCTGTCAGAATCAACAGGAGCAGGAGGACGAAAGGGGGTGGTCTTGAGAAAAGCATCCAATGTGTACTGTGGGATACAGAAGAATCTCTCTCTTTCTACACTTTCACTAGAGGTGGAGGAAGAAGGCCAGTGACCACATTTAGGGCAGAGTGTGATAGATGGAATGGATAGGTAGTCATGACTCAGCAGTGTGAGGTCACCCATTTTAATGGATTCTTCTCTTTTTGGCATCCCACGGAGAGGACACGCATACACGCACGTTCGATTGCATTAGGTAGATGAGTCTCCCCCCCGGGCCCTCTCTCTCTCTCTCTCTCAGTTTTCTAACCTCCCATCCCATCTGATTTATTTATAACTGCAGACCTTCATGGTAGGCTTTTGGGCTGCAACCTTTGTTTGTTATATCGGATTAGAAAGGCCTGCTTTTTTAATTAATGGCGCTGCATGCCAACGTGCTCCCACGCTAAACCCATGAACCAGCCCCCCCCCGCCCCCCCGCCCACACAGTCCACACATGCAACAATTGCTAGTTTCCATGTGGCTTCACGTCAATTGCCTAGCTCGTTATTTATCCTCTTGCTTCAAATTCCGTGGAAACCTAGAACCCTCTTCACACTGTGCACCGACCAGGATAAGTCCAAATTTTCTAGAGTCCATTTTAGGCGCTTGTTCACTCAAGGGCTCTATGACACGCACAAGTCATTCCTTATGTATAGTGAGCCCATCAAACTTCCCCAAACGAGGAGAGTGAGCCGGAGCATTAAAACATGAGAGAGGGTTCAATGTCACATACATTTAAGAGTACCTTCCCATGAGCACCACATAAGAAACAACCCCCAAAACTGCACAATTTTGGAGATTCTTTTTACTGTAAAAGTAGATTTCCCTTCCCACGAATTAAGATTTGATAGTTGAAGTACAAGTGATCTACCAATTCTTAGTCCCAAACACACAAGGGGTACACCTTTCCACACGTCTCCCAAATAGCATAAAAAGCTATAGCGAGGATGCTCCTCTATCAAGCAGCTTGTCTAAACCTCTCCTTCTATGACAGTTAGTCTTTTGCAGTCACTTGCTTCATTGGGGCAAAGTTCAACGTGCCACTTCAACATGCCAACTATTCACTAGGAATTGCAACATCCTAACTTAATGCCCCTCCAACTACAAGGTTTGTGGCTTAACATTAATCATTTGCTAATCCTATCAGGGCTATACTCATTATTTGCACTTTTGGTTATTAACCAAGTCTACACTCAGTTCTAAAAAATTATGACAAGATACATTAGTATGCAATTGTAACAATAGAGGACCCCTCAATAACATGATTTAGTGGCCTATCAAGAGATTGTCCTAAGCAACACCACTTGGTACTCCTTAGGATAACACAGGGTTTATTACTTAGGCTCTCTCAAGTCCACTCTACGATGGAAGGTTTTAGCCCTAACACATAAGAATTGACTTTAATCTAGGTTCTTAATTCAACTCTAAGATCACCTATTAGCCTAGGTCCTTGAGGCATTGTATACGCAAGTCAACTCAAATCGAAGGAGCCCAATATCGCACTTGGTTCATAGTGAGTAAGAAACAAGGGGGAGTAATACACGTCAACCCATCTACTCGGCAAAGTGTAGTCTTGACTTTGGTCCCCTAAAATAACATTGATTGGGGTCTATGACAACACACTAGGTAGATATATATTTGGCCACTTCCTAATTCTAATGCCTTGAAGGAAAACTCTTGGCTCATCGGAGACAGTATAAATGCCTCTACAAAATCATCACAGAAATCGTCGTTATTCAGCGAAGGTTTGCGACGTAGATAATGACAACAATAATGATGTGTATAGAGAAATCAATGACGCAGATAACGATGATTACAGAAGGAAAAAAATTTGTGGTAGGGTAGTAAGCTGCCCTGCCATATATAGCACCATGTGTTGTATAATATTCTGCAAAGCAATTACATGTTAGGTATGCAATGGTTGTCAATACAAGCACAAAAACTATTAAACCCACAAGACTGATAACTCATAGAATAAGTATAAGACTAGTGATGATAGCTCATGAATTACATGGAACCATGGAGAGAGAAGAGAGCCAAAACAAACATTAAAATCTATCTATAAATATCGCAAGATGCGATTTTATACAAAGGATGATAAGTACATCAAAGGAATACTACATGAAAAAGGCATGCATAGATCACAGGACGAAAAAAGAGAAGGATGTATGCTCCACGATCCAAGCGCGCCAACTTGTCCCAACGCAAAGGAGCATCGAATGGACTCTGTCGCAAAATGAACAATTAGACATTAGTCCACCATACGTAATGCATTAAAAAAAACTAGTGACTATAGACAAGAAAGATGATTGACTTACTGGGCCATCATGCGTGTACAGTCTATCGATAAGTGTATTGAGACAATCTTTCTACATATTGAGTCTCCAAACTTGTGGGATCGCGGTTTGTGATTGAGTACTGCAAAGAAAATAGAATACAATTGTTAGAAACATGATTGTTAGTACAAGTGAGATTTCAAATAAGAAAGCGAGAACTAAAAGAAAACTTACAAAGTCCTCCAGATTAGTCCTGTGATGACTGCTACTCCTTAGATGATGCATGACCCCTACCTCTAATCGTGCCCTCGCTACTTCCCGCACTGCCGCTATCGTCCTAGAGAATTTGTGGCCTCCTCCTTGAGTCTCCGTCAATCCTTTGCATCTAGCCACTCGGGCTTTGAGACGCCACTCTTGAGTGCCTTGCATGCGTTCGATCATCTATGTGACATGTATGCACACATATACTCTATCATCCATCTAGTGGAAAACCTCTTTGTTATCGTAGATACTGGAAACTCCTCATGTAAAGATGTCACTATACAGTCATTGCTCCCCTCTAGTATATTCTTTCAATGGTCTAGAACGTTGTGCCTAAATACTTGTTGGCACAACTCTCTCATATAAGACATCACCCTTCTCCCCTCATTCATAATCATAGCACCTGTTTTGTCATCTATGAGATATCCATACCCTACGAGGGTATATCTAATGTGTGTCCTCTACCACCTGTGATCATGGTCTTAGGCGTAATCCGGAGACCCCTGTATATCTGGCATACCCACGGGGGTAGTATCTCTCGGAGTAGCACCTGTAAGGGTGCCACCTGTGGGCCGCTGAGGAAAACCCAAAGTCATTGGAGTAGATGTCTCTACACGTGTGACAAATCTTGGAGGAGATAAGTATCCACCTGATCGATGAGACGGAGACACTGCATCGGTGCCTCCACAACACTCATCTAAGCCACCCTTTCTAGAACTTATACGAGAGCGAGGAGTAGCACCCCTCTTTGGAACCGACTGTAGGCTCACAAGATCCACATCTCTACAACACCCCCCAAAACCACTCCCTCTATTCGAGGCTAGGCAGTCTAGAGTATCGACCTCGTCTACTAGAAATCGAAGCATCAGAGCATGCTAAAGTAGATCTCACAGAACGGCCTGATGATGTCTGTGACAGCTCCTGGTTCGCCATGTCTCTAAATTGGGCCATCTGATCCAAAGATATGTGCGAATAACTCCTCATCGCTCATCCCTCGACTCATCCTGCTCTCCAATTATCGTCAAAGGTAACCTACACAGATAGAAAATAATATTAGCATAATCAATATAAGGATTTAGGTAAAGTATAATCATATAACTCTTAAAAAATGATGTTAATTAAAATATATATTCTAAAGTACATTTAAAAGTGAATCATTAATGAATTGAATATGCAGATGCAAATATGACCCGGCTTATGGTTCCATGTCAATCTCCTAGCACAACTCCACATACATTGGAAGGTCTATAGATAGGTCACTACAAAAGGAGTCCACTTCATTCTCGAAAAATTCTTAGCCTCCTGTCTCTTCGTCTACGTTACCTATGTCTGTCTTCTCTATACGCTTCAAGTTGAAAGGTGAGAAGGATCGAAGCTTGCACGCGAGCTATGGCGGGAGAGCAAGAGCAAGAAAGAGAGAGACAAGAAATGGGAACTCCAACAGTCACTGTGTGACCGGGCCTTCCTTTATTTACTAGTCACTAAAATGAATGTAAAGAATAAAGTGACGTGACGGGCGTCTGCCACCTGCAGTGTGCAGTGGCGAGTACTGTCAGTGTAGTAATACACGGGGCGGCACGGCTGAGGCGCCTTTACCTCAACAACCTCCCACTTAAAGGCGAATCTGCCCCAGTGAGAGAGAAAAGGAAAGAAAAAAGACAGTACAACTGTACATAGGTACAAGGGATGAGGAAAGGCAACATCTCATCCAACGCCCATCAATCGCCTGAGGAAGGCAAAGCGCTCAGTAGTGAGACTTTTCGTGAGCAGATCTGCAGGATTCTCGTCAGTGGAGATCTTGACAAGGTCAATAGACTTGTCCTCCACAACACCACGTATGAAGTGATACCTCACTTCAATGTGTTTCATCTTTGCATGGAAGACCGGATTCTTAGCCAACTGAATGGCACTCTTAGAATCTGAATGCAGTGTAGGTATAGCATCAATCCCAAGGTCAGCAACTAGACGGCCTAGCCATATGGCCTCCTTGCAAGCCTCAGTGGCTGCAACATACTCGGCCTCAGTGGTAGACAAAGCCGTACACTTTTGAACCTGGGATATCCAAGAGACAGCACCTCCAGCATAGGTGAATACATAGCCAGAAGTGGACTTCCTACTATCTACATGTCCTGCATAATCGGAGTCGGTGTACCCCACGACCCTTGTATCCTGGCTGCCATAGCAAATACACATATTCGTTGTGCCCTTCAGGTACCTCATGATACCCTTCACGGCATCCCAATGTTTCCTGCCAGGTGTAGCCATATAGCGTGCCACAACACCAACTATAAAGGCAATATCTGGACGAGTGGCTATCATGGCATACATCAAATTGCCCACGGCTGAAGCATAAGGGATCTGGGCCATCTCGGCCCTTTGCTCATCTGTCTACGGACAATCAGCCTGTGATATCTTCACATAAGAAGACAATGGACAGCCAATAGGCTTTACGTCTTGCATGTGGAAGCGCTCAAGGACTTTATGAATATACTTCCTCTGTGACAAGTAGAGGAGTCCCTGATGCCTGTCGCGTCTAATGCGCATACCAAGGATGTGAGAGGCATGTCCCAAATCCTTCATCTCAAAGCTCTTCTTCAGTTGAGATTTAAGAGCATCTAGCTCATCATGAGCTTTCCATGCTATCAGCATATCATCCACATAGAGTACCAAAATAAGCAATGAACCATCACGGGCTTTTTTCGTATAAAGACACAGATCCATAGCACTCCTGCTGTAGCCCTGTGACAGCATAAAGGCATCAAACTTATGATACTATTCCCTAGGTGCCTGCTTCAAGCCATAAAGACTTTTCTTCAACTTGCACGCTAGATGCTCCCTGCCAGATTCTACAAAGCTCTTGGGCTGCTCCATATAGATCTCATCATGTAAGTCCTTATGTAAGAAAGCCGTCTTGATATCCATCTGATATAGATCTAAGTCAAGCTGAGCAACCAAAGCCAAGACCAAGCGTAGGGTGGTTATCTTAACCACAGGAGAAAAGACTTCATCAAAGTCTACACCATGCTCCTGCTTAAAACCCTTTGCTACCAGTCTAGCCTTGTATGCCAGCTTGGGGTGTCCAGGGGTACTTTTTAGCTTGTACACCCACTTGCATGGCAAAGCCTTCTTGGCCTTAGGCAAGGCAACCAAATCCCAAGTCTCATTCTTATGCAAGGAGTCGATCTCAGACTGCATAGCCCTCTCCTAGGAGTGACTGTCACCCCTGCACATAGCCTCATCATAAGTGAAAGGCTCTCCTGCATCTGTAACCAAAACACAATGTATAGAGGGCTAAAATCTATCACATGGACGTGTGTCTCTAGCAAATCGTCTCACTGCAGGCTCTATTGCCTGCCCAATTGCCTGGCCAACACCCTGACCACGAGTATTTGCTGCAACTGTAGGTTGTCCAACTGGCTGTGCAGGAGCTCTAGGCTCCTCTTGAAAGATCACTCTGTGGATCTCAACCACCTTCTCAGGCTGCCTGTGCATCTTGTCTTCATGGAAGACTACATCATGGCTGCGTACTATTTTTCGCACCTGCGGATCCCATAGGCGATAGCCCATCTCTCCTGAATCACCATAACCAAGAAAGATGTATTTAGTGCTCTTTGGATCCAACTTACTCCTCTTGTCCTTGGGCACATGGCAGAATGCCTCACATCCAAAGACACGGAGATGCGCATAAGAGGGTGGCTTACCAGCCCAAACTTCCTCTACAATCTGGAAATTTAGTCCACTTGAAGGCGATCGGTTTATGACATGCACTGCCGTACTAACTGCCTCAGCCCAAAAGCTTTGTGGTAGGCCTGTATGGCTAAGCATAGAGTGGACACGCTCCTGAATAGTCCTGTTCATACACTCAGCCAAACCATTCTGGGGTGGGGTGTAAGGGGCGGTCAACTGACGCTTAATACCCCTGTCATCACAAAACTTCTCAAAAGCACGTGAGATATATTCTCCCCCATTGTCAGTCCTAAGGCATTTCACCAGTCTGGTTCTCAACAAGAGCAAGCCAACGCTGAGAGACTACCAAGACATCAGACTTTTGCTTTATGGGATAAGCCTACACTTTCCTAGAAAAATCATCAATGAAGGTAACAAAGTACTTCGCGCCACCCATAGACATACACGGCATGGGCCCACAAATATATGAATGCATCAAAGCCAAGGGCTCACTCATGCATGGCCTACCCGATTTCTTATGCGTAGACCTATTCTGCTTATCATAAAGACAATGATCACAGGAGTCAAAACGTGCATAGTCTAAAGGCGGAAGATACTGCAAACCAGATAACATTTTCATTCCCTTCAAAGACATATGTCCTAAACGGGCATGCCAAAGTGATACATGTGGGATAGAGCCCACTGCCAAGACATGGTCTACAGAAGACCCAGATACAACAAGAGGATAGAGGCTACCAGCCTTGGTGCCTCTAGCAAGCACAAGTCTGCCTCTAGTAATCTTCCAGGCAGAATCCCCAAAACAGACATGAAACCCTGCATCATCCAACTGTCCTGCAGACATAAGATTGCGCGTAAGCGCAGGTACATGATGTACATCCCTGAGCAAAAAGAAACTGCCAGTGGAAAATCGCAACTTAATATCTCCACAGCCCACAATATCAAGAGACCTATCATCTCCAAGTTTGACTGATCCAGATATAGTACGGTAAGAGTGAAACCACTCACGGTAAGGCGTCACATGGAAGGACGCATCTGAATCCAATAACCAGCACTGTGCATACATACTAGGTGTCTCAGTCAAGTGTGAGGCATCAAAAGAACTAGCTGCAAGTATGAACTCATCACCACCATCGGAATCCTTGGTCTGCGTGACATTAATTTCCTCAATCTTAACGCTGGACTTCGTAAGTACTATGCTGCGATCAGAGGACTTCTACACTTTCTCTTTCTCCTTATCCTTGCGCTTCTCATTGCGTAACTCATGACATTGTGGTCTGATATGGCCATTTTTCCCATAATGATGACAAGTGACATTAGCGTTGCGCCCATGCGATTTACTACGCGACTTTCCACGAGATTTAGACCAACCCTTCTGCGAGTCACGGCCACGGCCATGACCACGATCATTCTTGTCATTCCTGCCTCTAAATGTCAAAGCATGTGAAACATGAGAGGCATCCAAGTTTTTGCAATTAACCTCTTCCTGCAGAAGAGCACTCTCAACATCATTCAGTTTCAGAGTAGCACTAGAGGCACATAGGGCAATGTGGAATACATCCCATGACTCATTCAGAGTCCCAAGCAAGAAAAGAGGAGTTACTTCCTCTCCAAAGGTGATATCCTGCGAAGTCAGGTTCTTCAGTATAGCATGGAACTGGCTCAAGTGAGCAGACATAGTCGCATTATCCTTCATGCGTAGATCCATAAGCTGCTTCAACCAGTACATCTGACTCGCCGGACTTTTCTTATCATAAAGATTCTTGATCTTATTCCATAGATCCCATGCACTCTGTGCTTCCTCAAATACATTATAATGTATCTGTTTAGTGAGAGACAATACAATCGTGGACTTGAATAGCTCATCAAGTTCAAGCTAGTCATCATTGTCCATAGTTTCAAGCTGCTCCCCACTTAACTGAAGTGGCTTAATCTGAGAATTCTGCACCAAGACCTGCCAAATTTGACTCTTCCAATAAGAGTAGTTGGTACCATCCAACTTTGTGATGTTAAATATGGCATTATCAGTCGAAGAGGACGCCATAATGCAGGCTGGAAATGCACAGACAATGTAAAACTGTTGGTTGTTTTACTGCAGAAAATGCCCAAAATCCATTGAAATGAGCTCCAAATGGTGAGAAAAGTGTGCCAAAAGATGCTACCCACTTAGTACTAGTTGCCGTACACCAAATCAAGATATTTCAGCATAAAAAATATTGCTTAGTCCACCAATAAATGCTTGCTGTAATAAATTTCAGAATTGCAATAATGAGAGCAAACTGTCCCAAAACTAGATCTAATGTCAACTAAACAATGCTAGGTCCAAAGCCGGTATAAAGAGGACAAAGCAAAGTTAAATGACAGTGAAAATACATGAGCATAACACCGAGAGATGTCAAATAGTATCTGCCAGTAAGAGGCACACCCCTAGACAATCTAGGCAAAATGTACCTGCAACTGCCAAAACTTGACACAAATAGGTGTCTGCTCAAAAGAAAGTGGATCCAAAACTGAGAGTCAGCTCATAAGCATCCTGTGAACCAAGACATATACTCAATGCAACATCCAATTGTCGGAGTATAATCCCAAAGTCTCAATACATCTATAACTGCTCAATGACATAGACTGCTCCAATAGCATGTAATCTCTGCTCAAGGTCAAGTAAGCATGCAAGATGCTCCCATTGGCACAAAAGGCGTACAAACGAGCTCAAGGGCTCAAGCAACCCAAGACAAAGTACCAGTGACAAGTGACAAAGTCAATGTGTCATACGCATCCCAAGAGCATGACATACATGAAGCAACTGATGGAAGCAACCAACGAGCAATACATAATTCCAAAATAAGATCTCTGTCAACTCAATGACATCCGATAGCAACCAAGTAAAAACCGAGTCGGAAATGCTCAAATACATCCAAGGCAAAGCTCCCAATGTCGGTAAAGCATAGACAAACCAAGCGGCATATATCACGAACCAAAGCATGTAATGTATGAAGCCTAACTGTTAAGCGTAGACATGAGGCATAAGCGGTCCAAGAGCACGCCAAGTCGGTCCAAATGCCAGTGAATACCAACCAAGAAAGAGCTTATGCGTAGCTCAAATACATTCCATAGATTCAAACATGAGCTCAAAGTCGTCCCCAAATGTCAGATACATGATGGCAAATCCCAAAGCATACATCCGGTACCAACAGGTAAGTGACAAAGCATCCAAAGTACCTTCAGTCCACTGTTATTATAGCCAAGTTTGACTGTCAAAACTGAGAAATTTCAGCCAATATTTCAGGCCAAAATCATGGCATAATCATGTGCATACATTCCCAAGGCACTAGGCATCATGTAGGCCGCATATGGGCATCAAATAAGGTATACGGAGTAGAGTATAAGCATCAAATGCCAATGCCAAGTGTGACTATCCTGTTTCCAGCACTATATAACAGTAAAAATCTGAGCAAACAAGGGCTCAATCCAGCTCCAAAAGCCTATCCAAACAATGGCACATCATCCCCAACCATATAGGCATTTATCGAGCACAAAAGTGGCATCATTGGACCATCACCACTGATCTCAGGCATGAGAAGCAGGGGGCTGCCCTGTATTACAGCATGTAGACCTGTGATTTTTAGCCTATCTAAAAATGTGGAGCTCAAAGCTCAAAGGTTAAGTGCCATAGATCAGTACCAAAGGGCATAGAGCAAGGCCAAGGTGGTTATTGAGTGCCCAATGAGCTCCAGGAGGAAGTGGGAGCTGGAGGAAGAGGAATGCCACGTGTGTAAAGTGTTGCCACAGCAGGGCACAGCCTGCGTGATCTCTGAGCAGGCCTAGATTGCCACGTGTACTGGGGAAGACAAATGGGGAGGGTAGGTAGGCACTAGTGGTGCTCCAAGAAGCCTTGAGTGGGCTCAAACCACATGGAGCACAAGAGGGAACTACTGATGGGCTGCTCGGGGAAGCTTCAAATGATGGCTGGTCCTCTTCTTCCACCTGTTTAAAACTGAGAACTGAAGTAAAACCCTTCAAACTCTGATGCAATACCTCAAGGGCAAGGCCCTGAAGAAGCCCAACAATGTCGGGAGGGAGCTCGGGAAGCCGGGGAGTGTCGAAAGCTCGGGAGATCGGATATGGTTGTCGGGATGGAGACCCAATGCGTGAAGGGAGTCGATGCGAAGGTAGAGAAGCACCGAGTCGAGCTCGAGCAAGAGGAAGCCAAGCTCTGATACTAGTTGAAAGGTGAGAAGGATCGAAGCTTGCATGCGAGCTATGGCGGGAGAGAAAGAGCAAGAAAGAGAGAGACAAGAAATGGGAACTCCAATAGTCACAATGTGTGACCGGGCCTTCCTTTATTTACTAGTCACTAAAATGAATGTAAAGAATAAAGTGACGTGACGGGCGCCTGCCACCTGCAGTATGCAGTGGCGGGTACTGTCAGTGTAGTAATACATGGGGCGGCACGACGGATGCGCCTTTACCCCAACACAAGTCCTCTTTGGCCTACCCTTCGCAATATCAACCCCTCCACCTGCATACTCTCCTTGTCTATACGAAACATTGCTTTCATCATACACTCTTGCACTCTGATGAGGTGATGGCCTAACATACCACTATCGAGGTTGTCGAGGATTTGGATAGAAGATTACCTGTTCTCCAGATGGACCTTGTTGAACGGTTACCCTAGCTCCTTCCAATACCACTTTAAACCACTGTACATCGAATATGATCATGGAGAAGATATGGTAATCCACTGAGAAAACACTTTGCAAGTTTTCAAAATACTCCATCTCATCTACAATGGTGTTCAGATCTGTGGCTCGTACTTGGCTCTCTTGCTCGAACTTTCCTATGACACCACAATCTGTTGTGGAGCGCAGTTTGTCGATGTGCTCAACATGAAAATATCACCCGCATGACCATGCCGCACTGTAGATTTTATATTGTATAGTGAATTTGTTAGATTAGTTGTTGCATATAAAATCTAGATGCGATAACTTATAAAGTATGTAGTTATCTTTGGACTACATCTCCTTGAGAAGTTCCACTCCTTAATAGAGACCTCAATGTCTTTATGAGAAGCTGCGATCAAAGCTCCATGTAACCATTGCATAGACATAAACTGCGGCATCTTCTCCATGTTCTCAAGATATCAAATCGGTTGATGGCATGTACTGCATCAAAATTTCAATCGTGATTCTTCCCAATCTTTTATGGTTTGTTCGTACCTAGTGAGCCACTTCTCCATGGATGCATAATGCAACTTACAAAAACGATTCACTTTCTCCTCCATGGCAGCATTTATTCTTTTTTCTACTTCATTTTCAACCACCACATCTCTGGTCATCTATCCTCATCCTTTAGCGCGACCTTTAGCGCGACCATAGTATATTGTTGGGTGAATCCATCGCTAGTAGCCACTCTGAAATATGCACTAATACCTTCGACACCAGCCAATCTTTAGCCATGCTACCTTTTGGCTGAGCTCATTGTCGTACAAAGTCATTTAGGGTTTTCATGAAGTGCTCTAAGAAAAACATCCCTCGTGTATGACGGGTCAGTCTCGCAATCTCCAATTCGTCTACGAGATGTACCAAGAGGTTAGTTTGTATCGTGAGCATGCTTTTGGGTAGGTACTTCTCAAATAGACAGACCATCTCCATTGCTCTTCACCTTGCGGATTCAATAGAGGATGCCTTGATCTCCTTCTGTGAGATCCATTGCACTAAATTCAACAACTTTTAAATTGCCTCGCATATTTCTAGAGTGAGGTATCCTCGATCGTGATTGGTAGTACAAACTGTCACAAATGAAGAAGCATTATGAACATCGAGTAGACATTAGATAGTAAAATATTGAGGCGACTTGCAGCCAAGGTTAAGATAAACCTGACATATCTTATGCCAATCATGGGATTTTATCCTTGATAATTGGTCGTCTTTAGAAAAAGTAGACTTGAGAGAACACATCATATCTGTCAAGGTGCGGATAGACCTGATAATTTGCTTCACAATGTGCTCTTCTTTAGTAGATGAGACCCAAGGAGCTAGCTTTCTATAAAGAAAGGACATCTAATCCTTAGCTTGCTCATTCTTGGGCGCTACAATGTCAAGAGCATGGATGTCTACCTCCGTTCATTGGTTGATAAGCTTGAGATTTTGTGGAAGGAGGAGGTCACTGTGGAAGACATAAGCAAGTACGATGGTCAACGGTCCGCTAATATATGAGCCATTCTCATGTGGACCATGCATGACTTTTCGCGGGGATTTTTTTCTCATTGGTGATATCTAACATAGCTCGTTCAAGTTTGTGTTGACTAAATAGGGGTGTTGTGACAGTTTTGGTTACCTCAAGTTATCATGCATGTCCATTGTGTAGACCACAGTTAGTAGAATCCTAAAGGTCACAAACCATGAACAAGATGGTATATCAAGGACATGCCATTTTCTTGTCGAAGGGTCATGGACTAAGGGAAAATTTTCTTGGATGACCTCCAATACAAATGAACGCCCAAAGATGGAACAAGTTGAAAATGGTCCACAAGGAGTCACATCCAAACGGAATGCGACGGTTCTTAGTTTTCTATGAGTTGCCATATTGGACCCACTTATAGATCAACCATTTGTTGGATCCCATGTATATTTTCAAGAATGTGGGTAACTTATTATGAGAACACATCACAGGAAAGAGAGATAGTGCTGGGGCTCGAATGGATTTGAAGGAGGTGCTTTGGCCACAATTGAGCATTGATAGTCACTTGCAACTACCTCACATGTTGTAGTTAACAAGGACTCCATGCCACACACTATAAGAAGTTTATCAGAGACAAAACAGATTCATGCCATTCATAGCAAGACCGATTCGAATTGGCTCTCGTATAAAGTCTGAAAAGGTGGAGTTCATGTGGCTCCATATGCATGAATCTACTGATGTTAGTTGGACTCCATCTGTGGATCTATTCTACGCATGCAATGTTGTCAAGCTCGCCATGCTCCACGTATGAAACATGTGACGTATATGTGATATGAGTGGAAAGTGTCTCAGAACCTTTTGAGGATGGTTTGCCCTTACAAGTCCTATCAATACCTATTAGCACCACACTTTGGACACGTCTCCATAGCCCCGTAGTCTCCTCAAAATAGTACACAAAAGGCCGATTGTCTCCTTTGATAAGGTTGTAGACTAAGTTGTGCTCTCCAATTGGTGTATCGGCTTAGGCACTCCATCCATTGCATGCCCACAAACTCTTTTAACGGGCCACAATAGATGCATTCATGGAATGAGGCATCACCTCCCTGTACAAATTTCACGGGCACATCTAATATTTTTATATATGATATTCAATTACTTTGCAAACGTAAAGCATGCCCGGGTAGTTCACTATATGTATACCCTCTATATCACATGCATTCAAGGCCTATTTATAAATATCCTTATCTATGAATTTTTCCTTAGTAAAACATAATCCTTTTCTATTCAATCTATAAGTAACCCCTTTATATGGGATCCTTCTGTATGTAAAAAATGTGTAAAAGTAGTATTTTAAAAATTCCTTATGTTAAACCCACGTGATAATACATATATTTATGATTGACCTCCCCGAGAAAGCGTAATGGATACACACTTTTCTTATCATTCACTCAAAGTCTGAGATCACCTTATCCATGATCTTCGATTGAAACTCGTCAAAGCGCCGTACGTGTTCTATAAACAAGTGTCATACGTGTTCTACGAACAAAGAGAGAGGATACGGGATATGCTGATTAAGATACGCCTCGCGATCTTGGATATCACAACCATCATCATTCTCTATTTGGTCTACATTATGGCAAACAATAGGTTTTTATTTCCCTCATTGATGATCTTCCTTCATTTTAATATCTACTCCTCTTTCTCTCCCTTTCCCTTTATTTGTTTTCTTCCCTCCATCTCTCTTTGTCCATTCCTTTTCTCTCTATGTCTTTATGTCTCTCTGTCTTTGTCTATCCCCCTTGCTATTTCTCTCTCCGTCCCTCTTTCTCTCTCTCTCTCTCTCTCTCTCTCTCTCTCTCTCTCCTTCCCTTTTTTTATTTGCCTCCCTTCATCCTTCTTTCTTTCTCTTCCCACCCCTCTTTCTCTTTTTTAATTTTTCTCCCTTCATCCTTCTTTGTTTCTCTCTCCTCCCCCCTCTCTCTCAATGTTTCTTTCTCTCCCCCATCTTCACTCCCCACTCTCACTTCTTCTCTCTTTTCCTTTCCCTTTTTTCTTCTCTCTATGTTTTTCTCTCTTTTTCTCTCCACTCCACTTGATGCATCTTGTTACAATCAAAATCAAATATAAAAAATAAAAAACTCATAAAATAAGGATATTGAAAGACCCTCTCTCCCCACCCCTCTTTGTGTGTCTCTTCCCCCTCTTCCTTTATTTTTCTATCATTCTATTCTCTCTAATTTTCTAATTATTTTTGTTTTTCTATCTTATTATCTCTCGCTCTCTATTTGTCGTTTCTTCTATCGCTCTTTTTCTCCGTCTTTTTGTTCCTTTTTTCCCCCTCTCTTTCTAGCTCTCCCTCTTTTTTTTCACTCTCCTTCCTCTCTTTACCTCACCCTTTTATCCACCTCTTACTTCACTCTCTGTTTTTTTTCTCTCACCCTCTATTTCTCTCTTTCTCTTTCTTTGTTGCCTCTCTCTTTGTTTCTCTCCCCCCTTCGTTGTTTCTCTCACTCATTATCCTCTCTCCCTTCCTTCATGTCTCATTTCTCTCTTCCTCTCTCTTTGTTACCCTTCCCCCCTTTCTCTCTCTCTCTCTCTTCCTCTCTTTCTTTGTTATGTTTTCTCTTTTTCTCTCTCTTGTTCTCTCTTCCTCTTCCTTCCTTCTTCTAACTCTCTCCTTTCCTCTCTTTTTCTCTCTCTTTCAATGCATCTCATTATAAAGAAAAACAAAAAAGAAAAGAAAAGAAGAAAATGCAAGAACAAAGTAAGAAGAGGCAATGTATCTACCACAAAGGCCCGAGGATGGATTCTTTACCTCCTATCCCTTCTTTCTCCCTTGCGCACTTCTCTTTCTTCTTCATGTACAGTGGCAGCAGCAGCGGCAATATGAAGCTCTCATTCTCTCTCTTTCCCTCTTCCTCTCCCTCTCCCTCTCAAGGCGATGATATCTCTTACTCTCTCTTTTGCTCTCTCTGGAAAATGTTTGCGGCAAATGCTGTGCTCAGGTTTCGGCCCCTTTTTTTTCTCAGATCGGTGTTGCTATTTGCGTCACAAATAGCGTCGCTATCAACGTTTCTAAATTTTAATTTGGGTCACTATTTACGTCACAAACGTCACTATCAACTTTATGTCGCAAGTGCATCATTATTTACATCACTATTAGTGTTGCTATTAGCTTTACATCGCAAATAGTGTCATTATCAACATCGCTAAATTTTAATTTGTGTCACTATTTATGTTGCAAATAGTGTCACTATTAGCTTTACGTCGCAAATAGCATTGCTATCAGCAATGCTGACAGGGATGCTATTTGCAACACAAATAGCAATGCTGCTATTTTACGTCGCAAACCCCGTCACTATTTTCCCATTCCCTTATAGTGATCTCTATCTTTACCTCTCTATGTTCTTTCTCTCCCCCTAACTCTTATCTCTCTCTTTTCCTCTCTATCTTCCTTCCCTCTTCTATTTTCTTTTCTTTCTCTACTTCTTTTCTCCTTCTCTCCCACTCTTCTCTTTCCCTCTATCTCCTTCTTCCTTTCTCTCCCTAATCTTCTTCCCTCCACCCCCCTCTCACTCTCTCTTGAGCAACATCTCCACATAATAATAATAACTTGTCCCCTTTAGCCTTATGATAATGAGGTCTTATATAGCCTTAGTGAGAGGAAGGGTATCCCTCCTCCCTCATTTGCTTGTTGTCAAGTCTTGGCCTACATATTTGGCTAGAGCCACAAGTTGCATGATAGATTTGGGGGACTGGAGTGGAGTTCATGATGAATAATGCATCAAATGAGGTTGCATGATGGGTGATTAGACTATGGCAGCGGCAAGAGATAGGCGATGGTGATGTGATTCGGGTAGTGGTAGGAGGCGACTAACTAGTAAGTTAATTCAAAGATTTTTTTTCTAGAGCTTTAAATTAATCCACCATTTGTGCATAAAACTCAAGACGAGCCTCCTACTATTACATTCTCTCTCCCTTAGAGGAATCAAGATATCCTCATCTCAAAGTTAGAGAGTAAGTTGGACTGTAGGACTTGTGGATTAGGACCCATCAAGCTTATGTTGCACGATTCTAATTACACATAAGCACTCAACTTCAAGATAACTTAATGAAATGAGAGATAAATTTATTGCAGCATATTATAGCTCATTTGTTATTGGAATAGTAGGGAATCATTACAAGTATAGGGTTTATTACATATCACGAAGAGTTTTCTAGGATTTCTAATCATCTTCAAAGGTTATAATGGGCTCTACATCTTCATCATTATTTGATTCTAGAGGGAAGCCAAGTGTTGAACTTGTGTGGGTTCACTTTATTGCCGATTCCTCCTCGTCTTTATTGCAATTCAAGATAATTGGCTTGGATATGTCCTAGCTCATTGCAAAGGAAGCAATTGCTGATTGGGGCATTTCTTTTGAATGTGCCCTATCTTGCTGTACTCTAAACACTTTTTCCTTAGTCCTTTGAATCATCATAGTTTTCTTCAATGTCCACTAGGAGGTAGTCATCTTCAAGCAGTTGGTGTCCATTTTGGCTCGTTAAGAGTGTCTTACAAGTCAATTGGCCTTAGAGACTCTAAATGAGTGTCCAATAATTTATTCAATCCATGACAAAAATTGGCCACTTATTGGGTAATATCCATAGGAGGTGCGCATTTTTGAAGTGTCACAAACCAAGAGTAATAAGCCTCCAAGCTTAAGCCTTCTTAGTACAAGAAGATCTTGCTCATATTGATCGTATGACAGAAAGATGGCAAGTATCTCTATCTGAGGGCCTTCTTAATATCTTCTTAGTACAAGAAGATCTTGCTCATATTGATCGTATGATAGAAAGATGGCAAGTATCTCTATTTGAGGGAATCTTAATATCTTCCTAGCTTACAAAGGTTTCATTAATAGCATTGTCTCAGCACCACTACTTCCACTATAAACATACCTCTCCTACTAGCTTCAACTTCACAATCATAGCTTTGTTAGCTACACTTATTTTTGCCACACCAAAATAATCTCCAAGGATTTCAATCCAGAATTCAATTTCAATCTCAACATTAAATCGTTTTCCCATGAACTCAAGTGTCTTGACTTGCTTCAAGAGGAACTTCCTTTCTTGGAGATTAACATCTATGTTGTTGGAAGGTGCCTAATAATCAAGACTAGATTGTTTAGACAATTTCTTTAGGATAGATGCAACTCTTTTACTCACTCAAAATGTTAGGACAACACATGCATAGCTTATTGCTAACTTATTCATTTTGTTTCTCTTTATACCATGTGTGACTTGATTGATTAAGGACCCCTTGGTGACACACTTTATCCTAAGCGAAGCTACCTAGTACTTCTTAGAATAACATGGGTTTATCACCTGGGATCTCTCAAAGTGCACTCTAAAACGAAAGGTTATAGTCGTAATCCATAAGAATTAACCTGAATTTGAATTCCTAGTTTGATGTTAAGATCACCTCTCAGCTTAACTAGCATTAGTCCTTGAGCCATTGCATTCGCAAGTCAACTCAAACAGAAGCAAATCAATGTGCAACAGTTTGTTCATAGTGAGTGAGAAATAAGGGGGAGTGATATATGTCAACCCCCTCTACCCATAGAGTATAGTCTCGACTCCAATCCCCTGAAACGTCATGGATCAGGGTCTAGGACAACACACTAGGAAATCATGCATTCAACCACTTCCTAATTGTAGTGCCTTGAAGGAAAACTCTTGTCTCACCGAAGACCACCCATTTGTAGGACAAACATGTCAGGGATCTCACCCTCTCGCTTCTCTTAAGTTTTAGTTATTTAATTATCTTAACACATTTATGTTTGATACACAATGACATCTTCATTAGTTAACCATTTAAATATCAATTCCTTCATGTAAATTATTATCATAGATACAAAGATAATATCAAACAATCATTTGAAAGTTGTCGCAAAACAATGTATTTATCTTGCACCTTCTCCAAGATGCAATGCCACCCTAGCATTCCGTCCTTTAATGTATTTATCTTGCACCTTCTCCAAGATGCAATGCCACCCTAGCATTCCGTCCTTTAATGTGGGACTTGTGTCCAAATATCATGGCGCATGATCCATCAATCTACCCTTATCTAGTATCAGGGCCTTCTAGGAGGTCCATCTTGGGCTCATATGGAGTAGGCTAGTCCTTGACAAATCCAAGGAAATTATAGTCAGAGCCTCCCTGGCACCCTTGTCACCTCCTAGCCTAACGTCCTCCCTATAAAGAGACCTCTTGCATCTGGGGTCGATCCTAGCCTCTAGTGCAGTCAAACCAACCCCTTAGTGAAGGGCTCCTACCACTAACCTTGGGGGAGGTTTAGTGCATAACCAAAAATCCATCCATGAGGGCACAAGTACTTTGTGCAATACATAACCAAACAATCAGCATATAACTAATAGTTGGGAAAACATTCCTTCCCCAAAACATCAACCAAAAAATCACTCTTGCATGAGTTAATAAGTCTTATCTTAAAATTACAAATTCAACAACTATCCTTGAATAGTTCACAAAGGAAGATGTGATTCACAACAAATTATTCTTCCTAGAGTGCAATCACAAAGTGGTACATGCTAGTCACAAATAACCATCTATAATATTATCTTTACATTACAAGATTTTTCCTAGATGATTACATTTTTTATCATCCACAATTGATGTATAACTCTCATCACTTTGACCCAAGCATATCATGCATAAGGTGTATATCATTTTCTAAGCTCCCAAATGCAAGTACAAGGTCCTAATCATTCTGCTTAGATTAATCTAGATCCCCTAGGATTTTCCTTAGCTTATGATAACCTACTTTTCTTAGATTCTAGAACTATTCTTCTCTTTCAAAATGCACATAAAACATAAATCTTTAGATTACAAGGGTTTCATAGGAAATAGAAGAACCTGATAAATTTGTAATATAAAGGGTGTATTTATTGTATTTGTAGTAGTCATGTTTCTTTGACTTGAGGTTTTCCTCTTGGATGCCATCTTGTTCTTTGTTTTTTCAATCCTTATTTTTTTCTCATCACATCAATGATATTCTCTTGAATGTATTCCTTCCCATTGCTTTTAGTGACTTTGCCCTAGTGAGCTCTAGATGCTGCTAGTTACAACTTTAGTAGCAACTCATGGTAGATAGAAATAGAGATGAGATGGATCAAAATTAAGGTATTGAGGTGATGCATGGCTTAGGAGAGGATATCTTTATTACTCTATCCCTTTCCCTTTATTACTATCTCTCCTTCTCTATCATATATATATATATATATATATATATATATCCTCTTATCTTCTCTCTCTCTCTCTCTCTCTCTCTCCTAAGCAACATCTCCACATAATAATAATGTGTCCCCATCAGCCTTATGATAATAAGGTCTTATATAGCCTTAGTGAGGGGAAGGGTATCCCTCCTCCCTCGTTCTCTCATCATTGAGTCTTGGCCTACATGTCCGGCTGGAGCCACAAGCTATATGGTGGATTGGGGTGCCTGTAGTGGAGTTGATGGTCAAGAGCAAGAACAAGGTTGCATTTTGGGTTATCAAACTATGGTGGTGGTGAGAAATGGGCTATGGTGATGTGAATCGGGTGGCGATGGGAGTCAACTAACATGTAAGTCTTTTTAAATAAAATATTAAGCCTTAAATTAATCCCCTCTATCCTCCATTTGTGTGCAAAACTTGGGATCAGCCTCGAGCTATTATAGCAATGCCACAGTTGCTTCACATTCTCCACCTACTATAGTTTGTTCCAACACTGTAAAGAGCTTCCAACAATCATTGTCATCTTCATTATCATCCTTCAATTGATGATGGCATCTCTCCTTGACATGTAGGCTTTCGTGGGCTATCACACAAGTCTCTTTGATCAAATTTGGATGCTTTTGGCATTCAAGAATGAGACGGAGATGTTCAAGTACAATCATTGTATTATTTTTTAAAGCACGATAACTCACTTTTGCCACTTGTTGATGCCATTCCACTATGTGCCACGGGAAGACACTTACTTCAAATCATGGTATATAAACCACACTCTATCTATTGGTGGTGTAGATACCTTGCCTGCATTCTCACATTGTCCTTTAAACAAGGGAGGGTGCCAAAGTCTCTCTTAATAGTTCAAGGTTGTGTATTTCCTATGTAACGAAAGGTACCCATTGCTTTTCTCCACCTTTTGAAACTAGTTGCTCGTATGCACTTGTTCCTGAGTAATTTGGTTGTGTATTGTCTATCATGTCCAAAATTGTCATCTGGTCTATCTAAGCAGCGCTTTGCCACTTTCAAATTGTTATCAAATGACAGAGTTTTACAGCAAAGATTCACTCCACCAAAGATGGAATGGGGAGAGCTCATGGCTTTCCAAACTACATGGGTGCCATTGATTGCACTCAGATTAAAATGGAAAGGCCCAAAAATGAACTAGCAACAAATTGGTATAAGAAAAAAGGAAACTACTCTCTGAATTTGTATTTTGCATCATGCTTCGGTCATCTCCTTCTCTAGATGGACTGGCTAATGTGCCCACCTTTGACGTCTTAGGAAACCCAATCCATCTGTCGATGGAACCATGCAGCACTAATGATGGTATTGAGGGCAATGGTATTCCCAACCCATGAGCACCATGAACAGGCAAAGGATATGAAGCATGAGGAATAAAAGGACGAGGAAAGGGTGGTGGTTATGGATTTAGCAATTAGAAAGAAGGTGTGAAGATATTAAAATTGCAATGATGGGTGTGAGAGAAGCCAAGTTGCAAAACAAGGATAGGTTTGATAAGAAGCATAGGCTTCATCCTAAACTAGAGAAAGAAGAAGTTCATGCTACTTTATGATAATAGTCTTGAGAATCATCATAGCACTCACAATAATGTTTCAAAGAAGTGGTTTTGCCTATACACTTTGAAGCATATACATGATGATACTACATAGTATAACACTACATAGTATGTATGTGAGCTTGATGTTACAGAGTTGAAGGTTCTTATTACTAGAAAGAGAATTAAGTTATTCAAAAGAAGGAATGACAGTAAAGACTATGAATAAGAGGAGCAAGACTTGATCATGTTCATAACAACCTATAAGTGAAGAAGATAATGAAAATGAGAAACTCAATCATACTAAATATTTATGACCTTATCTTTTGGGAGGAGCTCAAAATCTATGTTAGAGATTCTTTTGCTATTAATGACGTGTACATTCACAAACATATCAGACCTATTGAGACTACTAAAAAAGCATGTTATCCCTTATACACAAGGGCTAATGATATGCAGTGGTAGCCATTTATTGAAAGGTAGAACTTGATCATGTTCATAACAACCTATAAGTGAAGAAGATAATGAAAACGAGAAACTCAATCATACTAAAGATTCATGACCTTATCTCTTGGGGGGAGCTCAAAATCCATGTTAGAAATCCTTTTGCTATTAATGACATGTACATTCACAAACATATCAGACCTACTGAGACTGCTCAAAAAGCATGTGTTATTCCTTATACACAAGGGCTGATGATATGCAGTGGTAGCCATTTATTGAAAGGTAGAGTTCGAGTGAAAGCACACAAGTGGAAGCAAGAGCTATGGCAGACGAAGTAAGAGAGCAAGAGAGAGAGACACTATATGTGGAAATTCCAACAATCACAATGTGTGACTGGCCTTCTTTTATTCAAATGTCATTGAAAAAATAAAGAATGGTGATAGATGGATGCTTACCACGTATAGTGTATAAGTATGTGGGTATTGTTAGTATAATGAATATACATGTGGTTCGGCCTAAGTGCTTTTACTCCCAACAACCTCCCACTTAAAGCAAAATGTGCCCCTAGTGAGAAGAGAATAAGAAAAAAAAAGTGATAAAGTACAAATATACAAAAAATTACAATAAGATGAGGAAATACATCATCTCATCTAATGCCCATTAGCTTCCTAAGGAAGGCAAAACACTCCACTGAGAGAATTTTAGTGAGTAGATATGCAAGATTCTCATCAGTCGAGATCTTGACAAGCTCAACAGATTTTTCCTCTACCACCTCCCTGATGAAGTGATAGTGCATCTCAATGTGCTTTATCTTTGCATGGAAGACCAAATTCTTGACCAATTGAATGCCACTCATAGAATTCGAATGTAGTGTAGGGACCACATCAGTAACTAGCAAGGTTTACGACGACCACATGGCCTAACCAGAGATCCTCCTTGCAAGCCTTAGTGGCTACAATATAATCTGACTTTGTAATAGATAGGGCCATGCATTTATGTACCCTAGACATCCAAGAAACAACACCTCCAACAAATGTGAAGACATAGCCAGAGGTGGATTTCCTGATGTTTACATGTCCTGCATAATCAAAGTCTGCGTATCCCATGACTCCAATATCTCACTTATCTATGCATTCTACAAGTGGAAATCGTTTCTTAATCAATGGTTCTCTTGTTTCTTGAACTAGCAAGAAACGATGTTGTGTTGTTGTTTCCACTATAGGGGCTGATTATGTAGCTGCATCTTTAGCGGCTCAAGAGTTAGTATGGCTTTGACAATTTCTATCAGATATTGGCCATCCTCATCTCTCCAGCACACCACTTTGATGTGATAACCAAAGTTCTATTAGTCTTCTTTGGATCCCAAACTCTCCATGCAATAAATACAATGATATTTTGCATTGGCCCCATTACTTAATCCAAGTATATATTTGATACTTTTTAAGACGTCAGCACTCATATGCCATTCAACATTAAAACTACCAACACCATTGACCATCAACATTTCACCTTCACTTTGAGACTTTATAATATCATGAATACATGTATGAGAGAATAACCATTTCAAGATTTCATGACTTTCAGTTGGTACTTGGGCCGCACCAATCCACCAAAGCTCCATCTTGGATTGTATCTTAAACTATTGTTCTTGCCCCCTACCAGTACTGTAATCCAATGCCATGTTCATGATACAGATGCCGACTCTTTCTATCTTTTGTCCTTTTTGAATCAGTGCTTCATCCAAGTTTAGTGCGAACTTCAAAATACCACCACATTCTTGGACAATAAATTTATACATATGGACCATTGCAATCTGGACTCTTTTAAGATCAATCATCCAAATATTATTAAATGTGTTGTATTTAAAAAGGGCCTTTGTTTTATGTTTTTCATAGGGCATAGATCCTTCTATATGGATATACTCTCCAAAAACATCTAGAATCTTACGATTCATAGCTATCCTAGCAATTGAAACTGCAAGAGGCCGAGGTAAACCAAATGCACTTATTCTATGACATTTAAGATTTGTAAACCATAATTTAGAGAGAGCACAATAACCTCTACGACTGATACCCATATTGTCACATGTCTCCACTATTTCATTTGGTTTAACTGTTCCTTTTAAATTTTTCACTAACTCTTTCAGAGTTTGGCTTCTCAAGTCTACATTTTCAGGTGATTTAATAATCCTTATAATGTCCTTCTTTGTCATGGTTTCTTTAATAAGATTAATCCTCTCATCATTCTCTTGAATATTTTTAAGTGGTCTTTTTCTATGCCTAAATCCTATTGGAGTTTCTTTCAAGTGCAATAATTTTTCTTGCAATGACTGATTAGAGTTTTCTAGATTATCAACCTTGTCTGTTAGCTCAGAAATAGTTTTTTGTGCCAATGTTAATGCTTCCTTCATTTCATGCATTTATTCTCTAAATGTAAAAGATACAGAATATAACCTCATGCAATAGCCAAGCATCCCATCACAACCATCTCCAACATACCTTATGAAGTTGTGAATATTGTAAAAAGAAGGATGTTTACCTATAGAAGGGTCCGGAGGATAAATATTTCCATCCATCCATAAGTCTACGTGCTTCTTTCCTTGTAATCGCAACCTGTTAGCTTCATCCTTGTCCAACAATGCTCGATGGTGTATACTCCTCCAAGATGAATAGATGTTATCTAACTGAATAGTAAGTTTATACTTGCGTGGTGGGGCTGCGCTTGTATTGCTAGAAGAGGTACTAGTAAACATTTTGGTAGGGAACCCTAAACAGGGCAACAATATCACAGAGAAGGAAATAGAACTACAGGAAAGAGAGGTGCAGAAAATAAACGTCAAGGAATAAACAAGTGAAGTCTTTTGGTGCGAAAATTCAAAAATACAAGATTTTGCAATTTCCAAGAAAATAAGACTAAAAAGGTGACGCTTAACGTCCATTAAAGATTGATGATATTTAATACTCGACCTCTTAAATGAATCATACATTCTCTCATTAATCACGTTCAGGCAACCAAATTTGGAGGGTTTTTCTCTTCTAAACCTCTTCTAATTAGCAACTTAATCATTTTCTTACAAATGCTATTTTGAAATGTTTTTGGCCCTAATGGAAAAGAAAAAAAAAGGAAGAAAATTCCTACAAGCAATTGATTATTGTCTTGTGGAGGCTCGGTAGGTTCCTGTGGGAACGAGTTAGACCCGAGGCCATGATGCCTTGTCTTCCTAGGGGTAGCAGCTAGCCAAAAAGAAAAGAAAAGGAAGGTTGGACCAAAAATAAAAGTAAGCATTAAAAACAAGATTAAGTGTCACCTCACGAGAGCTTGGTGGGTTCTTGGATATTGAGTCAAGACTTGAGACCGATGCCCTATTCTCCTTGGATCACTCTATGCTCAGCTCCCTCCTTTTTATACGCTCGAGTATGAAACCTTGAATGGAAAATGTGTGACAAGAGGTCGTGGTCCAGTTGTCCTAAGTTAGGTAGGTAGTTCAAACCACCACTAGGATGACCTAGGCTTTTTAGCCACTCCATGTTATAGTAGTTGGTTAGAGACTCGCTCTGGATTTCTATTTACGCTGGGCCTATCCCTTGGGAATTTTCATGGATTGATTTTATTAGGGGGTAGGGTGCGAGCTGTGGAGTGTTTTGTTGTCTATTTGTCATTTAAGCTTGATGCTCTTTTTATGATTATATTTGAGCAGATTTGTTCATGGGATTCGACGGTCTGAGTCACCCTATCCCGTGGTTGCCAATGAGAGTAGAATTTAAAGACCATCAAAGTGTGAGAAAGATGCAGAGAAGAGAAAATTTGAGGTGGGAATTGAACCTCGTCCAAAGCGCAAAGATGGATTTGGCAATTTTTACGAGCCGTAGAAGATATCATTTCAAAGCAATTTCGAAGAGCACTTGTGGATTTTTCATAAACTTTCCAAATGCGAGATCGAGCTAGAGCAAGTGATCAATAGTTGGGGACCTCAAGTCAAACTGGTAGAAATTTTTGGCACTTGAAATGGAGGCTCGGACTGACAAGATATGCGAGGTGGGCAGTGCCAAAAGGAAAAAGGGCCAAAGGATTAAACAATTTTTGGGCATGGGCATTGTGGGGGTCCTTGACCCCTAATCAAAAATTAAAATGATGATTACGGGGAGGGGGGTGTTGTTTCAAAAGGGTGCCCTATCACCAATATTTTCTCGCACAATGGCTATCTGGTTGAGGAGCACAAAATTCAATCTTTCTCTCTCCTCCTCTCTCCTCTAAGGGGTTGATTACATGTAGAAAATCAAGAAGGAAGGGAGATGAAGAATGCTTGTTTGGTGTGGACTGGATTGCTCCAAGATCAAAAGGAGGATGAGAGGCAATATCCAGGGCTATCACAAAACTCATGATGGGTCCATTGGCTATCCGAAACCATTTTTAAAAAACCATGCAACACACAAATAAGTGGTATGCTCAATTTTTACAAAGAAAATCTTATTGTTTTGATGTTTGCTGGATTTAATGATGTGTGCATGGAAAGAAAATTTATATGAATCATGTTTGAAGTATGTTTAAGGGTCGTACATGATAAAATGTAGGACCCGTAGTCATACATAGTCGTAATTAATAATTTAAAACTCGAAATGCATCTTAAAAAAGGAAAAATGAGGTTTTCTTCCGTTTTAGGTTGGGGAATGGAATTCATATGGGATTAAAAAACTTTCAAAAAATAGAGTTTATTCAATATGATCAGTCAAGACATATAAATTAGAAATTATCATTTTTTATAAATTAATAAATGAGAAAAAATAAAGAAAATAAGAGAAATTTTAGTTTTTACACTTAAAACATTAGAAAAAACTATATTTTATGTTCGTGAACGTATAACAAGGCTTGAGCATGAGGATCAAACCTCAAGCAAGCCTTTTTTCTATGTTAGAGTATGTTTTTATCGATTTTTACATGAAAAACTACATAAAAATGAGTGCTATACCTACCCAACGAATGCAAAACCTAAACGAAAGGAGGGAAGAGGAATTGTGAAAGTGAGTGGTCACTGAAAATATTTTAAATTATGATTTATTTGATTATGCATAGCATATAGGCCGATCACCATTTAAACTTAAGAGAGACTAGTAGCACGAGGAAACTTGGTGCTAGTCTCTAGCAATGCCGCAATTACGAGTAGCTTGAAAATAATTAAAGGATTAGTTTTGCACCTCATGTGGCTAAAAATTTTTGAACATAAAATGTTTGAGCACAAGGTGTGTCATCCACAATTGCATTATGCATATCACATGGTAACTCTTGAATGCATAACAATTGATTGCCAATCACATGACCTATGCTGAGTTGTGAGGAAACCCAAGCTATAGGCTAGATGCTCAAATCTTTGGAAAATTGTCAAGTGAGAACATTTATATCCTGGAAGGTTTGAGATAAATAAGAGTGGAGTGTTTTCATATGTGCTTTATGTTGGAGCAGCGCATCTTGGGGCCAATCCTCGAGGTGTAGGAGAGCTATAGTGGGCCACGGCATTTAGTCGGAGAGGTGCCTCATTTATGTTTGTATCACGTTGGTATATTATGCCAAGATGTGTGGGATCTTCCTTTGAGAAGTAAGGAAGGGCAATTATTGGACTATGTTCCACTACAAAAGCAATATCTATATTAGTGATTAGGGCAGTGTATCCCTTGGACGCTCCTTTGGCCGCCGTGAGGCCATGTGGAGTTGTCTTATGAGTGTTATAGAGGCCTGGCTAGTATCTATAGCCAGTATCGGGCGCATTTTAGGTCCCAAAAAATGATCAACCCTATGATATTGCCAAATACTCCTCTCCTCCAACAGCTAAGGTTTCAATCTCCCCTAAAGCATCCAATAAGGCAACCGATCAAGCTAGACCCTCTTCTGCTCAAGGACATGAGCCTAGGAAAAATGAAGGTCTAGGTTTTACTATATGCAGAAGTGTTATAGTAAGATAAGGAAGGCCTAGAGAGCTACATAGCATGTCATTCCAAAGACAGCTTTTATCAAAGTTGTAAAGTACGTTTCTAATAGATTGTCAAAAGTGTCACCAACTAAAACTACCCTTCAAAAAAAAAAAGGCTACAAAAGTAGTGATTCTTTGTCTTTAGGAGACAATTGAAGATTTTATCATTGACTTTATGAATGATACTTACATTGCTACTGCTCATGCTCATAGGATCACCTTGATGAACAAAGATTTTTAATATGGTCAACACAATCTGGTATAGATTTGACAAGGTATTGAGGCCCATTGCCCACTAGAGATAAAAAGCCTTTGAGATCCTTAATATTCTCCCAAAATTATCTAAGAAAGCAAAAGGTCCAAGGATAGAGGATGTGTCACACCTATATCCAACAAGGAATACATTCCAACAAGATTGTATCCAATAAGAAAAAATGCAAGAGATTATAGAAATCGAGAGTGATATTTGTAAGAGAAAAATCGTTATGCTTATCTAATAAGAGGATGGGTGAGCTGTATGGACAAATGGTTGTCAATGTTTCTTGCACTCTTGAGAGAAAGAAGACTATCTTAGCATATATATTGAGGAAAAGTTCAAGCTAGTGAAAAAGGATATTCAATTGTTTGTCAAATTTTGTAGTTTATTGTTGCATAAGGTAAGGTATTTTGATTCTCAAAATTTTAAGTATATAGGATGATTGTGCTATTGATTGCAAATAACATTCCTTTTTTTTTCCTATTGGCTTTAGGGTGTTGATTTTTTCTCTTACCCAAGTATCTCTAAAAGTATATTTATTGTTGATCCATTGTTATCAATGGAATTATTTTTTAGATTTGGTTCAAACATAGCAATGATTTCTAAATCTTTTGATTCATTCACAAACTACCATATCTTTTTTTCAAAAGGGTAAATATATAAATTTTTTGGAAGTATTTATTTTTTCTTGTTGTGCTGTAAATTACACGAACGAACCTTGTGCCCTAAAAGGCTTAATTAATGAATCTGATTTTAAATGTCACACATAAATGTGGTAGGACCTAATTAGAAAACTAAAGCTATCAAGGGAAGCGGGTGGACAAAATCCCCGACGGGTCCGTCCCATGGCAGGGTGGTCCCAGAAAACTAGGAGGCTTCTCACAAGGATTTATCACCATTAGACTTTAGGTATTGTCAGGTTAGAACCCGATTCATGTCGTTTTAGGGGACGGGAATGGGACTATTCCCTACGGGCAGAGAGGTTGAGCGTGTATCCCTCTTGTTTTCCATTCTCTTTGAACCAAGTGCGGCATGGGTCTGCTTTGGCTTAGGTATCTCTGCTTAAAGTAGGATGTCCAGGATCCGACGCTAAAATGCTGTTAGGAGACCTCAGCCACTAGGAGCCCAAATTTCAAGTTGATCCTAGTGGGTTTGGCAGTGAATGTTCCATTTTGAGGCGGATTCGGAAAACCCTAGGTGACAAAACTTGGAATATTCCATGGGAGTGCCGAGCAACGACGCTTAGATTCGTTTCTCGATAGACTGCTAAAAGCATGCCTGGTGGGCGGGCACCTTACAATTGGTATCCGAGTGAAACTTTGTAATGACGCGTGATTGATTAATGTATGGTTCATAGGCATATCCTAAGCAAAATAATCTAAGTGGTATGACTTGATTGTCAAGAACCTTCTGCACCCACAAATGCTAACATGCAAGAGAAGAAGTTTCTTCTCAAGCAAATTAAGGCATCCGGGTTGATGGAGAAGGAATAGACGTCACAGTAGAGGCAGAGATATGGATCATTGAGTCAATGAATGATTATTTCTCTAGTTCGGGAACTGTTGCTACCAATCAAGCAATAATAGCCAAACTTAAGTTAGTTGACCATACTCGGATATATCAAATACAATAGGTTGTTGTTTCAAAAGATCGCATGCTTATGAGCTATCAGAGTAGTGCAACAAAAGTGTGGTGGGCCCATGACCCATAGATTCCAAAATGATACCCTCGGTTTCTCTCGGATGAGGACATCTCGATTTCTCTAAGGGGAGGAGGATGTAATAGTTCCACACAATAAAAGTTAGTTGGTTAGTTCAAAAGTTAGTTAGTCAATTAGTAAGTTAGTAAGATTACTGACTAAAAACTAACTAAGGTAAAAACTAACTAACATTAATAACTAATAATTTTTATTTAATTAAAAATATATATATTAAAAATTTGAGAGTTATAAATTCAATATTTTTCTTGGATTGACAAAGACTATAGCCACCCTTCATGGAAGTTACAATGTGAACGAGACTTATGAGCCATATTAGTCACTAGTATTAATGTGTATAGCTTGGATGGTCCAAAAATATTAGATTTTTGGGTAAAAAACAAGTATATTTTAGATATTGTCCTAAAAAGATAGAATTGGATGTCATTTAAAAGAAAAGACAAGTGATGTTTTAGTTAGTTTTGGAGATTTTATAAAAAGAAAAAATTAAAGAAAAGTGATTGGCAAAATCGCACGCGCCGTGATCGCAGTCTACAAACAGGAGACATCACTTCAAATAGGGAGAGAAAGAAGGAGTGATCTAAAAGCTTTCTAAGCAAGTGTCTTGGGATTTTACCCCCCTTTTGGAGCCAACGCAGCCATCATATTTTTTATCTGAGCATCAAATCACTTATTCTTCCGAGAGCCTCTCCACTCTTGTTCTCAGTCTCATCCCCTCCTCTCTAATTCATTATAAATATGAGGCATGGGGAGGTACAAAGGGAGCATAAGGAGACCTCGAGAGGCTGCGAGAGAGAGATAGAGAGAAGGATGCCCCTCCAAGAGAGAGAGAGAGAGAGAGAGAGAGAGAGAGAGAGAGAGAGAGAGAATAGCTACCCTAAGAGGCTGCAAGGGAAAGAGTAAGCTCAATTCTCTCTATATGAATCCTCGACTTAGCCATCTTCTCTTACACTCTCCCATCTTGAATCTATTCCGTCTTCTTGATCTCTTGAGTCTACTTGCGGACAATGGCCTCCAAGTGAAGAATGTCGCACGCGGATGGAAATCCTACAGTCGGCAACAAAGCTTCAGGTGAAGGCATCACTGTCAATCCAACTGCAGTTCCGGTCGTAAGTAATGTATTTCTAAATGGATAAATACTTGCTTTGATTCTCGCATGAGATACATAAGGCCCATGCTATGATGTACGAGAATAGGTCATGGGAAGGGATAAGCCTCTTCTCACATATTTGAAAGATGGAGTTTGCAAAGTGCGTGTATCAAGGGAAGTTAATTTGCACTTAGTTGCGTATGGCTTATTTGTTGATAGAGCAATCGGCCAGGGGTTATGAATAACACAATCGTAATAAGAATGACATTAAGAATTGTGCATACAAATATTAAGTAAATTTTGCATAGAATCGCTCTTTGATCCCAAGGGGGAGAGCGAATATGCGATGGGATTATTATCGTGTCTATTCTTGTATTGTTCGAAAAAAATACAATTAGTTTTGCTGGATTGATTGAACAACACCCTAATTGTTGCATTGTGATTTGGATAAATATTCCAAGTGCTTGTGTTTGTTGGAAAAAGCATGGCAAGGGTCAGAAATGACAAGTAGCCATGGGAAATAAAGGAATGTTTCACTGGAAGATTATATTAGGCTGATTGCCTTGATTGTGCTTGATTTCTAAATGGATTAATTAAGGAAGGATATTTTGCGCGTGTGGATCATCTCCAAGATCGCACTGCAGATTACCCCGATAGGGCACTGCTCGATTCATGGGTTGAAGCTCGAGTGGTGAAAAGGCCAACCACAGAACTTGTGTCTCACTCCTAGGTCGCTTGGGGTCAGTGGAGCTCTCTGGAAACCCCTTGCCGAGTCCGGAATGAAGCTATAGACTGCCGTGTGAGCCCAACATCTGGGGCATTGAAAGATCCTATTCTAAATAAAGGATGGAAATTATGGTGCCATGTGAATTGGACCAGGTAGTTTTGTTGGATAGAAGAGATACATAATTTCTCCTATATGGATAGGAGACAGAGATTAACTTGAAGATAAGTTAAGGAACTTGTTTGACAAAAGGATTGCTTGTTTTATTTTCGTATCTATGTTGTAAATTACGTGAACAAACTCTGTGCCCTAAAAGGCTTAATTAATGAAGATAATTTTAAATGGCGCGCATAAATGTGGTAGGACCTAGTTAGAAAACTAAAGCTATCAAGGGAAGTGGGTGGACAAAATCCTCGACGAGTCCCTCCTATGGTAGGATGGTCCCAGAAAACTAGGAGGCTTCTTACAAGGATTTATCACCACTCGATTTTAGGTATTGTTAAGTTAGAACCCAATTCATGCCATTTTAGGGGACCATAATGGCACTATGCCCTACGGGCAGAGAGGTTGAGCACGTATCCCTCTCGTTTCCCATTCTCTTTGAACCAAGTGCGGCATGGGTCTGCTTTGTCTTGGGTATCTCTGCGTAAAGTAGAATGTCTAGAATCCAACGCTAGAATGCTGTTAGGAGACCTTGGCCACTAGGAGCCCAAATTTCACGTCGATCCTAGTGGGTTTGGCCGTGAACGGGCCGTGAATGTTCCGTTCGTCGATCCTAGTGGGTTCGGCCGTGAACGGGCCGTGAATGTTCCATTGCGAGGTAGATTCAAGAAACCCTAGGCGACAAAACTCAGAACATTCCGTGGGAGTGCCGAGCAACGACGCTTAGATTCGTTTCTCGATAGACCGCTAGAAGCGTGCATGGACAACCGATGGGCGAGCACCTTACACTCCAATTAGAAGTAATATTTACCTCATTTCCTTCTTCATATCCTATAACTTGCACCTTAAGTTTAATAGTCATGCAATTTGTATTAGAATCCAAAGAAATCCAAATGTTTATTTTAAGTTTCCAACTCCTATAATTGAAACCCAAAGCAAGAGTTTGTCATGGGATAGTGTAAGACAAATACAAGGATTTGGGGCATACAATACACCTCATGGTATCACCCTTATGTTCATACTCTCTAGATTTCCAAAGCCTTTCTATAATGTTGTCGAGTTTCTCTTCTACAAAGTTTTTACTTAGCCAAGATACCTTTGTTCTTTGTAAATGTGTTATTTTAATGTACATTATAAAGATATATAATGATACAAACCATGATAGGCATATTCTTCTTGAGATCCTTCTAGTTGTCATGGACTTTTGAATATCATAATAATTTTTAAATTTAAAATTGTGCATCATTGTCATATCAAGAATCTCCTAATTTAGAGATGAAAGTCTTGGAAATGGAAAATCCTTGATATGTTCATACGTACCTACTCTAGAGAGAACCACATAATGTGCATAATATATAAAAACTCTACCCTCACTAAAAGAATCCACGATTTGATCAACATAGATAATGTCTATGAATACCTTATGAATTGCATGGAAATATATCTACAACCAAGAGTTCATTTAGCACTTGTTCATGGAAATATATCTACAACCAAGAGTTCATTATTAGTACTTACTTAAATGAAAAAAATATTACATATGTTATCAACTAAAGACTCACTATATGTTTGTTGAGAAACACATTTGTTTGGAGACAAGTGCATATCCTTGGCCATGTAAAAATGTTACACTTTGACAAACCACTCTTCAAGCATAATTTTGAAAACAATGATACATCTCTTCTAGTGATGTTTTATATCCTCTTGTTTTCTTCTTTTGACCTTGTGAGAGCCCTTGGCAAGAGGGTAGCATAGCAACCCAATTGTTTATGCTAAGGGCTTTTGGCTCCCAATTTCAATCAACTCTCTAGATGTAGATGGTGCAAGAGTCTAAATGACAAGGGCGCCTTCTAGAATGCCATACACAAATTTTATTGGTAGAGAAAAAGGCTCAATGAGAAAGACAAATGAACTAAAAAGGAATATTAAGAAGACTAATGAAAATATATTGGGAACCAAAAAAAGAATATTAAAAGCCCTTGACTTTCAAAAAATTCATTATTAATTTCACAACATCTTTATCATATCCTTTGTCAAATTTTATATGTAAATAAGAACTTTGGGACTACCAAAACATGTTAGACTTTGGAGATTTTTGCTAAAAGAAAAGAGAGAATCATGAAGTGGACTCTACTATCTCCAAAAAAGAGGAGACAATAATATTATATTCTTTTCATATGTGGAAAAATGTCTTTGGTCATTTTCTTAATCCCATGATTAACGAAAGTGCATTTTTTGAAGTGTTGTTTGCCCTAATTGTGAACAAAAAGGTGAAATGAGAGATAGTAATTGTATTATTTACAAAAGTGTTAGAATTACATGTCTCAACACCTATTACACATGTGTTAGTGTGACAATGTATTATTACTAAAACCCTCTCAAATAATATGTTTTTTCCAGTTTTTTACAATACATCCCTTTCGAAAGGTTTTTTTCCACAAAAACATAATTAAATGGTTGAAAATGATAATAGAAGTGAGTACTAATCTATTTTCACCTAGACATATGATAAAAAATAAACGAAGAAAATAAAATATTTTAATTGAAATAAAAAAATAAAGAGAATTTCATTCCATATACACAATTTGAATGTCTTCATAAGAGAATTTGAGCCTTTAGATCTTCAAGTAAAAGTCCTTATAAATAGATAGCTTGCTCCAAGAATAGGCTATACTAGATTAAAATTGCTATAATTCTTAATAGAGTATTGTAGGTGGGGAATCCCACATATCAAAATGTAGCTATGAAAGATTACATTGACGTTGTGTAGGTGACATTTTTTAGAAAACTAGGTAGAGCCAAAACTATTCTAAAATAGACTATTATCTAGGTCTTGTTTGCAGTATAACTGGCTCATCTCAAACTATGGTTCAACCACTGTTGATGCATCTCGTAAGTATGGAAACTTATCTCAAATAGAATTACACCTACACAAAGCTTCCTTTAGTGGAAAACCTCTCCATTTTATCAAGTACTCAGTGATAACTGAGAGTGAAGCTTCTTCTCACACTAGCCAATTATCTCCTCAATGATGTACTGAACCTTCCTCATTAATAGGAGACATCTTATCAATTGTATTCAACTAGATGCCATAAAATTGTTTGAGCTGATTTGACATGAAACATGTTGTGAATCTTAGGAGAAGAGGGAAGTTCTAGTCTATATGCCAAGCTCAGGGAGGTCACTCATGAATATATGTGTTGTCATGAAGAGGACATGAGAGAGGGAGAAGAAGAAGAGAGAGTGTATGCAGAAGAGAGAGAAAGACTACAGGAAGAGAGAGAAAGAGAGTGACGAGGAGAGAGAAAGACTAGAAAAGGAGAGAGAAAGGCAAAAAGAGAGAGAAAGAAGCTATGAGAGCTTGGAGAAGGAGCTGAAGATAAAAGGAGCCTTGTATTATAATCTGATGATCAAAAATCAAGTCCCTAACACCTTATATACCAGCCAGTGTAGCTATTATTTTCCCATTATTAAATCTCCCTCTCTTACATTCCATCCCCACCCAAAGATTTTTGCCCTCAAAAACAATTTGGGCAGTTATGATAATTGGGTATGAGCAGATCAGAGTACTACTTTGTTGCATTATTACAGGGGTATAAAAATGAATGAAGAGGTATTATTGCATATGATAGGTCATTGGGGTATGTACGATACATGGGCCTTATCGGGGAATTATAAAAAATAAAATTTGACCCAAGTATCTTGAGTAAATGTGAGCTACAGACAGTGGACAACAAGCTGTTTACTACAGGGCCATGCTATAGTAAATCTGTCATAATTTTCTATAGGAGACTCCGATCGGGGTGTGCCTTATATCAAAATGGAGCTTGAGTAGTACTTTCAGCCCATGTATGATGTTCATTGCTGTCCATAATGCAGAATAAAATCTACTTTGAAACAGAGAGTTGTCTGCAGTCAATCTGAGAGAAAACAAGGCCATAGTTAGCTAGATTTCAACCAAATCTGCTCCTAATAGGTATGGAAACTCTTCCAAAACTGAAGCTGGCCTCCAAGAAGCTTCCTCAAGTGGTAAACCTTGCCACTTAATCAAGTATTCCATGATGGAGCGAGAGCGAAGCTTCTTTTTCCTTTGTCCTATGACTTGCACGGGTATGTATTGAATGATGCCTTCTTCATCTATTGGTGGTAACTCCTCAACATAATCCACTGGTGATCCAATGAAGGGCTTCAATTGACTCACATGAAATACATTATGAATCTTCATGGATGGGGGCAATGCTAACCGATATGCCAAGTCTCCCACTCTTTTGACAATTCGGTATGGTCCATAGAACCTAGGAGCTAATTTATTGTTGGACCCACCCTTAAGGGTGGCATATCTGGACTTGGGCACCTTCAAAAGCACCAAATCCCCTTCTTGGAACTCAACATCCCTTCTTTTGTCATCAGTGTAAAGCTTCATTTGATCCTGAGCTTTCTTCAAGTTAACTTTACACTACTGAAGTAAGGCCTACATTCTATCCAATTCCTCCTTGTTTTGTGGGTTTATTTTATCATTGAAGATAACCATGGGAAGGGACACCTTATAGTCGTACAATGCCTCAAAGGGTGAAACTCCAATGCTAGAGTGTGTCGAGTTATTATAGACAAACTCAATCAAATGCAACCATGATTCCCAAGCATTCTGTACATCATAACAGAAATGCCTCAAGTAAGTTTCCAGCCACTTGTTAACCCTCTCTGTCTAGCCATTGGTCTGTGGATGGTAAGAATGGAAGGGGCTAACTGAGTGCCCATAGAGCGGAAAACTACCTGCCAAAAATTTCTCATGAACTTAGCATCCCGGTCATGCACAATGATATGTGGTAAGCCATGTAATCTGAAAACATGTTCCATGAATTGGCTGGCTACTTGAGAAGCATTATATTGAGTCTTTGTAGGAATGAAATGGGCTGCCTTGGTGAGTCTATCCACAACTACATAGATGCTTTTCCATCCCTTCTTGGTCACCAGTAGGCCGGTTATGAAGTCCATAGTAATGTGTGTCCATTTGCCTTTGGGCATAGGCAATGGTTGCAGTAAACCAACTAGTTTTAAGGTGTTTTCCTTGTTTTGTTGACATGCCACGCAGCTCAAGACAAAATCTTTTACATCCTTTCATAGGCCCTTCCAATGAAAGCTTTTAGCAATCTTGTCATAGGTTTTAAAAATGCCCAAGCGACTAGATGTAGGTGAGGAATACATCTCTTGCATGATCTTTTGCTTGAATGAAGAAGTGTATGGGATGGCAATCCTGCCCTGGAACCATAAGAGACCATTCTTAAGCTGATATGGAGAGTTTTCTTCCACATGCCTTGCTGTAATTTCTGCAAAATGTGGCTGAAATCAGCATCTAACAAATAGGCCTCTTGAAGCTCTTCTATCCAATCATTATGAAATTCCATGATGGCCGAAGCCCACATTCTAGATAATGAATCAACAACTACATTGTCTTTTCCCCACATATGTGTAATGTCAAAGTCATAGTTCTGCAATGTAGCTATCCATCTGCATTGTTTAGGGGTAAGATTAGACTAAGAGAGGAAATACTTGAGGACCCTATGGTCGCTCTTGACCCTAAATCTGCTACCATACAAGTAGTGGTGCCATTTCTTAATGGCATGAAGGATGGCTAGCATTTCTTGGTCATATACATTCATGGTCATCTCATTTTCAGCAAGTTTGTGGCTCTCAAATGCTATAACCCCAAGCTCATGTAACAATACAGCCCTTATGCCTCTACCAATGGCATCACACTGAATGGTGAATTCTTTCGAAAAATCTAGGCAAACCAAAATGCACGTTGAGGTAAGCAATTCCTTGAGCTAATTAAAGCTCTTATCAGCTATGGCATCCCAGAAAAATGCCTCTTTCTTAAGCCTATCCATCAAGGGAGCTGCAAAAGGTGGCATAATGCCTAATGAATCTGCGATAGAATGATGAGAGACCAAGAAATCCTCTAAGTGAATTGGTATTTGTAGGTGTGGGTCAATCTTTTATACACTACACTTTCTTAGGATCAGCCCTAATTCCATCTTCACTAACAATATGCTCCAAGTATTCCACTTTCATCTGCATGAAAGAACATTTTGTCTCCTTGCCAAAGAGTCTATGCTGCCTCAATACATCAAACACTTGCCTCATATGCCAAAGGTGATCCTTCATTTATCTACTATAGATGAGGATATCATCGAAGAAAACCAACACAAATCTGAAAAAGAAAGGGCTGAAGTATTTTGTTCATTAAGCTCTGAAAGGTGGCCGGTGCATTATTTAACCCGAAAGGCATAACCAAGAAATGATAAAGCCCCCGATTAGTCCAAAATGTTGTTTTGACCTCATCCCCTACCCTCATGCGGATCTGGTGATAGCCCTGCCCTCAAATCTATCTTTGTAAAGTACTTAGCCCCCTTGAGTTCATCCAACAAGTCATCTATACATGGAATGGGGTACCTTTTCTTCATGGTGATCTTATTAAGATCCCTGTAGTCTATGCACATCCTAAAAGATCCATCCTTCTTTTTGACCAATAACATAGGGGAAGCATATGGTGAAGAACTGGGCTCAATAAATCCCATGTCCAGTAATTCTTTGACTTATTTGGCAACTTCTTCTCTTTCACACCTAGACAATCTGTAAGGTGGCTTATTCACATACTTTGACTAAGGCTCTAGATCTATGGGATGATCAACCGCCCTATTAGGGGGTAGTGCTGTAGGTAATTGGAAGAGGTCCTTGTACTCGTCTAAAAGAGTTCTCAATGCTAAATTCTTTACTGTTTAAGTGGACTGATTTGAATTTTCTTTATTTAACTGCAATACAAAGATTTGGGACTGTTTCTTGAACTGACAAACTCCATATACAGCAAGGAAAATTTCATAGTTATAGTGCCCAAAGTTTTTAGCCAATCACAACCCAAGACAACATCTATAGGCCCCATTTCCAATGCAATTAAATCCAATTGCTGTCCAAAATTTTCAACAAGCTGAATATGAATAGTAGGGCATACTTGCATGCTGATTTCTTTATCCCCATTGGAAACTTGCACCTTAAATGGGTGTTGTAAATCAGTGGAAAAACACTTCAGCCTGTCCATGATTGCTCTATTAATGAAACTATGAGTGCTACCACTATCTACAAGTATAAACACATCCTTCCCATGAATTTGGCCCTTAATATGCAATGTATTAGGGCTTCTGGATCCTATCCAAGCATCCATAGATATGGTATAAGCAGTGGCAGCATGTATTTTAGCATGTGGTTCATTCTTTCTACCCATATCTCATGATACATGACCATCGCGGTCAAAAGGAAAAGAGTCAGCAGGCTCAAAGAACTCTTCTTGACCAAACTCTTCATTAGCATCATGTGTTTCAGTAGTCATCATAAAAGCATGTGCATCCTCAGGGTCCTTCTCTAAGTCCTCAAATACCAACATGATGTGAACCCATGCTTTAGCATTTCTAAAAGCACATTTTGAGGCATGATCAGCTGTATACTTCTCGCCACACTTGAAACAAAGACCTTTTTCCTTTCTTTTTTTATACAAATCCATGGGAATGGACTTTGGACTAAGCATTTTTATTTTTGTTGTCCCCTTGCCTATTATCCATTCTTGGGCTGTTTGTTGTCCTTAAATTACTTTGTGGTCTTGAGGCATTAAAAGTGGGGTAGGTGGGAATCTTCAAAGTGTTGAATGGCATGTTATCACCACCATAACCTACCCCAAACTATCCTGGCCTTACAGCACCTCTTTGTTGTCCAAAATATGATTGCATACGTCCTCTTTGCTACCCAAAAACTGGCTAATATGCCCCTCTTTGCTGTCCATGTTGAAATGAAGCATCCCGACGATACTTGCGAGAGTAACTCTTAGCCAATTCAATAGCTTTGAACAAATCCGATGGATTTTGAGCTGCAACATCAGCGAGAGTTGGGGATCTAGCCTGTACACATACTTGTGTAACTTGGCATAATCACTAATCGACTCAACATACATGGTAAGGTTGAGGAACTGATTTGTGTATTCTCTAACAGCAAGACCACGCTATTCAAGGCCATACCATTGGCGGGCAAGCTTTTCTTTCTCCATCGGCGAGACAAATACTTGCACCATGAGTGCCTTGAATGCTTCCCATGAGTTCACTTGCTGATTTTCTCTTTTGCTCTCTTTCATGATTAGGTGGCTGTCCAATATATCCAAACTGAGGCTGATCCATGTGCTGCCCAAAAATGAACCATTGTTAGAGAAATTTCTGCCAAAATGTGGTTGAACTTGCATAGATTGCATGGGCCCTTGTGATGATTTAAAATTTCCCCTCATTGTATTATTCATGGGCTCCTCTTGTCTATGTGAAGGCTCTCCCTATTCAAAAGTGTTGTTAGGGATGCCCACTCTCCCCAAAATGCCTTGGGAGTTCATATTTGCTGCATTCATTGATGGGTCAATCACTCGTTCTTCAACATGCATACCCAATCTATCCTCATGTTCCTTCCCGTTCATTTGGAATTCCATCCACTTAGTGAGTTGGGTAGCAAGGGTGTCCATAGTGGTCTTCATTTGACCAATACCTTCCATCAATTCTCTATGCCTCTCAGCATGTCTTGTCTCATGCAAACTGAGGGTGTTAGTGAGCACACTGAGGCTCCCCACGTCATAAGAGTAATCTTCATCTTTCACCTCAGGGTTATTTTCAACCCTCGGGGCACGTGCATCCCTTATTTGTTGCTGGAGGTCATCATTTGGCTTAGTTTTTCCCTTATTCCCTACCATGGTTAGATGCAATCCCGTTAGACCACCTGTCACTATTTTTCCCGTAACAACTTGAGCTAGGAAGCTCCAATTGACCTACTTTTTGTTCAAGTCAGAGCCAAGGATGCCCTCTTTGAACTGAGAATAAGCACACTATTACAGGTTTAATACAGAAAAGCTTGTAATAGCAAATATGTGGTTGTTTTATGCAATCTTGCACCTTGCTTGAGAGCAGTAAGGGGTTGTTTTGGCCTGTAAGGGATGGGTAGTTCCCAATTAAAGTGTCGAACCGATAGGGGGGTTGCTGAGGTCTACAAACACTCTTTGGGGCCTACTCTTCAATGCTGGTACTCACTCTTTACCTCTGTAACTGTCTGAAAATGCCTACAACACCCTGTAGGAATTCAAGAGAACTGAAATATGGTCCCCCATCTATTGTATGTCTGCAACCACTTCTCCCGTGGCACCATACATTGCTGTAGCATACATACACATGGTCTACACCATAACATCATTGCTTAGCATGAAAATGAGCATTCCCATGATCGTGTCACTCACATATGAGCATCATACATGCACTGTTTGTTGCATTCACTGTCATAACTGCATACATAACTGCATCTGGCATTGATTCTCAGTCATATATCATTGCAAGTACATCAATATGCCATATACATTAGTGGCATAATCCCAAGTACATCAATTTATCATAAACATCAATGGCATCATCATGACATGCCAATTCTCACTGTCCCCAAAATATCCCTACACTTGCAAACAAGTTCGGGCCCCCGATCACCAAGAGGTGGGCAAAGTGCCCTCGGGCTGGGTTGTGCACCCCTTCAGGGTCTTTGATGGCAGGGGGTCACCCCTCTTTTGTCTTGCCACGTCGCTTGACATTGGGTGTAATATATCTACATATATTAGTGCAAGACAACCTCTCTCCCGCATGAATGTAATATCTCCACATATATTAATGCAATACAACCTCTCTCCCGCATGGGAAACCCCCCTAGGCTCAAATTTTTCTAATTAGTTAGTGCAATTTTTTTTAATCTCCTCTCCCCCTGTCGACAGGATGTCGAGGAGAGAGAGAGAGAGAGAGAGAGAGAGAGAGAGAGAGAGAGAGAGAGAGAGAGAGAGAGAGAGAGAGAGAGAGAGAGAGAGAGAGAGAGAGAGAGAGAGAGAGAGAGAGAGAGAGAGAGAGAGAGAGAGAGAGAGAGAGAGAGAGAGAGAGAGAGAGAGAGAGAGAGAGAGAGAGAGAGAGAGAGAGAGAGAGAGAGAGAGAGAGAGAGAGAGGTGGACATGCTTGCCATGTGGGGGGGGAGAGGAGGCCATGTGGCCCCTCTCTAAGCCCTCCCAAGGGGGCCATGAGGGCCGCCAGGTGGGCGGCAGCATGCTACCCCGCCGCCCCCCCCCCACGTGGTCGATGAGGTGATTCCCCCCTCTTATATAAGCTCCACCCTCCCCCCTAGTAGGGGACGTGTAGCACAACCCCCTCATCATCATCATCATCATCATCATCATCAATGGTTTCGTCATCTTCAAAAGAATTTTCATTGAGAAAAGAAGAATAAGTCATCGTTTCTGAGTTACAGAGAAAGAGAGGGAGAGCTTGGAAGCTTCCAATGAATCTTCCTTAAGGGGGTATTTCCCTCCTTGCTAGGTAGGGCATCTGCTTTCGCACACGAAGGCCACTAGATTTTTGCAAAAGATGGCACCCAAGAGGCGCGCAACTAGCAACTCTGCAGGTGTTTCTACCCAAGGCGGAGGAGTGGCTGCTAAAGAGGTTTTGTTTGTCAAAAATCAAGTCCATGATCCTGCACCCCTTGCTAATGAACTCAATGCGTTAAATGATTATGTAACCTTGTAAATACAAAGGTCATGAAATACGTATTGAATAAATTCATTGGAAATTTTTGCATTAGGAAAACTCATTTTAAAAAAAATCATTGCATTGTTTAAGAAGAGGATCTCTTGAATTTAATAAAAAGTCCATCGCATGAGTTGCATGGAAAATTTGCAAACATGAGATTATTGCACGGGAATCAACTGCACTAATAGAACTTAGCATTACCTTCGTGTCTCAAGTATATTAATTATGCTCCATCATGTATTGAATTGGAAATGGCATATCCTAGGGTCTTCTCTTGGGATTGATAGTGAAATGCATAAATTATCACAGTCATATTAGATACATGCATGGGAAATATTTTTGCATAAACAAGGTACATGTTAAGTCGCATGCATTGAAAGGACCTTCGCATCATGTGTCGTACAAAACTATTGCATACATCGGAATGAAAACATGACATTAGAGTTGTCGAAATAGGTCCAACGTTGTTTTGTAATCGTTACTTGTAATTGTCAAGAATGGTAGAATGTTGTCAAGAGAAACTAATGACCCATGATCCCCATGTCAAATCCTCGATAGGTGATTCCGAGATGGATAAGACAAGGGTTAATGCATGTGAGTGGTACTAAGAGGGCTTAAGACGGAGTAGGAACTGTTCTAAAGAGAACCATCTTGACCAACCATGGTCAAGGGGATAGATAATCTTGATCAATTAAGATCAAAGGTAAAGGTACATAGGTACTTCAAGGGATCTAGGAGATAACCATCCAGTTGACCATGTGAAACCCTAAGGGGGAGAGTAAACTTTAGAAAGGTAGTCTATCATAGCTTAATACGACTTGATTAAGGATAAGCTAAGTTGTATCCTTGGAAAGAATGCAACGCTTGCTTAAGAAACTGGTTGAAATGGTTTATCATTGATGTTCTTAATGAGGATTGATCTTGTTAAAGATGGAAAAGAGGGTGCTAAGCAGAGTGGTTACTTGCTGATTTGGAAAAGGATGTTTTTCCTAGTAAATATTATTAGACCGGTTGCTATAGCTATAGATGATTTCCTAAAGGGATAATTAAGGAAGGATGGCACTAGCTACCCTCGTGAACCACCAAACCCTAACCAAGGGGGTTATGAATCCGCATTGGGAATGTGGACCGAACCCGCCATAAGAGGTCTCTATGGAAATTACTTGGCATAGGAGGATGCTTGGGTGCCAAGGGGGCTCTGGTCGTAAAATCCCAATGCCTCCAGACCCTACATAAGTGTTTTACATGACTCAAGATGGGATCTCGAGGCCTTGATACTAGTTACAAGGTAGAATCTTGATAGGATAAACCTTCAGGTTTTTATTTCCGGGAGATGGAGGGCTATTTTCTGTGGAGGCAGAGAGAGACACTTAATTCTCCTCTATGGGCGGAAGACAAAGATTAACTTGGAAATAAGTTAAGAAACTGCTTGATCTTGTTTTATCTTGTATTCGTGTTTGTGCCGTAATTTATGTGAACGAACCTATGCCCTAACAAGTTAATCAAGGAAGCTTCTTTTATATGTCAAACATAAGGTGGTTGGTAATTAGATAACTAAGCAACCCCAAGGAAAGTGCGGTGGATGTGACGGTCGAGTCCATCCTATGGTAGGGTGGTCTTTAGTTAGCCGAGAGCTTTCCTCAATGGATTTTATCGATGCGAACGTTAGATAGACAAAAAAAACTTGTAAGTTAAAACCCAATTCATGCCATTTTAGGGGACCGGAATGGGACTATGCCTTATGGGTAGAGAGGTTGAGTGATGTATCCCTCTCATTTCCCATTCTCCTTGAACCAAGTGCGGCATGGATCTGCTTCAGTTTAGGTGTGTCTGTGCAAATTAGGGCATTTGAAATTCGATACTAGATGTCCGTTAGGAGACCCGACTATTAGGAACCCTGACTTCAGGTCAGTCCTAGTGGGGACGGCTAGATATGTTCTGTTGCGAAGTAGATTCGGGAGACTCTAGCTGCCAAGATGGAGAAGAAGCTGTAGATGACCCTGGTCTGATCAGCTTGCAGCCTCTAAATTTACGTCAAAATTTATGAGTTGCTGCCTGGGGAGAAAGGGAGGGTCAAATCATTCACTGGATAGCTTAAAATGATGGTTAGGATCCATGTGAAGCCTTGGAAGAGTGGAAGATCAATGGGGTTGGGGTAGAGAGGATCTATGGTGTTTCTCCTCCATGGAAGCTTGGGAAGAGCTTGAGAATGAGAAGAAAGAAGACTCCATTGTGAAAAGTAACCAAGATTAAACTCTTTCTAACTCCTGCGAGACCACTGTTTTTAGAGATTTACCTTCAAATTTGGCCCAAAATGACCCATGAGCTGCCAAATCTAGTCTTCCAGCCTCCAAACTTGGTCCAAGGACTCCATTAATGCTCCTGACTGCTGTCCTCTAGTCCTTGACCTCTGGGTCCTTTAGTGCTCCTCCATTTTAGTACTTGTCCCTGTGTACCTAAAGCTTCTTGGATTTTTAAATTGAAAAGGATGGTAACTGAGCATGTAAGGTAACTAAATGGATCAGAACTAGAGCTCTGATACCACTTGTCATGAAGAGGACAAGAGAGAGGGAGAAGAAAAAGAGAGAGTGTGCAGAAGAGAGAGAAAGACTACAGTAAGAGAGAGAAAGAGAGTGATGAGGAGAGAGAAAGACTAGAAAAGGAGAGAGAAAGGTAGAAAGAGAGAGAAAGAAGCCATGAGAGCTTGGAGAAGGAGCTGAAGATGAAAGGAGACTTGAATTATAATGTGATGGTCAAAAATCAAGTCCTTAATACCTTATATACCAGCCAGTGTAGCTAGTATTTTCCCATTATGAAATCCCCCTCTCTTACATGTGTGCATCATGTATATTTTTTAAATAAGTATTTTTAAATACTATTTTTATATAATTATTAAATAAAAAATGGTGTAATAGAAAGAGATTGTTTACATATTGAATAGAAAAGGATAATGTTTTATTCAAGGAAAATTCAAAGATAAAAATATTCAAAAATAGGCCTTGAACATATGTGATGTACAGGATATAGATATAGTGAACCCCCTCCCCCCCCCCCCGAGATGCCAAGCCTTTGATATTCTTCCAAGTCTTGTAGGGTCCATAAAACCTATGAGCAAGTTTGTTAATGGAACCATCTTTCAATGTAGAGTATTGAGACTTGGATACTTCTAATAAAACTAACTCTCCTTTTGGAACTCCAAGGGGTTCGTCTTCTCATCAACATACATCTTCATTTGGTCTTGGGATTTTCTAAGGTTTACCTTGTACTTCTGAAGAAGGGTTTGCATCCTTTCGAATTCCTTTTTCCCATGAGGGTTTATCTTCTCACTAAAAATGAATCTAGATAAGGGCACTTTGATACCATATAAAGCCTCAAAGGGTGAAACCCCAATGCTAGTATGGTAGAGTTACTATAATCAAACTCAAAAAAATGGAACCAAGAATCCACATATGCTGCACATCATGATAGAAATGGTGAAGGTAGGTCTCCAACCACTTATTTATCCTTTCTACCTGTTTATCAGTCTGTGGATAATAAGATGTAGAATGAACCAACTTAGTATCCATGGAGTTGAATGCTACCTAGCTAAAGTTACTCACGAACTTTGTATCCCTATCTGCATTCACAACCACTTGGAGTAATCTATGTAATCTAAGGAAGTTCTCCATGAATTGACTAACCACATGTGAATCTGCAATGAACCATGTCTTTGTGGGAATAAAATGGGCTGACTTGGTGAGTCTATCCACCACTATATATATGTTGTTTGATTCCTTTTTGGTTGTAGGTAAGGAAATAATGAAATCCATGGTTATATGCATCCATTTTCCTTCAGGAATAGGTCATAGCTATACTAAACCACCTCTCTTATAAGTGTTGTCCTCATTCTATTTGCCATGGTATGCACTTCATGATATAATACTTCACATATTTTCACAATCTCTTTTAGTGAAAGCTTTTTTTGATTTTATCATAGGTCTTAAACACTCCAAAATGCCCAGCTATAGGTGAAGAATGCGACTCCTCTATACTTTTTAGCATAAAGAGAGAACTAGAGGGAGTGACAATCCTATGATTAAGCCAGAAGAGGCCATTCTTAAGTTGAGAATGTGAGCTTTCCCATATTAATCCTTACTACAATTTCTAAAATCTATGGCCACTCATCATCCAAAAGATAGGCTCCTTGTAGCTATTCAATCCAATCAGTATGTAGCTCAGCTTGCCCACATCATTAAAAGATAATCAACCACTTTATTATCCTTTTCCCATGTATAAGTGATGTTAAAATCATGATTTTGTAGGGTAACCATCCACCTCCACTGCTTAGGAGCGAGACGTGATGACTAGATAAGGAAGTACTTTAGGACCTTATCGTCACTCTAGACTCTAAACTAGTTACTATACAAATAGTGGTTCAACTTCTTTATCACATGAAGTATAGCCAACATCTCTTGGTCATAAACATTCATAGCCATCTCTTTATCCCTAATCTTGTGCAATAACTTCATGCTCCTATAACAATATAGCCCCTATACCATGGCCACTTGCATTACACTATATACTTAACTCTCTAAAGAAGTTTGGGCATACCAAAATAGGAGTGGAAGTGACTTGTGAAAATGTAATTCTCCTTTAAAATATTGGAAATCTTTAATACATGAATAGTTCATGGTTATGGTGGCATGGCCTAGAAGATTTTGCTAGCATGAGATGTTTTGTAGACTATGGTGGATACATGGATTGTAGTGAATGTTGGATATATTAATTGGTCACAGAATGAGGATATATATGAATGTTATAAAGTCTCAAACACAAGAAAGAAGTATAATAGTGAAGCAAATGTGCAAGGAAAAAATAAATTACAACATGTTTTGAGATTCCTCTTATCATTATGAGCAAGGTTTTAATCTAGCGATGATACTGTTGTTAATAATACGCAACAAATGATGTTATACTAGGGCTACTTGACGTAGGTAGCTTGATATATTAAAATTTTTTAGTATTGTGCAAGGATTATTGTCATGTTATTCGGGGCTCCAAAAAAAAAGTGCTACAATTGTACTATTGTTTGAGCAAGGTGGTGTGTTGCATAAAAGAAGTCATAAATTATGTAAAATGATTTTTTCTCACAAACTGCTAAGAATATGTATGGATCGTGATTCTAGGGTGGTCAGTTCGAATGCGGCTAGTGTAGTTATTTGAGGGAGGATATGAATACATCAACATCACACTTGGTTGGAGTTGGCGATGATTGTGAAAGCTGCTAGCTGCATTGTTATTTTGACACTACTTGCCAATTTCTTGTGTATCCTACAAGGACAACAAGCTACTAAAAAATTCTAAAATTATTGCAAGGAGAGTTCTTGAATTGTGTATTGAGAGCTAACTAATAGAAGGATGAAGAGCTGGGCTATTCTTAGCACACATGGAAAGTGAAGGGTAAAATTGATAGCCAATTTTGAGGAGCATTAATCGATTATCATCCTCAGGCTTGTTCATGGCATCTAAAGATAAGTGATTACTAAATGCATGGGGGGTATGCTGACCTTGCTATTTTCATAAATGACTACTTGGATGATTTGGAGAAATTAGGTGATATTCTTGGTTTGTCTTGTTCTCTTTGAGGCATTGGAAGTTAAATGAGAGATTATTAGAGCTGAAAACTAAATTACTCAATTCTTTGCACTAAGCCATTGACTTATGCTGGTGCTCCTTTGCTTTCATGTCTTGGGTTGTGAGAGTGGATTATATTTGCTCTCTGCTCATGATACAATGCTACATTAGCCATGAGAATAATTAGTTTGTTGATTGGGAAGAATTTATGCATATGGTTTAGGACTTCATGTCCCTAGTGAAAAAAGAACGGTTGGCAAGACGATGATATCACCTTGACCAATGTAATCCCACAGTACATGAGTATACAAAATAGTCCATGAACTTGACTATGTGTGTTGAGACTCTTAGTGATGATGCAAAATTGCACAAGTATATCTATGGGTTGAAGTCTAGGTTGTCAAGGGCTGATATAATGGCTCAAAAGTCTTCCACTTTATTCCATGCGATTGAATTGACTGAAAGATATGGAAGCCTAGTATTATAAAAATGAGAATTTTCAGCAAGGTTATAGACAGCCCCACACCCCATCGAGGTCAATCCTATATGGGGTTGTATTTAGGGGCAACCCCTATGTCTAGTAGTAGCCCCAAAATACCTACCTACACCCCTTTCAATGCTGATAAATTTTGGAAAAGCACTTGGATCTAATGGTGAGAGTAAATATGTTGAAAATAGACCCCAAACTACATTAGTCTTGAATGGTACAACTGGTGAAAAGTTCATCTCCCCAAATGTTATGGAGTAGAAAGTACACACATTGATTTTAATCAATCAACTAACCGTTTACAAAAATAAGAGCTTGATGGTCATGGGTTTCGAACAACCAAAAGACTTCACTCAAATTAAGTTTTTAAGAACCTCAGCTCTCTTTACATCCTTTTCGGTATGCATAACCTTCTCAACATGAATCAACTACTTTCCATCCCACAATCTCCAACTCTCAACTTTGGTTTTTGGCTAGTTAGATCCAAGGATGGCCTTGAAGGTAACAAAGGCCACATTACGTCGAAACTAGGAATTGCTTGATCCACAAGCCACGATGTACATTGTTGGAACACGTTGTGGCTCAATAGTTGGTTGAATAAACCCTTAAAAAGATTATAGCTTTAATAAGCTATAAAAAAAACTCATTTTTCAAGTTAATATGTTTCTTTATATTGTAAAAATCAATATCTACTAATTTAATATCATTTTTATCGATGGAGCATACCAAAATTTATGGTCTAATACCACATGAAACATAACCAAACCTAAGTTGTAGGGAGCGTACTTTGTACTCATCTAGGAATGTGGTCCTAGCCATCACCACCATCGGTGCTACTTAAGAGCGTGCGATCTAGTAATGTGTTACGATGGTCACTATGGCATGAGCTATCGAAATCTTTACACAAGGTTCATTGATTTCAATAATTTAAAACATGAACATCAACAAATGCATGGACAAGGGAAGATTGCATATGCTAGGCTCTAAGAAACTATAGCCATTAAATTGACTAGAGTTGTGAATTTGGTAGAAAATCATACTCATAAGATCTAGGAAGTTACTTGCATGAAGATGTCCATCGACTTGGGTATAGCACTATATAACTAGAACCAACGTAAAGTGAAAATGGAAGCATATAGGCATGCTATGAAAAAGCAATAAGTATTTAGAGAAGCTACTTTGTTGGCTCAAATGCCACAAATAGAGAGAATTGAACAGCTCACAGGCCAAATAGGATTGGTAGCTAGCACTTTAGAAGGCTTGGAGATCATTCAAGGAATCAATTTGATGGATACAAAGCACACCAAGGAAGATCTAATAATTCATTTGAAAGAGAAAGGGTACGAGGAGAGAAAATAAATAGCAATCAAGCTTCTACAACTAGAAACAAGTCCTCTAGAGCATACTTTTCACTATAATACAACTACTTAGTGAATTTAATGATAATGAAATATTAAAAGAGAGAAGATAAGTCACATTCCTAATTTGAAAATGAAATAGAAAATTTACACCATATCAATGACTATATTTTCAAATTTTTGGGTGGATGAAAGTCCTTTATGTTGATGCACTTTTGTGTGTGACCATGATTGTTAGGAAAAGGTGTTAGAGTGGACGAAGGTCCTCATACCATGCACTTCTATGAGGCCATGGTATTTAGGAAAATGTGTTGGAGTGGACGAAGGTCCAAAATATCATAATTAAATGATAGCTTTCCCCCCTTCCCTTCCCTTTTTACATTAAAGATCCCACCTCGTCTGCCCGAGAGAAAGAAAAGACAAATGGGTTGTTTCCTTTTTTTGTTGCATGAGGGAGGAGGGGACGTGTGGGAGAGGGCGGTCGAGGCGGGTGCAAGGGAAATGGGGGTTTTGGCACTACAAAATAGTTTAGAAGGGTTGACTTATTCAAGGTGGGGATGCCCCTTTATGCACTGCCCCCTTGAGGGTTTCCCTAGAGCCTCCTTAGACTTAGCCTTTTACACCTTTCCTTTTTTTTTATAAGTATTTTTCTTTCTCTTTCTTTTTAAATTTTTTCTTATTTCTCTTTTATGTATATATACACTCTTTTTTCTTTTTTAAATTGCAAAATTTAATATATAAGTAAAAACCTTTAAAAACTTATAAAAAATTCATTAATAATTGAATTTTAATTTGATAGAATTGAGACATATTTTTGATATAAATAATTTTTTGATTTTCATTAAACCTCAAAAAATTACAAATAGATGTATCCAACAAATAAATATGAAATTAGAATGAGCTACAAAAGCAATAATAAATCAAGATAAATGAATAAAAGTAATAATGATTTTAAAAAATAGATATAATTAAAATCTATTAGAAAATCTATTGAAAATTTAAGAAAAATATTGCAAATTATTACAATCAAAATAAAAATAATAAAATTATAAGATTTAAAAATAATTCAATTTAGTTATTAAGAAGCATAATTAAATTACAATAAAATATGTTAATTGATTTGTATTACTAGCCTTCTTTATATAGTAGTCATTAATTGAGAGACAAACGAAAAAGATAATAAATAACATAAGAGAAGAAAACTTCAAAATTTTCATGACACAAGATTAGGTGTGATCTTTAATCCCCAAGGAATATTATGGACTTTATTTATGAAATTCAAATGATTATAATTATTGTGAAGTTTATCTACTTGTCACATAATATGTGACTTATCGCATGAACATATGGATGTGTCGCAAGGTGCATTATGTCTGGTAGATAGATGGAAGGGTACTGTTATGTTTTGTGTTGCGGTGAGTAGATAATTAGAATTATTATTTTGGAGTGTGCATTTGAATACGTAAAATTTATGCACTTCATAGCATGAAATTTATGCACTTTACTACATAGAAAATTATTATCAAAAACATTATATTTTATATATTCCTTTTAGCACAAGGACATTGCATGCACACATGGGTAATATACTTATTTTGATGTATTTATTAGAGAATATGACATATTTTTTTTCTTGTCAAGCTATAGAATGTGTCAGATTTATTTATATAAAAGAAGTTGTGCAAGGAGAGGAAGAGCAAAAACTAAAAAAGGATTCTTTCAATATATTTTGAGCACAAAATCTTAATTGAATATCATAAATGCATACACATGGAAGGTGCTTGCCCATGCATTAGAGGAGATTGCACCCAATCTTGCATTGTGAAAATTTTGAAGCTTTCTTCTCTTGTGCTATTTGCTCTCTTCTTATTTTTTCTCTCAATTAATTGCTACTGTATGATAAAGACTAACAATAAACTCAATAGGAAATTGAGTGAAATAAATTAGTTAGAGATTCTATGAGGATTTACAAACACATTTAAATGCAAAAACTCAATGTTACACATGCAAAGTAGTGAGAATAAGGGATGATCACACGTGATTGGTTGAAAAAATGGGGTATGTTACATTCTCTTTCTATTTTTAGTATTTCTCTCTCCTCTACACTCCTCTTTATCTCTCTTTCTATTGTCTCCTATCTCCTTTATACAAGTGGTGTCAGAGCATAAGTATTTGATCCATTCTTCTTTGCTTTTCTTCATGTCTAGTCTCATTTTCACTCAATAAATGTTATTCCAGATAGATACTATAGGTACAGGACATGTACTTTGACTAATAGTGACTAGTATGAGATCTACAATTGTAAGACTCTATATTTGAAGGCTGACATAGAGTATGGGTGAAGTTTGTTAACAATAAGGTCATTTTAGTAGCCTATCACTTAGTTTTAGGCATTTTTGATGGTCATTTTGAAGAAATAGACCTTACTAGAGTTAGAGAAGACCAAAAGCAGTGTTACTTTTGAAGACATGCCTTCACTTTTCTCTTTCTCTTTCTAAGCTTTCTTCAAGCTCTCATGGTATACTTATGCTTGCAAGTCCATTTATCTCTACAAGATCTTTATCTTTCATGGAGTAACGGACTACAAGAGGATCTTCTAGGTACCATTGGCCACAGATAGAGTAACATCATTACCTATATGTTCTAACATGTTTAAAAGAATGATTTGAGTACTTACATTTTGTCAATCTCTATATACCTACAGCAAGGGAAAAAAAATTAGTTTCCACTTTTCTCCAATCTCAAGAAGCCTTTAAGGAGAATCCTAAGTGGAAATGTGTGGCCTAGATGTGTGATAATCAAGATGATTTGAGGCCTCCCTTTGTTGGATAAGTCTATGAAATAAGTAGTTGATCTATCCAACAAAGGATCAAGGTTCAATGTTCTTATCTATTTACAATTTTTACATGCTCCCATACCTTGGATACAAATTATGCTCTACCCTCTTGCATTATTTTGTAAGTACAAATTTTGATACTAATTAAAATTTTGTGAATCCCATATGTTCCCATAGTTGCATAAATTGACTATCAATCTAGAAAATCTAACTCAATTATTATATCTTTATATTTTTAATATTTTTCATGATAACACGATTTTATATTTAGATTTATCTTTTTCACTATATTTGTTATCCACATCTAATTCTGGGCCATAAATATTATATCTATGTGACTTGACACATCATTAGTTATTATATTCTTATTTTAATAATATTATTTCTAAACAATGATGTGGTTCTTTTGTATCTATTAAAATGGTTAGAATGATATGGTTCTTTTGTATCTATTAAAATGATTAGTTTGACTAAAATAAAATATATTGAAAAGTCGCAAAAGGAATCAGTGCTAACTTAACCAAGTTTTTTTCTCGATAAATGAGCCCTAATGACTACTAGATTTATATTACCACCCTTGTTAAATGAAGGCATCTTAAAAGATAATGTCGCCTTGTAAACCTTCATTAAACTCTTCAATGGAAATTCTAGAATCCCATGTTTGTATGGGATGTTTACAACATGCTAGAAAACAACAGTATAACTTTGGAAAGGAAGTACACCACTCCTAACTTATCATCTGAATATTGATACTTCTATTTCTCCATGAAGACAACCACATCAAATATGAAATAAGAACATCGATTGCAATCACCTTGACTAACCATGTTATAAAATGATAAGAAATAGCTTACAATCCATATGTTGAATGATGGACCAAGAAATATGGCAAAAACTAAACATAATATTCCCTCTCTACATCAACAAAAACCCTTTTTACCAATTCATTTTTCATTTAAATCTTGCAAAGATATGCAATTGGCTAATACTATAAAGCCACATTGGTTTCCTTTTCCATACTAGCATTGAACTTGTGTGCGCTATGGGTGGGGCCAGGAGCTTGGCTTTCCTTCTTCTGGCAACCATGAAGCCCTTTGTGTTGAATTGTAGGCCTTCAGCCTCGTTGAGCTATCAAAGTGGCAGAGTAACCGGTTCCTCTCGTCATCATCTCCTTGCTAGTACCTTCACCCCTCCACCTCCTTTCCCTCTCTCATCATTGTCCACTTCCCTCCCATCAGTATCCCTCTCCTCTTGCCACACTATGACTTTCCCTCAACATGCTTCCCATCGGCGACCTCATCTCCTTGCAAATGGCAGAAATCTTCATGCATCACCATTTCTTCTCTATGATATAATAATTCACTATGGTTCAGATGAAGAAATTCAACCGATAAGCATTCTTTTGCTTCATTAGAGAGCTTAAGAAAAGTGCGAATGATAATTCACTATGTTGCAAATGGAAAAGAAATCATTAAACTCTAACACACTATTCACATGCCTTACTTCATGATAGTATTTCTTACCACCCTAGTGAGAAGTGACATATTTTTTACCACCCTAGTGAGAAGTGACATCCTTACCAAGATTGAAGTCTGAGCCCTACTTTTTGAAGACTATGTAAAGTGTATTGTATGCAAGTGAAGAAGTAGGGGTCCCTTCCCTAGCTTGGTCATGAATAGTCATGGCTTGGCTTCATCTGATCAAATTTTCCTTCATCACCAAGTTTTACCCCTTTATGACTTCCAAAGAGCTGTTGTGCTGATGGTGGTTCTTCTTCAAGATTGTTCGTGGGGATGCTTCACTCTTCAATGTGGGGCAAGATGATGGATCGAGAAATGTGGCAGAAACTAAACATAATATTCCCTCTCTACATCGACGAAAACCCTTTTTACCAATTCATTTTTTATTTAAATCTTGCAAAGATATGCAATTGGCTAATACTATAAAGCCACATGAACCTATTTCAATTTTAAGGATTGTACCTTAGTCCATAAACCTTCAAATTTAATGAAAAGCTGTGAATCATGGGTCCTGGGGTGAAGGGGTGTGTCTCCTCTTCCTCTTCTTCATCCTCGACGTGCATCTCATCCCACACACTCCCTTTCATGTTCAATTTTTTTTTCTCTCTCTCTCTCTCTCTCTTTTCAATGGCTATCTTGAGTGATGATGAAAGTGAGGATGTAGATGATAGTTCCTCTTTCCTTTCTCGATGATGACGCTTGCTGTGAGCATAGATTTTGCTCCCTCGTTGTTCTTCTGTGGAATTTCATTCAACCAATAGTATATTTTGTTGTATCATCTAGCATAATATGTATGCATATTACAAATGAATCTAATGCACAAATGCTTATTCTTTATTCCATAACTAGACCTATTATAAGTTATTATGGTAAAGCAATTATATCACATCAAATGAATCTAATGGACTTCAACATTCTATGTTAGGAAAAAACATATTTGATGGCATGTTTTTCATGTAAAGTTGATAACATTGTCACATTAACAAGTGACTTCCTTATGAGAGACATGCACACACATATATGTATTGAGAGAGAGAGAGAGAGAGAGAGAGAGAGAGAGAGAGAGAGAGAGAGAGAGAGAGAGAGAGAGAGAGAGAGAGAGAGAGAGAGAGAGAGAGAGAGAGAGAGAGAGAGAGAGAGAGAGAGAGAGAGAGAGAGAGAGAGTGTGTGTGTAATAGAGAGAGAAAATGAAGATGTTGATCAAGTTTAAATTAAGGAAATAGGTAAAATAAGATTTTCAAAGGACATATATATATGTCGATGAAAACTAATAAAAAATATTGTATTTTTGTGTGGAATTTTTTTCCTAAACTCTTGAATAAGGATTCTCCTTTTGTAGGATTGAGAACATGGAGATATTAATTATATTAAATGTACCTAAAGTAATAAGAGAAAAAGCTAATAGAAAAATACCACCCCCATAGTTGCTTCCAAACATGGGTATGCAAATACTTGCATCAAGAAAGTGGTATAGTCTTGGTATAGCAAGCAATGTTTGCAATCATAAAGCATATGAGACACATGTTAGTATCCATCTATACGTACAACTATGGAATGGCATTGTGCATGTATAATTGTAGGGGAGTAGGGAATTACATTCCATATTTACCAATGTAGGGAATTGCGGGTCAATATAGAGAATTACTTACATACTCCAAACACTCTCTACAAAGGATATTAAGGGAATTCAAGCTTATGGTCTATATCTTCACCCCTGTAACTACTGAAATTTGCAATTGACCGTATAAAATGAACTTGCATTGTGTAAGAGACACACATGCACATGTCCACCCCCCACGCAAACCCTCTACTTTGATTTGAATGGTGTTTGATTAATAGGATAAGTTTTTCTTATGAACGTATATTGCAACCAACCACCATAATATTCATTAGTCACCAAGAACTAGTTAAACAAAAGGGGCATTTAGTCCCCATGCTACACATGGATATGCCTTCTTCATTTCAAATTAGCATTGCCTATTATTCTCATGTTAGGAATGCATGGATTGTTTGGCAATAGTTGTTGCCACCATCAACATATGATACACTCCATCATGAGCTCATTCAAGTTTATGATTCCTATAAACCTAAGGGATAAGTCAAAAGCAAGTACCTTACCTGTGTCAATTAGAGAAGCTTTTTACTTAGCATTGAGATGTTTTGCAATATTGTACCAAGGTCTGAGTTCAATCTCAGAGCAAATCAACCAGACACTATTGAGCCTCTTTCTATTCCTTGTGCATGTCTTTCTTGATACTTATTTGTGCTATCTTAAAGGGCTTTGATGCAATGTTCAATACTCTTCAAGAAAAGCTGAAAAAGTACTTGAATCGGTGGAAGGAATATTGTCAAACTAATTGCTTCACATCTCCAATTGAATCTTCCGGTATTAAAAAGGTGTGCAACTAAATTGTTGCCTTGTTATCACTCTGCTTTCCCATTTTTAAAGCTACAACTAAACTTTGTGCATGGTTATGTTTTCTTATGCCAACACTGTAACATGCCTGCCTATCAGCTATCCAAGCATGTTTTAGCGATTTATCGAGAAACAAATCTAAGCATCGCCACCCGGCACTCCCACGGAATGTTTAGGGATTTATCGCCTAGGGTTTCTCGAGTCCACCTTGCAACAGAACATTTACAGCCAAATCCACTAGGATCGACCTGAAATCTGGGTTCCTAGGGCCAAGGTCTCCTAACAAAATTCTAGCATCGGGTTTTGGACATCCTACTTTGTGCATAGATACCCAATCCATAGCAAATCCATACTGCACTTGGTTTAAAGAGAATGGGAAATGAGAGGGATGCACCATTCAATCTCTCTGACTGTAGGGAATAGTCCCATTCCGGTCCCTAAAACGACATGAATCGGGTTCTAACTTAACAATACCTAGAGTCAAATAGTGGTAAATCCTTATGAGAAGCCTCCGAGTTCTCTAGGACCACCTTGCCATGGGACGGACCGTCAGGGTTCTACCCACCCGCTTCCCTTGATAGCTTTAGTTTTCTAATTAGGTCCTATCACATTTATGTATGGCATTCACAATCAGGTTCCTTAATTAGGCCTTTTAGGGAACTGGGTTCATTTGCATAATTTATAGCACAGACATGAAAAAAAAACAAGGAGTCCTTTTGACAAACAAGTTCCTTAACTTATCTTCAAGTTAATCTTTGTCTCCTGCCCATACATGAGAATTATGTATCCCTTCTTTCCAACAAAAGTACCCGGTCCAAATCACATGGGACCAAAATTTCCATCCTTTATCTAGAATGGGATCTTTCAACACCCTAGGCGTTGGGCTTATGACTTATGACAGTCCACAATTCCATTCTGGTCTGGGCAAGGGATGTCCAGAGCTCAACTAACCCCAAGCGACCTAGGAGTGAGACACAACTTCTGTGGTTGGCCTTTTCACCACTCAACCTTTGGCCCGTGAATCAAGAAGTGCCCTCTCAGGGTAATCCATGGTGCGATCTTGGAGATGATCCACCCGTGCAAATATCCTTCCTTAATTAATCTATTTAGGAATCAAACACGATCAAGGCAATTAGCCTAATATCATCTTTCAGTGAAACATTCCTTTATTTCCCATGGCTACTTGTCATTTCTGACCCTTGCCATGCTTTTGCCATCAAATACAAGCACTTGGAATATTTGCCCAAATCACAATGCAACAATCAATTGATTGAAAGAAAAACATTTAGGGTGTTGTTCAATCAACCAACCAAACTAATTGTATTTTTTCCAAATAATATAATAATAGTCGCAATAATAATTCCATCGCATATTCACTCTCCCCCTTGGGATCAAAGAGTGATTCTATGCAAAATTTACTTCACACTTGTATGCACAATTCCTAATGTTATTCTTTTTACGATTATGCTATTCATAACCCTTTACTGATTGCTCTATCAATGAATTTGCCATATACAACTAAGTGCAATTAAATTTTCTTAATACATGCACTTTGCAAACTCCATCTTTCAAATATATGAGAAGAGGCATATCCCTTCCCATGACCGATTCTCGTACATCATAGTATGGAGCCTAATGCATCTTATGCGAGAATCAAAGCAAGCATCTATCAATTTAGAAATACATTACTTATGACTGGAACCGTAGCTGGATTGACAGTGATGCCTTTGCCCGAAGCTTTGTTGCTAGTTGTAGGATTGCCATCCACACGCGACATTCTTCTCTTGGAGGCCATCATCTGCAAGTAGACTCAAGAGATTAAGAAGGTGGAATAGATTCGATATGGGAAAGCGTAAGAGAAGATGGCTAAGTTGAGGATCGAGATAGAGGAAATTGAGATATCTCTCTCCCTTGTAGCCTCTCGGGGTGACTCTTCTCTCTCTCTCTCTCTCTCAATCTCTTGGAGGGGTATCCTTCTCTCTATCTCTCTCTCACAGCCTCTTAGGATCTCTTTATGCTCTCTTGTGCCTCCCCATGCCTCATATTTATAATGAATTAGAGAGGAGGGGATGAGGCTAAGAACAAGAGTTCTTGGTGGAGGGATTCTTGGAAAACTTAGTGATCTAATGCTTGACTCATAAATCTGATGGTTGCATTGGCTCTAAAAGGGGGGGGGGTAAAACACCAAGATACTTGGTTGGAGAACTCTCAGTTCACTCCTTCTTCTTTTCTCTATTCGAAGTGCTGTCTACTATTTGTAGACTCCGATCGCGGCGCACACAATTTCGTTAATCACTTTTCTTTATTTTTTTATTTTTATAAAATCTCCAAAACTAACTAAAACATCACTTGTATTTTCTTTTAAATGACATCTAGTTCTATCTTTTTAGGAGAATATCTAAAATATGTTTTTTTTGCCCAAAATCTAATATTTTTGGACCGTACACACTATACACATTAATACTAGTGATTAATATGACGCATAACTCTCATTCATATTGTAACTTCCGTGAAGGGTGGCTATGGTCCTTGTCAATCCAAGAAAAATAGCGGATTTATGACTCTCGATGTTTTCAAAAAATATATTTTTAATTAAATAAAAATTGTTAGCTATTAACGTTAGTTAGTAAAATTAGTTTGTCTTTAGTTAGTAATCTTACTAACTTATTAATTGACTAACTTACTTTCAAAATAACCAACTAACTTTTATTGCATGGAAATATTGCATCCTCCTCCCCTTAGAGAAATCGAGATGTCCTCATCTCGAGAGAAACAGGGGAAGACAAGCATTAATGGGGCTTAGGGCCTGTGGGTTAGGACCCACCATGTATCCGTTGCGCTAGTCTTAATGTTTCAAGTAGTACACTCATATTATTCCAATTAACCATAGTTACTAGAGTAGGATTCATTCTCAATTATGTTACATGTAGATTAAGCTTCTAGGATTTTTAGTCATCCTCATAAAGAATAGTGGATTCTAGGTCTTCGTCTTCATCTGATTCCTCTATATATCCATAGATTGCACCTGTGTAGCTTCGTTTTCTTGGTGGCTCAATGTCTTTTGGACTTAGATTAGGGCAGCTTGCTTGGATGTGTCCTAGCTCATTACAATGGAAGCATTGACGGTAAGGACATCTCCTACGGATGTGCCCTATCTCTTCGCACATATGCCATCTTTTACCCTGATCTTAGAAGTCATCTTTGCTACAATTGCCCAATTTAAGCTATTGGATGATTGGATTTTCTTGGAGTTGCATCTTGCAAGTCCGTTGGACGCATTGCTTCAAGATGGTGGTTTAAAGGAGTGTTCAGGCCATGGCAAAACTTGGATACTTGTTGTGCAATATCCATAGGTGGTGCTTATTTCAGTAGGGTTACACACTTTGAGTAGTAGGCTTCCAAGGTTAATTACAGCTGCTTCAGCTTGAAGAATTCATTTATCCTCAAAGTCTGGTAGGTTGGCGAAAGGTATCATCCATGTACAACATCTTTCAGCTGAGCCCAAGTGATAGTGGCTTCAGAATTACCTTGAACTTTGCACCATTGCTTCCATCATAACCGAGCCTAGCCAATTAACTTAAGCTTGGCTATCATTTCTTGATTCATGGAGGCATTTCCCGAAGTAGAAAAATAGTCATCCATTGACTCAATCCATATCTCCACCTCTGTTGCGGTCTATCCCTTCTCCATCAAACTCGAGTGCCTTAATTTGCTTGAGAAGAAATTTCTTCTCTTGCATGTCAACATTCATGGGTGTAGAAGGTGCCTGAAAATCAAGCCATACCACTCAAGTTATTTCTCTTTAGGATATGTCTATGAACCAAATGTTAATCAATCACACATTATCATGAAGTTTCACTCTGATACCAACTATAACGTGCCTGTCTATCGGCTGTCCAAGCACATTTTAGCAGTCCATCAAGAAACGAATCTAAGCGTCGATACCCGATACTCCCAGGGAATGTTCCGGGTTTGTCGCCTAGGGTTTCCCAAGTCCACCTTGCAATGGAACTTTCATGAACAAACCGACTAGGATTGACCTAAAATCTAGGTTCCTAGGACCAAGGTCTCCTAACAGGATTCTAGCGTCGGGTTTTGGACATCCTACTTTATGTAGAGATACCCAATCCAAAGTAGATCCATACCACACTTGATTCAAAGAGAATGGGAAACAAGGATTTATCACATGGCACCAAAATTTCCATCCTTTATCTAGAATAGGATCTTCCAACACCCTAGACGTTGTACTCACGGTAGTCTACAATTCTATTCTGGTCTTGGAAAGGGGTGTCGAGAGCTCTACTGACCCCAAGTGACCTAGGATTGAGACACAACTTACGTGGTTTTCCTTTTCACCATTCGACCTTCGACCCGTGAATCGAGAAGTGCCCTATCTGAATAATCCACGGGTGTGATCTTGGAGATGATCCACCTGTGCAAATATCCTTCCTTAATTCATCCATTTAGGAATCAAACATGATCAAGGCAATCTATCATCTTCCAGTGAAACATTCCTTTATTTCCCATGGCTACTTGTCATTTCCGACCCTTGCCATTCTTTTTCATCAAACACAAGCACTTGGAATATTTGCCCAAATCACAATGCAACAATCAATTGATTGAAAGAAAAACATTTAGGATGTTGTTCAATCAACCAACAAAACTAATTGTATTTTTTCCAAACAATACAAGCATAGTTGTGATAATAGATCCATCGCATATTCGCTCTCCCCCTTGGGATCAAAGAGTGATTCTTTTCAAAATTTACTTAATAATTGTATGCACAAATCCTAATGTTATTATTTTTACGATTATGTTATTCATAACCCTGACTGATTGCTCTATCAATGAATAAGCCATACATAACTAAGTGCAATTAATTTTCCTTAATACATGCACTTTTCAAACTCCATCTTTTAAATATGTGAGAAGAGGCATATCCCTTCCCATGACCTATTCTCGTACATCATAGTATGAAGCCTTATGTATCTCATGCGAGAATCAAAGCAAGCATCTATCAATTTAGAAATACATTACGTATGTCCAGGACCGTAGTTGGATTGACAATGATGCCTTTGCCCGAAGCTTTGTTGCTGGTTGTAGGATTGCCATCCCCACGCAACATTCTTCGCTTGAAGGCCATCGTCTGCAAGTAGACTCAAGAGATTAAGAAGACGGAATAGATTCGAGATGGGAGAGCATAAGAGAAGATGGCTAAGTTGAGGATCGAGATAAAGGGAATTGAGCTACCTCTCTACCTTGCAGCCTCTCGAGGTAACTCTTCTCTCTCTTTCTCTCTCTCCCTATCTCTCTCTCTCTTTCTCTCTCTCTTTCTCTCTCTCAAACTCTCTCTCACAATCTCTTGGAGGGGTATCCTTCTCTCTATCTCTCTCTCGCAGCCTCTCGGGGTCTCCTTATGCTCTCTTGTGCCTCCCCATGCCTCATATTTATAATGAATTAGAGAGCAGGGGATGAGGCTGAGAACAAGAGTTCTTGGTGGAGGGATTCTTGGAAAACTCAGTGATCTGATGCTTAACTCATAAATCGGATGGTTGCATTGGCTCCAAAAGGGGGCTAAAACCTCGAGACTCTTGATTGGAAAGCTCTCTGTTCACTCCTTCTTTTCTCTATTCGAAGTGCTGCCTATTGTTTCTAGACTGCGATCGCGATGACATGATTTCACCAATCACTTTTCTTTATTTTTTATTTTTATAAAATCTCGAAAACTAACTAAAACATCACTTGTATTTTCTTTTAAATGACATCCAGTTCTATCTTTTTAGGATATGATCTAAAATATGCTAGTTTTTTTGCCCAAAAATCTAATATTTTTGGACCATCCATAGTATACACATTAATACTAGTGATTAATATGACACATAACTCTCGTTTCATGTTATAACTTCCGTGAAGGGTGGCTACTATCCTTGTCAATCTGAGAAAAATATTGGATTTATGAGTTTTTATTTTATATATATATATATATATATAATTAAATAAAAATTGTTAGCTATTAATGTTAGTTAGTTTTTACCTTAGTTAGTCTTTAGTTAGTAATCTTACTAACTTATTAATTGACTAACTAACTTTCGAACTAACCAACTAACTTTTATTGCGTGGAAATATTACAAACACATGCTGGTATAGTGTTTGGTTAGGTAGTTTGCTGGAATTTACAAGCTTTTCTTTTCTCTATAGAATTCTTCTTTACTTAGGAAGGAGACACATCATCCAAACACTATATCAGAAGAGGAGCAATTGGATGCAGAACTTGAATCAGTTCGTAGCGAGCTACACAGTGTATGTTAATGTTTTGTGTTCAAGGCTAGACTTGCACCTTGCAAGTTTCATTATACACATATGACTACACATGATTTCATTGTGCTTTGCTCAAACACTTTGGTTGGTATATGTGTGATAGGTTGGGAAAGAGTCAGCAAGAATATGCAAGGAGCTGTGCAATTGGGAAATATTTTTAGCTGCAAAGAAAAAACATGAAGATGCTCTACACGATGCAATAGTACAACTTAAAGATGAAGAGCATCATGACATGCTAGAAGATACACATTTTTGACATTTCATTGTAAGCCATAGTTAAGTACATAAGGGTTGCAGACACATGGGGTTTGTGAGGCTTTGTTCTTGGAGTACATAGAGCTTTGGATCCTGAGAATGAAGTTGATGATTAGTATAGCAAGCTTGGATCTATAAAAATGCTATAGCTAGTGGAAAACTCATTCTATGCTCATGTGTTTTCCTGCATCACTAATGCCCACACCCAAAAGAAGCCCATGGAAAAGTTTGAGATTGCAAATGCTTGAATTCCTAGTGCAAATCCAAATAATTGAAAGTAGCTAAAGCCTGAAACTGAATTATGTAATACCCACACCCAAAACAAGCCCATGGTAAAAGAAAATTGTTGGTGATATTCAACCTTGCTAATAGCATTTCGGTCTTCAATCCATATTTGTAAGCTATCTCAAAGATGTGGTTATGGATTCTTTGGCCCTTCTTGTTTCAAAGGGGGATTTTGAGGATCATGAGGAGGTTCTTTAGGGATTATAGTGTCCTTTCTTTCATGTGTTGATCTCTTTTCTTTGTCATCAAGCTACCATCCCCTATTGCTTGCATGCCTATCCCATGACCTTTGGTTGCTCTTTTTTGTAGGTTATGATGCCTTTAATATCCTTGCTATTGTCTCCTAGTTGGTTCATAGGCTTGGCTCACCCATTCTTGACTGGACATCCCTTAGATAATCCGTTCAAGGCCTTTGTACTCCCCTTAGTCCTATGACTCTATGAGGTGATTTACCTATAGGTTCTCTATCCATTCGAGGGTATCGTCACTGTTGGTGACATTTCTTTGGTGCCTATTAGTGATGTTGCTACCTTGCCTCTATTCTTTGACCGTTCATCGAGCATTGTTTTTGAGGCCCTACATGTTCTTGACTTGGGCTTCTCTCTTCTCTCAATTCATGGTCTTCCTAGTCTCGGGACTCGTATTGTCTACATTGAGCTAGCCGTCTTTGTTGCGGATTCTTCTACAGGAAACACTTTTGTGATAGGTTGATAGGAGAGGGGGCTACATGACCTAATGTTAGTCTCAAATGTCTCTATCAAAGCATATGCCACATACAATACTTTACATTCATTAGATTCAGTCTGATCTTGTCCAGAAAACTATCCTACAGGACCACCCTACAAAAAATAGCTCGTATCTTTTGAACCATAACTCAGATCGTCAAGCTTTACAGAGTGAAAATGTAGTCCCACTCGTGATATACAACTTATCTAGAGATACCTAGACCAAATTATGAAGATTTCAGCCCCCAAAATTTTATGTGCAACCTACAACAGTTTATTACAGCATGTGGTCCTAGCTAGACATCAACCTTTGCAACTCTGTACCTCGTGCATATGAACTCGGATGTTAACCAAACTTTGTAGGACCCTTCCAAGGTATAAAAGCCCATTTTGGATGTGTGGATCACCATTAATCCTCTCCCAATTAAAAAAAATTCAGACATCTTCAGTTCAGCCCTGCCTATCCACTGTAGTCTCCTACTTGGTCAAATATCCATTGGATAATTGACAAAGAAGGCACACGTACATGGAAGACATCCCCTTTGGATTTAAATAACTTGTATATCACATGGAATATGCCAAGATCAAAGATCCACATCATTAACCTATGGTCGATCACATTAGACATACAAATATGGATTGACGTCTGCTTCCATATACCCCCCTCTCCCAAAGGGGGTTCATTGGATACTACACATCCTTAATCTAGGCATGTTAGGTTTTGGAGAACTCGCTAGTTGGCCAGAGAGGGTGTAGAAGGAGGATGGCTCGCCTTAACTACAACCTACTGTGATTGATTAGCCTCATCAAATTGTAGTCCCTTTTTGTGTTGTAATCCACAATCAGCCCCTTTAGTAAGCTCAACATCTATTGTTGTCATTAACAACTTCTTTCCCTACAACACCCATCAAATTCTATCTAATAACATGAGGCAAGTCTTGTAGATTCTGGCGCCAACAAGTGAAGCAGTTTACATATCAATTAGTATTGTGAAATTTTTTATTTGTTTGGTGGCTGGACAAACTAGTACATTTGTTAATTCTGTTAAGGTAGTGTACATGTATCAGACCTTGAACTCTCAGCATGGCCAATTCTAGACCTTTTTACAGTGGTCCCATTTGCCTTCTTCAAAGAACTTTGGATTGCATCTTTACACATGTTGTTTCCATAGAACCCTTTTGTTTCAATTGTATAGACATATTCTCTAATCCTACAAATAGAAGTTTTATCTAGTAGTCCACTTGTGAGGTAGAGAAACATGGCTTAGACAAGAGAGGGGATGATGCATGCCTCTAGCCCAGCCAATGACACTCTAATCTCAAGCAGCACCACAACTATCAGTAGTAAGAAATAGGAAGAAACAGGCTTCCCCTTTGTCAATCAACAACCCTAGGTGCTTCATTGAGTAGTAAGGAAGCTATATGGGGCTTAATGAGCACCACCCACATCAAAGGGATGAAAATGTATTGTTGTGGCCAGGCTGAATTGCACTAGGCCTTGAGGTTGTCTGGTAGGGAAAAGGGTTTATCTTCATCTACCCTGCCATATGTCTTTCTTTTGTCAAGTCATCCACTGCATACTCTTTTGTATCTCTTCTCTTAAACACTTTGAACCTTTTCCCTACTCTGGGTATCCTCAAGTCAGTCCTATCCACCTCTGTTAAGGTATATGTCACATACAATACGTTACATACTTTAGATTCAATCTCTTTCTGCCCAAAAAACTGTCCTAAAGGACTGCCTTGTAGAAAACTACCCATATCTTTTGATCCGTAACTTGGATTGCTAAGCTTTCTTCTGCAAAGTTGTAGCCTTGATTTTGATCTAAAACTCTTGTGAAGAACGTAGAAGTAAATTTCAAATATTTCAGACCCTAAAATTTTCTGCGCAGCTTGCAACTGTCTTTTACTGCACGCAGTCTTGGCCAAACATCGGCCTTCTTGTCCCTATAACTTTCACATATAAACTCAGATGACAACCAAACTAGGTAGGCCTCTTCCCTAGGTATAGAAGCCCATCCCAAAAGTTCTGCCACCATAAATCCTCACTAACATAGAACAATTTTCAAGATCTTCAATTCTACTCCAACCTGACTACTGCAGTAACCTACAGCAATATCCCTCCTCATGGATCAAACGGCCATTGGATAATCGACCAATAAGGCATGCATACATCCCATGCATTTTCTTTTGGTCTAAACAGCCTATATATCATACTTAGCAACACATGGAGTCTGCTAGGATTGAAAACCTGCTTCATCATTCTACATATGTTGCCCTCTTGAAGACAATCACTTGAATATTCTATCATTCCTTTTTCAAGTTGGTGAAACTCTTGAAATCCATAGATAAGTATGTATACATCTCCTTGTTTTAGCACCCATGTCTGAAACATAGGTCGAATATCGTCACCCCTTCTATCTTTGCAATCCATAGCACATCTCTTTGTGATTAATTTGGGAAAAACACCTATGAAAGTATCTTTGTCTTGTACAAGCAACATTGTCACAATGTCTTCTTTGCACTTCTCTCTACCTTCGGCATATCTTGCATATGAACACCCTCAATCAAACCATCTACATGCTTTTTATCCGTTTCATCTATATTCTCAAGTATTTTAGTATTAATACTCTTAGTCAAGGTATCATTAGTATGCTCTTTTAGTATCTCTTTTGTATTCATTGTCGATATAGCTTCGATCTTTCTAAACATTGCATTACTAGTGAGAATATTCTCCTCAAAGCATTGTCTCTTTGCACGAAGCAAGAACTCCCCATTCCCGATCTTCAATTTTGCTAATGTCTTTGCTGAAAAATATTTTTTGGATTCCTCAAATTTGGCTACTTGGCAACCCTCTTCATTTGATCATCATTGTTAGGAGGTAATGACTGCAACTAGTTTCACTTTCTTGTCGACTATTTTGTACTTTGTTTGAACCTTGGCTTCACTCTTTTTCTCTTGTAAACCCAACTTTTGCTACAAATGGGGAGCACCCAACTCTGTCAATTGAAATAAATCAAGCATAGTCTCTTTGGACTACATATAAATAGCCCCAAACTTTGTATATTGAAATGAATCAGCATAAAACTCTTTTGGTTGAAATAACTCAGCCCCTTGTAACTTTGTTGGTTGATAATTTAGCTCTCTTCTCTATTTTGTGAAATACGTAAGAAAATAACTATTTTTGTTGAGAAAACTCAATATCCAACCCTCTTTGTTGCATACAAATCAACAATCTCATGGTATATATCTAGGGAATGTACTTGCACAAAATTGGAACCACTTTGCACCTGTGTTTTCAACATATCTTCAATCTCTATAATAGTACTCGCATAAGACAACCCATCATACATCCCATCAATGCACTCCTCATCCTACAATAAACTTGCTCTTCTCAACTCTTTTTCCTTTCTCCATGCATATTTCTTGGCAACTCTAGACATCTTTGCAACTTTGTGAAAAAAACAGAACTCTCAACTGAAAGATCAATAAATCTTGAAGAAAAAGCATCATTGCCAGGAGATAAGAGCTTTTTCCTCCTTGTACCACCGTCGTCTTGTAGGACAATGGAACCTAGTGAAAATTTGGCTCTTTTACAGGTAGAGGAGAATCCCGCAATGTATCTTTGTTTCGTGGGTGATTTATACACACTATCATAAATTGCTTAGCTCTTTTTCCATCTTTACTTCGGATCCGCATACATGTAGATCCAGCATCTATAATCTTTGCTTCCATCTATGCTTCATGATAAAGGGCTGACCCAAAATGACATCATATGAACATGAATCCTACATTAAGAAATGACAATCACCCCGAACATTCCCTATGGATATTCGGACATGTTGCATATAGCTCTTTTGCAATATTATTGGTGGCTTACACTTTGGTTTCTTTTCAATCTGAACACCATAAGCCGAAGTATCTCTTGTGGCTATGTGATATGTCCGAGTAGTCATATCCTCAAAAAGCTTCTTCATTCCACCCTTACCAAAATTTATAGCAATATACTTATCAGTCTTGGTTGCACAGATCTTTCCATCTAGCCAAAAAATCAAAATATTTTACATAACATTCTTAAATGATTCATAAACTTTGTGCTTGTGCTTAGGGCTATTACATGATATGTATCTACGCACAAAATTATTCCTAGGTAGAGCCTGTGAATGACCAGTTTTCCCAGAATATTCTTACTTAGCCAATTTATTCTGCAAATCCTCCATAGTTTTTCACCAAATTATCAATGATATCCTCTTTCCTTGACACTTTAAACATTTTATTACTTTATTATTTTCATAAAAAATATTCACCAATCGATTATAGGATATCTTTGGTTTAGAGAACAAATTGCCACACTTTCGAAAGTCCAAAATACAAGTTTCGCCACATATTCTATAACATGAAAGTATACATTGGCTCTTAAAATCATCTATGCTTGTGAAGCCTTTCATGAGTTAATGTCCCTTCCCTCTCTAAACGTTGAAGTCTACATGTTATGTGTAATGAAGGAGGTTGAGAGGAGAGAGAGAATGAGAAAATGAGAGAGAAAGAGAGGAAGAAGAGGAGAGAGAAATACATAAAGAAGAGAGAGAATGCTAATAAGAGGAGAGAGAAGGGAGAGGAAGCCATGAAAGCTAAAGGAGAAGAAGATGAAGATGAAAGAGTATTTGTATTAATCAATGATGAAGAAAATGAAACCCCATGCATCTTATATACTTGGCCCTATAGCCGGTATTTGTACCTATTTTTACTTGGGAATTTATATTTTCCCTTCCTTACATTTCATCCCCACATAAAAAAATTTGTTCTCAAAAACCAAAATTAGGACTTATTACAATATTGGGAACGAGGGATTAACAGAGTACTACTCTATTTCTTATGATTAGATGGATTACCTACATGGTAAGCATCAAGAGTGTAGGAGTCATCCATACAAGCTTGAATTGTTGCATTGTCACTAGGGTTAAAAGGATAATTATGATCCAATACACCCATTGTATCATAGAAGTGATCCATAGTATCATCCTTAAGTACTAGTTGTGGCACAAGATCCTTGATGATTAGCATGGTAGCATGCATCCTTTTTTCCATAAACTCATCAACAACCACCATGCTATGTAGGGCTGGGGCAAATGAGATTGCAATCATCAGTCCATTTACTACATCAACCCCTATATGTTGCATGTCCACGATCCCCACATTCTTAGCTACTACCAAGCATTCAAATCCAAGGTCCTTTGACTGAAGGTTCTTTATCTCATGAAGCTGCAGTGAGATGCTCTCATCATGGCATTTTCCATGAGGAGATCATGTGGCTCACAAGGATGCTCATGCTACTCATAGTAATGAGCAAGTGGTTGATGATATTCATCACTCCATTGCTGCAACTACTCATGCCCATAATATTGTGGATCATATGGATCAATCCATTGTTAATAGTGATGCAACTTACCATATACATACTCATATACATTTGCATGATATTGCCCAGATGGGTGTCTATGCTTGTGACCATAATGCAATCCATAATAATGTGCATAGTGACTAGATGCATGCTATTGCTCATAATATGCACAATTATTATATGCATTCTAACCATAAGTATGCACATCCTACTGTCTTTGCTAATCTCACCCATGCCAATGGTCATGGCACCCATAATTCCCATGAGAATGTCCATGTTGTTGCTCATAATCACATTGATGCATCCTCTAAATTGCAAGCATTTGAGCAACTTGAGTTGTAAGGGTTTCAAGTTTGGCATTGGTTTCCTTGGCTTGAGTATTAGTGTTTGAGATGGCTGAGATCACTTGATCCATCTTGAGCATTAATCTACTACATTTTTCAAATTATTAGTTAGTTGTATCTCTCAGTCCTAATAGCTTCTTCTTATGACATAGTAGCATTTAATGCATTCATTTTGGGATACCAAGAATGAGAAAAGGAGCTATAACTAGAACATACCTCATAATAGAGTCAACTTCTAGATTTAGAAGTCCAATAGCATCATTCATTACCTATAGAATGGCATGCAGACTATTGAAGAAAACATATCATGAGCTGATCAACCAGTAAGAGAAAAGAGAGCCAAAACACTTTGCACCATTAACTTTGCCTAACTCAAGGGGGATTGCGTATGTGAACTTAAGCATTTCCAAGAACACATTAGATTGCACATCCCTGATGTCACCCTTTGTGAAACAGCCCTCATGCATTCCATTGGTAAATATCTTTGTGAAAGGAGCTCGTGAGGGTGTTTTGGGTGCACAGATCCCATTTCAAGTGGTTCCATCTATTCAGTAGCAAAATGTTCATCTTTGCACAAAGCTCAACAAACTAATAATTGTTGCATCACAATTATTGGAGTCCATGTTAGAGTTTCCCACTCCAACAAGAGTTGAGCTCGCAAATGTCTCAAAGATGGTGTGATCGAGGGTAGATGCATTAATGCTTTCTGGAGTGGTGTAGAGGCATATGATGGGGTGAGTAGTAAGGCCCGCATAGTTTTAGTGGAAGTATATTTGCCCATAACTTGATCCCCAAGGATGGACTAGGTTCACCTAGCACCTACATGGAAGTGGAAGTATGTTGTGCCCATAATCTGATCCCCAAGGATGGACTAGGTTTAGCTAGCACCTACATGGAAGTGGACTTTTATGGTCAACTTTTAGACTAGCAAGTCATATCACTATCACAATGTAGGATAAAATCTTCCATTTTCACAAGTGCTCAAAGAGGCTCATACACATTTGAGCATGCTACAAGGTTTTGTTATAGACTCAAAATCAAAACTCCAACATCTACTGTAGTCCCACTAATGTGTGCTACTGAGTATCCTCAAGGAGTCTACCTTATAGAAATGTAAGATACTACATGACTTCAAAAGAAAGGGTATTATATTTAGTAAAATTTATAGGATCATATTTACAAAATGGATTTTTTAATTACAATTTGAAAAGAAGTTGTAAGTTTAGTAAAGTAGAAAGGGTCATTTTAAGGCCTTACAGCATGTAAAGAAAGGGTATTTCTTAATATCCTTTGAACACACATTATATAGATGATTTCTTACAGGTGGGGACCCTTGGGTGAGTATCTTTCTTTACTTTTCTTTTGTCTAAAAATTTCTTAATAGGTAGGATTGTTATTATCAACATTACACAAATGTTAAAGGCTACAATGAGCAACCTTTAAAGCGAGGAGCTGCCAGGGGTGCATTAAGGAGCGAACGGGTGTAGATGTAGTAAAGACTACCTATCATAGCACATAGGCCAACAGAATGTCTTGATGCAAGTAGCATCCTATATAGGGGAAGGGAGTGAATCACTATTGTTGTTGTTTTGAGTATATGGGCATTGCCCTAGATGTCAAATATCAAAGGATCCTCTTGCTCTATGGTGTATCCTTCCCAAGTCTTTTTTGCTAGTTTTTCTTGATTGGCATCCTGAGTGCTCTCTAATAGTAGAGCTTACATTGTAGTATCCACATTCATTGCATTCAGTAGTATTACTACCTTGGTCTTGTATCCCTGCAGCTGTTTAGTACCTTTCATTCCTAGAGATCTGTGTTGTGACCATTTTGATCCCTAACTATTGTACTGATTCTTACTTTAGTAATATATTCTCGATTGAATCTTGGGCCATTTGATATTTGATCTCTACGATGTGAATATGTACCACTCTGCAACTCGAGTGTAGAATGTTGAAAGTGATATCAACATCTGTTTATGTCGTACTAAAGTCATGATTCCTATGGTGGTTGTGCTTGGATATTGATTACACATGGCAATCATAATTATTGTTCTTGTGCAAGCCAATCTAAATGCATATGTGTTTGCAAGGTCTACCCAAGCAAGTTTCTACTTTAGACTATACAATCCAATCCAAGTCCTGACAATGCCAAATGATACCACCTTCTGATGCTCTTCCATTCCTCAGTGAGATTATATCTGAAGCTCAAAAAGCTTTCTTTAAATTCCCAAAATATTGTTCAAATTCCACTCCTTTGATTAGGAGCGAACTTGACCATTTTGCCCCTTTATGCTCATTATGCCATTAAATCTAACAAAACATTTTCTAGCTTCACTCAACTTGGTAGGTGTTTCATCAATAGTCACAACTCCATCTTTACTTCTGATTTCAATGGCACAACAATGTAGCAGAGGATGGCCAACTAGGAGCGGGTACAAAATTTGGACATTATCAAGTCTATAAACTATGCCATCGACAGAGCTACCTAGGACTAAGCCTAAGGAGGGGGGTCACGAGTCATCACAACTTACCTAGACTACAAAACCACCGCCAACTAAGGCCATCCCCCCAAAGCCATGGAGTCCCCCACTCAAATGGGTGCCAATGCACCAAAAGTGACCTACTCATATAGCAAGCAAACATAGCCCTGCAAGACTAACAACTATTATTTGAAACCGAAGAGATCGACCCGACGCTATCGAGGTAGGTGCACAATCAAGCCACGATGGATCCCCAAAGATCTGTTGCGAGCCCAAGGATACTAAAAAGGCAACACCTGGATATGGGTGCCCAAGAACGGAAATCCTAGAAGCATGGCCCAACCACGACCATCGCTTGCCACCCCACCCCCATACAACCACACTCCTACTTAGGCATTGAATGCCCAGGAAACCCAAGCTGCAAAGCCCACAAAACATGCAATGGTTGCGGTCAAAAAACCCCAACCAGTATATCAACCAAAACAACAGATTGATACCGTGGAATCATCTAAGTCCAAAGAGCTTGGCATCCCAGTGGTTGCACAAGAGGAGGGTAACACACCATCTATGCCACTGGAGCCACCCTTAGTACCTCCAAGCAGCATTAGACACACGGATTAGACTACGACGCTACCCTTAGAAACACCACTGTCTAGTCTACTACCACTAGAACCATCACTGTCTAGTCCAATTCCACCACAACCACCTGCAGGTCTTAGGCATTCCTACAAGCGGCGTTCATTTCTATCGGTCGCCAAGGACCTTGTTGAGGATACGGGAGATGAATTGGTGACTTGCATCAAGCTCTTGGACAACACTTTCACCACGTTTGCTAGGAGCTATGAAAGACTTGAACTCAGCTTTCTTGATGAACCCCTTGACTTTGTTCGTTCTTTATCATGCACTTGTAAAGAATATGAGTTCATGATCATAAAATTCCCCAAGGTCGCAAAGGAGTTGATCGATAATGGTAAAATTTTGAAAGAGCACGCATTAATCAAATAGCTAATAACATCATACTACAAGCCCCAAAGGCCTCCATCACCCGTTGAGCTTGAGGAACTCACTCATCTCACTGACTTTGACTCATCGTTCTTACAAAAATGGTGTAACCTACATCTCCAATGGGAGAAACGAGGTTGCCAAGTAATGACTAATGCTGAGCAATGACGTGTGATTAAAACAACCGAGTATGACCCAACTTACATGGTAGCACCAACCTCTTTCAAGGTCTTGGCTATCACCCAAAACAAACACTTAGACGACTAGGTCTTGGCCATCACCCGAAACAAACACCTAGATTACCAGGTCTTGCCACCTTTACATTGATCACATCCTTATAGAAGAGGAGCTACATGTGGCTAGCCACATTAACTCAGGTGATTTTCTAACCGATGTTCTAACTTACATTACCCAAGCATGCATTAGCCCTCATAATGTGGACTATCATGCTCACTTGGAATACGACCTTGGTTTCTACGATTGGCTTATGCCAAATTAGATAGCACCATACAAAATGCCTTGCCTCTCCGATGTCCAATCCTAGGAAGGATTCTCATCATTTCTCGAGGGGAGAGGGGGTAAGGTGATTAGGTGATTATGAAAACATAGGCAAGAAGGAAAACAAAAGCCTTAAAAAATTTTAAAAGCATGAAATAGTAAAAAAGGGTTGGAAAGAAAGTGCCAAAAATGTTTTGGAATGAATAGGCTCTGTTGTTCGAAAATTTCATGTCTTTAATTCAGCTTGCTCATTCTCTTCATGGAAGAAAAATCAATTTCCTGCTTACCAAAAAGCCTTCTGATGAATACTAATTTTGGACTATGGTAAATGACATGTGCCCATAATGGCAGGGTAGGATAAAGGTGGCAAACTCCCCTTCACGGAGGAAGAACAAATGAGATACGGCATAAGTGTGGAAAAAAGGGGCTTCAATCAATTCACCTTCAAGCACACACTGAACTTGGACGAAGCCATCTTGGAGGAGCCAGCTATGAAGCAGCTAGTGGACAAGTGTGCCCTTTGGAAGTACGTGGAGAAAATAGGGCAAGCAGTTGACTACAACATGTGCATAGAGTTCCTGAGAAGTTTTGATGATGCAAGGCACAATAACAGATATGACAACAGGAGAAGAAGAATGTCAAGTGGAGGTACCACTGAGTGCTGCAATGATTGAGAAGGCCCTAGGCTTTGGCCATCAAGAAAGAAAGACACCCTCGGAGAGATGTATATGCCATGTTGGGAGTGAATAAGCATGATGTGCACGTGGTAGACAAGATAAGTCTGGCAGACATCCCAAATCTAGAAGTAAGGATGCAAGCGAAGATGGCCCATGCCCTTTTCTCGGGACAAAGGTACAACACATTGATGAATAGAATTGGCGTACCGCTACTAGAGAGCATAGCCGCAGGGTCCCCTGAAGAAGTGGACTGGAACGGGTTTGTCTTGAAAACCATCAAGGACTCGACCCCTGTCCTAGCCACAAGTGCAACACTAGTAGGAGGGGAATCCCCAGCCTCAATGGCCAGATCAACATGAAAGAACCCCCCTTCTAAGGCATCCACGATCAAATTTGGTGAAGTCTTAATGGCCATCATCCAAGAGGCCATAAAGGAGGCAGAAGGAGTTGAAGAGGAGGTAGGAGAGACACTGTAGCAGTCGTCACGCCCTTATGTGGAGTAATCCAGTGATAGAACCATCAATGACCGGGGAGAGCAGGAAGTGAAGACTACCCAGAAGGAGGCCAGGGCACAAGAGAAGAAGAAGGCCACAAAACCCTAGCAACAAAGGAGGGAGGAGATGAAAAAAGAAGAACAGATTGAACTAAAAAGATCCCAAAGAGAATCTAAAAGGGTGGAAGAAGAACGAAGGAGAAAAGAGGAGGAAGAAATGAAGAGGGCAAGAGAAGAATCACAGAGAGGTGAGGAGGAGAGAAAATGGAAAGCAGAAGAAGAGGCTAAGGAGCTAAGGAGAAAGGAGGATGAAGACATTGCGGAGGCCATGCACAGGTCTGTCAAGGAGACCCATGGTGTCAAAGAAATGGCCACCTTGAGCCCACGGCACAAAGGCAAACCAAGCATCAATGTTGAAGCAGTCCCAGTTGTTGCAGGAAAGGGCAAAGCCCTATTGCACCCCCTCCCTTCGATTCTCACACCTCAGACGGCCACCACTACCTCCACAACACAAGAGCCAGAGCCTGCCATGGACACCACTAAACTTATGTCCATGATGCACTTCTTAGTCATGAAAGTATAGGAAATAATGCCAAAATCAGGAGTCAAAAGGCCAGCTATAGCTGACACTCAGTCTAGGAAAGATCCAATAAGGAAAAGTTTGGAAGTGTCCACTACCACAGCACCGCCAACAATGCCCCTGGCTGCAAACTATGATGCATATGTAGTTGAACTTCTAGCCCAACTCTAGAAGGCTAAGGAAGAGAAGAAGGCAGCAACGGCAAAACTAGAGGTTGAAAGAGAAGTGTCTATGACGCTAAGGCTAGAGATGACACAGCAAGCCGCGAAACATTAGAAAGAATTTTGAAACCTGAAAGAGCAACTCAGTGCCAAAGAGAAGGAGGTGCAAGAGAATGAAGATCGCCTAAGGCAAAGGCTAGAGGATAAAGGCTAAGAACTAGTGGCTGAGCAGTAGGGCCACAAGTTGCTCATCCAACAATACATTGAGCTCCAGCAATGAATGGCATGGGTGGAAGAGATGAATGCAGAACTATGGGAGAACCAGCAGGAAAGGGACCATGCATCAGAAGATCAACGCCAAGAACAGGAGGATGCCATGGTATTTAGGCTATTGTGGTTAGCAATGGAGGAGCAATGAAGGCTAAAGAGAGAGATAGAAGTCATGTTAAAGGAGAAGGAAGAGGTCACAGAAGAAGCCACTAGGAGCCTGCAGGACAACCTGCGAAACGCCCAGTAGGAAGTGGAGGGAATGATGGCCATGGCCATGATTGAAAGAAGGCTACACCAAGCAGAACTGAAAAGACAAGCACAAGTCAATGAAGATCTATCAGAAAGGCTTGCAGAAGCCCACTAGTAGTTCTCCATGGCTGAGCAAGGTAGAAGGATAACAGAAGAGCAGCTAAACCACCGAGGCAAAAAGAAGACCCAAATGCTAGAAGTATGGAATGAGCACAACAGCTGGTGGTAATGATGTTGTCTCATGAGATGGAAAGGGGTAATAAAGATTTGGAAGACAAAGCGCAACAATGGGAGAGGCACAATTTTGAGAGAGTGCAAGGATTGACAGAGCACTTGATGGTGGTAGAGTGTGAAAGACTACTCGTAGAATCTAGGGCTGAGGCTGCTTAAGTGTGCTCTAACACGTAGAGGCAAGCCTTTCTAAGCATAGTGCTTCACGTCACACAAGTTGAAGGTGAGGATTTGGTGGAGAGAGTGAAAAGGAAGTTGGAGTTGATAACTGGAGCCTTAAAGTATGGCCTGCAGGAGCACACACTCCCAATCGGCATAGGCATAACCAAGTAGCAACAATGTAGCTACTTATGACAAGCTGGTCTCTCCACTGATGAGCTCAAGAAACTTGGATTCAAAGAGTAGGAGTAGCCTCGACCACCCCGGCCTTGGTTCAACCCACGATGGAACATGACATTTGGACTTCGAGTAGAGAGAGCAAAAAAAGAGGCATCAAGAGGAAAGTGCAAGGCAAAAAAAAGGAAAAGATGCCTCACAAGAGAACAAGCTCAGAAAAAATCTAAAAGCATGGGAACAACCACTAGGAGTCTAAGGTACAACCATGGAAGCTGTAAAACAGCCAAAAGCAAGAAGGTGCACCTTTAAATATAAAGGCACAGCCAAAATCTTTGTAAAAGAGCATCAGGCTCCCTCCTATGTAATTTGTAACCATGGACATAGGACTAAGCTAGGAAGTTAGGGCAAAAGGAAAAAGGGCCTAGGCCACTGCCAACCATGTAAAAAGGGGATGGCCACCCACCAAGGGAAACAAGGCATGTATATAAGCCAAAAAGTTAATGAAAACTCTCATTCTTGACACGTGACAAAAAGATTCTTTTTCTTCTTCTCTTCTTCTTGCCTTCTTGTGTGCACTTGAGTGAGGCAGTGCAAGAGAGTGAGGGAGTGAGTTTGTGAGAGTGAGGGATCGAGGAGAAGAAGCTCCCCATCTCCTCTCTTCATCTTCTTCTCTTCTCTTCTCTTATCTTGCCTCGCATGGCTAGGGAGGAGCTTAACGGAGAGGGATTGAGGTTTCTCAAGCTTGCATCAAGGATCATGGAGCTATCGGTGTGCAAGAAAGAAGAGGATATTCGATTGAGCATCAAGGTAAGCTCACTACACCCCACAAGTAGGGAGAGTGTGTTGGCTAGTTGAGAGGTAGCCATGGCCACTCGGCTTGAAACACTTGACCAATAAGCGGTCCGTAGGTCTCAGGACCTGAGCGAGAGAGCTCCCTTCAGTTGAAGAGGTTATAGAGGGGATAAGCATTCCTAACCATAGGATTCCTTGAAAGGTGACATATTTATGCTTTGATGATAGAAGTTGTTATAGGAAAATTCCACCAAGGGTAAGTATTGAACCCATCTTTATGGTTCTATCCTACTGGAGCCCCAAGAGGAACACTAAGGAAAAGGGGATTCTACTGCAAGAAAATCTATCTTGTAACATCAACAAGCTTTTATTTCATTCTTTTGATGACCAAAACAAGGAAAATAGCAAATCTTCACGCAGCAACATAGTAGATATCTCCCACTGATTTGATAGAATCAACCATAATCTTCAACATCTTCATAAAATCCATCAATAGAACAAGGAACATAAAATAATACACCACTTTTGAATGGAAATCAATCACATAGATACATTGTCTTCATAGATTTGACTATCTCTTGCATATGATCTCTCACACACTCATACACTCTCAATAATGCATCATATCCTCACTATAATACTCAATAATGGCACTTAATAATCCCTCTTAGGTCATGGATGCACCTCCCAAGAGGTATGGGAGGTATGAAAGGGCACCAAAGCCACTACAATGTCTCTTCATAGCTCACTACTGTCACTGTCACTTCAGTCTTCTCTTCGGTCTTCAACAGCTGCTTCTTCCATTGTTTTTAGCTCTTTTGAGCTTAGATTCATCCTTTCCAAAAGTTAAAAAACTTTTCCAAAGTCACACATACATTCTACAGAACACTTACAAAAGATCTACAGAACAGAATATAATAGAAATAGAGCAGAGATAGAAGCTCTATAGAAAGTCTATAGAGGGTCATCAAAGAACATCAGAACCTCATAACTCATACTAAAACAATTCCAAACTATCAAAAACTTTTCAATAAACCTTCAAAATATTTCAACCTTCATGAATCATCAATTCATGCTTCATACAGAAAAAAATTAACACAAAGCAGAAGCTATATAGAAGGCATCAGAACCAATCAGAACCTCAATTGAACCTGTCAGAACATCACAGAGCCTCATATTTCTACTGAGAATCATCATGAGCTTCCAAAACATAATCAATATTATCCAAAAAACTCTCAAAAAATTCCATTAACAACCATACATCACTCAAAATCCATAAAAAATCAACCATTCAGACCTCAAAAATAACAAAAATCAATCAAAAATTCAATCTTTTTCCATTCTCAACATATCCTCACACTTAGAAAGGAAGCATCCTCATAACCTAGGGAAAAGAAGAATATAAGTTCAGTAAAGAGCTCAATTTGATCTTCTTTAGTATCTTTAATAATCACCCTAAACCACAACCCCAACTTATCACCTGTATCTAGAAAAGCATACTACTAAAGGAAAACTTCGTTATTCATTAACACATCTGATAAACAATAAAAAGTCATAATAAATTTGTAAAGGATATAAGAGGTTCTTCAGCTTTGCATTGTAGGCTTGCCATCCACCATCACCATCAATAGTTGAAAAGAGAGCTCTCGAACAAATTATTCAACCAGCACAAACTCATCACATACAAATTAATACATCACAAACACAAACACAACCATCTGAATGGCACCTCCAAAAAATATAGCATTAAGAAGCACAGAAGATACATTTAGGGGTATCAGTGAAGATGATCCCTCTTGAAGGCTTGATGATTATGAAAGCGATACAGGGATAAAGACTCATCTACAAAAGATTTTGGACGATTCTAAAAGAATTGAAGGCAACACATCCGTTCTAGAAAAACAAGGTATTTGCTAGGTAGACAAAGGGAATGAAAATATAGGATGTCCAACTGTTGGGAATCAATGTTCACATTGACATTTATACAAAGCTTTGGAATGGCCTTTTGATTGTTATGGGAATGCATATGTATATATGCTAGGTACCAAGCAAAATGGGATGTCAATCTCACTGAAGGATCTAGAGATTGTGAATATTGTTGAGAAAAATGGAGGTAATTCTGGTACACTTGACTAGCAGTTGTCAAATCCCCTGGAATTAATGGCCCATTAATTTGTGGTCTCGTGAGAGAATCAGTTGAGCTCCATCCTCTTCTTCTCGGAATCTACTGATCAAATCCTTCGTACCCACTAACCAACTGAGGGGGTTGAGAAATAGAAGTGGTAGGAGATGGAAGAGGAATGAGTAAAAGATGATGAAGAGATGGGTAGGAAAAATCATAAAGGAGTAGCTGAAAATTTAGGAAAATCACTTAGGAAAGGTGTCAATTGATAAGTAGGAAAAGTAGAAGGTATATGGATAGATGGGGAAGGACATGGCGGAGAAGGGCGATCTTCAATGAAAGAACAATAGGTAAAGATTGGAATTTGAGGAAAACCCTGAGGTTGGAAAAGGAGAGGTAAGATAGCTACTGAGTTGGATTGATAAAGAGAAAAATAAGCATAATAGCGATGGGCCATTTGTTGATAATATAATAAGCTAGGAATAGAGGGACCTAAAATAGATCGTCGATGGTAGGCATCAAAGAAGGATGAATCCAATGGATGGTTTTTGGAAAGATAAGCTAGGAGATCCACCCTTAGTTGTTTAGTGCTCTGCACATGAGTAGAAGCTGTATTCTGGTGTTGGTTCAGGACTACTGAATCAATCATTGAATGCCATAAAGTGTCAGGGCAAGTAGCCACTTTAGAAGAATAGCACTAGAACATGTCATCTATCCTCAACTCCAAATGGTTGACATATAAGGCAGCTCGTAAGACCACATCCCCCACATATCAAGCCAGATCGACATCATTTGAAATCAACAGATCACCTCATAGATACATATAAGACAACAACATGGTATCCGTCATCACAGAATCTTCAAAGACCATACGAAAAACTTATGTTAGCAAATTAGAAGACCAAGCTCCACTCCAACCATCCTCTGGAAGAGGGAGATCCATCATTGAGAGCTTAATATAGAAGGCCAACTTTTGCAGCTGATAGTGGACAAAAAAGGAATGGTCGAGAGGAACATACTCCGGAAATTGCTCAAATCTAGACCATAATAAATCCATCATGGACTGCAATCTTTCCACTTTATCTTGAAACAATCGACATAATGTGGCATGTCTCTAGAGAACTGCCAAATCCTGTTGAGATATAGAAGGAATCATGGGGACATTAGGACTTGGAGGGATGGACCGTGACTGTGCCAGTTGGTCCTTCAAAGTTTAATCTAGGAAGCTTGGGATTCCACTGTATTGTGAGCAGTCTGCAAAGCTGATAGTTTTGTATCCAAAAGAAAACTCTTGAGCTTCTTTGGACGTTTTTTCTTTCTCTTCCAAAACTCTAGTGACCTATCTGACTGAGCTTCTCCTAACTGAGTTTTCAAAGAAGATATTTCTTCTCTCTGGGTCTCAATCATTTGTGTCTACTACTCCATCTACTTAAACAGATCGGCAAGAGTGTCTTTAGTAGAGGTTAACTCTGTGGTTGCCTTATGTATCTGGTCTTTGGATTGCATCAATTCTTCATAGAAAGAAGCATATAACTGTTGAACACAAGCTCACTGAGAGTTCAATAGAACTCTGTATGTCATTTACAAAGGAAAGGAATGGCATCCCCTAACACTAAGCTGTTCAGTGAAGGAATTGATATTTCCAAAGAACCCTCTCAATGTGCTCTGAATAAGTTATTGCATGTGAGGTAGGCAGGGAGGTCACTTCCAAAGGTGGCAAGAACTGACACTGAAGGAATGACTAGTGGAATTTTCTTAGCTACACGCTTCAAGCGCTTCCGTTGAATGACCAATAGAGGAGGGGAGTCAATATCCTCTATGTCAATGGGTTCTGAATCTTCTGAAGGTGGAGGGGGAGGGACTAGATCAGATGGAGGAGGAGGTAGCACACCCTTCTTAAGGCCTGAATATGTCAAGAAAGCATATAAATATGAACTATAGGTTACATTGGTAACATTCCCTCTAGTCACTTTGACAAAATGCTGGTCCATCTTCGTAAGAAGGTAAGTACTCCAATAAATGGAAACCCCTTTTAAAACCATCCTGAAAGCTGTAACGAGCTCCTTGGACAAATAGTGAGATGGTCTCTTGGCAGGCATGAACCTATTCTGGAGAAATTGGTAGACTAGCTTCTAGAGAGGATCAGTGATAATTGAGAAAGACACTCCTGAAGTGTTAATCACCTTTTTGATATCGAGGACCTCTTTAGTATGCTTCTATAATAGCTTGAGAATCTCTTCATTTGAGAATAACTGTCTGGTTGTGACAAAGGGTTCTTCTTTGTAAGGAAGAGACAAAGCCTTTCCTAATCCTCTAGGTGTCAGGACCATGGAAGTACCGCGAACCAAGCCCGATTTCTTACTGCATGATGCAAGAAACTCATCACAAAGGCATGGATCGTCTGGAATCAGAGGGAGTGAAGCAGCCACAAAAGATGCAAGGCTAGCTTTCGCAATAGACTGCTCAAAAGTCAGTAGGGAAGAATAATCCCTACTAATCAATGGGACATACTGAACAGGAGGAGGAGCTTGAGGTGCCATTTAGATGGAATACACACACACACACACACACCACACACATAGACAATCACAGTGAATGCTTGCAAAATAACAAAATAGCTATTTAAAAAAAATCGATCAAAATAAGCACACACAGACATAGCTAACCAACTGACCACCCCAAACAATCCACATCCTAGAAAAAATTCGGCATGACCCCTACACATATGTGATCGAAAGCTTTATGTTATGCAACAAACATGCCCCCAAGACTCCTTATCAGACAGAAAAGAAAACTACAGACCGCACCCGTAATCGTATCACGCAATCAAATCATAATACCTCAATAACCTAATTAGGACATAATGAGAACTTTGATAAAAAATGTTAGCTTAAAGGACTACACGTGCCCATCCCACGAAGCGTATTTATTGAAAAGGGAAGAAAGTGTAGTGAGGGAAATGATTTTAGTGAAAGGTTTGTTTTAATAAATTATTAACACTGGTTGAAATTTTATTATGTTGTAAACCTTAATAAGAAAATGACAGTTCATTTTTAAATTGTTAGTTACAATTTATTAATGTGAAACGGTGCTTTTAACGAAGCCCGGACTTCAATACCCAGACACATGTCTCTAAATGCATATTCATTGATTAAATATTTAATGTGTCTGAAGCGCTCTTCTTTTTCAACGCATATATTTTTATGATGGCTGGTTTATTTTTATTTAAATTTAAGGTGTGTCTGAAGTGCATGTAGCGCGTGCAATGTGAACGGTGGGTGGATTTTAATTTATTAGAAAAATGTGTGTTTGGCACAAGCGTGCGTGAAAAAGTGGGTAAATAATGTTCATTTTAACAATTAATCATGGGTAAGGGATGACAAAAAATAAATAAAGTATGAAAGATAGATACGTGGCAAGGGTGTGTATGCAAGAGACTGAGGGCGCATGGAGTAGTCCCAAATGCAAGGAATCCAACAAAAAAACAAAAACCATTGACTGAAAAAAATAAAACGACTTATTATTTTTAAAAAATAAAAGAAATATCAAGACGATGTTACTGGGATCACATTTGTTTTAGTTAATGTTGATTAATGTTTGGGTGATATTGTTATTATTATTTTTTAAATTGTAATTTAGGTGTGTGTGTTTTTTTGTTTGTTTTTTTTTGTTATGTTTGATTTATTAGGGTATCAATCAAACCTAAGTGAGAATTGAACCATTAGGCTTCAACAATGGATCTATATATTTTTTTGTAATTTTGCAACCTATTTTTGGCATTTAAAATAAATTTAGAGTAAAAGTTTATCATTTGGGTCTGAAAATAATAAGGTAATCATGTGTCAAAGCTTTTTCAGCTTATAAAATATTCCAAAAGCAATCAAATGCATTGATGGAATTTTTTGTAATTTTTTCAAATTTAATTCTGATTTTAAAGGATTTTTAATTATTTTTTCTCAATTTTTAGTGAGTTTTTTAAAAAATATTGTAAATATTTTTAAATTTTTTTGCAATTAATTCTATGTATTATAATCAACAAGATAAATTAAAAAAATTTCTAATTTAGTAAAGAATTTTCAGCAAATTTTTTGTGTTTTAATTGAATTTTTATGAATTTTGAATGTTTTTAAGTGTTTTTAGGTATTTTTAGGCATTTTTTTGCAGGTTTGTGAAAAATCAAAGGAGATACTCGGCTTCATGTGAATAGGTGCGTGTGCTCGAGGACGGCACGCACCACCACATGGATAAGACCAAACATGTGTCCTCGCGCGTGAACACTTGCTAGCAGCTCATGTACGCAGAGGCACACCTTGACGCCCCCAGAAATACACACACACACACAGAGGACCACCCGACAGAAAAGGGCCTGCGTGTGGGGGGTTGTGGTGTTGTGGGGTGAAGCCAGATTTTTTTTTTGTTTGGGTGTGTGGGGGAGATACTGCAGGTGGAGGTGGTGGGAAAGGGGGCTAGGATGGGGGTAACTCAGTGGGAGTGTGGTTAGGTTAAGGAGAGTGGTGTGGTTAGGGTAGGGGGTGTGGGCGGCCGATGGGAGGAAGGGGTGGTGGGAAGGTGCAGAGGGAGGGAGAAAGGATGAAGGAGGAGGAGGAGGAGGAGGAGGAGGAGGAGGAGAAGGGAAGCGGCGGGCGGCGAAGGGGGAGGAAGAGGGAGGGAGAAAGGATGAAGAAGGAGGAGGCCACCGCGTGACGTTCGACAGGTAAGTAACTCGTTTTTTTTCCCTCTTTTTTTCTGTTTTTCTTTTTTTTTTTCATTTTTTTCATTTTTATTTTTTTTTCTTTTTTATTTTTTCCTTGTTTGTTTTGTTTTTTTTATTTTGTTTTTTATTAGTGTGTTTGTGTGTGTTTTTTTTGTTTTTTTTGTAGTGTTTTTTATTATTTTTGTTTTGTTGGTGTGTTTTTTGGTTTTTTTTTTTGTTTTTGGGTTTAATTATTTGTTTGTTGTGTTGTGTTTTGGGTTTGTTTGGGTGGTTTTTTTTTGTTTTTTGTTGTGTTGTGTTTTTTTTTTTGTTTTTGGTAATTGGTTAGGTTTGGATGTTTGTTGTGTTGGGGGGTTTTTTAAAAGTGCTGTTGTTGTTTTTTTTTTTGTAATTAATTTTTTGTTTTTCTGTTTAAAAAAAAGAACGTAAAAGGCCAACACTATAACATCACAATTAAGATAAAGAGAAATACATTGAAAGAACACCAAATATATTAAAGACATACAATCAAAATGGTTCTGCGTAGGGCTTACCCTTGTGACCCACATAGCTCCCTCATTAGCCTTATCAAACCATTAAAGGTGCCCATTCACTTGTTGAGCAACACCATGGAGGGCCCCGGTGGAGCCCTATTGGGATCCCCCCTTCTTTAATCTGTGTGGATAAATAATGCATCCACATTAACCTGTGAAAGAAGGCTTAAAACAATATTCCCATGCTCTCCACTTTGTCAGTACACAAGTGATAGCTTCATGTTAATGAGACGCCTGTTGAGGTACATAGTGAAGGGAGTCATTCATCCGCCATCATTGGAGGGAGAGGTTATACTTGTGATTCCTTGTGAAAGACAAAACCCTATCGCGGTTGGAGACTATAATGTGAGTAGAAGACGGCACAGGCACAACAGCAATGCATAAGAAAACAGGTTGTGCAATCGCATAAACCCACTGTACAGTCATATTGGATGTGGTGCAAAAATATACTGGCAAGTTTATGAACCACTACAACCTAATTCGAAGGATCCAATTAGAATCAATGTGGCTTAATGGCACTACCATAGCGAACAAAGCACCCATCCCTTTGCCACCATCGCGAGAACCACACATTGTAGGAAAGGCAGGAACAATAAAGCATAAAATTTGGGTGGCCCTTAGGACTTGACATCACCACAACCAAAATCCTGACCGCCACGTGGTAACTAAGTAACCAACCCCTACATACAAGACCAAAAAGTGAGACATAAAATGTGAGAGCCATATATGGCGAGTAATGCAAAATGCAAAATGTATGAAAGGACGACATGTGTGGTAGCATGTAGAAGAGGTCGAACAATGAGGAGGTAAGGTGACATTGGGGGTTGAGGCCAAACCCATGGACAACCAAGTCGTAGCTTTGGACAAGTGGCCACCCTCAAGCTTAAAGCCCGCAAAAGTGCGCATGGTAGGGGGGGTGAGCCCAGGGAATGGGGGCTCACACCGTGCATAGTAGGTGTTATGTGCGTGTCTGTTAAGTTATGTGCAAAGTGAAGAAAATAGGCTAAGGGGCACGAGGGAGGTTGAGCCGCACTTCTGTATGCCCAAATGGCTAGACAAAACTCATGTCGTACGCTTTGGAGCAATGCCACTAAACCTTATTGGCACCTCTTTTCCATGAGGACTAGAATTCGACTGGACATCTCATCGCAAATTCGACAAGGATAAAAGTGTTAGGGTCTTGGATACGAGATGTCCAATGATAACTTCTGGTGTGAGGTTTTTACGCGAAAAATCTTTGGTTCATTGGGGCTTTGGGCCAGTGTGGTGGTAGGGGGCCGGTGGGAGTCGATGCTGGGGGCACTATTGAAAGTAATTCCCTAACAATGGTTTGGAAATGTTGTCAAGCTGAAAGAGAATCCAATCGCCCGACTCAATGGGTGAAACCAAGAGTGAGGAAAAGACGAGGCCACTTGGACCTAGCACTTGTCATCTTGAAAGATTCTGTCGCGATGTGGGGAAGAAAGAAATAAATTGTGCTCGCAGTTTGCAAAAGACAATGAGAAAAGGCAAAGGAATCCAATCCAGGTGGCAGCACTTGCGAGCATGAAACAATCTACCACTGCGTGGGACCAAGCTGTTGCGTCATGCCATCGTTGAGCCCAACAGAAGGGCAACTTATCCCAAGTGTGTCAATAAAAGTGCGTTCACATGGAAAACTATCCAATGTACGAAAAATGATTCAAAAATTAATAACCCAAGAACCGGTGGTCGGAAAAAGGGTTGGTAAAAAGGAAAAATGTACTATTTGAAAGGACAAACAGGGTTATAAGGGTGGATGGGGGTGTCGGTGAACATAGGAGGCGTTCACATGGAAAAGCGTCACAACAAAGGAAAAAGGAAACAAAGAGAAGGGACAGCCCCAAGGGTGGGGTGAACATGCACGGGTGGGTGGAGAAGGGACCCCATCACGATAAAATCAGGCCATGGCATACATGCATGATTAAAGTGAGGTATATACAGGGGGTATGCATCATAGACATGTAGGGACTCATCCCCACACTAAAAACCTTAACGAACAGGGTTAGATGCAGCAACACAACCTAGGACACGTCAATCGACTGGACCCTGGAGTCCCCACACTTAAAATATAACGTACACTTGCAATCATAAGAATAAGGTTAGAAAGACTTGGCCCGTTTCCCATATGGTCGAAGGAACCGTCACTACTACAGAAGGGTTGAAGTCGACTGGAGGAGGTACCACGGCTCGCTCCAGCATTCAGCCAGCATGGTAGGGACCATGCAGCAACACCCAGGGAGGTAGCTGGTTGATGAAGCCTGTCGAGGTAGGTGTCGTTGACGAAGGAGAGTCACTCAACTCACAGGCACTCAAATGGGATGAGAGAACAGTCACTCACCCCATAACTTGCATCATGCGAGTGAATATTGATGGAAACCCAGATCTCACACCCGATTTAGGAATCGACAAGGAAATGGTGCAGAGGGAGTATGCCAAGGTGTACAATTGATGGTACATCAGTGCGTCCAACCCGTCTGGCATAGGTACAAGGAGGAAGGCCAGGGAGGCTTGTAGTGCAGTGCACATAATAGAGTGGCGTGTCCTGTGACGATAGCAAAGACCCATCCCATGGGTGCATAGGGAAACAGAAACGTACCTGACGCCAATTGTCGTAATGTCTCTCAAGCCTCACCTCTCAATAATTGATTGATGAAACACTAGTCACACTCAACCCACCCTCTGTCTCACTCTTTGTTGAAAGATACAGGAGGGCAACCTGTTCCTGAAACCCATTGATATAATCTTCATTATCACTTGTGCAGAGGTTGTATTCCTTGTGCGCATTTGATGGTGCAACTGTGCATCCTACCCTGTGTCGGCATACAGTGCAAGAAGGAAGGCCAAGGGGCCTTATGGTGTAGTGCACAGGAACAAATCGTGCGTTGTGCATTGAGAGGCCCAACCTGTGCATGCAACACTCCAATCACACATCTCCCCTCTCATTTGGTTTGAAGGGAAAGACTGATCACTCAGCCCACCCTCTCTCTCACGCTCACTGATAGATACAGAGGGCAACCCATACTCACGTCCCCATCCTATTAGGATGAAAACTCACATCACTCAAGGGGTTGGTGATGAAGATCGTGTCGGCTGTTGTTGTCACTAGAGTGTTGAAGATGATGTGTACCCAGGGAGGTAGATTACACGTCGGGTACTTCAATGATTTATATGAAAGATCGCTTGTTAAGGAGGGCAGACGGACTGATATTGCAGAGACAGCGCACCAAGGTAGGTGGTTTCAAATTTCTTGCTGGAAAGGTTCTACTGATGAATCAGCTATCCTGAACTGCGGGGTGTTACCACCTTTCCCACAGTCAGCTTCTCGCCCAAGGGTGTTTCCACCTTTTCTTGGAACAAGGCCTGCTATGACAGGGAATTTCTTCCTTTTCTCCCATAACAGTTTGTTTGTTTGTTTTTGTTATATATACTTTTCTTTTTTTTTTCACTAATAAAGAGAATGGTAGAAATACCATGTGTTAGGACCAACCTTGCCACCGTTGTTGGATTAGACGAGAAGAGAACAAGGTAGCATTGAGAGGTATCTGTGAGGGGCTAGCAGAACAAGACGGCCTCATGAGGAAGATCATAAGGGCTATCAGAAGCACAAAGAGAATGATAGTGGGATACCCAAAAGGAAAAGGGTGAGTCGACTATGATTATTAAGATCCCCAGGAGGGAAATACTTCTTCAGATGATAGCCATTGATCACAAAAGGATCATCAGATGCATCAACGGTTTGCACCTGAATAGAGCCATTAGGATTGATGACAGCAAGTACCTAGTACGGGCCCATTCACCTTTGTTGAAGCTTTCCGAATCTCGAATCATAGGCCAGGACAAGATCACCTTCTTTAAACTCCTTGTGCTTGATGAAACTGTCATGATAGGTCTTGCGTCGTGCTTGAGTGGTTTCCATATATTGTAGGGCCATCTGCTGAATCTCATCCAAACATTCAAAGTGCATGAGACGGCATTGTAGTGACTCATCATCTCCCAAGCGTTCTTTAACTGCCACTAGCAAAGAGGGAAATTCCAGCTCAACAGGGAAGATGATTTATGTTCCATACACTAGCTGGAAAGGGGTATATCCTATAGCCACCTTATGGGAGGTTTTGTATGCCTAGAGGGCCTCTATAAGTCGATCGTCCCAGTCGCAACGATGTGCGACAATCGTTCTTGTCAGGATCGAGCAAAGGATGCGATTGGCGACTTCAACTTAGCCATTGTCTCTAAGGTAGTAAGGAGTGGACTTGCGATGGCGGATCTTATACACAGCTCCATCAGCTCCTCCATGATTTTGTTAAGGAAATGAGTACCATTGTCACTTATCAGCTCGAGGGGACTACCAAAACGGGTGTGATAATATTCTTGTACATGAACAGGGCTACACTGTTACCATCGTCCCGCTTTAGAGCTTTAGCTTCACACCACTTTGTGACATAATCCGTATATATAATATGTATCTATTTTGTTCTGTCTGGTAGGTGGATCAATGGGACCCACAAAATCAATCTCCCACTTCTCGAATAGCTTTAGGGGAAGAATACATTGCAGTGGCATGGCACTTGTTTTGGTGGGTTTTCCCATTTGCGTATCACATCTCTTGCAGTAGTCATATGCATCCTTGTGGAGGGTCAGGCACCAGTATCCTCCTAATAGAGCCTTCTTGGCTGTTTCTTCTCTTGCAAAGTGTCTACCACATGGTTTGTCATGGTATGCTTTCAATACTATGCCGATTTCATCCCCTGCAACACATCTTCTTAGTACTTCATCTTTGCCCGTCTTGTACAGTGCACTGTTGAGCAAGGTGTAGGGAGCTGATTCTAACAGAAGCTTATTCTTCTCATGGCTTGAGATGCTAGGAGGACCTGTTGAGTTTCCAGGAGGTTGGCTATATCTGCATACCAGGGAGTAGTTGTTTCGACTAGAAACAAGGAAGCATCAGGAAGGTCTGGATCATCATGTTCCTCTCTTGTACTTTGAGGGATCCGTGATAGATGATCGGCTAGGATATGGGAATGGCCAATCTTAGTAACCACTTCAAAATCAAACTCCTAGAATAGGAGCAACCATCTCATTAGTCGTCCTTTGACATCTGTGTTGAGTGTTGAAATGACTTGTTTTTTGGCTGATTTTTGTTGTTTTTGAGAGCTGAATGGTTGATTTTATGGGATGATTGATTGATTTGGAAGTGGATTGAGAGTGTTTTGGATGATATTGATTGTGTTTTGGAAGATCATGATGTTTGTTGATGGTTCTGTGATGTTTTGATAGGTTCTGAATGGTTCTGTATACCTTCTGTTTTGTTCTGTTTTGGTCTGTTTTTGTTCTGATTGTCTTCTGTAAGGAGGGATGGAGTATAGATTGATGAAGAATGAGATATTGTGAAAGCTTAGTGAATGGTTTGTGAGAGTTTGGAATGATTTGAGAGTGAGTTATGAAGTTTTGATGACCTTCTGTAACCTTCTGTAGGTCTTCTGTAGAGCTTCTGCTTCTGTTCTGTTTCTGTTCTGCTTCTGTACTGTAGCTGTTCTGGTACTGTTCTGTAGACTGTTCTGTAAGTGTTCTGTGGAATGTATGTGTGACTTTTGGGAAAGTTTTCTAGCCTTGGAAAGAGGTGAATACAAGTGCAAAAGAGCTGAAAGAAGTGGAAGAAGTAGCTGCTGAAGACTCAAGAGAAGACTAGAGTGAAGTGATAGTAGTGAGCTGTGAAGAGACACTGTAGAGGCTCTGGTGACCCTTCATATCAGACATACCTCTTGGGAGGGGTATCCACGACCTAAGAGTGATTATTGAGAGTAATTTTTGAGAGATTGTAGTGAGGATATGATGTATTATTGATGGAGTGTGTGAGAGAGAGTCAGAGATAGCCAATTCTACTCAAACAGAGTGATTGTATATGAGAGATTGAGAGAGAAGACTATGAAGATATTGAAGATGAATACTATGTGATGTATTTCCATTCAAAGATGGTGTACTTCTTTGCTTTCTTTGTGATATTGATGGATTCTATGAGGATGTTGAAGAATATGGTTGATTCTATTAAAAACCGTGGGAGATTTACATGATGCTGCATGAAGATTTGTTGTGCCTGGTGTTCTTTTCTTCATTGTGATCATATGAAACATGAAAAACAAGCTTGTTGATGTTACAAGATAGACTTTCTTGCAAGAGAATTCCCTTTTTCCTTGGTGTTCCTCTCGGGGCTCCATGTTTTTGGTGCGCAGCCGGGGAAACTTGCCATCAACAAGCACCAAAAGAGGCTGAAAATGAAGGAATTGGCATTGCCAATAAGAGAAGAATTCAATGGATGTCTGTAAAATTCCTTCTTCCACTGAAGAGTTGGAATTCCTCATAATCAAAGCCACTTTTCACAAGAAGTTCATCCCACAATGGCGGAAACATATCACCATCATGATGCATGCTCTATGTGGTGGACAGTTTCCTCTTCTTATTGAAGCAGCAGAAACTTGCATCTTGGTGGCAAACTGTTTGGGAACAAACTGAAGAACAGAAACAGAGAGAATGAACATCCATGGAAGATTTGACATTCATTGAGAAGTTTCCAGACAACATCAAGTGGGAGATTGTGAAGAAGCTTCAGGAGTCTTGGTCTGTAGAGGTTCACAAAGACAAGAAGGAAAAGAGTTGGAATTTGTTCGTGGACGCTCAACAGCAAGATACATGGGATGCTTGGTGTACTGATAATCTTCTGTTTGTTCAATTAGCAACCCACTGGAAGTTGGTAGACAGAGTGTTTTTCACAACATACACTATTGAAACCATCAGAAGCTGGCATTACTATGATGATGGCACCACCACCATGCTCAGACGTATGCATTTTGACACCTTCAGAACCGAATACCTTCCTCTGTGCAGTGGCATGAAAGCAGAATTTAGGGACGTTGAAAAGAAAGAAGTAGAAGAAATGTTGGCAAGAGAGTCCTCCAGAGACTGAAGCCTTCTGTTAACCCTCTGTGGAGCACTAACAACATAGTGGAGTCAACCCCCTGATGAATGACGCGATAAAAAGGCAAGCGTTAGAACGAGTCCAGAGGTACGTAAGAAGAGAGAAAGCAAGAATCAGAGCCGAGAGCGAGCTCGCAGCAGAAGCCGCCTTTGACGCCCTTGCGGAACTCTTTACAGAAGTCCCAATGGCACATCAAGCCCTTCCTCCTCCTGCTGGAGGTCCACTTCCAAGCCAGATCCGTCCTGGAAATATTGATGACAGACCAGCGAATGTAGTTCCATTGCCAGTTTTTAAGGGAGAGTGCAATGAAGACCCTGATCTTCATGTAGCAGAGTTTATGGTAGCGTGTGTGGCTAACAATGCCAGAACCCCTGAGCATTAGTTGGCAATATTCCCCGCCACTTTCAAGGGCGCGGCGTTTCAGTGGTATGAGAGACAAGCAGCAGGAACTTTTGGCACATGGGACGACTTGAAGTTGGCCTTCCTCACTAAATTCAGGCGTGAAGGTTTTGAAGAGCGGATGAGAGAGGAATTTATGAACCTAAGTCAGTCCTCTGGAGAAAGAGTGGAAGCCTATGTCTCGCGAATGGAATCCATCCTGAAGAGATGGACTAACCATAATCTAGATGATGGCATTCAGAAGGGAGTGTTTCTCAGAGGATTACAACCAGAAGTCCGTAAGTTTGTGGAGCTGCAAAGACCAGCCACCCTGCAAGCTGCAACAGAAGGTGTAAGACTGTACGATGAAGTGGAAGCTAGATTAGCAATGAATACAGGAAGAGGAGTCCTACCTCCTCTGGTGCCAGGAATGATGTACCCACCAAATGCAGTTCCAGGGACTGTTCCCTATCCCTACCAACAGATGCCCCCGGTATCACAGTACAGTGCACCAAATCCACAGTGGCCACAATCCATGCCTCAAATGATGGTTCAACCGCAACAACAATGGTCCCAACCAATCTCCTCAATGCAAAATCAACAGCAACAGTGGAATCCTACCAACTGGAGCCAACAGCCAACAGTTCAAACAGGAGCACTGAATCAGAACCAGAACAGAGACCCCTCTGTACCAACCCAACCAGTTTATGCAGTGATTACAGAAACTCCTCAAAACCCTCCTGCCAGTACGTCCGGAGGAGAAAGCTTGAAGGATTATTTATCCAACTCAGTTGCAAACATAAAAAAAGAGTTGATGGATGTGATTACAGAACAACTACAGACGCTGAAAGTGAATACCGCTAGCATATCCAACGTTGCAGGAGCAGGAAGAGATGTGATGCGGTCAAATACTTGGTGTGGTAAGTGTCATCAAGCAGGCCATTTAGCCACTGAATGTACACGAAAACCAACCATCCCTGGAGCCTTCTGTTCCTACTGTTTGCGGAAGAACCATACAGAGGACATTTGCTCTCTGAAGGAGATGCATGATAGGCGAAGAAAGGAAGAAGACGCAAGATTCAACCTGCTGGAATCCAAAATGACCACACAAGATATTGGACCCAAACCTAGAGAGTTTGGTCCTAATTTCGGACCCAGAAGATTTCCCTCTCAAAGTTACAGAGGAAGACAGTCTGGCGGTGGTCAGAGATCAGAAGTGGAGTGTTACAGATGCGGAGAAAAGGGACACATTTCACCAAATTGTCCAAATCCTCGAAGGTCAGTGGATTACAAGCCCTTATGCAGTCGTTGCAAAGGAGAAGGCCACACTGCAAAAGACTGTCCAAGCCCAGCCCCAGTGAAAAACAGTGCTACTGATAGTCCGGTCAAGGCCCAAGAGCCTACTTCCAATTTAGTGGAATTGGAAGTTGCTGCCATCACTCGTGCAAAGCAGAAGGAACCACCTATCCAGAAAGAAAATAACCCTCCTGCCAGAACAGTGAAGTTCAGTCTTCCACCAGAAGAACAGAACAGAACAGAGCCTAACAGTGCCGTACAGAGCCCTACAGTGCCACAGAGAGTTACAGAGACAGTTACAGAGACAGGACCAGAGGTCCAGGAGGCAGAAGAGGAGGAAGTGCCACAAGTGGCAGAAGAAGTTTCTGTAATGCCTCTGTTGGAAGAAAGAGGGAAAATGAAAATGGGTGTTGCCCCATTCCCTAACCGATTAGAGAAGCCAGTGGATCCTATTAAGGAATACGATCTGGTTAGAGATCTAGATACCTTTAAACCAAACCTCACATTTCGACAATTATTGATGTTGTCTCCCAGTTGCCGGAAAAGATTCAAAAGCATACTGACAAAAAGACGTGGTTTAAGGATTGCTCCCTCCACAGTGACAAAGTCCAACAAGGCTCCAGAGCCTGTAAAAGAAGTGGATGTGGCTAATGCTTTTCTAGATCCGGGTACTCCAGAGACTGGCGTGTGGATAGAAGGCTGCTTCATTGCAAATGCACTGATTGATGGAGGTTCATCAGTAAACATTATGACAGAGGTGACAATGAAGGATCTAGGCTTACAAGGTGTGCAACCAACCCAATGGCTCATCAGACTGGCGGATCAGAGCAGAATCAAGCCTCTGGGCATTCTTCCATATGTGAAGACTACAGTGGCGGGAAAAGATTATTGGCTGACCTATTTGGTGGTGAAGCCAAACTCTTATGGTACATCCTATCCTCTGTTACCGGGCAGACCATGGCTTTTTGAAGCCCGAGCAAGGACGGATTGGTTCAAAGGAACCTTGACCTTGGGCAGAGGACCCAACAAAGTGGTGCTGAAACTGTATGGTTCTCAAAAAGGACATGGATCCACCTCCTTGGAATTATCTTCTGATTCCCCTAACGAGGCTACGGATGGAACATCAGCAGACGAAGATGCTGTCAAACAGATCCTTCCCAAGAAAACAGTGGCACATTCCTTAACAGTGGATACTGTAAGCCGACTTCCAAAAGATGCAAAGCCATTATCAATGGGTGAATACTTCCTACCTGAATCAGGAATGACTTCTGAAATCACTTCTGACAGTGAGATAGAAGCATGGATGTACTGCTCTCCCTGTTACATGGCCACAGGGGAAGCAGAAGCAGATACAGAGACAGAGGCAGGAGAGGAACCAGAGAATCTGTTCTTCTGTTACAGAGCTCCTACAGAAGCAGAAGCAGAAGCAGAAGCAGAGACAGAAGAGGTTGGATATGATATGGACGAAGAAGATTATGAAAGTGAGCCAGAAGAATCTATCCCACCTGAAGAGGATACATTTGAGGAAGAAGTTTCAGAAGCATCAGAAGCCGATGAGCTTATGCTATGGGACAGAATGGTGATGGTACCATTTGGTCTGGTAAATGGATCTTCTCATATGCAAAATCTTTATAAGAAATGGATTAAGAAGAGCAAGCCGTCTTTCAGCAGTGGCTCATGCCGTCCTAACTCATCTTTGCCAAACAAAGATGATGATGATGCATCGTGCCAACAAGCACCAATCCAACAAACCCAACAGGCATCAGAGGGTTCCTGTTATGTGACGTTCCTGGATGTATCATCAGAAGATGAGTCTTCAAGCCAAGACGTAATTAATCTTGAAACCAACTCCGAAACGGCGCTTATCCCATTCCAACGTCTTAAGGAGCAACCTAAGTCTCCACCAAAAGAAGAAGTTGGTTCTAGTGGGACATCAGAAGAGGACATCACTCCTTTGAAGGAGTCGGATCTGTATCCAGAAGCAGTCCGCGGGACCTTCATCCGTGAAGTAGAAGGTGAAAGGCAGTTAACCTTTGTGGATGCAGAAGGCACTGAACGCCACTTGAAGGTGGGTAGCAGTCTCCCAGAAGAGGAATTGTCAACTTTGTACAATTTGTTGAAAGAGAATTTGGACGTGTTTGCGTGGTCTTACAAAGACCTAAAGGGGATTGATCCCACAATATGTCAACATCATATTGACTTGGAGCCTGATGCCAAGCCAGTACGGCAACGCCAGAGGCGAATGAACCCGAATTATTCCACATTGGTGAAAGCGGAGCTGCTGAAGCTTCTGGAAGCCGAGTTCATTTATCCAGTGGCAAACAGTGAATGGGTTTCACCCATCGTGGTTGTACCCAAGAAGAATGGAAAATTGCGAATATGTGTGGATTTCCGAAAGCTTAATTCCAAGACAAAGAAGGATCACTTTCCAATCCCTTTCACAGACCAACTGTTGGACACAGTGGCAGGACATGAACTTTATTCTCTTCTGGATGGATTCAGTGGATACAACCAGGTGCAAATCGCAGAAGAAGACCAATCCAAAACAACCTTCACCACAGAATGGGGGACCTACGCTTACCGAGTGATGCCATTTGGGCTCTGCAATGCCCCTGCTACTTTCCAACGAGTCATGATGGCTGCATTTCAAAATCATCTGCATGACTTTATTGAGGTATATTTGGATGACTTCTGTGTCTATAGTTTGATCAGTGAACACTGGGACCACCTGGAGCAATGCTTTGATCGATGCCGGGAGTATGGGATTTCCCTCAACCCCGACAAATGCATCTTTGGGGTCTCTTCTGGAGTCTTGTTGGGCCACATTGTCTCTGCACAAGGGATATCAACAGACCCTGCAAAAATCGAAAAGATCTCAGCTCTGACAGCACCCACCAACCTCAAACAGTTGAGGGGATTCCTAGGCCATGTGGGTTACTACAGAAGGTTCATAGCTCACTTTGCAACAAAGGCAACCTCCTTGCACAAGCTCCTGAGGAAAGATGCAGAGTTTACTTGGACAGAAGAATGTGACAAAGCCTTCCACACTCTGAAGCAGTGTCTGATAGAGGCACCCATCCTGCAACCTCCTGATTGGACGAAAGAGTTCCACGTACACACTGATGCATCAATTGAAGGTTTAGGTGCTGTCCTCTGCCAGAAGGGATCCTCGAAGTTGGATCAACCGATCTATTATGCAAGCCGAAAAGTCACTGATAGGGAACGGAACTATACAGTGACCGAGCTGGAGTGCTTGGCAATGGTGTTTGCCTTGGAGAAGTTTCGCCATTACCTCCTATCTACCCCCTTTAAATTTTACGTGGATCATGAGGCCCTATCCTTCTTGATGAACAAAGCAGATGTGAAAGGACGAATGATGAGATGGCTCCTTTTATTCCAGGAGTTCGACTTTGAGGTGATTACTAAGCCTGGTCGTTCCCATGTTCTGGCTGATCATCTGTCACGTATCCCACAAACTGCAGACGAGGAACGAGATGACCCAGACCTCCCTGATGCTTCCCTATTCTTGGTGGAAACTGTAACTCCCTGGTATGCGGACATTGCCAATTTGCTGGCAACCCAACAATACCCTCCTGGTATTTCTAGTCGGGAAAGGAAGAAGCTCATGATAGAATCAGCCCCATACACCTTGCTAGGTGGTGCACTGTACAAGAAGGGCAAAGATGAAGTACTCAGAAGATGCGTTGCAGGAGAAGAGATTGGGATTGTTTTGAAGGCTTGCCACGACGAGCCATGTGGAGGTCACTTTGCAGGAGAAGCTACGGCCAGGAAGGCTCTGCTAGCTGGATATTGGTGGCCTACCATTCACAAAGATTCCTATGATTACTGTAAAAGATGTGATGCTTGTCAAAGAATGGGGAAACCCACGAAGACAAGTGCCATGCCATTGCAACCTATCCTTCCGTTGAAGCCGTTTGAGAAGTGGGGCATCGACTTCGTAGGTCCAATCGATCCTCCTACCAGAAGGAAACAGAACCGATACATCCTCGTATGTACAGATTATGTCACAAAGTGGTGTGAAGCTAAAGCCCTAAAGCGGGACGATGGTAACAGCGTGGCCCTGTTCATGTACGAGAATATCATCACCCGTTTTGGCAGTCCCTTAGAGCTGGTAAGTGACAGAGGCACTCATTTCCTCAACAAAGTCATGGAAGAGTTGACAGAGTTGTATAAGATCCGCCATCGTAAGTCCACTCCTTATTACCCCAGAGCCAATGGCCAAGTCGAAGTCACCAATCGCATCCTCTGCTCGATTCTGACAAGGACGATTGCCGCACATCGTCGTGATTGGGATGATCGACTTACAGAGGCCCTCTGGGCGTACAGAACCTCCCATAAAGCAGCAACGGGACAAACACCTTTCCAGTTGGTGTATGGAACAGAAGCTGTTTTTCCTGTTGAACTGGAACTACCCTCTTTGAGAGTGGCGATCAAAGAGCGTTTGGGGGATGACGATTCACTGCAACGCCGTCTCCTGCACTTGGAATGTTTGGATGAAATTCGTAGGATGGCTCTACAGTGCATGGAAGCCACGCAAGCTCGACGTAAGGCTTACCATGACAGTTTCATCAAGCACAAGGAGTTCAAAGAAGGTGATTTGGTCTTAGCCTATGATTCACGATTTGGCAAGTTTCCTGGCAAGCTCCAACAGCGGTGGATGGGCCCCTATAAGGTACTTGCAGTCAACCCTAATGGCTCTGTCCAAATACAGACCCTGGATGCCTCTGATGATCCCTTTCTGATCAATGGTTATCGCCTGAAGAAGTACTTCCCTCCTTGGGGATCTTGACAATTACGGACACTTGATCCTTTCCCTCGTTGGCATGGCACTGTACTTCTTATGATGCTACTTCTGATAGCCGTTCTTCAATCACTCCTGCTGAAGTGGATGCAACCCTCTGTTCCCTCAAAACCTCCTTTCAGCCTTGATCTCTTATATTCTATTTTCCACCAGCGACAGTGGCGAGGTTGGTTTTGACACATGGTTTTTCTACCATTCCCTTGCTCAATATTAAAAAAAAAAAACAAAATATATCGGTTATGGGAGAAAAGGACTTAGGTCCCTGTCATGCCGACCTATCCTTCGAGAAAAGGTGGAAACACCCTCGGGGATAGGGAAAAAAGAGAAGAAGAAAAAGAGAAAAAAAAAAACAAACAAAAAACAAATCTGTTATGAGAGAAAAGGAAGCAATTCCCTGTCATAGCAGGCCTCGTTCCAAGAACAGGTGGTAAACACCCTTGGGCGGGAAGCTGGCTGTGGAAAAGGTGGTAACACCCAGCAGTCCAGAAAGTGGATTCATTAATTGATATCCCTCGGATCCAATTCCGAAGCTGCCTCCCTTGGTACGCTGTGTCCTGGGTCTCTTTGCAAAGTGACTACCTGTCCTCTAGCAGATGACATGTTCTATTCACCACAATATTCGATTTGATGGCTACCTCCCTGGGTACGCCTCTTCCACAGCTGCTGACGCGATCTTCATCGACAAACCCTTGAGTGATGTGAGCTTTCATCCTAACCGGATGGGGAAGTGAGTATGGTTGCCCTCTGTAACTATCAACAGAGAGTGAGACAGAAGGTGGGGCGAGAGACCAGTCTTTTCCCTTCCAATCGAATGAGAGGTGAGAAGTATGAATGAAGTGTTGCACGCACGGGATGGGCCTCTCAATGCACAAAGCACAATTTGTCCCTGTGCACTGCACCATAAGGCTCCCTTGCCTTCCTTCTCGCACCGTATGCCGGCCCAGGGCGGGATGCACAGTTGCACCATCAACTGCGCACAAGGCATACACTTTTGCACAAGTGACTGTGAGGATTACATCAATGGGTTTCAGGAAAAGGCTGCCCTCCTGTATCTATCAACAGAGAGTGAGACAGAGGGTGGGTTGAGTGTGACTGGAGTTTCTTCAATCAAATACCGAGAGGTGAAGATTGAGGGACGTTACGACACTTGGAGTCAGGTATGTTTCTGTTTCCCTGTGCACCCACGGGATGGGTTTTTACCGTCATCACAAGACACATCACCCTGTTCTGTACACTGCACCCTAAGGCTCCCTTGCCTTTCTCCTTGCACCTATGCCAGACGGGTTGGACGCACTAATGCACCGTCAATCGTGCACCCTGGCATACTCCTTCTGCACCATTTCCCCCTTTGTCGATTCCTCAACCGGGTATGAGATATGGGTTTTAATTATTCTTCTGCGAGTGATATTAGTCATGGGGCGAGTGACTGTTCCTTCATTCCAAATTGAGTGACTGGGAGTTGAGTGCAATATCCCTCATCATCGACAACGAATTTCCTGCGATTCCTTCCATCAGCTACCTCCCTAGGTGCTGTGGCGTGGTCCCTGCCATGACAAACGTGTGCCCAGAAGATGCCTTGGTCCCTCTAGCGCCGACAACAACACTGGACGTGCCATCGATATTCAACCTTGATTCTTGACGCACCGGGCCAAGTTTTTCTAACCCTACAACTTCTGTCTCTTAGTGATGTTCATGTTTTAAGTGTGGGGAAGTTAGTGGATGGTCTGTGGCATGGTCCTAGGTTCCTAATGCTCGGTTAACCCTATCCATTAAGGTCTTAAGTGTGGGGACGCGTCCCTGCGCGTCTACATTGCATACTCATCTACATATGCCTTATCTTGCTCATGCATGTATACCATGACTTGCTTTTACCCTCCTGGGGTCCCTTCCCACCCGCCCGGTTATGTTTCACTCACCCTTGGGGCTGTTTCCTTGCAGTTTTCCTTCATTCCCTGATTTTGAGGTTTTTCCATGTAAATGCACCCTACGTTCACTTAAATCCAAATCCAACCTTATAGACCTGTTCCTCTCTTTGAACGGACCATTTTTCCTTTTTACCTACCCCTGTTCCGGTGCACGGTTTTTGAGTTATTAATTTTTGAACCATTTTACACAATTCAGACGGTTTTCCATGTGAACGCGCTTTTCTTGCTTCGGAACCGTGATCTGACATCATAGCCCTAACCAAAGCTTTTCCCCTGCCATTTTTTCTTTTTATTCCACATCATTCTGATACACGGTTTGTCCGTTATTAATTTTCCGGGTTTTTAAGCCTTTTTCGTGCGTATTTTTGATATTTTTCTATGTGAACTTGCCCTATTGGCATCGGAATTCCAATTTGATTTGACAGCCGTGTCCGCTATGCCTTCCCCTACCTTTTCCCTTTTTCCTCTACCCTTTTTCGATGTTCGGATTTTTACTTATTAATTTTTAAATGACTTTTCGGGAGTATTTTTGGAGTTTTTCACATGTGAACCCCTCCTATTTCCGCCGGAACTGCATTTTAACATGATAACCCTGTGCCACCCCTTCCTGCGGACATTTTTTCTTCTTACTGCATGTCATTCCGGTGAACGGTTTGTTCGATATTAATTTCCGATCCCATTTTCGGGTTTTGTTTTTGGGTTTTTCCCATGTGAACGCGTCTTACCTCAGTCGGAATTCTGTTTTGATATGATAGGATTGTCGGGCACATCTTTCTGCACAGTTTTCCTTTTTCCCACACCTCATTCTGATGCACGGATCTTTCGATATTAATTTTTAAATTACGTTTTTGGTTCGTTTTTTGTGTTTTTTGCACGTGAACGTCCTTTACCCCTCCCGGAACCTCCGTCCCATATTTTCCTTGTTTTCCCCCTGTTGTCCTGCCCACTTTTTGTTTTTACGCTATTTCGTTTTGACATCCGGATTGGGAGTTATTCATTTTTCTTTATTTTTATGTTTTTCTTGCGCCCGTTTTGCGCGTGAACGCGCCCTTTTTCGATTTTACGCATCCCCACGCGCCTCGGTCGTGTCCGTGTAACCCGTACCGTCTTCCCCGCGCCATTTCAATCCCGTCACGGCAAATTTTTTTTACCCCGCCCCGCGCACGCGCGCGGGACGGGGGTACACGCCCTTGCCCCCCACCCCTTCCCCCCACCTGCCCACCCCATGGCCCCCATGGGCCCCCACCCCTTTCCCCTAACTGCCTACCCCTTCCCCCCAACCGCCCGTCTCTCTCCCTCTCTTTCTCTCTCTCTCTTTCTTTCTTTCTTTCTCTCTCTCTCTTTCTTTCTCTCTCTCCTCCTGCGTCCTCTACCTCCCTGCCATCTCCAGCGCCTCCCTCCCCTCCTTCTCCTTCTCCCTACCCCCCCGCCATTTCTTCCCCCCCCGGCGGCGTGCTTTCTCCCCGCCCTCCTGCTTTCCCCCCGCCCTCCTGCTCTTCCCCCACCCTCCTGCTCCTCGCCTTCCCCCAGCGCCTCCCTCCCACGCTATCGCATTCTTCCCTACCCCCCCCAGCACCTCGCATACCCCTCCTCCCTCTTCGTCGCAGTGTCCGCAGCCCCCTCCTCCTTCTCCTTCGCTGCCGGCCACGCCCACGCCACCCTACCCCTCCTCCTTCTCCGTCGCAGTGCCCGCAACCTCCCTACCCCTCCTCCTTCTCCGTCGCAGTGCCCGCAACCTCCCTACCCCTCCTCCTTCTCCGTCGCAGTGCCCGCAACCTCCCTACCCCTCCTCCTCCTTCGCCGCTGCCCACACCACTCCTTCTCCTTCTCCTTCTCCACGCCCCACGCCACCCCTTCTTTGTCTTCTCCCATTTCTCCTCCCTCCAGCGCCGCCTTGCCTTCTACTCCCTCCAGCGTCTCCTCCCGCCGCCTGCAGTCGCCGCCCCGCTGGACCCTGGTCGCCCGCCCTCTGAACGTTCGTCGCCGTCTGCCACGACCGCCGCCTGCAGTCGCCGCCTCCACCTCCTGTCGCCTCCCTCCACACCCCCACCTCCAACCTCCACCAGCTAACCTAGGTTAGTCACTTAACTAACCTCAGTTAGCAACTAACCTCACTTAGTTACACCTTAACTAACTTAACTAAACTAACTTAGTTAAAATCTAACCTACCTCCCTTAGTCAACACCTAACTTAACTCACTTCGTTAGACTTAATTAACTAACTTAGTTAGTCAGAACTAACCTAGGTTGATTTCCCTGACTAACATGACTAACCTAACTTAAGTGACTTAAGTGATTAATGTGACTTGTGCTAATGTGACTTCTGTGATTTATGTGATCAATGTGCCTTACTTAATCACAACCTTCATTTTTTCATAAAAAAATGTCAAAAAATTTCTAAAAAATTCCTTCGGTCTTTTGCCAATTTTTGGACCATTGTCTGCTAGGAATTGCCTTTCCTATAATTTTAGAAAAATCCATCTTTCCTAAATTACCCATAAATTGCCAAAAAAATAGGAAAAATCATTTAAAAATTGTAAAAATTTGTCAAAAATTCTAAAAACATTCTAAAAAATTCCCCTCACCTCCCTTGCTCATTTTCCATTTATTCAAATAGATAAAAAATTACAACTACAAATACAATAAAATAAATAAAAATAAAAACCCAACCTCAATCAACTTAATACATCTGCTAAGGTGTTATTTGTTGTTTCATCAGTGCTTTTTGCTTTTCCTTTACTGGGACTCTTCCGTGCGCATTCCTGCATTTCATACACACCCTGCCAGGTATTTATTTTCTGTTATTTATTTATTTATTTTTCCCCTTAATCACAATTAATTGTTAAAATAAACCCTTTAATTCACCCACCGTTTCCACGCGCATTCGCGCTAAACACACATTTTTTTTTAATTAAAATAAACCAGCCGTTCACTTCGCACGCGCTACGTGCGCTACAGAGGCACTCTAAAATTTTTATTAAAACGAACCAGCCGTCACATGAGCACGCGCTGGCAAAAAAGCGCTCCACATCACTTTAATTATACTCAATGAATTGCATTTAGAGCCCCAGTCGGGAATCGAAGTCCGGGAATCGTATAACTGCACCGTTTAACCTAATAATTGGTAATTAAATTTGTAATAAGGAACCGCCGTTTTCTTATTAAGGTTTATCACCTAATAACACTTCACCCATTTTTAATAATTGATTAAAATCAACCCTTCATTAAATTAAATCCCCCCTCACTGCATTTAATTCCCTTTTTAATGAAGCGTTTCGTGGGATGGGTATACGCAGTTCTTAGTGATGTTTTCCATGGTCCACTCTTGGTTCTATCACAGTTGTCGTATTGATAGATGTTGGATATGGTTTGGTTTTGGTTTCCTGTTTTAGTTACAGTTACGGTTACGGGTCCGGTATGTAGTTTTTTCTTTTGTTGCCTGATACGGGGTTCAGGGTGTTTGTCTGATGCATCGCATGAAGCTTTCGGTCGCATTTGTCTCGAGGTCATGTCAATTTTTTTTCTAGGATGTGGTTTGCCTGGGGTTAGTAGGTCGTGTCACGTTTTATTTGGTAATCCTCTTATCCTTGGTTTTTGTCTGTTGGTTTGCAGGCATTCTCTTTGATTGTCTGTGTTTGTGGTGTGTGTGTAACCATCTGAATGGCGCCTTCTCATGCTCCTCCCCCTATCCAGTACGTCCCATTAGTTAGTAGGGATTACTCGTCCCTACTTACTTTTGAGCCCCTCACGAAGGCAGGACTTGCTGCTTTTGTGGCCACTCCTTTTCCATTACTTCCTGAGGATCCGTCCGTATGTGATGAGTTCCTGGCCTCTTATAGCAAGAAGACAGGAGTAGTCCAAGGCATGTCTATGACATTGACATCTTGAGGCTTAGGGAAGGCTTTGTCCTTACCCTCCAAAGGGGAACCTTTTGTGACCACTCGACAGCTCTTCTCTAATGAAGAGATTCTCAAACTCTTGCAGAAGCAGACACGGGAGGTCCTTGATGTTAAGAAAGTGATAAACTCTTCAGGAGTTTCGTTTTCGATGATCACTGATTCCGTCTGGAAGACGATGTGCCAGTTCCTTCAGGACAGGTTCATGCCTGCCAAAACGCCATCCCACTATTTGTCCAAAGAGCTTTTCACAGCTTCCAGGATGGTGCTAAAAGGAGTTGCCATTGATTGGAGCACATACCTCCTTACTAAGATGGATCAGCATTTTGTTAAAGTCACGAGGGGTAATGTTACCAATGTTACCTATGGATCCTATTTGTCTGCCTTCTTGACCTATTCAGGTTTACAGAAGACTGTGCCTCCACCTCCTCCATCAGATCCAGTACCTCCTCCTCCACCTTCCGAAGAGTCAGCACCTATTGACATTGAGGATGATGATTCTCCGCCTCCCCTGGTTATACAGCGCAAACGCTTGAAGAGGGTAGCGGACAAAGCCCCTGCTGTACTTCCCTCAGTGCCTATCCCTGCTACTTCTGGTAGTGACCTCCCTGGGTTTCTCACTTGCAATAATCTATTCCGGGCACATAGAGAAGGATCCTTGGATATCTCCGTTCCTTCCCTGAACAGTCTCGTTTCAGGAGATGCCATTCCTTTCCTCTGCAAGGATATTCAAAGTTCTATTGAGTTGTCAGTGACGGCCTGTGTTCAACAGTTGTACGCATCTTTCTATGAGGAGCTCATGCAGTCCAAAGACCAGTTGCATAAAGCAACATCTGAGTTAGCATCTACTAAGGATACCCTAGCAGATCTATTTAAGCAAATGGAACAGCAAACCCAACTGGTTGCCACCCAAAGTGATGAGATTTCTTCATTGAAAACCCAGTTATTCGAGGCTCAGTCACAGGTTACTAGCCTTTCAGCAGAGAAGGAGAGGATGTCCAGTGAAGCGAAAGAATTCCAAGTTCAATTAGATGATAAGCTTTCAGCTTTACAAATGGCTAATGACACAGTGGCCAACCAAGCCTCCCAAATCCAGCAGTTGCAAGATCAGCTTGCAAAGTCCCGCTCTGTTCCTCCAAGCCCTCCTATTTCATTAATTCCTTCTCTTTCACAGCAGGACTTGGCTGCCCTACAGAGACAGGCTACTTTGTGCCCTTTATTCCAAGACAAAGTGGAAAGATTGCAGTCCAGAATGGACTTGTTATGGTCTACCTTTGAACAATTTCAGGACTATGTCTTACCAGACCATTCTTTCTTTGTCCACTACCACTTACAGAAGCTGGTCTTCTATATGAAGCTTTCCACGATGGATTTACCTTTTCCAGAGGATGGCTGGAGTGGGGCTTGGTCTGCTGAGTTGTTGATAGAGGTAGTCAGAATGCTCTTTGAAGATTCTGTCACGCCAGACACCATGCTGATGTCATACATGTATCTCCGTGGAGATTTGTTAATTCCAGATGAGGTAGATATGGCATGGTATGTGGGGGATGTGGTCTTACAGGCTGTTCTATATGTCAATCATTTGGAGTTGCGCATAGCTGATATGTTCCAGAATTATTCCTCCAAAGTGGCTGATTGTCAGGATAATTCGTGGCATCCCATGATTGAGTCAATGGTCCTAAATCAAAGACAAAACACAGCTCCTACCTTTGTACAGAGTACTAACCAACTGAGGATGGATCTCTTAACCTATCTTTCCAAACATAATCCATTTGATGCTACTTTCTTTGATGCCTATCAGAGACGATCTCTTTTGGGACCTTCTGTTCCTACCCTCCTTTATTACCAACAATTGGCTCACCGCTTTGCTATATATTTTTCCCTTTGTCAAACAAATTCCACAGTAATTTTACCACTTCTTTTCCAACCTTCCAATTTCCCTCAAATTCCTATTTTCACTTATTGTTCCTTTATTGAGGATAGGGTATTTTCCCCTTCTCCACCCTGTCCTTCACCCCTCATAAATGTACCCTCCACATTTCCTATTTATCAATTAACACCTTTCCTTAGTGATTCCTTACAAATTTCTGCCACTCCTTCTTTAACCTTTTCTTCCTTTTATGATTTTTCCTATCCTTCCCTACATCCACTTTCCTTTATTCCATTACCCTCTCCTAGTACTTCCATATCTCAACCACCTCAGTTGGTTAGTGACTGTGTCGGTTTTGATACTCAGATTTCCAGAAGAAGGGGATGGAGTTCGGATGATTGCCTTACAGGACCGCAGATTAATTGGCCAGTAATTCCAGGGGAATGGACAGTTTCAAGTCAAGCTTATCAAAACTATGTTCATTTTGCCCAACAATATTCACAGTCTGCAGATCCCTCAGTGAGATTAACTGCTCACTTTGCTTGGTACCTGGCGTATATGCATAGGCACTCCCATACTGATTCAAAGCCTATCCCAAAGTTGTGCATGAATGTCAATGTTAGCATTGATTCCCAACAGCTCGAGATACTGTATTTTCATGCCCTTTGTTTGCCTAGTAGATACTTGGTCCTATTGGAAAGGATGTGCTGTCTCCAATTTTTTCAAAATCCTCCTAAAAACTTTGTAGATGAATCCTTATCTATGGATCGATTCAGACAACATCAATCTTTTAAGAGGGATCATCTTCATTGATGCCTTTCCAATGTATGGTGCAAGCTTTTTAATGCCAAACTCTTCCTTTTGAAGAAGTCATTCAGATGGTTGTGTTGTGTATTAGTGTTTGTGTTGTGAGTTCATGTATGTCAAACGAACGTGGTGGTTTCCTATTGGATTTTGTGTACGAGCTATGTTTTGGAGATTTGTAAAGATGGGGTCGTGGTTGGAGAGTTGAAGCTGATGCAGAAGAAGAAGAAGCAAACTCTTATATCCTTTACAAATTTGTTGTGATTTTTAGTTTGATAAGAGGTGTTAATGTGTGAAAGAGTTTTCCTTTCTTCGTATTTTTATATCAGAAACAGGTTATAAGATGGGGTCGTGGTGGATGGATTCTTTGTGAGAAGATATTGAAGATCACAGTGAAGCTTTTAAATGAACTTGTATTCCCTTTTTCCTGGGTCGCGAGGACGCTTCCTTATTAAGTGTGGGGATATGTTGAGTGTTGAAATGACTTGTTTTTTGGCTGATTTTTGTTGTTTTTGAGAGCTGAATGGTTGATTTTATGGGATGATTGATTGATTTGGAAGTGGATTGAGAGTGTTTTGGATGATATTGATTGTGTTTTGGAAGATCATGATGTTTGTTGATGGTTCTGTGATGTTTTGATAGGTTCTGAATGGTTCTGTATACCTTCTGTTTTGTTCTGTTTTGGTCTGTTTTTGTTCTGATTGTCTTCTGTAAGGAGGGATGGAGTATAGATTGATGAAGAATGAGATATTGTGAAAGCTTAGTGAATGGTTTGTGAGAGTTTGGAATGATTTGAGAGTGAGTTATGAAGTTTTGATGACCTTCTGTAACCTTCTGTAGGTCTTCTGTAGAGCTTCTGCTTCTGTTCTGTTTCTGTTCTGCTTCTGTACTGTAGCTGTTCTGGTACTGTTCTGTAGACTGTTCTGTAAGTGTTCTGTGGAATGTATGTGTGACTTTTGGGAAAGTTTTCTAGCCTTGGAAAGAGGTGAATACAAGTGCAAAAGAGCTGAAAGAAGTGGAAGAAGTAGCTGCTGAAGACTCAAGAGAAGACTAGAGTGAAGTGATAGTAGTGAGCTGTGAAGAGACACTGTAGAGGCTCTGGTGACCCTTCATATCAGACATACCTCTTGGGAGGGGTATCCACGACCTAAGAGTGATTATTGAGAGTAATTTTTGAGAGATTGTAGTGAGGATATGATGTATTATTGATGGAGTGTGTGAGAGAGAGTCAGAGATAGCCAATTCTACTCAAACAGAGTGATTGTATATGAGAGATTGAGAGAGAAGACTATGAAGATATTGAAGATGAATACTATGTGATGTATTTCCATTCAAAGATGGTGTACTTCTTTGCTTTCTTTGTGATATTGATGGATTCTATGAGGATGTTGAAGAATATGGTTGATTCTATTAAAAACCGTGGGAGATTTACATGATGCTGCATGAAGATTTGTTGTGCCTGGTGTTCTTTTCTTCATTGTGATCATATGAAACATGAAAAACAAGCTTGTTGATGTTACAAGATAGACTTTCTTGCAAGAGATTTCCCTTTTTCCTTGGTGTTCCTCTCGGGGCTCCAATCTGCTTTATTCATCAGGCAGGATAGGGCTTCATGATCCATGTAGAACTTGAAATGCGTTGATAATAGATAGTGTCGAAACTTCTCCAATGCAAACACCATTGCCAAGCACTCAAGCTCTGTCACTATGTAGTTTCGTTTCCTATCAGTGACATTTTGGCTTGCATAATATATTGGTTGATCTAATTTGCAGGGGCCCTTTTGACATAGGAAAACACCAAGCCCTTCAATTGATGCATTTGTGTGCACATGAAACTCCTTCCAATCAGGAGGCTACAAGATAGGTGCTTGGATAAGGCACTGTTTTAGATTCATTTGTCTGTTGAGATTGCTGGAAGGGTATCAGAGCTTTGTTTGCTTCTACGTGAGTGGTGATTTCTTTTGGACTTAGGGATTCATCTTCAGAGGATGCATCCAGGAATGTCACATAGCACGGACCTTCTATACGCTGTGACTCTGATGGCTCTCGCTTCTGTCGACAAGGGGTATCATCATCATCTTTTCTCTAGAATGAATGGTCAGGGCGACAGGAGCCACTGGTGAACTTTATTTTTATGCCTTTGATCCATTGCTTATACAGATTCTGCATACTTTGGGGTCCATTGGTCAACCCAAATGGAACCATGGTCATTCCATCTAACACCTTGAGATTTTTGACCTCTGAGGTCTCTGTAGGGACATCAAAAATCGTCCATTATCAGAGGATCTTCTTCAACTGCACTTCCATAACTTGCTTCTTTTTCTTCCTCATCATTTTCCTCCTCTTCCTCTGGAGGCTCTATCCCTACTTCTGTAGAGGCTCTATAGGAGAAGAACAAGTCCTCTGTCTCTGTGTCCACTTCTGCTTTTGCCTCTGTCTCTGCTTTCTCACTCTACTTCTGTCTTTGTGACTACCATGTAACAAGGAGAACAATATATCCATGCTTCTATCTCGCTGTTAGAGGTGATTACTGAAGTCAATTCAGGTTAAGGTAGGAGGTATTCTCCCATGGACAAAGACTTTGCTTTCTTCGGTAGTTGGTTTTCAGTGCCCACTATTAGGGACCGTGCCTCTGTTTTCTTGGGAAAGATCTGTTTAATAGCCTCTTCATCTCCTGATGTACCATCTGTTACTTCATTGGAGGAGTCTGTTATGACTTTGATGGATGTGGATCCATTGCCTTTTTGTGATCCATACAATTTTAACACCACTTTGTTGGGTCCTCTGCCTAGGGTTAGGGTTCCTTTGAACGAGTCCGTCCTGGCTCTCACTTCAAAAAGCCAAGGTCTTCCTAGCAGTAGAGGGCATGAGGTCCCGTAAGAATTTGGTTTGACCACCAAATATATCAACCAATAGTCTCTTTTTGCAAGGGTTGTTTTTACGTATGGGAGGATGCCCAATAATTTAATTCTGCTTTGGTCTGCCAATCTGATAAGCCACTGCGTAGGTTGAATTCCTTGCAAACCTAAGTCCTTCATTGTCACATCCATCATTATGTTTACTGATGAGCCTCCATCAATCAATGCATCTGAAATAAAGCATCCTTCTATCCATACACTAATCTACGGGGTTCCAAGATCTAGGAAGGCGTTAGCCACATCTACTTCCTTTACAAGCTCTGGGGCCTTATTGGTCTTGGTTTTGCTGTTGAAGGAGCAATCCTTAATCCACGTCTTTGAGTCAAGATGCTTTTAAATTTCTTTTGGCAGTTGGGAGACAGCATCAACAACTTTCGAAAGGTTGGGTTAGGTTTAAAAGTATCTAGGTATTTTACCAAGTCATATTCTTTGATAGGATCCGGCCTTCTCCAGCCTGTTGGGGAATGGGGCTACACCCATTTTCATCTTTCCTTTTTCTTCTAGCAATGGTAGCATTGGCACTTCCTTTGTTTCTAGAGGTGCTTCTGTATCGTCTATCTCCTGGACCTCTGGTCCTATTTATGGGACTGTCTCTGTGACTCTCTATGTGGCACTGCAATGCTCTATACTACATTGTTTTGTCCTGCACTGCTCTGTCCCTCTGTTGGCAGGCTGAAATTCACAGTCTTGGCACAGGAGTTCTTCTTTTTCTGGAAAACTAGATCCTTCTTCTTGGCGTGCGTGATAGCAACAACTTCCAATTCTACCAAATCGGAGATAGGCTCTTGTGCCTTCTGCTGGCTATCAGTGGCATTGGCCTTGACAGGGGCTGGACTTGGACAGTCCTTTGCAGTGTGGCCTTCTCCTTTGCATTGGCTGCATAAGGGCTTGTAATCCACAGATCTTCTGGGGTTTGGACAATTCGGTGAGATATGATCCTTTTCTCCACATCTGTAACATTCCACCTCGGATCTTTGACCACCGCCAGACTGTTGTCCTCTGTAAGTTTGAGAGGGAAACCTCCTTGGATTGAAATTAGGACCAAACTCCCTAGGCTTTGGTCCAATATTCTGTGTTGTCATTTTGGATTCTAGCAAGTTGAATCTTGCATTTTTCATCTTTCTGTCTTTGTTCCTGCATCTCTTTCAGAGAGCAAATATCCTTTGTATGATTCTTCCGCAAATAGTAGGAACAAAAGGCTCCAGGAATGGTTGGTTTTCGGGTACATTCAATGGCTAAATGTCCCGCTTGTTGACATTTTTTGCACCATGTATTAGAACGCATCACATCTCTCCCAGCTGCTGTAGGGGTGGATATATTGGTGTTATTCACCTTCAGTGTCTGTAGCTGCTCTGTAATCACATTCATAAGCTCTTTCTTGATACTTGCAACTAAGTTGAATAAGTATTCCTTCATATTTTCACCTCCTAAAGAGCTTACAGTAGAATTTTGGGAAGCTCCTGTAATTACTGCATACATTGGTTGGGTTGATCCAAAGGGTCTTCTATTCCGGTTCTGATTCAAAGCTCCTGTTGAGACTCGGGGTTATTGATTCTAGTTGGTAGGGTTCCACTATTGTTGAGCTGCCATTGGAGGAATTGTTTGAGGCCACTGTTGTTATGGTTGAACCATCATTTGAGGCACTGTCATTTGTGGTGACCATAGTGGATTAGATGCACTATACTGCGGCACTGTTTGCATTTGGGGATAGGGGTAGGGAACTATCCATGGGATTGCATTTGGTGGGTATACCATTCCTGGCATGGGAGGAGGTAAGACTCCTCTTCTTGGAGTCATTGACAACCTTGCTTCAACTTCGACATACAATCTTACACCTTCCACTACAGCTTGCAAATTGACTGGTCTTCTCAATTCCACAAACTTGCAAACTTTTGGTTGTAGGCCTCTGAGAAACACTCCTTTCTAGATACCTTCATCCAAATGATGGTTGGTCCATCTCTTCAGGATGGATTCCATTCGCGAGACATAAGCTTCTACTCTTTCTCCAGAGGACTGACTTAGGTTCATGAACTCCTCTCACATCCGCTCTTCAAAACCTTCACTCCTGAATTTAGTGAGGAAGGCCAACTTCAAGTTGTCCCATGTGCCAGAAGTTCCTGTTGCTTGCCTCTCATACCACTGAAAAACCGTCCCTTTGAAAGTGGCGGGGAAGATTGCTAACCAATTCTCAGGGGTTCTAGCATTGTTAGCTAGGCATGCTACCATAAACTCTGCTACATGAAGATTAGGGTCTTCATTGTACTCTCCCTTAAAAATTAGCAATGGGACTACATTTGCTGGCCTATCATCAATATTTCCAAGAAAAATCTAACTAGGAAGGGGACCTTGAGTCGCCATAGGGACTTCTGTAAAGAGTGCTTTTAGGGCATCAAAGAAGGCTTTTGCTGCGAGCTCATTCTCAGCCTTAATTCTTGCCTTCTCTCTTCTCATATACCTCTGGACTCGTTTAACACTTGCCTCTTGATTGTGTCATTCATCAAGGGGTTGGCTCCAACCAGTTGGTCTATACTCAATAGAATAGAATCAGAGAGAGCTTCAGTCTCTGGGGGATTCTCTAACCAACATCTCTTCTACTTCCTTCTTTTCAACATCTCTGAATTCGGCTTTCAAACCACTACAGAGGGGGAGATATTTCGTTCTGAAAGTATCAAAACTCATTCTTCTTAGGATCGTTGTTGTGCCATCATTGGTTTCAATAGTGTATGTTGTGAAAAACACTTTGTCTACCAACTTCCAATGGGTTGCTAATTGGACAAACAAAAGGTTGTCAGTGCACCAAGCATCCCACGTATCTTGCTATTGAGCATCCACGAACAAATTCCAACTCTTTTCCTTCTTGTTTTTATGAACCTCCACAGACCATGACTCCTGAAGTTTTTTCATGATCTCCCACTTAATGATGTCTAGAAACTTCTCAATAAATGCCAAATCTTCCATGAATGGTCATTCTCTCTATTTCTACCCTTCAATTTGTTCCCAAACAATTTTCCACCAAGATGCAAGTTTTTGTTGCTTCAACAGGAGAGGAAATAGTCCACCATATAAAGCTTGCATCATGATGGTAATATGTTTTCGCCATTGTCAAATGAACTTCTTCTAGAAAATGGCTTTGATAATGAGAATCTCCAACTCTTCAGTGGAAGAAGAAACTTTGCAAACATCCATTGAATTCTTTTCTTCTTGGCAATGCCATTTCTTTCATTTTCAACCTCTTCTGATGCTTGTTGATGGCAAGTTTTCCCGGCTGCACACCAAAAACATGGAGCCCCAAGAGGAACACCAAGGAAAATGGAATTCTATTGCAAGAAAATCTATCTTGTAATATCAACAAGCTTTTATTTCATTCTTTTGATAACCAAAACAAGGAAAACAACAAATCTTCACGAAACAACATAGTAGATATCTCCCACGGATTTGATAGAATCAACCATAATCTTCAACATCTTCATAAAATCCATCAATAGGGCAAGGAACATAAAATAATGCACCACTTTTGAATGGAAATCAATCACATAGTATTCATCTTCAATGTCTTCATAGTTTTCTCTCTCAATCTCTCATAGAAAGATAAATTGTCTTCATAGATTTGATTATCTCTTGCATATGATCTCTCACACACTCATATACTCTCAATAATACATCATATCCTCACTACAATACTAAATAATGGCACTTAATAATACCTATTAGGTCATGGATGCACCTCCCAAGAGGTGTGGGAGGTATGAAAGGGCACCAGAGCCACTACAGTGTCTCTTCATAGCTCACTATTGTCACTGTTACTTCAGTCCTCTCTTCAGTCTTCAGCAGCCGCTTCTTCCATTTGTTTTAGCTCTTTTGAGCTTAGATTCATCCTTTCCAAAATTTAGAAAACTTTTCCAAATTCACACATACATTCTACAAAACACTTACAAAAGATCTACAGAATAGAACAGAACAGAAACAGAGCAGAGACAAAACATAGACAGAAGCTCTACAGAAGGTCTACAGTGTCAAGATTGTGGGAGAGAAGGAAGGAGTCTCACTTGCATCTTTCTTGCTTGCACAATGGGGGAATACACACAAGGGTGGAGGCTGAAAACAGTTTTCCTCTTCTTAGTTGTGTAAGCCAAAAGAACTCTCATACAAAGAAAAAAAAGAATCCTATATATGGGTCTCAAACCAAACTCAACTAACTAAGGTGGCATACTAACTGAGCCACGAACTAGAGTTGATAAGGATAGCTATCATGTAGCTATTATTCATGGGCGGTGTACCAACCGCATCTGCAACTAACACGTCGGTGACATAAATGCACAACGGTCACCCTGGCATATCACGAGTGGAGCTCGATATCTCAACACTCCCCCTCGAGCTCAATCCCAATTCCTGCACACCAAGCAGGTCTCTGAACTTGCGCAGCTTCTCTGCGCCCAATGCCTTCGTAAATATGTCAGCTACCTGATCCTCTGTGCTGACATAAACTAGATAAATAAGACCTAGTAAAACCCTCTCCCGCACATAGTGATAATGCACCTCAATGTGCTTTGTTCTTGCATGATAGACTGGGTTATTTGCCAAGTGTATACTACTCATGTTGTCACAATAAATGACAACTAGCCCATCTGTAGACTGATGCATATCATAAAGTAGCTTATGCAACCAAGCTACCTCACATGCATCCATTGCTGCACCCCTGTACTCAGCCTCTGTGCTCGACAAGGCAACTGTAGGCTGTTTCTTGCTGCTCCAAGTGACTGCAGCATTCCCAAAAGAGAACACATATCCACTGGTAGATTGTCTATCAGAAATACTACCAGCCCAATCAGCATCAGTGTATCCATGCAGCTGTATCTGAACCCCAGTCTCATAAAATAGTCCATACTGCAATGTGGACTTCACATACCTGAGTATGCGTCTAGCCGCATCCAAATGCAATTTCCTTGGAGCCTGCATAAACTGACTTACCAATCCAACAACATAGCTCAAATCTGGCCTGGTAATAGTCATATAAATCAAGCTTCCTACTATGCATCTGTACATAGTAGGGTCTTCTAGAAGCTCACCTGCATCTGCGCTCAGCTTCACATTCTGCTCCAAAGGAACTAAAATAGGCTTACAGCCTGTCATCCCATATTTGGACAGCATGTCCAATCCATACTGCCTCTGCAAGAGCTGTATCCCACTTGGTGATCTAATCACCTCAATGCCTAAGAAATAACGCAGCTCTCCCAAATCCTTCATCTCAAACTTCTGCTTCAATAGCATTTTCACATGAAGGATATCTTCATCACTGTCACTTGTCATAATCAAATCATCAACATAAATGACAAGTAGCATAATACCGTTCTCTGTTTTTCTCACATAAAGTGAGAAATTTGCCTTGGAAATCTGAAAGCCAATAGTGACAAGATACTGTCCTATCTTGTCAGACCATGCTCTAGGTGCTTGCTTCAAGCCATACAAAGCTTTCTTCAACCTGCAAACAAACTCAGGATGAACAGCATGCACATAACCTGGTGGCTGCTCCATATAGACCTCTTCTTGCAAATCACCATGCAAGAAGGCATTCTTTACATCCATCTGATGTAAAGACCATCCCTTTGATGTAGCCATAGCAATGACTGCTCTTACGGTTGCCATCCTTGCAACCGAACTAAATGTTTCTTCATAGTCAATGCCATATGTTTGTGCATACCCCTTGACTACTAATCTTGCCTTGTATCTGTTCACAGAACCATCATCATTGTGCTTCACCTTATAAACCCACTTACAGCCAATTGCATTTTTACCTTTAGGCAAAGGTACCAATTCCCATGTAGCATTTGCTTCCAAGGCATCCATTTCTTCATCCATGGCTTTCTCCCATTTTTCTTTTCCCATGGCTTGCTCAAAAGAAGTCGGTTCTGGTTCCTGTATCACCTTGACCATATATGCATAGTGAATGACTGTAAATCCATCATATTTCAGCCTATCCATAGGATAGCTAACTCTGGTAGACCTGCGCAAAGTGGGTTCACTCCCAGGTGCTCTCAAAACATCCATGGTCTTCCTTACTCCAGGTGTAACAATAGAAGGAATACCCAACTCATCATCAATGCTCTGTTCTGAGCCACTGGATTCACCATCCACATAAGAGTGACCTGCATTCACATCAAACATGGGCTGATCAACCTTCTCTTTTCCTTTTCGTGATACCTGCATACCACTATCTGCATTGCTTTGAGAAGATTCTCCTGATCTCAATCTGCCTATCCATGGCGAAGAATGTGAACCACTGCTAGAAGACGCTCCAGGTCCACTAATATTTTGTGATTGCTGCTGTGAATTCTGTGCAGCATTACCATTTTTTGCATCTACATCATCAATCACATTTACTGGTTTATACCAGCTACTCATCTCATCAAAAACAACATCTCTGCTCACTGTAAACTTATGAGTAGAAGGGTTATAGCATCTATATCCTTTTTGCTGCAGAGAGTAACCAATAAAGATGCACTTCTCAGCTTTTGGATCCAACTTGGATCTCAACTCATCTGGCACATGCACATAGGCAATGCAACCAAAAATTTTCAAATGAGAAATATCTGGTTTCCTACCAGTATACCTCTCCTTTGGAGTCATTCCATGTATTGCTGCAGTGGGAGTCCTGTTCATTATGTAGACTGCTGTAGCAACTGCTTCAGCCCAATAAAAATCTGGCAAGTCTTTTTCACTAAGCATGGCACGAGATACCTCTCCAATATGCCTATTTTTTCTTTCTACAATTCCATTTTGCTGTGGGGTATAACTGCATGAATATTGCTGCTTTATGCCATGCTCCTGTAGGAACCTTGCAAACTCATTTGAGAGGTACTCTCCCCCTCCATCTGACCTTAGGCATTTTACTTGCAGGCCTGTTTCTTTTTCAACCATAGCTTTAAGAGTTTTGAAATGCCCAAAAACTTCACTTTTCTTTTTCATAAAATACACCCAAACTTTTCTGCTATAATCATCAATAAAACTGACAAAATAATGACAACCTCCAAGAGATGCAGCTTTAGTAGTCTACACATCAGAGTGGATTAATTCCAATGGCTTCTTACTCTCTTGAACATGTCTAGGAAATGGTTTCCTTGCCTGTTTCCCAAACTGACAGGCTTCACATACCTTATGCATTTCTGCAACCTTGAATTTAGGTAATCCTGGAACAATATTTTGGGCCTGCATTGATTTAGGTCACTGTACATTAACATGACCAATGCGTTTATGCCAGATATCAATATCTGCAACTACACCGGTCCCATGTGCAAACATTGCTGCACTCAATTCAGACATGTCTGCATCCAATGTAAACATTCTGCCCTTCTTCTTTCCTTTTGCTATCAAGCGACCTTTATTTTTCATATCCTCAACAAAGCATCCATGAGGATTAAATCTGACCTGCAAGCCCTGCTCAACCATTTGACCAACAGAAACCAGATTCTTGGTGATATTCGGGACATGAAATACATCGGACAGGTATTTCTTTTTCCCATATTGCATAGACAAATGAATTTTTCCAATCTGCACAATCGGATGTGCAGTATCATCACCAGTCTCCACAAATCCTGGTTTTTCCATTTTCCTTGCATCCTCCATCCATTCTGCATGACCTGTCATGTGGTTTGATGCACTTGAGTCAACATACCATACATCGTTGCTTTCTTCTGCACTTGTCACAGAATTGTTCATGTGCTCCACCATGAACAAATGCTCATTTCTGTCATCACCCTGTCTACTAGAAGATGCATAATTCCCTTGTTGTAGTTTTCCATTCATGATGTCATTCTGCTTTTTATAGCAGTATTTAGCCATATGACCCATTTTACCACAGTAGTAGCATTCAACATTACTGTTTGCATTTTGACCTCTTTGCCATCCACCACGACCTCTTTGGCTCCCCCTGCCTGTAGAGTTACCACGTTCTCCTCCATAGGACTGGTTTTCTTGAGTTTGCTGCATATTCTGATTTCTACCACGGCCTCCAAATCGGCCTCCTCTACCTCTGCCTCTACCTCTTCCAGCATTTGAGTAGAAGACAACTTCTTTTGAAGTTCCTCCTGAAGAAGATGCACCACCATTTCTCTGCTCCTCAGAAATTAGAAGAGCAATCAACTCCTCAAAATCAGAAAATCTTTCACGGACAGAAATGGATGTTCGGAACTGTGCATAATCCTTTCCTAGACCATTCAAGGTCACAGAAACTAAATCATCATCTTCCACTGGCGACCCAATGGAAGCAAGTGCATCTGCAATCTTCTTCACCTTCATGTGGTAGTCATTGATGCTCATACTTTCTCTTTGCACATTATGCAACTCTTGCTTGAGCTGCATTTTCCTGGCTTGCGTATTTGTGCTATACATTTTTGACAAAGTATCCCATGCCTCCTTTGGCGTACTTGCATCCTGAATATGCACAATCATAGAGTCTGAAATACTGATAGACAGCCAGTACATAACTTTCCTGGCTCTCTCATGCCATGCTTTGAATGCCTGCATTTGCTGTTGATTGGGAACTTCAGGAAGAACTGGTTCTTCTTCATTTCCTGCAACAAATTCCCAATATCCTTTTCCCATAAGGAAATTCGTCATTCTAAACTTCCATGCCTGGAAGTTGTTCTTGTCAAGTTTTTCAGTGACAATCTGTGAAAGAGAATTAGACGCCATTACAGAATACTGCAAAAAATTCTGTCACTGCAAAAAACACAACTTCACCCTCACAAGGGCAAATATGCAAAACTGGCGAAAGTGGTATTTGACCACACAGTCACTTCCTAGTGACGATTTTGCATAAATAGGAACCAAGGATGATTCTGAAACTCCCAATGTCTCTGTGCACAAGCATAAGATGCAATTTCTACAGTAACTTTTCACCGACCTGTAGAACAGTGGCTGCGCAGCATAAAACTGAGCCTTTTCCTGAGTGCGTGCAGAAAACTTCCGCCTCCAAAACAGGCCCCGAAATGGCCTCAAATAAAAAAAACAAGGTCACCCTCTTGCTTCACCGCGAAGGGCGTCTCAACCTGAGACAATGCACTCCTGCACTTTCCGGTTGTGCTACCTGCAGAGATCTGCTCCCAAAACAGAAAATGAAAGCAACACTGCTCCTCTTACCAGAACACCGCGAGCTTAGCTTGCTTTCTTGAGCTCCTTACCATGAACAAGGCTCTGATACCATGTCAAGATTGTGGGAGAGAAGGAAGGAGTCTCACTTGTATCTTTCTTGCTTGCACAATGGGGGAATACACATAAGGGTGGAGGCTGAAAACAGTTTTCCTCTTCTTAGTTGTGTAAGCCAAAAGATCTCTCATACAAAGAAAAAAAAGAACCCTATATATGGGTCTCAAACCAAACTCAACTAACTAAGGTGGCATACTAACTGAGCCACGAACTAGAGTAGATAAGGATAGCTATCATGTAGCTATTATTCATGGGCGGTGTACCAACCGCATCTGCAACTAACACGTCGGTGACATAAATGCACAACGGTCACCCTGGCATATCACGAGTGGAGCTCGATATCTCAACATACAGAGGGTCATCAGAGAACATTAGAACCTCATAACTCATATTAAAACCATTCCAAACTATCAAAAACTATTCAATAAAGCTTCAAAATATTTCAACCTTCATCAATCATCAATCCATGCTTCATACAGAAGAAAATCAGCACAAAACAAAATGTATCAGAACCTCAATAGAACCTATCAAAACATCTGAGCCTCATATTTCTATTGAGAATCATCATGAGCTTCCAAAATATTATCCAAAAAACTCTCAAAAAATTCCATTAACAACCATAAATCACTCAAAATCCATAAAAAATCAACCATTCAAACCTCAAAAATAATAGTAATCAATTAACAATTCAATCTTTTTCCACTCTCAACACCTACAGTAGGCCCTTAGTATGTCCTAGAATTTATTCATTGTAGTAAGATGTGCCACCTTAATGGGTAGACCTACCACCTTAGTGAGTAGAATTACCACCACTAAAATGTAATCGTACTCTCCTTTTATAGTGGAAAGACACGTAACAAAGCTCATATTAGTACACTTTCACTTCATTTGTGGCATGTCTAAGGGATGTAGCTTACTTGCCATTTTAAATCTTTCAGCTTTGATCTACTTATAAGATAAGAAACCTTTGACATAATGAAGTATATCTTGCTTTATCCTTGGCCAATAGTAGCTCTTTCTTATAGCATATAGCATTTTTGCATAGCCCAAATGACATGTTTTTGGGCTATCATGGGCCTTCTATAGAATGAGCTTCTTAAGTTTCAGATCCTTGCCTTGGCTAGTCTATTATTGAAATACAAGCATCCATCATGAATAATATCTTAAAAGAGAGGGAGAGAGATAGACATGGGTTGTGGAGCATCAAAATAGAGAGGGCAGTGAACCCTCATCATCTTCATTATTCATTGATTTGCTATTGAGCTTAATTATCAATAGAAATTCTTATATTTGGGCTTTCTTTTGGGATGGAACAATGAGATTATAGCAAATAATATCTCTTGATGCAATTCTTTTGTGAGGAGAGCCTACTTTACTAACTCTACTATTAGAGCATTCGGCATAGAGATTGCATTAATAAAAGCCTATCAACTAACGGTATCAATCACTACATCTCCTTGCCTGGTTGATACTTGATCTCAAAGTCATACTCTGAAAAAATCTCTACCCATCTCTATCTCATGTTGAGATTTGGATGGATGAAGATCCACTTGAGACTTTTGTGATATGTTACTAACTAAAACTTGCAACCAAGAAGATATTCTTACCATAGCTTGAAACAATGTACTATTGCTAGCAACTCTAGGTCATGACTAATATAATTCAATTAATGGGACTTTAGTTTACAAGAAGAATATGCTACCCGTATCCCTTCTTGTAGCAAGATGCCACCAAGTGTAAGTTTACTTGCATCACAAATGACTTCAAACTCCTTAGTGAAGTTGGGGAGTTTGAGATGTGGTGCATTGTCAAGAATATACTTGAGTTTATCAAAAGTAGCTTGTTGTACTAGTTTCCACATTATATAGCTATTCCTTTTGAGAAGCTGATCAAGTCCCGAAGCTTCGTTGGCTGGTTGTGGGATTGCCATTCGTACACGCAACATCCTTCGCTTGGGGGCCATAATCTACAAGTAGATTTGTTAACCCCAACACGAAGAAAGCAAAAGGAAGTGGAAAAGGCGTAGGGCAAAGGCGGAAAAAAGGTAGGCCGACTGAAGAAAGAAAAGGAGAAAAGGCCAAAAGCGCAATGGCAACCTTAAAAGTCCAAGGCAAAGGCAAAAGGGGAAAGGCGCATTTTAAAATAAAAAGGCGCACCCTGAAATCTTGTAAAAGAGCGCCAGGCTCTCACCCGTGCAATTTGTAAATGTAGACGGGCGGTGGAAAGGAAGCTAGGAAGATAGAAGGATATTGGGAAAAAGGGCCTAGGCTATGGCCGGCCATGTAAAAGGGGAAAAAGGGGATGACCGCCCAAAAGGGATTTAGGGTTTTGTATATAAAGTTGAAAAGTGAATGAGAAGCTCATTCTTGTGTGTAGCCAAAAGTAGCTCTCCTCTTCTTCTTCTTCTTCTTGTTCTTGCTTGCTTGAGCGTGTGCTTGAGAGAGGGAGTGTGAGAGTGTGAGGGAGTGAGTGTGTGAGGGTGAGGGACCGAGGAGGAGAAGCTCTCCATCGTCTCCTCTCTTCTTCTCTTCTCTTCTCTTGTCTTGTCTTGCTCGCGGCAATGGAGCTTGGAGCATGGAGCTTGAGGATGGAGCTTGCTTGAAGCTTGCACTTGGATCGTGGAGCTACCGGAGTGCGCGGAAGAGGAGGTAACTCGAACGGCATCAAGGTAAGCTCACTACACCCGTAGATATGGATGGCGCGTCGGCTATGTGAGAGGTAGCCATTAGTGCTCGGCTTGGAACGCTTGAATCAATAAGCGGTCCGTGGGTCTTGGCGGTTGAGTGAAAGCTCTCACAAGATTCAAGAAATAAAAAAGGCAAAAATAGATTCGAGATAGGAGAGCGATAACTCCTTTCTCTCTCACTCTCTCTCAAGCTCTTTCTCGCAATCTCTTGGAGGGGTATCCCTCAACCTCTCTCTCTCGCAGTCTCTCGAGGTCTCCTTGTGCTCCTTTCTTGTGCCTCATATTTATAGTGAATTAGAGAAGAAGGGTTGTGGTTGAGAAGGAGAGCTCTTTGTGGAGGGGATCTTGGAAAAATCAGTGATCTGATGCTCAAATCATAAATTTGATGGTTCCCTTGGCTCTGAAAGGGGGGTAAAACCTTAAGACACTTGGTTAGAAAGCTTTCAGATCACTCCTTCTTTCTCTCCTTGTTTAAAGTGTTGTTTATTGCCTGTAAACTGCAATCGCGGGGCGCGCGATTTTGCAAATCCCTTTTTTTTGTATTAAATCTCCATAACTAATTGAAAAAGCACTTGCTTTTTTTCTCATGGCATCCAGTTCTAGAAATTTTCATATCTTTTTAGGATAATATCTAAAATATACCAGGTTTACCTAGAAATCTAATGTTTTTAGACCATCCATTCTATACACATTAACACTAGTGATTAATATGGCTCATAACTCTCGTTCACGTTGTAACTTCCATGAAAGGTGGCTATAGTCCTTGTCAATCCAAGAAAAATATTGAATTACGACTCACATTTATTTATTTGTTTGTTTGTTTTTAATTTTAAAAAAATTATTAGTTATTAACATTAGTTAGTTTTTACCTTAGATAGTCTTTAGTAGTAATCTTACTAACTTATTAATTGACTAACTAACTTTTGAACTAACCAACTAACTTTTAGTGCTCGCCTAGCGGCTATCCAGGCAAGCTTTCAGTGGTCCATCGAGAGACGAAACTAAGCGACGCTACTCGGCATTTCCATGGAATGTTATGGGGTTTGTCGCTTAGGGTTTCTCTAATCTGTCTCGCAATGGAATGTTCGCGGCCAAACCCATTAGGATCAACCTAAAATCTAGGCTCCTAAGGGTCAACGTCTCCTGATACTGTTCTAGCGTCAGATTCTAGACATCCTACTTTACGCAGAGATACCCAATCCAAAGCAGATTCATGCCGCACTTGGTTCAAAGAGAATGGGAAATGAGAGGGATGTGTCGCTCAACCTCTCTGCCCGTAGGGCATAGTCCCATTCTGGTCCTCTAAAAATGCATGAATCGGGGTTCTATTCTAACACTTACTAAGGGTTAGACCTTGGTAAAACCTTGTGAGAAGCCTCCCAGTTCTCTGGGACCACCTTGCCGTAGGATGGACCCGTCGAGGGTTCTGCCCACCCACTTCTCTCAATAGAAGTTCTTTAGTTATCTAATTAGGTCCTATCACATTTATGTGTGACATTTAAAATCAGCTTCCTTAATTAAATATTTTAGGAAACACGTTTCATTTGCATAATTTATGGCGCAAACACAAATACAAAGCAAGCAATCCATTGCCAAACAAGTTCTTTAATTTATCTTCAAGTTAATCTTTGTTTCCTATCCATACAGGAGAAATTATGTATCCCTTCTGTCCAACAGAAGTATCCTTCCTGCTTTGCAGAAGTAACTGGTCCAAATCACATGGCACCACAAATTCTATCCTTTATCTAGAATAGGATCTCCCAACATGCCCAGACGTTGGGGGGGCCATAGAGGTCTTCAACTCCATTCTAGACCTAGCAAGGGGTGTCCAGGGCTCCACCTGACTCACAAGTTGTCTAGGAGTGAAACATCATTCCCGTGGTTGGCCTTTTCACCACTCGACCTTCGACCCATGAATCGAGTAGTGCCCTCTTCGAGTTAACCTGCGGGGTGCGATCATGGAGGCGATCCACCCGTGCAATATATCCTTCCTTAATTAAATCCCTTAAGAATCAAGCACAACAAGGCGTTCTGTCCTAATATCATTTTCCAAGAAAATATTCCTTTATCCCCATGGCAACTTGTCATCACAGACCCTTGCCATGCATTTACCATAAATCACAAGCACTTGGAATAATCATTCGAACAACAAATCAACAACCAGTTGAATGTAAAAGCATTTTGGGTATTGTTCAATCAACTAACAAAAATGAAATGTATTCTTCCCAAACAATGCAAGAATAGATGCGATAACATTTTCATCGCATATCTGCTCTCTCCCTTGGGACCAAAGAGTGATTCTATGTAAAATGTACTTAACACTTCTATGCATAATTTTTAATGTCATTCTTTTTACGATTATGCCATTCATAACCCCTGACCGATTTTTCCTTGTAATTGCTTTATCAATGAATAAGCCATATGCACTAGGTGCAATTAACTTCCCTTGATATATGCACTTTGCAAGCTCCCTCTTTCTAATATGTGAGATGAAATTTATCATTTTTGATGATCTATACTCGTGCATCATAGTATGGGGCCTAACATATCTCATACGAGAATCAAAACAAGCATCTATCAATTTGAAAATACATTACTTATGACCAGTACCACAATTGGATTGATAGTGATGCATGAGAGTCAAGTTTTGAGCCCGGGATGTGCCTAAAATTTGCCAAAAAATCTGGAATTTAGGGGAAAAATATTTAACATCGAAGGCGGCGGATCCAACTAGGACGATTTTAAGCAGCAAGTGAAAGACGGCTTTTAAAAGGCGCCCGAGCGACACTTGTGGATTTTTGATAATTTTTTTGACTACCATGCAGGATGTCAGGAGTTTCCAGTTAATGCGGGATGTCAAGCCGGATGCCTAGGATTTTTCAGAGCTCGAATCGGAGTCTAGACGATCAAGTGGCCAAGAATTGGTCAAGATACGAAAAGGTGGACAAGTTTGTAACCAAAAGGGGTGGTGCCCTTTGGAGTTTGACCCACACCCCCCCCCAAAAAAAAAATTCATGCAAATTAGAATGAAGAAAATCGTGGAGAGAGAAGAAGACATGGCGTGGCAGACAGGCGCCGATTTTTGCGCCAAGATTCTCTCACATCAAGCATGGAGATTGAATACAACCCTTGCAACTGACATTACCCCTGATCTTCTCTTTCTTGACTGATCTTATCGCCGCCCTTCACGCATGGAATGGCTGCCTGGATGGGAAGAATAGATTCTAGTCTTTCTCTCTCCTCCCTCTCTCTCTTCTCTATGGGCTGTTCATGTATACCATCTTGATGGAGGAAATGGGGAAGGAGAATGAAGGAAGTGATGATGAAGATTGATGGAGATGCTGAAGATTGAAGTACAGCATTGGATTGAGAGCAATGGAGGCTCCGTTTGCTGATTATGCAATCATTCAAGGCGTCTCGGGTTATGTAAAAACACGGTATGACCATTTTTATGAAGAAAATGAAGGATTTTTGATGGTTTATGAAGATAATTATGTTCTTATTGGATGAAAATTTATTTGTGGGCTGTTTGCATCATGAGTAATTGTTGTTTATTAGAAAATCTTGGTTTTGCAATGATTTACATGCTTTATTTAATTTTCGTAATTCTGAAATGCGGTTTTTAAGTGGCAAAATGGTGTTTTTTCCGTTTCGGGTGGGTAAAATTTATTCCCATGGGGAGAATATGGAAGATAAATTGAATGATAGTATGTTGAAGTGATTCAAATAAGAAAAACAAAAAAAATAGTATATTTATTGCTAAATAAATCAAGAAAATAGAAAAAATAAAGGGAAAAAATAGAAATACGACTTGAAAAAATAAGAAAAAATATAATAATTATTTGTGAATGCATGGTAGTGGTAAAGCATGAGGTTTAGCCTCAGTTTGCCCTATCTCTTTGTCAAAGTTTGTGATTTATTGCTTTTTCTACATCAAAATATGACCAAATGAACCTCTACACTTGTGCAACGAAAGCAATACCTAAACATAGGGGGTTGGGAGGTTTGAAAGGGTGTGATTTGTGTGTTGATTGTTGCTGATTTTTTGATGTACATCATATCATAGAGTTTGTGTTATTTTGATTAAAAGGATAGTAGCACGAGTGTTATCTCGGTGCTATCCTTTCATCGCTGCAACGGGATAGGAATAAGCATTGAAAGCCTGTTTGTGCACAAGTACGTTGCTGATTTGGAAATGATGTTTGAGCACTTTAGAATCATTCACTTTGCATGTGCATGACGATCATGGTATCGGAAATAAAAACCTAGATGCATAGCACCTGTTTTCAATGATAATGACCTACGTTGAGTGTGAAAAGGCACCCTGAGCCATATGATAGACGTTCGGTTCTTGGGGGATTATTTGGAAAGAAAACATGGTATCTCTCCTGGAGACGTTTGAAATGAAGAGTGGAGTTTGTTATTTTTTTTAATATGTTGAGCAACACATCAAGGGGCTAATCCTTGCGATGTAGGAGAGCTGCAGTGGGGCCACGATGTTTCTACCGAGAAGTTGCCTCCTATGTGTGTGATTATCGTGGTATTTATTGCCAATGTGTATGGATTCTCCCTCTAAGGAGTTTATAGAAAGGGAAATGTTGGACTACAAAATTGCAAAACTATAAACACATAGATTAGGCTTTAGGGAAGTTTGTCCTTTAGCAGTAGATTGACACTCCTGGTTCGCGAGGCCATGAGGGTATGTTTGTCTGTTATGAGTATGAGGTCCTACTAGTGCCATAGCCAGTGCCGGCCCATTTCAGGTCCCATCAGTGGTGTATTTTCCGGGAGCTACAAGTGGTGGTTTTCGACTTAAGGGTTTTTAGGGACCAAAAGGTTGGTTTATGTCTTCTGACAAGGACCGTCAAGCCGAAATACAAAAAGCAGAACATGCTGAGAGGGCTAGACGGTATTTGGGGATTGTAAGTCGCTATTCTCCTCAAAGGAGTAGCTCGATACGCATAAGAGGCAGTGGTCTCAGTAACCCAACTGCTACACATAGTCTTTTAGGTGCACGAGGAAGCGTAAGTTCTTCCTCTCTTCCACCAAGTCAATCCACTTCAAGTGGGGGTGTGATTCCATCAGTTCAAACTCCTATTGTTAATCCGATTGTCGTCATGGCGCAACCCATTGCAATTCCTACAGGGATGCCAAATTTTCCAGCTTTAGGAGTTCCTTTGTCCATTTTTAATGGGTTAGCTGAAGAAGATGCGGAGTTTCACATTTGTGAATTCCAAAGATTAATGTTTAATTACCGTATCCAAGATGAGGGACATCTTATGATCTTTAACATGACATTAAAAGGAAGGGCTGCAGTATGGTATCATAGCGTATAGAGTGGAACCATAACCATAATTGACCAATTCTATGTAGCTTTCCGAGGAGAATATGCCCCTGAAAGAGGTGGCCAATATTGGTTGCATGTCTTGAATGTAACACGCCAAGACCCCCATGAGAATGTGAAAGCCTATGCCAAGAAGCTTAAGGAAGTGTTTCATAAGTTACAAACTTACATTCCTATTCCGTCGGCTGCCCAATTGCAATACTTCTTGCATGGATTGGATTTCAATATTCAGGTACAATTGAGCAGTGTGCCTTTGGTGGCTGATATAGACACCACCATCGCGCGGGCAGGAGTAGAAGCACGATTACAAATGGCCTACTCTTCTCGAATAAATCTTAATGCGGGTTTAGTACATGGATGCAATTTACCATTGATAAATGGAAGTCAAGGGATGCCTATGAATAACCCTAATGGGAGAGGAAGCATGGTTCAAAATGTACCTTTGCTGCCAGCTCCTCCTAGTGTGACTATGCCTATGGCTAGTCAGTTGGCTCCACCAAATGTTGGAGGCCAAGTTTCGAATCCTAATGTTGTTCCTGTGAGTCAACAACCAATGCCCAATCAAATTGTTAGACAAATGGAACGACGGATAGACGATTAAGGCTATGAGTCGAGTGCCTCTAATGTCCTTGGCAAAGCTAAGGATATGATGAAGCACTACACCGACATGATTTTTGAATAATATCGGCAAATAGCTATTGACGTCAATTTCTTGAAGAAGCAGCAGAATCTGATAGGGAGTCGACGCCCTGAAGAGGGCAGTCTCTCAAGATTCAGCTGTAAGTGGTGTGTCGGACAACATTTCCCTAGAAACTATCCAAATGTTAAATGTGATATTTGTGGGAAGTCGGGCCACTTAGCCGCTACCTATTGGAGCAAGATTAGCTCCCTCCAACAAGGGAGTAAATAGCCAGGTCCAGTTAATCATATAGCGCAAGGTAATAACCTGCAGCAAAATGATGGACCAAGACAAATACTGCAAAGGGGAAAGACCTCTATAGAAGAGTTGCCACAGGGAAATGGAGTTAGCCTTATCGAGGCTGTGTGCGTCAATGGCGTTGAAATCTCTAACCTATGAGCTATGACAAGATGCCAAAAGGCTAAAGAGGTTGATAAAGATAATGCAAAACCGATCGAGGGAAACCCTAAGCAAGGGGATAAGGGGACGCAAGTCCTAAATCCTGGCGTGGAAGGGGGACCTCTAAGGTCTATTGGTAAAAAAATTGATCCTAAGAAGGATGAGGAAGTGCCAAGAAAGAAGACAAGAGCCAAAAAGAAGCACCAAAGCCAGTCCCGAGACCAAAAGAAAGGATGGTGTGGCGAGAAAAGAGAGCTTTGGCTACCTATCATGATTTTGACTTAGCAAGTTCTCTTTGCGAAGTCAAACCAGATGTAAACCTCTTACAGTTGATTAAATTATCTCCAAGAGTATGCAAGGAATTCAAGAAGATCCTACGTATTAGGTATATTGTAGAACCTTTGGGCATAGCACGAGTAGGGGAAGATTGGTTTGATCATGCTGAAAAGAATTGCCCTAGGGTTCCAGCATATGTGGATGGAATATTAGTAGAGCATGCTATTGTAGACACTGGGTCCTCCATCAATATCATGAGTTCAGAGTTGATGGAGAGGTTGGGTCTAGGCATCCAAAAAGACGGCTCCACCCTTCTTAGAATGGATGATGATAGTCTAAGGCAACGAGAAGGTTGTGTTACTAAAGTCCATGTTACAGTTGCAAGTGTAGAATGCTTCTTGGACTTTAGGGTAATAAGATTTGCAGGACGTCCTAGCTATTGAGTCTTGCTAGGCAGGCCTTGGATCTTACGAACAAACTTCCAAGTCGATATACCTGCAAGTCGAGTGGTTCTAGGTAGAGGTGCTAATCGAGTAATAGTCGATGCTTACCCTGAGTCTCCTCAGAGTGAGAGAGCTCCTTTATCCTCTACTGAATTAGAAATAGTAGATGATCCATCTGGTAGCAAGACATCATCCAGTGATGAATCTAAAGAGGGGTCCACTACAGAGGATATTTATCAGATAACTCTAAATGAGCGGATAGAGCCGCAAGATAGGATAAGAGATACGGATGTGATTGAGTTGGACCTTGGCACACCGAATGATTCGCAGCCAATTAAATTAGGTTCCATGCTCAGTTCAGCAGAAAGGGAGGACTATGTGTCCTTGATTCAAGAATTCTGTGACATCTTTGCGTGGAGTTATGATGAGCTGAGAGGCATTCCTCCTAGCTTGGCTGTTCATACTATTCCTGTAAAAGAAGGCAGTCGTCATGTGCATCAGAAGGTAAGGCATATGCCTTTTGAATTGAGGAATGGGCTGTTTGAGGAGTTACAAAAGTTATGGAAAGCTAGTTTAATCTTCCCTGTACAGCACACGGAATGGTGTTCACCAATTGTTATCAGGAAGAAGAAAAACAACCAGATGCGACTATTTGTAGATTCTAGAGAGCTGAATAAGAAGACGGTTAAGGATTACTACCCATTGCCATTTATTGACCAGATTTTGGACCAATTAGCGGGTAAGGAAATATATTCGTTTATGGATTGCTTTGCAGGATACAACGAGATGGCAATTGTAGAAGAGGACAAGTTGAAAATGACTTTTATTACTGTCTTTGGTACTTTTGCATACCATGTGATGGCCTTTGGATTGTGCAATGCACCTGGATCATGGCAACGAGACCTTTGGTGACATTTTCCCAGATGAGTTGAAAGTATTTATTGATGACCTGGGGGCAGCCACTGTAAGGGAAAGAATGTTGATTATCCTAAGAAAGTGCTTTGAGCGCTGCAGACAGTTTTGCCATTAACGAACTTATTATCCTTTAGTTGTCTATTTGTATGGAGCGACCCTTGTAAGGTAGCTTTCGAGGATGTGAAACAAGAGCTAGTAAAAGCACCAGTCTTGAAAGCACCTAAAAGAGGCGAGGTATTTTATATATTTTCAGTAACCACCATGCATAGTATTAGCTGTTGTTTAGTCCAAATCTAGGAGGAAAAGTGGTATCATTTGATAGCTTTTTCTAGTCGAAAATTGGGCATATCAAAAATTAATTATATCTACATGGAGAAGTTGTGTCTTGTGATGGTCTTTGCGACTAAAAAATTTAGGCACTACTTCCTCTATGAGAAGGTAGTGTTCTAAACGAAGGCGGAAGGGCTTAGATTGCTTATGAACAAGCTACAACCGGCTGATCGTTTGGCAAAGTGGTTAATCACTTTGCAGGAGTTTGATTATGAGATTAAGAGTAAGCCACCGAGGTTGCAGGGTATTGTGGAACGCCTTGTGGATTTCGGGGAGCCGAAAGAGACTTTGGCTGAAGGAAGTGATATTGAAGAAATGTTTAAAATTGATACAGCTCTATCCCATCTTGGTATGCTACTATCACGCATTATCTATCAACAGGAGAGACTAGAGCTGGTTTATCAAAATCATAAAAAAGAAAAATCAGACAATAGGCTTTGAAGTTTTCCTTGATTGTAGGAACACTATATCGGCAGGGTGTTGATGATATCTACCGCCGATGTGTGATGCCTGATGAGGTTCCTTTCATCTTGGAAGAGTGCCATGACTCTGCATGTGGAGGGAACTTCACTGGACGGTTGATGGCACAGAAAGCTTTAAGAGCTAGATATTGGTGGCCGTCCATCTTCCATGATTCCTTTGAGTATGTTAAGAGATGTGATACCTGTCAAAGACATGATAGTAGAGAGAATAGGAAATGCCCACTTACACCTATCATGGCTATCCTTCCATTTGAGAAGTGGGGCATTGACTTTTTGGGTCCTATCACCCCGTCATCTACTACTCAGAAGAGGTACATTATAGTAGCAACTGATTATTTTACAAAATGGTCAGAAGCGCGGGCAACGAGGTAGGGCAATGCAAAAGAGACTGCAAGTTTTCTTTTAGAGTAGATTATCTGCCCCTATAATCCTCAAGCCAATGGGCAAGTCAAAAGTACTAATAAGTAGCTTGTGGGTTTCTTGTCTAAAATAGTCTCTGAGAAGAAACGAGACTGGGACAAGAAGTTGTATGTGGCAGTATGGGTGTACAATACAACGTTCAAGCGAGCTACCGGCCATACTCCATTTAAATTAGTTTACGGGGAAGAGTGTGTATTACCCCTCAAAATTGAGTTGCCAACCATACGGTTTGCAATTCACCACTCTTTGGGAGATGAGGGTTCACTCTTTGAACGTTTTACGACCATAGCCCACCTGGATGAACTGAAGTTGCAGAACTTATTACACCAGGAGGTAGCTAAACATTGGATGAAGCAGTTGCACGACCTTAAAGCAAAGAAGTATACCTTTAAAAAAGGGCAATTAGTTCTATACTATGATACACGTAGGGAGCTGTTTCTAGGGAAGTTGGAACCTAGATGGGATGGGCCCTACAAGATTGTTAGGATAGGGAAAAATAGGTCTACGGCTCTACTAGTTGATCTATGGGGAGTAGAATTTAAAAATAAGGTTAATCTTAATAAGATTAAACCTTATTATTTCTAATTATGCTAGCACGGGAAAAGTGCATTGCGGTCCATGTTGGGGCTGATTTGAGACCTGCAAAAGTGCTTAAAGTTGGTTGATGGGGCGGTTTATTCCTTATTTGGAGCACCCATATCAGGAGCAGAGATACCATCAGGGGAAACTTATCTGGTGGAGCAAAGGATACAAAGTGATTGAGCAAGAAGATGGAACCTTTGTGTTGGAGATCAAAGTTTTCTGCCATCACTGCTTACGAGTGTTGACGAGTATCCCTGTTGAGTTTAATGAAGAAGGTGGGATGGAGCCATCAGTTCATCCTCTAAACATGTTAAATTTTGACTATCACAATTACGAGTAGAGGAGTTCGTGATGGCAGGCTGTGTAAACCCATTGTGGACGTATACATTATATTTTGACGGAGCGTCCAGGGGCCCTAATAAAAAAGGGAGTGTTGGAGTAGTAATCCGAGATCCTCGACATAGGGTTACGATGAAGTTAGCTGCTTATCTCAGGGTAGGATTCACTAACAATATGGCAGAGTATAAAGCCTTGATTATGGGAGTGCATATTGCCAAACAAGGTGGTAGTCGGCGGTTGTTAGAGTAAAAGGGGATTCCCAATTGATTTTGAATCAACTAGATGGGACATACACAGTGCAGAATTCCATCCTTTGTATGTATCATCGAACTGCGATGACCCTACTTGAGGAGTTTGAGAGAGTGTGTTTTCAGCTGATTCCACGTTATTGGAATCAGTTTGCAGATTCACTGGCAAATCTTGCTTATGAGGAAGACCTTTTCTTTAATTTTGGTCCTAGTTTGGATATTGCTATCAATAATGAGACAGGACCCAGTCGCTTGTGGGGAATGTTATCAGAGAATGCAATATATGGCAGGCGATGGTTGATATGGGTGATGCAAAGAGTAGCCGAGACCAATCTATCGTTGTTATCTTGGACCCATAGGCTGATTAGACAACATGTTATGCGTACGCCTCTTGCTATATATGTAGGAGGGATGGGTCATAACCTTATGCATTTATCTTAGGCCTATGAGTCCTATTTTTCATCCTTGGAAAGGAGCATATTATTGTAAATCTGTACTATTTTAGGGAGGGATGTGTAGGTGCTATTTTGTTTTATTTCATTAGGCCAAGAGAGCTGATCAGTTTTTGTAGTGAAATTCTTTATTTCATTAGGCCAAGAGGGCCAGTCGTCTGTTTAGTACAGGTGTGGTTAATGGTTTCTTGTTTTAGTTCTATGCTAGATGAGTTTGAAGAAGAGCTTGGAAGGAGCCTTTGTTGCACGGAAGCTTCTCATGGCCCTATCTAGGTGATATTTATCCTTTACGAGTATCGTGGTTTTTATGCTATATGTGTCTGTGTACTTGTAGGGGATTTTCTTTTCTTGTTGGGCACCGGTGTCCAAGGCATGAAGTCCTAGGGTTTAGGTTAGGTATGTCTGAGGGAGGTTTGAGTAGTCGTTGCCTCCTGTGAAGACATTGTCAGACATCAAATGACCTGTTTTAGAAAGTAGTCCTAGTGACCCTGTTCTGCTAGCCTGCTAGGCAGCCGTTCTAGGAGTTCTTGCTTAGTTGTGAGGCGCTTAGAGAAGCCTACTGAGGAAAATGATAATGATAGAGAAGAACAAAACCCTGAATATCTTGAAGACAATAAATATATATAAAGGTGTGTAAAAAGGGGTTCTAACCCCTATAAAAATAGAAAATAAAAGAAAAGAAAATTTATAAGCAGTTGATCATCGCCTTGCGAAGGCCTGGTAGGTTCCTAGGGACAAGTCAGACCCGGGGCCGATGCCTTGTCTTCCTAGGGGTGGCGTCTTGCTGGAAAAGAAGAAAATCAGGAAGGCTGGAGTGAAAATAAAAGTGAGCGTTAGAAAAGGATTAAGTGTCACCTCACGAGGGCTTGGTAGGTTCTTGGGTACCGAGACAGGACCTGAAGCTGATGCCCTATTCTCCTTGGGTCACTATGCTCAGCTCCCTCCTTTTTACATGCTCGAATATGGAAGAAATAAAACCTAAAAGAAGAAATGTACTAAAAGAAAATACTTTTTGATCAGGCTATAGGAGTCCTCGCCTAGTAGGAGCTCCTGGTTGTGTTGTCCTTAGTTAGGTAGGTAGTTCAGACCACCACTTAGGGCGACCTCTTTGATAGTTCTTTTAGTTTGGCCGTGTTGGAGCAGTCGGTTAGTGACTAGCTTCAAACCTTCTATCAGATTATGCTGGGCCTACTCCTTGTGGATTTCATCCCTTGGTTTTGTCAGGGGGTAGGGTGAGCATTGTGCTGTGTTTTAGTATGTATCTATTTTGTATCAGCTTGATGCTTCCTTTGGTTGTTTTGTGCAGATCTGTTGTGGGATTCGACGGGCTGAGTTGCCCTATCCCGTGGTTGCCAATGAGAGCTAAGTTTTGAGCCCGGGATGTGCCTAAAATTTGCCAAAAAATCTGGAATTTAGGGGGAAAACATTTAACATCGAAGGTAGCGGTTCCAGCTAGGACGATTTTAAGCACCAAGTGAAAGACGGCTTTTAAAAGGCGCCCGAGCAACACTTGTGGATTTTTGATAATTTTTCCAACTACCATGCGGGATGTCAGGAGCTGCCAATTAATGAAGGATGTTAAGTCGGATGCCCAGGATTTTTCAGAGCTCGAATCGGAGTCCGGACGATGAAGTGGCCAAGAATCGGTCAAGATGCAAAAAGGTGGACAAGTTTGTGACCAAAAGGGGTGGTGCCCTTTGGAGCTTTGATCCCCCCCCCCCAAAAAAATTTCATGCAAATTAGAATGAAGAAAATCGTGGAGAGAGAAGAAGACATGGCATGGCAGACAGGCGCCGATTTAGATTCTCTCACATCAAGCATGGAGGTTGAATACAACCCCTGCAACTGACATTACCCCTAATCTTCTCTTTCTTGACTGATCTTATTGCCTCCCTTCGTGCGTGGAATGGCTGCCTGGATGGGAAGAATAGATTCTAGTATTTCTCTCTCCTCCCTCTCTCTCTTCTCTATGGGCTGTTCATGTGTGCCATCTTGATGGAGGAAATGGGGAGGGAGAATGAAGGAAGTGATGATGAAGATTGATGGAGATGCTGAAGATTGAAGTACAGCATTGGATTGAGAGCAATGGAGGCTCTGTTTGCTGATTATGCAATCATTCAAGGTGTCTCGGGTTACGTAAAAACACGGTATGACCATTTTTATGAAGAAAATGAAGGATTTTTGATAGTTTATGATGATAATTATGTTCTTATTGGATGAAAATTTGTTTGTGGGCTGTTTGTATTATGAGTAATTGCTGTTTATCAGAAAATCTTGGTTTTACAATGATTTACATGCTTTATTTAATTCCCGTAATCCCGAAATGCGGTTTTTAAGTGGCAAAATGGTGTTTTTTCTGTTTCAAGTGGGTAAAATTTGTTCCCATGGGCGGAATATGGAAGATAAATTGAATGATAGTATACTGAAGTGATTAGAATAAGAAAAACCAAAAAATAGTATATTTATGGCTAAATAAATCAAGAAAATAGGAAAAATAAAGGAAAAAAATAGAAATATGGCTTGGAAAAATAAGGAAAAATATATCAATTATTTGTGAATGTGTGGTAGTGGTAAAGCATGAGGTTTAGCCTCAATTTGCCCTATCTCTTTGTCAAAGTTTGTGATTTATTGCTTTTTCTACATCAAAATATGACAAAATAAACCTCTATACATGTGCAACGAAAGCAATACCTAAACGTAGGGGGTTGGGAGGTTTGAATGGCCATTCGTACGTGACATCCTTTACTTGGGGGCCATCGTTTGCAAGTAGATTCAAAAAACAAAGAAGGAAAAAATAGATTTGAGATAAGAGAGCATAAGAGAAGATGGATTAGTCAAAGACCAAGATAGGAAAAAATTGAGCTAACTCTCTTCCTTGCAGCCTCTCAGGATAACTGCTCTCTTCTCTCTCTCTCTCTCTCTCTCTCTCTCTCTCTCTCTCTCTCTCTCTCTCTCTCTCTCTCTCCTTCTCGCAATCTCTTGGAGGGGTATCCCTCTACCTCTCTCTCTCTCTCGCAGCCTCTCAGGGTCTCCTTGTGCTCCTTTCTTGTGCCTCCCCATGCCTCATATTTATAGTGAATTAGAGAAGAAGGGTTGTGGCTGAGAAGAAGAGCTCTTTGTGGAGGGGATCTTGGAAAAATCAATGATCTGATACTCAAATCATAAATTTGATGGTTCCATTGGCTCCGAAAGGGGAATAAAACCCCAAGACACTTGATTAAGAAGCTTTCAAATCACTCCTTCTTTCTCTCCTTGTTTGAAGTGATGTTTACTGCTTGTTGCAAACTGTGATCGCAACAATCGCAGCATGCACGATTTCGTAAATCCCTCTTTTTGTATTAAATCTCCAAAAGTAATTGAAAAATCAATTACTTTTTTTCTCATGGCATCTTTTTCTAGAAATTTTCATATCTTTTTAGGATAATATCTAAAATATGCTAGTCTTACCTAAAAATCTAATATTTTTAGATCATCCATACTATACACATTAACACTAGTGGTTAATATGGCTCATAACTCTTGTTCACGTTGTAACTTTCGTGAAAGGTGGCTATGGTCCTTGTCAATCCGAGAAAAATATCATATTATAACTCTCAGTTATTTATTTATTTATTTATTTTTAATTAATAAAAATTATTAGTTATTAGCACTAGTTAGTTTTTATCTTAGTTAGTCTTTAGTTAATAATCTTACTAACTTATTAATTGACTAACTAACTTTTTAACTAACCAACTGACTTTTAACTGCGTGGAAATATTACAAGTATACATTTAAAAACCTAAAAAAGTCTATCAAAAAATGAGCTACAAAGGAGGGACTGGAGGTGAGTCCTATCCTTTTGTGTTTGGGTGTATTCTTAAACATGGTTTCTAAATGATCCTCTATTGCTTGAGAGGTTTCACAATCATCAACATGATGAATGTAGCTATCATCAAGTTCAAGCTTGATAATAGCTTGAGCATTATCATTATTTTTATCCCATATGATTGAGAATGTAGCTTCCCTTGGTTTCTTCTCTTGACCACTTGTGATTGACCACAAGCCTTTCTTCATCAGGATCAATTTGATCCTAGTTTGCCATGTGTGGAACCTGACACCGTTGAACCGACATGAGGATGAATCTTTGCCCATTTTGTTGGCAGGAGCAAGAACAAATAACTGAGAATAGACTAGCAAAAGAGTTGAATTTGAGTGTGTCAAAGGACACAAGAAGATTAGTGTTAATGAGGTGTTAACCAATACCAGTTAGTATCAAGAGATACTATGTTCTTGATGTTGATCTTACTGTTGATCTTGATGTTGAGTCTTCTTCTTGTTGATTTGAAGTGGTAGCTTTGCTGAGAGCTGAGTGTTTAGTAGATTAGAGAGTCAATGACATCACTGAGCCAAAGAAAGTGAGAAAATGAAGTAAAATATGAGCTTGGAGATTAATGGCTATGGATGCCCTCTTTAGGGTTTTGATAGGCGACTGGTAATTGGCTTATTGTAGCTCATTGAGGTGATTATATGGCATAAGATTTGATGGGGAGATATCTTAGATAGTAGCTTCTAATGCCCTATGAAAATATTTGACATTGTTGTGCATGCGAGCTGATCAAGCAGTACAAACATGTCAGCTAGACAACAATGATCTGATGCAGGCACAATGCTGGAGAGGAGAGACACCAATGTTACAATTTAAAGTGATAGGAAAGAGAAAATTGAGTCAAGGAAGAGTTCCCCAGAAGAAAGCATGAGTTGATAATGCCTGAGAAGAGAGATTCAAGCCCTCTAATGAAGGTGGGTAGCTATGGAGGTAGGCGAGAGATTCATGGAAAAGTGGAGGGAGCCAAAAATTCAAACTGAAATGACCTAATTAGTGGCCTAATGACTCATTAGCTTGAAAGCTGCTTTGATACCATCTTAAAATATTGAGGATGCATGCTAAGGTGGATTAGTGATGAGTAAATAGACAATCATAATGAGGCATAACTAATGACAAAGAAGAACAACTGATATTATCCAAGCATAATGCAAGTACAACTAAATGAGAATGATAGATGAAATGAGCGTGGGGATGAGTGCCGCTTATAGGCTTACAGTAGGTGGTATTGATAGGTGGAAAAAGGTGGAAAGGGACCATGGTATTCACCAACTGTGGTTTTAATAAACCATGCATACATGACCTAGTCTAAGGCTTTATTTGCAATGTGATTCTTTGGCTTGTTATTCCTTACAAAGCGGCTATTATTAGTGGATGTGACTGCATATTTCTTAACAATAAATGCTTGAGCACAATGTGTGTTGTCTAGAGAAGTAAGTAACTCTAACAATGATTCCAAAAGTGACAATCATCAAGCATTATCAAATCTTTATTTTTCTTTCTAGGAGACAAATAGTAGCTTCTCAAGGGATTAGACAGTTTTCTAATATCGAATTGTCTAGGCCACATAATGAAAAGAAGGAAAAATATAAATGCCTAAGAAAAATAGGGATAAATACCAGCTAGACGGCTAGGTATATAAGTTGTAAGGGGTTTGATTTTTCCAATCATCAGCTAATACAAATACCTTTTCATCTTCATCTTCTTCTCCTTCAACTTTCATGGCTTCCTCTCCATTCTAGCTACTCTTATGACATTCTCTCTCTTCTTCATGTCATCTTCTCTCCTCCTAGTTTTTCTCTCTCTTTTGCTCATTCTCTCTCATCTCAGTCTCCATTACAATTGGTATCAGAGTTGTGTGCTTTGATCATTTTCTCTCTCCTTCTTTCAAATCTCCTTTCCCCTTTCAAAATAATAAAAACCCTATTTTGTTATAGGTGCACAAAAGTATTGCAAGTAGGGATGACGGTATCTTGAACATCACACAAGCTATGGTAAGAGGCTTGGAAAAATCTAGAGGAAAGGGGACAAAAAGGGCGGCTCATTTTCAACCCCAATCAAATTTTAGAGGTAAACTTGCCAAGAAGGACTCCTAGGAGTTAGTGAAAGCCTAAGAAACTGTTACTTTTTGAAATGAGGTCTTCTCTCTTGTTCTTACCAAGTTTTTTCTCAAACAACCATGGAGGGTAGCCTTCCAACTTCTCCCTTACTCTTTTTGCTCAAGGTCTACCTACACAACCTTTGGGTAAGCATCCCACATACCTTGCTCAACACATAGACTACCATATGTGCCACTTTCAAATAGGGGTTTAGGTCATGAGATTAGTTCTTTTTTCTTCACAAGGTTTACCTAAGCTTATATAAGGCTTCAAGCTCAAGAAAATGGGGCACTCAATGGGATGAGAATCATACATAGAGTGGAAGCAAAACTTATGATCCAATGATTGGGGTAAGACACATAGGCACCGAATGACTATTTGGTTAGTGATTAACGTGCTCGCATACTATATATGGCCTCCACTACCTTTTGGAGTAGCCTAAGGTTTATTTGGATCCCAACAAGTACTCTTTCCAAAGTACATGAGAGCACCACCAATGCTTTCAAGACTCATACCACAAACTTTCATAGCTATGATCAACTATTTATAGACAGCCATGCCCAAAACAACAACATCTTCATACAACAAGTCTAATTTCAATTTTCTAGGCTTTGCTCCTATACTAGTCCCATTCCAAAGTAAGCTTCCCATTGGAAATGCCAAAGACGGATGACGGAGGTGGCAAAGTCAAGGTGTTGCTAGATCGGGAGGTGGATGACGAAGTGGTAAGAGGGGATTGTCGTCGAGGTGATGGAAGCATTGGAATCTTGTGAGATTGGAAATGGGCATTAGAGACCTCTATTGTGGTAGTACCAATGTTTGAATCCATTCACAAGCTTCAGTAGTAGCTTGCCTATCTAAATCTATCAAATAGAATGAATTAGTATCAAAATCATGAAAGATCTAGAAAAGATTACTCAAGCAGAACTTGAGCTTGTCAAGAAGTTTCTACATCTAGGTCTTAAAGAGGATCTGGAACAATGATTTTTTGGAACATTAGTCAACTTAGTACTTTTGCTGGGCTTGGACCTTAAATAGAATATAAGTGCTATTTATCTCGTCTTCTTCTATTTGAGCAATGGATTCCATTAAAAATGGAAGTGATTCTTTCAGGATGAGTAGATCTTTCATCATGAGTCAAAAACTTGGGACTACAAATTCCAAGGGAGTAATGGCTTCCACAAAAAATGCTAGTTTGTACGAAGTTGTGTCCATGGTGACTTTGAAGGAAGTCTAGAAGGCCCATAGTGTTGCAAGAAGCCTAGTGTCCCAATCTTTTCTATTCTCATCTACCAACTAGGTTAAGATTTTACATAAGACCTTGTTGGTGGACTCAACTAAGCCATTAACCGTAAGAAGAAGATTTCTTATGCACAATCACAAAGAATTATGTGAGCTCCTTGATGACCTTATTTACAAAATGTATACCTCTATCACTCACCAGTTTGATTGGAGTACCATATCTGGTGAACATATCCTTAAATAGACATTTTGCCACTGACTTAGTGCTATTGTCTGTGGTAGGGAGCATGCTTCTACCCATTTGGTACAATAATAACATGTCATCAATATAAACTTGTTTCTCATGTAGGCGATGCAACTGGGGGAATGAAACTCATGAGGCTAGTCTCCACTTTTGGAAGGGTTCAAGAGGTAGGATTGGCTAGGGTAGCAAGTAGTCTCTGGCTCCTGGCCCAGAAGTCACAATGCTAGATCCACTTGCAAACATCACCATGCATGGTTAGCCATCATAATCTAGCTCGTTGGATTTTATAGGTTGTAACTTTAGCAATGAAGTGACTACTTGCGATTCCTTGATGGGATTTCTCCACAATAGTGGGCTGCTCTATAAGGAGGACTACTCTTTAAAACACAGACTCTAGAGAGAAAGTCATTTCCATTGGTCCTTCTGGAAGTGAGATGGGGGTGTGCTAGATTCTAAAAAAGTCATCATTTCTTCATATTGCAACCATAGAGAGTTAGGTGACTCCAGGTCTAGTCCATCTACTATTGTGGCAAACAATTGGGCAATTAGAGAAGTTATCTTCCACAATAGTTGGTTCTCTGGAATCAAGGTGGTATACAAAATCTACAATGACATGCTAGGTTTCAAGTCAATGTATGATTGTGTATGCAAATTCCTACAGCATGACAATCCATTGAGCAAGTCACCAATGACATTTTGTTGCTTGACCAAGTAGACTAGCACTGAATGATCTACATGAAAAGAAAATGTATGTCACTGCAAATAAATATTAAAAATTATTGATGGAGTAGATCATGCCAAGAGACTCTCTTTTGATTATTGAATAGTTTTTCTTGGTATTAGACAATCTTCTACTGGCATAGAACACTAGTTTGAACCATTCATTTGCATCCTGTTGCATAAGCTCATTTCCAATAGCAATGTCAGATGCATTTACATTAAATACATGGAAATGACTTCACCCAATTTGGTAGAATCACAATAGGAGCTTTAGAGAGTAATAGTTGAAGGTGTTAGGATGCCAAGTACTCTTTTTTATTCGATTGGTAAGTAGATTTCACCACCTGTGCCAATTTGTTGAGGGGAACAGCCAAAGTGTGCAAAAAGATGCAAGTAACTGCCATGCCATTAGGCCTAAAAAGCAGAGTAATGCAAATGGCAAATTTGATACTATAGCTTCCATGATTGCTACCACCTTGCTCGGATCAACAACGATGCTATTTTGTAAAATGATGTGGCCTAGCAAATATCACCATGAACAACAAATACACATTTGAGCAGGTTTAAACTTAAACTTAGCTCTTAGCACATTTGGTGAGGCAAAGCTAGAGGTGCATCACGTACAACATTCTTGAGACCGAACCACAACAATGTGCTTACATTTACTCCCCATGAGTAGTGAAAGTTGTCTTTGCTTAGTCTGTTAGAGCAAGGTGCACTAGATTCTATTTGTTGAAACCATCAAGAAATGAGTATATCTCATGGCTACCTACTTCATTCACTATGGTATCTAGGTGTAAGAGATAGGGAAGGGATCCAAAATTGTGGCTACATTATTAAGCTTTCAATAATCCACACATATCTATAGCTTCTTATTCTTTTTGTGAACAATTTCAATCAAGGAGATCTAAGTTGCTCAATCTACTAAAGCAATAAAACTTGCTCTTAGTAGTCAATTGACTTGTTTAGCCATGTGGGGGTTCATCACGTAGTGTTGCATCTAGACTAACCGATTTCAAAGGAATCCAATGTTGATAGAATCCAGGATTCAACCCTTTTATATTTGAATACTCCCATGCAAACACATCCTTGAATTTGATCAATAAACCAATGAATTGCTGACAAAATGTTGGTGGCAGTCTAGCACTAATATTGACTGGTTTGGTTTTTTTCTAGACCCATATAGACAATATCCAGTTCAAATTTTTTTACTCTTGTGACTTTCTGCATCTACACTTCAAACTCACACTTGATTCTGGAATTTCTTGATGTCAACATCAGCAATCCGTGGTGTTGCCTCTATGTGGTTTGAGTTTTGAATTCTAGAACTATTTGGATTGTTGTCCTCTTCCTGCTCTTCCAAGGCTTGAGGTTGAAAAATCTAGGGTTACATATACTATTCACTAATTTGGAGAACATTAATGGGACACTAGGGTCTCATGTCAAATTTGTGCAAATAAAGGCACCAAAATGTGCTCAATATGGGAACATCTTTTGTGAAATAACATTGTAGCGGGAGCTCACGCTCAACCGCCAAGACCCACAAACCGCTTATTGCTTCAAGCATTTCAAGCGAGCTCTAATGACTATCTCTCACCTAGCCGACGCGCCGTCAATCCTACGAGTGTAGTGAGCTTACCTTGATGCCGATGTGAGTAGCCTCCTCCCTCGCACACCTCAGTAGCTCCACGACTCTTGATGCTAGCTCAGGCATCCTCAAGCCTCCTCCATCTCCAAGCTCCATCCTCCATAGCCGTGCGTGCGAGAGAAGAGAAGAGAAGAGAAGAGAAGAAGAGAAGAGGAGATGGTGAAGAGCTTCACCCTCTTGATCCCTCACTCCCACACACTCACTCCCTCACACTCTCACACTCCCTCTCTCAAGAGCACACACAAGCAAGAAGAAGAGAAGAAGAGAAGAAGAAGAGAGCTCTTGTTAGCCACACACCAAAGAATGAGCTTCCATTCACTTTTTGAACTTTATATACAAGCCCTAAAATCCCATGGGCACCCATTCCCTTTTTTACATGACCGGCCATTGTGGCAAGGTCCTTTTTCCATTTCCCTCTTCTAGCCTTATGCCTCTAGCCTATGCCCGTCTAATATTTTACAATTGGCACAGGAGGGAGCTTGGCGCTCTTTTACAAGAGTTTTCCAAGTTTTTTGAGGCGCCTTTCATTTAAAATTGCGCCTTTGGTCTCATCTTAGCTTTTAGAGGTCGCTTGCATGTGCTCTTCTTCCATGCTTTTTCCGCTTTTTCCTTCATTTTCCACCATTTTTTGCCATCTCGACTTGGGGTTAACATTACCCCCCTCCGAGATGGGTGCCAGTCCCATGGCACTTCTGTGTTGTTGTAGGGTGGTAGGCACTTGGGCAATGATGGTGTAAAGGGAAGGGCCACATGTAGATTCAGGTGTGTGTGGAAGCTGATGTTTGTTGAGGAAGCCAGATGGATAGCCAGTGGTTGACGGGGGCCTCCGAAGTTGGTGGTTTGCCGCTTGTGTGATGCCAGTGCGGTGCTCTTCCTAAGGGGAGTGTCTACCTTATTGTGTTAGTGCAGTGTGCTCGTGCTAGTGGAATGGGGAGGTGGGTCTAACCGCAGGAAAGCTTGGGTGATGTCCCACACTTGAGGACCCCATTTGTGTTAAGGGAGGTGCGGTGCAAGTGGCTTAGGGTGACAGGTCTAACCATAGGCGAGTGTTAGCTCCCTAGATATGTCCTGCCCTTGATGTGCCCTAAGCATGAAGTGGGGAAGCAAAAAGGGCTAGGGGGTTAGGAGCGGAGCCAGCCGACCGAAGCCACCGGGCACGCCTAACTTGAGAACCCCTAGGTGCACTGATAGTGCTCTATGTGGTGTTTAAGTGCTTCTGCAAGTGAGTGCTTGTGTGCTTTTCCTTTCATGTTATTCTTTTCTTTGCTTTGACTTTCCTTTTCTTTCTTTCTTTTTTTTTTGGTTGCAATTGTGGAATGACAGCCAGGCCTAATTTTCTTCATCTGAATGAGGACCCCTGGAAGGGGGTCGGATGGATTTGTTAAAAAATTGGTAGCTTTGCATGTATCCTTTCAGATTCATGCGGACGTGGGGAGAAGTGGTGGAGAGGAAAGGGTGATTGCACCTAGTGAATTGACTGTCATTCACATCTTCTAGGAGGGCTAGGCAAAAAGAGGGGAGGAGACTAGCCCTCATCTTAATACGAGCCATGGCGCAACTGTCAATAGAGTTAGGGTCAAAGAAGAAGGGAGGTAGGCCGCGCTCTTGTGGAGTTGGGTCCTGCTTAAGGAGTAGCTTAAGTAACCTAAGGTAATTACAGGTTGTTACAAAGGCAGGGTCAGGGCATGAGGAGAAATCTGCAAGAAAGTGTGTCATAGAATCATCTAGGCTTTCGGAGTTAAAGAGAACGGCATGCTCGAAGGATACTACATTAGAGTTATAAATAATAGGGAAGTCATACCGCCCGTGGAGGGTGGCATCAAAATCCACACCTACCCTTTGAGGGTATGTCATGTAGGTGGGGTTGTTCCGCTCGAATGGTAGGGTGTTACAAAATGCCATCCAGGTGAGCATATTGATGTCACATACTCGCCTCCTCCACAAGGGTTGGCTTTTGTAGCCCTGTACACTGTGTGGAACTTCAAAAAAAAATTTCTGCTAGTAATCAGCCGCTTCTGTTCCCAAGAGGTCGGGGTTTTTTCTCACTCTTCTACCTATCTTTGCCCCAAGCGGCCACCAATCACGATCACCTCATCCATCACCTTGAGCGGCAAGACCCTCCGCAGACTGTTGGGTAGGAGAAAAATAAAGGTGAATGGATCCTTTTCTTGTTCTTGTCTCTCTCAGAGCACTAGTTCTGCGTGGAATCCAACGTGGATATCATTAGGGCAAGGTGGGAGGGGTGCGGATGGCAGCACGACTGGTTTGGCTCTCAGCTGTTTCCTGGCTTCCTCTACTAGCTTTCTGCGTCTTTCCCTAGATGCGGCTTGTCTTTCCACAGATGGGTCCTCCTGTGGTGGCTCTTGAGACTACAACGAGGGGGGTTGTGGGACTACATCCTCCCTAAATTGGTTCATGTCGATCTCAAGTTCTGCTTTTTCCCCCTATTGTTCTCCCTGTGGTGCTTCCTCTTCGAATCCGAGGGCGTCGATTTCCTGGGGGGTTAGGCCGGCCAGCAATAGGTATTTTTGTTGCTCGTCCAAGCTTAGCCTAACCTTCGTAGGTTGGGGTGGCATCTGCAATCTAGCATGTAAGGCTCTGCGTGTGATGCTGAGCTTTCTTTGTGTCACCTCCAATGACTCTCCTTGCTCTGAGCGGGTGGTGTCCATGATGGTGTCGAGGAAGGCTTTTTGTTGGGCACCAAAGGCCACTTGGACAGCTTCCGCCTTGCTCTTTGCAATGATTTTCTCCTTCTCTACTAGAGCAAGGCATCGTGCCAGTGTCTTCACCCTCTTTTCATTATGCACAGCTCACTCCTCCGCTCTCTTGTTCATTTCCTCCATGCTCTCTCCTTGCTTTAGGGTTAGCATCATGAGCTTTTGCTCTTGGTCCTCCAACTCCCTGACCAATCTCTCTTGCTCTTCTTTTTCAAAGTTTAGTTGATCTGTCAGGTGCTCAATCTCTTCTTGCTGCTCCTCTATGTCTTGTTTTCTCTCCTCATCTCTGGCATTCATCTCAGCCACAAGCGCATCAACCTGAGCAGATTTCGTAATGAGGTCCTGGTATTGCACTATCAGGAGCTTGTGCACTCTTTGCATCTTCACTAGCTCCTGTGTTTCATTCTCGAGCTGCTGTCTCCAGTGCTCCTCCCTGCCATCCTTAGCCTTGACTGCTTGTTTGAGATCTGCAATTTCCCTTTGCTGCATGGCTATCATCCTTGTTTTATCCAGCTGGAAGGTGGCTACTGATTCCTTCTCAGTTGCCAACTCAGCCACGGCTATCTTGCATTCCTACTTAGCTTTCTCCAATTGGGAGAGCAGCTCGTCGACGAAGTACTCGTCGTAGTTAGCCGATGGTGTCATCATTGTGTGGATGGGTGAGGTTGAGGCTTCCACCTTCTGCCGTTTAGGATCTTGCCTAGATTCCGCATCAGTAGCTGGCCTCTTTTGTCATGTGGCAGTGGTTTCTGTGCTCTGTCCCTGGGCCATCTCTTTGTTGATGAAGTATTGCATCCATGCCACAAAATTTGACACGTCGGCACTGGTGGGGATGCTAGGGGTGATGGTGGTGGGTTTAGTGGAAGGCACCAGGAGGGTAGGAATTGGTTAAATTGGGGCCTTTCCCTTGCCCTCAGTGACTGCAGGTGGCACGATCTCCGGCACCTGTGTGCTAGACCCTGGCCCTTCTTCTCTATGTGGACTCAAGTTTCCCAATTCATCAGCTCGGCTTTGTTGCTCGATGGACCGGCGTGTGGCTTCAGCCAGGTCCTCTTCCTCCTTCCTTCTTAGTTCTTCCTCTTCCTCATCAGCCTTTCTTCTCCTTTCCTCCTCTGCTTTTCTTTGATCTTCCTTCTTTTTCTCTTTTTCTTCTTTTTCCTTACTTTTCTTCTCCTCTGCTTCCTGTTTTGATGCCTTCTTTGCTTTCTGTAATTCTTCTTTCTCCTTCTCTTCCTCCTATCTCTTCTTCCTCTCTCTCTCCTTGGCCTCTTTTAGGGACTCTTTCTTTGACCTTTCCAAGTCTTCTCTCTCCTTCTTTCTGCCTTCTTCATCCTTCTTCTTTCTCTGCATTGTCTTCTTTTTGGGCTTCTTGGTTGTCTTTTTGCTTGTCTGTTCTTCCCTTTCTTCCTCTGTCTCAGTTCTATCGGTGGACCTATCCTTGTCCTGGTGAGAGGAGGCAACCTTTCTGGCATTTCTCCTTCTCCTTGTTTTGCATCCTGTGCTTCCTTCACTGCCTCCTGGATGAGCGCAGTTAAGACACCTCCATATCCGATGAAGGAGGATTTGGAGGAGGCTTTCTTTCTTTCTGTAGCTTTAGAGACTGGAGATTCTCCTCTTGCTGGCACACTTTCTAGGGCCAATGCTTTGGCTATCTGGTCAATCGTTTTTCGCACATACCCGTTCTAGTCCACTTCATCTAGGGTATGGGTTGCTACATTCTCCAGCACATGTATGCTAATTCGATGCATCAATGAGTTGTAGCGCTGGCTGGAGAAGAGCACATGTATCAGCTTTGCTTGCATCCTGGCTTCTGCGTCAGGGATATCTTGGATGCTTATGCCGTCATTTGTGAGCACATCTTCCCTCTTCATTTTAAGCATGGCATAAACATCCCTTTTCTGTTTCCTCTCCGTCTTTGGCTCCAACCCCAAAGCCTTCTCCACCAAGGATGGGTCTAAGGGGACATGTACCTTCTTTGCATTTTCTCCTCTGCCCACCGTCACAATGCCACATTCTTGATCTGGGTTGTACGTTCTGAGGAACTCTACGCAGTTCAGGTGGTCCGGCTCTTGCGAGAACTTTTCAAGATACTTCGTGGGGTTGCATTGTTCAACTACCCTCCTAGCTGCTTCCTCCTTGGCCACCACAACTTCTACATTGTGGATGGTTTGAAACTTAAGCTAGCTGAAGGCGCGGTTCTCTAGGTAGATGCGGTATTGCTCTCTTTCCTCGTCTGTGAACGGGAGTCGGTGGGCGTGGTCTTGCTGTGACATTTTATGTTCCCACCATAAATCGTAACTTTCATTAGTGCTTTCCACATATTAATTTGCTGATTGCTGGAAAAGAAAAACTCTATGCTTTTTGAATGAATTCATTAAGAAGCAATGCAGATTTTCCTTTTCAGACTTGGACTTTTTGCCCTTTACTTCAAAGTTTTCATGCCCATTTTCCTACCCCATCCATTTTTTCATAATATATGTTAATGTTTTTCACTGATTTTGCTTTGATTTACCCCCTTTGATTCATTTCTCATCTGATTCATTTCACCTTACCCCCTCCCGTTCCATCTTGAGAAGAATCCTTCCTAGGATTGAGGGTCAAAAGGTCAAGGGCTTTCGGCATGTTGGTGTAGGAGTTACTTGTGAAGGAGCCAAGTATAAAAATTTGGATTGCATTCCAATTGAGCTTCACGGTCCAAATCAAAGGGTCGAATTCCCACATGCATGATGTATGTGAGAACATCTGTGAGGAAGTCACCAAAGTCGACATGGCTAGCAATGTGTAACTCTTCCTCAGTCAACAAGCGATCAAGGTAGGGGTGTCCTTTGATGTGTTCTTCCATGGGTCAGCCCCGAAGAGTGGTTAACACTCTATACGAGGTGGGCGCGACGTAAGTGGGATCATACTCCGCTATTTTGATGGCGCGGCGTTGCTCAGCGTTGGTCATTATGCAACATCCTTCAACTTCCCATTACAACCTAAGAGCATACCACTGCCTCAAGAAAGGTGATCCAGTATCAGCGAGTTGTGATAACTCCGTGATTTCTTGGTCAGTGATAGCAGAAGTGGTTCGTGGATCGTATGATGTGATAAGGCGTTGTTTGATGGCTTGCTCCTTGGAGATTTCACTGTTAAGCAACTCAACAGCGGAGCGAGAAACTTTTGTGAATGCGAATTCAAAGGTTTCCCAAGAGCAAGGCATATTTTGCACTTCAGTTGCAAAGGGTTCTTCTAATAGACCTAAGTCCAAGCGGTCGTAGCTTAGCGCGAGTGACACGAAAGTGTCATCTAGTCTTTTAATACAATCCACCACGTCATCCTCGGTGTCCTCAGCGAGGTCAGCGGGCTAGCACTAAAAAGGATTTTCGTTCATAGGAGGGCGTAAGGCCGACAGGTGGTTGAGGTTTGACAGAACAAGAGCTTTTGACAATGAAGATGGGCGGTTGGGAGGGTTCGTGAGTTTGTGGTTGGGCCACTTGGATGTTGAGTGGATTAGGAGTAGCCACGATGGATGGGCTGCTGCATTCAGGTTGGAGTTGGGGAGGCGGATTGACTTCAGCGGGTGATGACTCTTGTGACGAAGCCATCGGTTTGGGCCAGTAGGCTTGTGGGACTCTCTTGGGCCTAGGCGTGGATGAGGCGGATGGTTGTGGTTCAGGAGAGCACTGCGGCTTATGGTTTTGAGGGTTTATGGAATGCGGTTTGATCAAGCTTGAGGGTGGTGTATGAATGGTGCATTTGGCCGTGTGGGCCTTAGGGATCCACAGCCAGGTATTTCCCTCATAGTCGCCTTGCGCACGTAAGAGGGCTTTAGAGACCCATCTTTGCTTGATCATGCGGTGATTTTTGTGACTGCATCTTGGCCTCCTAGGTTTAGAGTTTTTGGTCTTATGAGGATAGGAGCGTCGACTCCTAGGCTGCGGTTGTGGCTGCTTAGGCTTCCATTGAAATCTAGGCTGTTGAGCCTTATGTTTTGCTACTGTGGGATGTGATTCCTAAATTCTGGGAGGTGGCAGCCGCGCACTACGCCCCTCCTTAGATTTGGTTATGGATAATTCTGTCGGTGGCTTTGCGGACGGTGATGAAGTCGCACAGCCCTTGCTAAAAGCTGTGACAATGCGAATGTTGCCTATTGCGAGGTGGATGCGCTGCGACTCATAATCAATATTGCAGTGAGTCTGCTTTTTCAAAGTGCGCCCTAACAGCGACTCTGTGCTTGTTTCTTTAGCATTTGGCAACACGTAAAAAATCATTGTGACAGTCTCAGACTTGATAGAAATGGCTACTTTGCACTTGCCGAGGAGTGCGTAGAATGGGCCCCATATGGGCTTAATTTAGCATTCGTGGGCTGAAGTGGTGGTCTGCCAAGTTTGGTCCAATGATCGTGAGTTAGGACATTGAAGTCTTCTCCCTCATTGATCAAAGCGTTGAAGGTGCAAGTTTGTTTTGCAGTGACCATTATATGGAGGTATGCGGGCTCTACGGCTTCCTCATCCTCGTCAGCAATCTCAGTGATTGTGGCCACTCCTACTTTGACAGGCAGTTCTAACATCGGGGGCTCGTGCAAAGGATGGGTGGGAGGGTAGTACTTCTTGACACAACTGCCATTGAAGAAGCCTATTCCCTCATCGTCTAAGGTTTCGAGTTCGACATTGCCTGTGCGGCTGATCGCACGAACTTTGAAGGGTCCAAGGCCTTGAAATTTCATTTTCTGTTTATGTCCCTTAACGGAGTAGAGGAGCACTAAGTCACCCTATTCAAAGTCACGCTGCTTGACATGCTTGTCAAACCAACTCTTGCGACGTGCCTTTTCACATATAAGTATATGGGTGACTAGAAGACGGGTCTCTGATAGGTGTTCAAGCTCGACCAGGCATTGCATCTATGCCTCCTTCCCTTCCCATCATTTTTGAAGGGCTATTCTTAGGCTAAGAACAAAGAATTCTAAGGGTAGGATTGCTTCTGTTCCATAGGTCAGCCTGAACGGGGTTTGACCGCCGACAGCCATTTTATAAGCTGTACGGTAAGCCTACAAAGCTGCCATAAGCTTGTTGTCCCAGTCGCTACATGAGGCTGAGACTACTTTGGTCAGGACATTGACGAGAATCTTATTCGTGGATTCTGCCTGACCGTTTGCCTGAGGGTAGTATGGTGATGATTTGTGATGGATAATGAGAAAGGTGGAAAGGAGATGCGCTATCACTTCGTTGATGAAAGCCTTGGTCCACTGACTAGTTCGATGGGGCAGCCGAATCGCGAGATCACTTGCTCCAATAAGAACTTGGCAGTCGTCTTAGCATCGTTTTTACGTGTGGCTCTTGCCTCTGTCCATTTCGTGAGGTAATTCATGGCCACAATGATGTACTTGGCTTGTGAGTATTGCACCGTAGGACTGATGGGTCCTATGAAGTCGATTCCCCATTTTTCGAAGGGTTGTCGAGCAATAATTGGGGTCAACTCCATGTGATCATTGCGAATCGAGACTTTTGTCCGTTGGCACTCGTCACAATGCTTGACGAATCGCGTGGCATCGCGAAAAAGCGCGGGCCACCATAGTTGAGACTGCAGCACCTTCCGTGTTGTCATGTCGCCGCTAAAGTGTCCTCCCGCAATGCCGTTGTGTGCCTCCGAGAGCACATTGTGCATCTCATGCTCACATATGCATCTACACAACAATCCATCTTGCGCCAGCCTATAGAGTTAGCCTGCAATCAGCTGATAGGGCTGGATATTAAGGATTAAGCGCCTAAGTAGAATTTCCATTGGAGAGTTTAATGAAGGTTTACAAGGCGACATTATCTTTTAAGATGCCTTCATTTAAGAAGGGTGGTAATATAAATCTAGTAGTCATAAGGGCTCATTTATCAAGAAAAAAACTTGGTTAAGTTAGCACTGGTTCATTTTGTGACTTTTAAATATATTTTATTTTAGTCAAACTAATAATTTTAATAGATACAAAAGAACCACATCATTGTTTAGAAATAACATTATTTAAAATAAGAATATAATAACTAATGATGTCTCAAGTCACATAGATATAATATTTATGGCCCAAAATTAGACGTGAATAACAATCATAGTGAAAAAGATAAATCTAAATAAAAATTCATGCTATCATTAAAAAATATTAAAAATATAAAGTTGTATTATAATGAAAAATATGCTCTAGAGGACTTGTTTCTAGTTGTAGCAGCTTGATTGCTATTTACTTTCTCTCCTTGTACCCTTTCTCTTTCAAATGACTTATTAGATCTTCCTTGGTGTGCTTTGTATCCAACAAATTGATTCCTTGAATTATCTCCAAGCCTTCTAAAGTGCTAGCTACCAATCCTATTCGGCCTGTGAGCTGTTCAATTCTCTCTATTTGTGGCATTTGAGCCAAAAAAGTAGCTTCTCTAAATACTTCATGCTTTGTCATAGCATGCCTATATGTTTCCATTTTCACTTTATGTTGGCTCTTGTTATATAGTGTTATACCCAAGTTGATGGACATATTCATGCATGTAACTTCCTAGAGCTTATGAGTATGATTTTCTACCAAATTCACAACTCTAGTTAATTTAGTGGCTATAGTTTCTTAGAGCCTAGCACATGCAATCTTCCATTGTCCGTGCTTTTTTTGATGTTCATGTTTTAAATTATTGAAATCAATGAACCTTGTGTAAAGATTCTGATAGCTCATGCTATAGTGATCATCATAACACATTACTAGATTGGTGCTATAGACCGTAGTTGTGTCTTTAGGAACCTACAGGTGGATCCTCGTGGGATGAGGCCAAAGGCTTTGCGTGTGAGGTAGACCTAGGGAACACCTAGTCACCCAAGTCCGCACGCTCTTAAGTAGCACCGATGGTGGTGATGGCTAGGATCATATTCCTAGATGAGTACCAAAGTACACTCCCTACAACTTAGGTTTGGTTATGTTTCATGTGGTATTAGAGCATAAATTTTGGTATGCTCCATCGATAAAAATGATATTAAATTAGTAGATATTTATTTTTACAATATAAAGAAACATAGTAACTTGAAAAACGAGTTTTTATGTATAGCTTATTAAAGCTATAATCTTTTTAAGGGTTTATTCGACCAACTATTGAGCCACGACGTGTTCCAACAATGTACATCGTGGCTTGTGGATCAAGCAATTCCTGGTTTCAATGCAATGTGGCCTTAGGTACCTTCAAGGCCATCCTTGGATCTAACTAGCAAAGTTGAGAGTTGGAGATTGTGGGATGGAAATTAGTTTATTCATGTTGAGAAAGTTATGCATACCGAAAAGGATGTAAAGAGAGCTGAGGTCCTTAAAAACTTAATTTGAGTGAATTCTTTTGGTTGTTTGAAACCCATGACCATCAAGCTCTTATTTGTAAATGGTTAGTTGATTGATTAAAATCAATTTGTGTACTTTCTACTCCATGACATTTGGGGAGATGAACTTTTGACCACTTGTACCATTCAAGACTAATATAGTTCGGGGTCTATTTTCAACATATTTACTCTCACCATTAGAGCCAAGTTCTTTTCCAAAAGTTCCATGTTTAATTTCAGGATTGAAAGGGGTGTAAGTAGGTATTTTGGGGCTACTACTAGGCACAAGGGTTGCCCCTAAATACAACCCCATATAGGATTGACCTCGATGGGGTGCGGGGCTATCTATAACCTTGCTAAAAATTCTCATTTTTATAGTACTAGGTTTGCATATCTTTCAGTCAATTCAATTGCATGGAATAAAGTGGAAGGCTTTTGAGCCATTATATCAGCCTTGACAACCTAGACTTCAACCCATAGATATACTTGTGCAATTTTGCATCATCACTAAGAGTCTCAACACACATAGTTAAGTTCATGGACTAATTTGTATACTCATGTACTATGGGATTACATTGGTCAAGCTGATATCATCGTCTTGCCAATCGTTCTTTTTCCACTGGGGACATGAAGTCCTAAACCATATGCATAAATTATTTCCAATCAACAAACTAATTATTCTCATGGCTAATGAAGCATTGTGTCATGAGCAGAGAGCAAATATAATCCACTCTCACAACCCAAGACATGAAAGCAAAGGAGCACCAGTATAAGTCAATGGCTTAGTGCAAATAATTAAGTAATTTAGTTTTTAGCTCTAATAATCTCTCATTCAACTTCCAATGCCTCAAAGAGAACAAGACAAACCAAGAATATCACCCAATTTCTCCAAATCATCCAAGTAGTCATTTATGAAAATAGCAAGGTCAACATACTCCCCATGCATCTAGAGGGCCAACAAGTTTGTTTAACAAACATAATTTTGCTAAGACTCAATGGTTCAAAAACACATATTTATTTTCTATCACCTTTTAGTACATCACTCATCTTCCGATACCATGAACAAGCCTGAGGATGATAATTGATTAATGCTCCTCAAATTTGGCTATCAAATTTACCCTTCACTTTCCATGTGTGCTAAGAATAGTCCAACTCTTCATCCTTTTATTAGTTAGCTCTCAATACACAATTCAATAACTCTCCTTGCAATAATTTTAGAATTTTCCAGTAGCTTGTTGTCCTTGTAGGATACACAAGAAATTGGTAGGTAGTGTCAAAATAATAAGGCAGCTAGCAGCTTTCACAATCATCACCAACTCCAACCAAGTGTGATGTTGATGTATTCATATCCTCCCTCAAATAACTACACTAGCCACATTTGAACTGACCACCCTAGAGTCACGATCCATACATATTCTTAGCAGTTTGTGAGGAAAAATCATTTTACATAATTTATGACTTCTTCAATGCAACACACCACCTTGCTCAAACGATAGTACAACTGTAGCACTTTTTTTTTTTGGAGCCCCGAATAACATGACAATAATCCTTGCACAATACTAAAAAAATTTAATGTATCAATCTACCTACGTCAAGTAGCCCTAGTATAATGTCATTTGTTGCGTAATATTAACAACAGTATCATCACTAAATTAAAACCTTGCTCATAATGATAAGAGAAATCTTGAAACATGTTGTAATTTCTTTTTTCCTTGCACATTTGCTTCACTACTATACTTCTTTCTTGTGTCTGAGACTTTATAACATTCATATATATCCTCATTCTGTGACCAATTAATATATCCAACATTCACTACAATCCATGTATCCACCATAGTCTACAAAACATCTCATGCTAGCAAAAGCTTCTAGGCCATGCCACCATAACCATGAACTATTCATGTAGGAAATATTTCCAATATTTTAAAGGAGAATTACATTTTCACGAGTCACTTCCACTTCTATTTTGGTATGCCCAAACTTCTTTAGAGAGTTTACTATACAGTGTAATGCAAGAGGCCATGGTATAGGGGATATATTGTTATAGGAGCATGGAGTTATTGCACAAGATTAGGGATAAAGAGATGGCTATGAATGTTTATGACCAAGAGATGTTGGCTATACTTCATGTAATAAATAAGTTGAACCAATATCTGTATAGTAACTAGATTAGAGTCTAGAGTGACGATAAGGTCCTAAAGTACTTCCTTACCTAGTCATCAGGTCTCGCGCCTTAGTAGTAAAGGTGAATGGTTACCCTACAAAATCATGATTTTAACATCACTTATACATGGGAAAATGATAATAAAGTGGTTGATTATCTTTTAAGGATGTGGGCAAGCTGAGCTACACAGTGATTGGATTGAATAGTTACAAGGAGCCTATCTTTTGGATGATAAGTGGCCATAGATTTTAGAAATTATAATAAGGATTAATGTAGGAAAACTCACATTTTTAGCTTAAGAATGGCCTCATCTAGCTTAATCATAGGATTTTCACTCCCTCTAGTTCTCCCTTTATGCTAAAAAGTATAGAGGAGTTGCATTCTTCACCTATAGTTGGGCATTTTGGAGTGTTTAAGACCTATTATAAAATCAAAAAAAGCTTTCACTAGAAGAGATTGTGAAAATATGTGAAGTATTATATCATGAAGTGCATACCATGGCAAATAGAATGAGGACAACACTTATAAGAGAGGTGGTTTATTATAGCTATGACCTAATCCTGAAGGAAAATGGATGCATATAACCATGGATTTCATTATTTCCTTACCTACAACCAAAAAGGAATCAAATAACATATATATAGTGGTGGATAGACTCACCAAGTTAGCCCATTTTATTCCCACAAAGACATGGTTCATTGCATCACATGTGGCTAGTCAATTCATGGAGAATGTCCTTAGATTACATGAATTACTCCAAGTGATTGTGCATGCAGATAGGGATACAAACTTCGTGAGTAACTTTAGATAGGCAACATTCAACTCCATGGATACTAAGTTGGTTCCTTCTACATCTTACTATCCACATACTAATAAGCATATAGAAAGGATAAATAAGTGGTTGGAGACCTGCCTTCACCATTTCTATCATGATGTGCAGCATATGTGGGATTCTTGGTTCCATTTTTTTGAGTTTGATTACAGCAACTCTACCCATACTAGCATTGGGGTTTCACCCTTTGAGGCTTTATATGGTATCAAAGTGCCCTTATCTGGAGTCATTTTTAGTGAGAAGATAAACCCTCATGGGAAAAAGGAATTGGAAAGGATGCAAACCCTTCTTCAGAAGCACAAGGTGAAGTTTAGAAAAGCCCAAGACCAAATGAAGATGTATGTTGATGAGAAGAGGAACCCATTGGAGTTCCAAAAGGAGAGTTAGTTTTATTGGAAGTATCCAAGTCTCAATACTCTACATTGAAAGATGGTTCCATTAACAAACTTGCTCATAGGTTTTATGGACCCTACAAGAATTGGAAGGATATCAAAGGCTTGGCATCTCGGAAGGGGGGGGGGGGGGGGTTTCACTATATGTATATCCTCTACATCATATACGTTCAAGGCCTATTTTTGAATATTTTGATCTTTGAATTTTCCTTGAATAAAAAATTATCATTTTCTATTCAATATGTAAAAAATCTCTTTATATTACACCATTTTGTATTTCATAATTATATAAAAATATTATTTTAAAAATATACATGATGCACACATATATTCATGAGTGACCTCCCTGAGCTTGGCATATAGACTAGAACTTCCCTCTTCTCCTAAGATTCACAACATGTTTCATGTCAAATCAACTCAAACCATTTTATGGCATCTAGTTGAATACAATTGATGAGATGTCTCCTATTAATGAGGATGGTTCAGTACATCCTTGAGGAGATCATTGGCTAGTGTGAGAAGAAGCTTCACTCTCAATTATCATTGAGTACTTGATAAAATGGAGAGGTTTTCCACTAAAGGAAGGTTTGTGTAGGCGTAATTCTATTTTAGATAAGTTTCCATAATTACAAGATGCATTAGTGGTGGTTGAACCATAGTTTGGATGAGCCAGTTATACTACAAACAAGACCTATATAATAGTCTATTTTAGAATAGTTTTGGCTCTACCTAGTTTTCTAAAAAATGTCACCTACACAACGTCAATGTAATCTTTCATAGCTACATTTTGACATGTGGGATTCCTCACCTACAATATTCTATTAAGAATTATAGCAATTTTAATCTAGTACAACCTATTCTTGGAGCAAGATATCTATTTACTATAAGGACTTTTACTTGAAGATCTAAAGGCTCAAATTCTCTTATGTGTATATGGAATAAAATTCTCTTTATTTTTCATTTTAGTTAAAATATTTTATTTTCTTCATTTATTTTTTATAAATTTTCTAGTTGAAAATAGATTAGTACTCACTTCTATTATCATTTTCAGTCATTTAATTATGTTTTTGTGGAAAAAAACCTTTCGAAAGGGATGCATGGTAAAAAACTAGAAAAAACCATATTATTCAAGAGGGTTTTAGTAATAATACATTGTCACACTAACACATGTGTAATAGGTGTTGAGACATGTAATTCTAACACTTTTGTAAATAATACAATTACTATCTCTCATCTCACCTTCTTGTTCACAATTAAGGCCAAAAACACTTCAAAAAATACGCTCTTATTAATCATGGGATTAAGAAAATAACCAAAGACAATTTTCCACATATGCAAAGAATACAATATTCTTGTCTCCTCTTTTTTGGAGATAGTAGAGTCCACTTCGTGATTCTCTCTTTTCTTTTAGGCAAAATCTCAAAAGTATAACATGTTTTGGTAGTCCCAAAGTTCTTATTTACATATAAAATTTGACAAAGGATATGATAAAGATGTTGTGAAATTAATAATGACTTTTTTGAAAGTCAGGAGATTTTAATATTCTTTTTTGGTGCCCAATATATTTTCATTAGTCTTCTTAATATTCCTTTTAGTTCATTTATCTTTCTTGTTGAGCCTTTTTCTCTACCAATTCAATTTGTGTATGGCATTCTAGAAAGCGCCCTTGCCATTTAGTAAACTCTCACACCATCTACATCTAGAGAGTTGATTGAAATTGGGAGCCAAAATCCCTTAGCATAAACAATTGGGCTGCCATGCTACCCTCTTGCCAAGGGCTCTCACAAGGTCAAAAGAAGAAAAAAAGATGATATAAAACATCACTAGAAGAGATGTATCATTGTTTTCAAAATTATGCTTGAAGGGTGGTTTGTCAAAGTGTAACATTTTTACATGGCCAAGGATATGAACTTGTCTCCAAACAAATGTGTTTCTCAACAAACATATAGTGAGTCTTTAGTTGATAACATATGCAATATTTTTTTCATTTAAATAAGTACTAATAATGAACTCTTGGTTGTAGATATATTTTTATGAACAAGTGCTAAATGGCAACCTATGGAAAGCTTAAGTGGAAGCTTCCATGCAATTCATAAGGTATTCGTAGACATTATCTATGTTGATTAAACCATGGATTCTTTTAGTGAGGGTAGAGTTTTTATATATCATGCACATTATGTGGTTCTCTCTAGAGTAGGTACATATGAACATTTCGATGATTTTCCATTTCCAAGACTTTCATCTCTAAATTAGGAGATTCTTAATACGACAATGATGCATAATTTTAAATGTAAAAATTATTATGATATTCAAAAGTCCATGACAGCTAGAAGGATCTCAAGAAGAATATGCCTATCATGGTTTATATCATTACATATCTTTATAATGTACTTTAAAATAACACATTTACGAAGAACAAAGGTACCTTGGCTAAGTAAAAACTTTGTAGAAGAGAAACTGGATAACATTATAGAAAGACTTTGGAAATCTAGAGAGTATGAACATAAGGGTGATACCATGAGGTGTATTGTATGCCCCCAATCATTGTATTTGTCTTACACTATCCCATGACAAACTCTTGCTTTGGGCTTCAATTATAGGAGTTGCAAACTTAAAATAAGCATTTTGATTTCTTTGGATTCTAATACAAATTGCATGCCTATTAAACTTAAGGTGCAAGTTATAGGATATGAAGAAGAAAATGAGGTAAATGTTACTTCCAATTGGAGTGTAAGGTGCCCGCCCATCGGCTGTCCAGGCACGCTTTTAGTGGTCTATCGAGAAACGAATCTAAGTGTCGTTGCCCGGTACTCCCATGGAATGTTCTGAGTTTTTTCACCTAGGGTTTCTTGAATCCGCCTCGCAACGGAACGTTCACGGCCGAACCCACTAGGATTGACCTGAAATTTGCTCTTAGTGGCCAAGGTCTCCTAACATCATTCTAGCGTCAGATCTTGGACATTCTACTTTACACAAAGATACCCAAGCCAAAGCAGACCCATGCCACACTTGGCTCAAAGAGAATGGGAAACGAGAGGGATGCACACTCAACCTCTTTGCCCGTAGGGCATAGTCCCATTCCGGTCCCCTAAAACGGCATGAACCGGGTTTTAATTTAAAATATCTAAAGTCGAATGGTGATAAATCCTTGTGAGAAGTCTCCTAGTTTTCTGGGACCATCCTGTCGTAGGACAGACCCGTCGAGGATTCCGTCCACCCGCTTCCCTTGATAGCTTTCTAATTAGGTCCTACCACATTTATATGCGACATTTAAAATTAGCTTCATTAATTAAGCCTTTTAGGGCACAATATTCGTTCATGTAATTTACAACATAGACAACAAAACAAGCAGTCCTTTTGTCAAACAAGTTCCTTAACTTATCTTCAAGTTAATCTTTGTCTCCTGCCCATATAGGAGAAATTATGAATCCCTTCTGTCCAATAGAAGTACATGGTCCAATTCACATGGCACCACAATTTCCATCCTTTATCTAGAATACGATCTTCCAATGCCCCAGATGTTGGGTGGCTCACGGCAGTCTATAGCTCCATGTAGGACTCCGCAAGGGTTTTCTAGAGCTCCACTGACCCCAAGCGACCTAGAAGTGAGACATAACTTCCATGGTTGGCCTTTTCACCACTCGAGCTTCGGCCCGTGAATCGATCAATGCTCTCTCGGGGTAATCTGTGGTGCGATCTTGGAGATGATCCACCTGCGCAAAATATCCTTCCTTAATTAATCCATTTAGGAATCAAGCACAATCAAGGCAATCAACCTAATATCATCTTCCAGTGAAACATTCCTTTATTTCCCATGGCTACTTGTCATTTCTGACCCTTGCCATGCTTTTTCCATCAAACACAAGCACTTGGAATATTTATCCAAATCATAGTGCAAAAATTAGTTCATTGTAAAAAGCATTTAGGGTGTTGTTCAATCAATCCAACAAAACTAATTGTATTTTTCCCAAACAATACAAGAATAGATGCGATAATAAATCCATTGCATATTCACTCTCCCTCTTGGGATCAAAGAGCAATTCTATCCAAAATTTACTTAATACTTGTATGCACAATTCTTAATGTCATTCTTTTTTTTATTATGTTATTCATAACCTCTGACCGATTGCTCTATCAACGAATAAGCCATATGCAAATAAGTGCAAATTTACTTCCCTTGATACATGCACTTTGCAAACTCCATCTTTCAAATATATGAGAAGAGGCTTATCCCTTCCCATGACCTATTCTCGTACATCATAGCATGGGCCTAATGTATCTCATGTGAGAATCAAAGCAAGCATCTATCAATTTAGAAATACATTACTTACGAATGGAACTATAGTTGGATTGATAGTGATGCCTTTGCCCGAAGCTTTGTTGCCAGTTGTAGGATTTCCATCCGCTTGTGACATTCTTCGCTTGGAGGCCATTGTCCGCAAAAGTAGACTCAAGAGATTAAGAAGTCGGAATAGATCCAAGATGGGAGAGTGTAAGAGAAGATAGCTAAGTTGAGGATCGAGATAGAGGGAATTGAGCTATCTCTTTCCCTTGCAACCTCTCGGGGTAGCTATATTCTCTCTCTCTCTATGTCTCTGTCTCTCTCTCTCTTTCTCTCTCACACACAATCTCTTGGAGGGGTATCCTTCTCTCTATCTCTCTCTCGCAGCCTCTCGGGTTCTCCTTATGCTCCCTTGTGCCGCCCCATGCCTCATATTTAAAATGAATTAGAGAGGAGGGGATGAGACTGAGAACAAGAGTGAAAGGGATCTTGGAAGAATCAATGATCTAATGCTCAAATCATAAATTCTATGGTTGCATTGGCTCCAAAAGGGGGATAAAATCCCAAGACACTTGCTTAGAAAGCTTTCAAATCACTCCTTTCTCTCCCTGTTCAAAGTGATGTTTACTGCCTATAGACTGTGATTGCAATACGCGTGATTTCGCCAATCACATTTCTTTATTTTTTTCTTTTTATAAAGTCTCCAAAACTAGCTAAAACAGCACTTGTCTTTTCTTTTAAATGATATCCAGTTCTATCATTTTACGATAATATCTAAAATATACTAGTTTTTTGCCTAAAAATCCAATATTTTTGGACCATCCAAACTCTACACATTAATACTAGTAATTAATATGGCTCATAAGTCTCGTTCACGTTGTGACTTCCGTGAAGGATGGCCACGGTCTTTGTCAATCCGAGAAAAATATCAGATTTACGACTCTTGATTTTTTAACATATATATTTTTAATTAAATAAAAATTATTACTTATTAATATTAGTTAGTTTTTACCTTAGTTAGTCTTTAGTTAGTAATCTTGCTAACTTATTAATTAACTGATGCTAGGAGGTATATTCCACGGTGGATTCCGTGCCACGGTGGATTCCGTGAGGTTTTACGGTGGATTCCATAAAATTTTATTACCGGGGCTCATACACAAAGTGGATTCTTTGTGCGAGAAGTCGATGGGGACGCCTATCCTTTTCGGGCGTTTTGTCAATTTTGTGTGTACATGGGTGATTCCATAGTGGGTGATTCCGCAAAATACATATTTAAATTAATAAGAGTTTATGAGTTTAGAGTGCGTACTCGTGATAAATTAAGGTTAGGATTGATTTCTAACCAATTTATTTATGTAGCTGAAGATTGCTAGGTATTCACTTTTGTCGGTTTAATTGTATTATTTTTCTAACAATTGTGAATGCTTCAGTTGATGTGTAGAGCAAGCAGCGGTGGCATTGGGAAGCATTGGAGGATAGCGTGTATTCAAGTTATCGTTAATAATTTTGATGGGTGCGTATCTTAGGCATGGCGCCTATCTTTTGTCACGCTTATTTATCAAAGTACTTTCTATGTATTTATTATTTTTGTATGCGCATGGGCGCACGATTTAAATATTTGTATTGGACATTGTATTTGGGTACCGCCCTAACTTCTTGGGCGCCCATTAGCTTAATTCTTTATTGGCACAAAAGCAAACTCAAAAGCTAAAGCATGCTATTTTGTAATTTGGGCTATTATTTGAGCTTGAAGATGAATAATATATGAAATACATGCTTTGTGGAGCGCTCACACAAGGTATGGGGGGAGATTGCACCCAATTGGACTCTTGTTCATGTTGTGCAAGCTTTCTTCATTGATTGGTGTGCAAAAAGTAGAGTTCTTTTGTTCTTGGGGACCTTCTGACGCTCACTACGCACGCATATGGCGACCGATCTAAGCACTAGTGGTATCAAAGCGAAGTTGAGATCAAGAGCTTCCAATCGCTTACCATCTTGCGCGAAGGCGGAGCTCCTAGAATGATCGAGCTCTACAGTCAGTTTTATCGCGAGCGGCCGATACCATCGTGTTCCTGGCAGTCAAGAACCCCCTTCTGCACCCTCTGATCGCGAGAGACTAGCCTCTCACACGGATATCTCCTTCCTCAAGTTTCCTTCATACAGATAAGAAACACTAAACTCCATAGCCAAAAGCTATAAAGCTTTAACAAAAAGCTTAATAAGCTTAATAATAAGCTTATTAAAAAGCTTATAACCACGAAATTTTTCGTTTGCGGCGTCAGTATCTTCTAGCTACCGCCAAATCCGTTGAAGACGTCCTGAAGTCCACGAAAATTATCTTGGTTACCTAAGCTTTAAAATTCCAAGTTCCCTTAATCCTGCAAGTCACCAAAGTTAGTAAAGACGTCCTCAACAACTACCTTAGTGGCAGTTCACATGCAGAAGCACACAAATTAGTCTATTGCTCTCTGGTAGACCCTATTCACACTTGCAGACTTGCTAAACCAATTTCAGAAAGAATAGAAGTTCATACACAGTTTCTATGCAACACTATTCTCTGGGAAGACAGCTATGACAATGAATTCCGCAATCGTAAAGGAGAAAGACTACAAAAGCCAAATAAAATATACAAGCTTTGTAAACCCACCTTTGAGCTATGCTCATCCCGTTAACAAGATTTAAAGAGTGTGAGGTCTTTTGGATTTTGCAGGATGACTGAATAAAACATGGACGATCTTATGGCTGAAGGTGATCTACCCGAACCAACGATGGAGCAAAAGTTGGATTTGATTATGATGCAGCTCGAAGAAGAATGAAGAGCCCGACAAGGTTTGCAAGTTCAATTGGCCAATCTGCAACGATCTACCACTGACCAAGATGGACCGCAACCCAAAGATCTTATATGACGTACCATCAACGCAACACTTAAAGCCCAATCAATTCGCAAAGAAACAAAGATAAGTAAAAGAAACTTCAAATTTCGTACTTTCAATGGATCATGTGATGGAAAGACTGTACTTGCTTTTATCAGTCAATTTGATGATTACTTCCATGAAGAAACATATGCTGAGAAAGACAAAATTAAATGTGTCACTAACCATTTAGTTGACCGAGCATCTTTATGGTGGACTGTGGTCCGCAAGAGCGTTGATTGCCCCACTACCTGGGAGACTTTCCAAAAGAAATTTTTGCAGAATTTCCTTTCTCCTCAATTCCATGAAAAAGCCATCAAGCAATGGGATCTTCTACAACAAAGAGATCGCGAACCTATTTCCCAATACACTGAACGTTTCTGGAATGCCCTACTACAACTACGTATGGTCGAAGATGTACCTGAAGCAACTCATAAACGCAAGTTTATGTCTGGCCTACTTGGACATTTCTATGCGAAAGTCAATATGTTCAAGCCAACAACCCTTGAAGATGCGATTTCCTTGGCTCATGACACTGAAGACAAGATTCGAGGACGAGACAAGCGACCACAACAATTTCCACCTAATGGTAACTATGGTTTGTACCTTTGTAGTCTAGTGACATTATCTTAGGAATGCCTTGGCGTCATCAATACAATCCTGACATAGATTATTCTACCCATTCAATTAAAATTTATTTTCAAGGAAAACAAATCACATTGCATGGTATGCACGCTTTTAATAATTTTCCACTACTTACTCATACTCAGGCTAAACGTGCATTACGTAAAAGTAGCAAATCTTATTTAATATGGGTGAATGAAATTCAAGCTAAAGAAAAACAGATGCATCCTAGGCATACACAATTTCTTGCCCAATTTCAAGATTGTTTTGCTGCTGATTTACCACCTGGATTACCACCTTCACATCCTGAAGATCATAAGATAGATTTAATTCCTGGAACACAACCACCATGTAAAGCACCATATAGACATAACCAAATTGAACAGAAAGAAATTCAAAATCAAATAGAAGAATTACTTAACAGAGGATTAATTAGACCTAGTAGTTCTCCATTTGGTGCACCTGTCTTATTAGTGAAGAAGAAAAATAATACTTATCGCATGTGCATTGATTATCGTGCCCTAAATAAAATTACTGTTAAGAATAAATATCCAATTCCTAGGGTAGATGATCTTATGGATAAACTACAAGGATCTGCCATATTCAGTAAGATAGATCTTAAATCTGACTATCATCAAGTAAGATTGGACAAATCTGATATATTCAAAACTGCATTTAGAATACAATTTGGACACTATGAATTTCTATTATGCCTTTTGGTTTAACTAATACACCAGCCACATTTAGTCGTATGATGAATCACATATTTCTAAAACATCAGCATTGTGTCATAGCTTTCTTTGATGACATATTAGTATTCAATAAAAATGAGAATGAGCACTATGAACATTTGTCTTTAGTTTTTAAGTTGTTAAAAGACAATCAATTATATGCTAATCCAGAAAAGAGTGAATTGTTCCAAATAGAAATTGAATATCTAGGATATATTATTTCATCAGAAGGTATTAAAGTTTACCCTAAAAATATAGAAGCAATTTTAAATTGGCCCATACCCAAAAATGTGCATGAATTACGTTCTTTTCTAGGTCTTGCTAGTTTTTACAGAAAGTTTGTGAGGAATTTCTCATTACTTGCATTATCTTTGACAAAATTTTTAAAGAAGGGTATTGTGTATAATTGGTCTGACAATCAGCAAAAATCATTTGATTTATTGAAACATGCTTTAACTCATGCTCTTGTATTACAACTACCTGATTTCAATAGACCATTCTTCTTAGTAGTTACTGACGCTAGTGGATTTGAAATAGGAGCCGTCCTTATGCAAGATTCTCATCCAATAGCCTACTCTAGCTGTAAACTCAAACCATCTGAACTTAAATTTTCTACATATGATAAAGAATTTCTAGTTGTAGTACAAGCCTTACGTCAATGGAAACATTATTTAATGGGATCTGAATTTATGATCAAAACTGATCAACAAAGCATTAGACATCTCCTTAGTCAACCACAAATATCTGACCGACACATTAAATGGGCCACTTTTATTCAAAGTTTTCATCCCCTTATACAATATCAACATGGAAAAGAGAATGTTGTAGCTGATGCTTTGAGTAGAAGACCGACAATTCATAATATTTCTGTGATATCATTTGATTCCCTTATCCCTATGAAAGATACTTATAATCAGGATCTTACTTTTCAAGCTGATTGGAATAAACTAGTTGCAAATAATTGGATTCATATTGATTCATTGTCTTACAATAATGGATTCATGTTTTATGAAAAAAGATTATGTGTGACAGTTCCATTTTGATCATTTGTTTTGCATGAAATTCATTGTCCTCCATATCAAGGTCATAGAGGAATTATATCTACTTTGCGTACATTGACTGAAGATTTTTATTGGCCACATATGGACACTGATATCTAACTTTGTATCTGAATGTTTAGTTTGTCAAGGAGTTAAAAGACACCATGGTAAACAATATGGTTTACTAATGCCATTATCTATTCCATCACAACCATGGGAACAGATTTCAATGGATTTTATCACTGGTTTACCTAACACTAAAGCTAACCATGATATGATTTGGACTGTTGTAGACATGTTTAGCAAACAAGCATATTTTATTCCATGCAAGAAAACTTTAACTACATCTCAAGCTGCTCAATTGTTTTTGAAAACTGTTTTCACTAACCATGGTTTACCAAAAGTCATTATTTCTGATCGTGATTCTAGATTTGTAATAATTTTTGGATTACTTTGTTTGCTAACTTAGGAACAAAGATTGATTTTTCATCTACATTTCATCCTGAAACAAACGGTCAAACAGAAGCTACTAACAGTACTATTTTAGATCTTTTGCATGCTTACACCATTTCAAAACCACACACATGGGATACACATCTACATTTACTTCAGTTTGCATATAATAATACACCACATACAGCTACAAAGAAAGCACCATTTGAAGTTATTTATGGATATCGATTGCCTACACCTGTTGTATCATTATCAAACAAAATTCAAACTACTGATGATATTGCTAACATGCATGCTACTATTTTTGATGAAGTTAAAGATATGATTGCCAAAGCTCAGCAATCATATACAAAATAAGCAAATAAGAAAAGATAGGCTATGAATTTTAAAGTTGATGATTATCTTTGGTTACGCATAGAAAAACGAAGATTAAAAAGTGTAGATAAACAACCAGTTGTGAAATTAGCACCTAGATTTTATGGACCATTCAAGATCATACACAAAATCAATAATAATGCATTTAAACTAGAACTACCACAACATTGGAAAATTCACAACACCTTCCATATCAGTTTATTACGACCTTTTAAAGGCCAATTACCTGTACACCCTGTCTATGAAAACCCTCATTTGCTAGATGATGAAACTGAAATCCTTGAGCCTGAAACTATTATAGATACTGACTTTATGACCACTAGAATTGGCCGTAGATATTCTAGATATTTGGTTAAGTTTAAAAATCATCCTGTTGAAGAGGCCCAATGGATGCACGCTAGAGACTTAAATGCTTTCCCCACTCTGTTAACTCCACATTGAGCTAATAGCAATTGAGGACAATTGCTATCCCACCCCAGGGGTATGATGCCAGAAGGCATATTCCACGGTGGATTCCGTGAGTTTTGCGGTGGATTCCATAAAATTTTATTATCGGGGCTCATACACAAAGTGGATTCTTTGTGCAAGAAGTCGATGGGACGCCTATTCTTTTCGAGCGTTTTGTTAATTTTGTGTGTACATGGGTGATTCCATAGCGGGTGATTCCGCAAAATACATATTTAAATTAATAAATGTTTATGAGTTTAGAGTGCGCACTCGTGATAAATCAAGGTTAGGATTGATTTCTAACCAATTTATTTATGTAGCTGAAGACTGCTAGGTATTCACTTTTGTCGGTTTAATTGTATTATTTTTCTAACAATTGTGAATGCTTCAGTTGATGTGTAGAGCAAGCAGTGGTGGCATTGGAGGATAGCGTGTATTTAAGTTATCATCAATAATTTTGATGGGTGCGTATCTTAGACATTGCGCCTATATTTTGTCGTGCTTATTTATCAAAGCGCTTGATATTTATTTATTATTTTTGTATGCGCATGGACGTACGATTTAAATATTTGTAATGGACATTGTATTTGGGTACCAGCTGACTTCTTGGGTGCCCAGTAGCTTTAATTCTTTATTGGCACAAAAGCAAACTCAAAAGCTAAAGTGTGCTATTTTATAATTTGGGCTATTATTTGAGCTTGAAGATGAATAATATATGAAATACATGCTTTGTGGAGCGCTCACACAAGGCATGGGGGAAGATTGCACCCAATTGGTCTCTTGTTTATGTCGTGCAAGCTTTCTTCATTGATTGGTGTGCAAAAAGTAGAGTTCTTTTGTTCTTGGGGACCTTCTGACGCTCACTACACACGCATATGGCGACCGATCTGTGCACCATTAACTAACTAGATTTTGAACTAACCAACTAACTTTTATTGCGTGGAAGTATTACATCCACCTCCCCTTAGAGAAATCGAGATGTCCTCATCTCGAGAGAAACCAGGGGTATCATTTTTGAACTTATGGTTATGTGCCCACCACACTTTTGCTGCGCTACTCTGATAGCTCATAAGCATGCAGTCACTTGAAACAACAATCTATTGTATTTGATATATCTGAGTATGGTCAACTAACTTAAGTTTGGCTATTATTGCTTGATTGGTAGCAGCAGTTTCCAAAGTAGAGAAATAATCATTCATCGACTCAATCCATATCTCCGCCTCTACTGCGATGTCTATTCCTTCTCCATCAACTCGAGTGTCTTAATTCCGGTAAAATCGGGCAGGTTCACATGGAAAAATGTGAAAATCAGCACAAAAAAGCTCCGAAAACCCGTAAAAATTAATAACGAATGAACCGTGCATCAAAAGGAGACGGAGTAAAAAGGAAAAATGTCAGGGCAAAAGGGTAGGACAGGCCTGACTCATCAGATCAGGGTTCCAAAGTAATAAAGATGCATTCACATGGAAAATCGTCACATTTACGAGAATTGCTTCAAAAAGTAATAACTTGAAATCTGTCTAGCGGAACAGGGGTCGGTAAAAAAGAAAAATAGACATTCGAAGGGATGAATAGGGCTAGAGTTTTTGATGAACGTAGGGTCAGTTCGTATGGGAAAATCACAAAACAAAGAATAATGGCAAACGGTCAAGGAACAGCTTTGAGGATAGGGTTAAATAGAACGAAAAGGTGGGGAAGGACCCCATTAGGGTAAAATGAAATCACAGCATAGATGCATGATTAGAACATGGTGTATGCACGGGGGTATGCAACATGGACGCGCAGGGACGCGTCCCCACACTTAAGACCTTAGCAAGAAGGGTAAACCAAGCTTCAAGAACTTGGTACCCCACATCAGACCAACTACAAACGTCCCCACACTTAAAACATGACCAGCACTGAGAAACAGAAAGTGTAGGGTTAGAAAAACTTGGCCCATATTACCGAGGAGAAATGTCGACTATCGATGTTGCGTCTGGAGGCGTCGTCGGCCGCAGGAGGTAACAAGGTGTCTTCATAGCACACATTCTTCGGCCGTCGTGGCACGGACCAAGCGGCAGCACCCAGGGAGGTAGCTGGTTGAAGGAATCACCGGAAATTCGTTGATAATGAGGGATATTGCACTCAGCTCACGATCACTCAAATGAAATGAAAGAACAGTCACTCACCCCATTGCTAATATCACTCAAGGAAATCAGGATGAAAACCCATAGCTCACACCCGGTTTAGGAATTGACAAAGGAATGGTGTAGAGGGAGTATGCCAGGGTGCACAATTGATGGTGCATCGGTGCATTCAACCCATCTGGCATAGGTGCAAGGAGAAATGCCAGGGAGCCTTGTAGTGCAGTGTATAAAGCAGAGTGATGTGTCCTGTGCTAATGGCAGAAACCTAGCCCGTGGGGGTGCATAGGGAAATGGAAACGTACCTGACTCCAAAGGTCGTAACGTCCCTCAATCCTCACCTCTCGGTAATTGATTGAAGAAACTCCAGTCACACTCAGCCCACCCTCTGTCTCACGCTTTGTTGAAAGATACAGAAGGCAGCCATGTCCTGAAACCCTCACGGTCACTTGTGCAAAGGTTGTATGCCTTGTGCGCATTTGATGGTGCAACTGTGCACCCCACCCTGTGCTTGCATACAATGCAAGAAGGAAGGCCAGGGAGCCTTATAGTGCAGTGCACAAGAACAAATCGTGCTTTGTGCATTGAGAGGCCCATCCCGTGCGTGCAACACTCCATTCACACATCTCAACTCTCATTTGATTTGAAGGGAAAGACTAGTCACTCAGCCCACCCTCTGTCTCACTCTCTGTTGAAAGATACAGAGGGCATCCCATACTCACATCCCCATCCCGTTAGGATGAAAGCTCACATCAGTCAAGGGGTTGGTGATGAAGATCATGTCGACTGTTGTTGTCATCAAGATCTTGAAGACGAGGCGCACCCAGGGAGGCAGCCTACAAATCTCATACTTCAATGATTTGTAAGAAGAGTCGTCTGTTAAGAAGGGCAGATGGATTGATATTGTAGAGACAGCGCACCAAGGGAGGCGGCTTCAAATTGCTTGCTGAAGAGGTTCTGCTGGTGAGTTAGCTATCCTGAACTGCGAGGTGTTACCACCTTTTTCACAGTCAACTTCTCGCCCAAGGGTGTTTTCACCTTTTCTTAGAACGAGGCCTGTTATGACAGAGAATTTCTTTCTTTTCTCCCATAACAGTTTTGTTTGTTTTTCTTCTTTTTTTCTTCTTTTTTTTTCTTGTATTTTTTTTTCTCAAGAAAGAGAATGGTAGAAATACCATATATCAGGACCAACCTCGCCACCGTTGTTGGATCAGACGAGAAGAGAACAATGTCAGATTAAGATGTTTTTGCGAGGGGGTAGCAGAATGAGACCTCCTCATGAGGAGAATCATAAGGGCTATCAGAAGCACGACCAGAAGGAGAATGCAACGCCCAAAAGGGAGAGGGTAGGTTGACTGTGATTGTCAAGATCCCCAGGGAGGGAAGTACTTCTTTAGGCGATATCCATTAATCAGGAAAGGATCAACAGAGGCATCAACGGTCTGCACACCTGAACAGAGCCATAGGATTGATGGCCAGTATGTACGGGCCCATCCACCATTGTTGGAGCTTGCCAGGAAACTTGCCAAATCTAGAATCATAGGTGAGAACAAGATCACCTTCTTTGAACTCCTTGTGCTTGATGAAACTATCATGATAGGCCTTGTGTCGTGCTTGAGTGGTTTCCATGCACTGTAGGGCCATCTTCCGGATCTCATCCAAGCATTCGAAGTGCAAGAGATGATGTTGCAGTGACTCACTATCTCCCAAGCGTTCTTTAACTGCCACTCACAAGGAGGAAAATTCCAACTCAACAAGGAAGACGGCTTCTGTACCATACACTAGCTGGAAAGGGGTCTGTCCTGTAGTTGCCTTATGGGAAGTTTTGTACACCCAGAGGGCTTCTATAAGTCGATCATCCCAGTCGTGACGATGTGCGACAATCCTTCTTGTCAAAATTGAGCAAAGGATGCGATTGGTGAATCCAACTTGGCCATTGGCTCTGGGGTAGTAAGGAGTGGACATACGATGGCGGATCTTATACAGTTCTGTCAGCTCCTCCATGATTTTGTTAAGGAAATGAGTCCCTCTATCACTTACCAACTCAAGGGGATTGCCAAAACGAGTGATAATATTCTCGTACATGAACAATGCGACACTATTACCATCGTCCCGCTTCAGGGCTTTAGCTTCACACCACTTTGTGACATAATCCATACATACTAGAATATATCTGTTTTGCTTCCGTCTGGTAGGTGGATCAATGGGACCCACAAAATCAATCCCCCACTTCTCAAATGGCTTTAGGGAAAGAATGGGTTGTAGTGGCATGGCACTTGTTTTGGTGGATTTCCCCATTTGCGCTGACAGGCATCACATCTCTTGGAGTAATCATATGCATCCTTGTGGAGGGTCGACCACCAGTATCCTGCTAACAGAGCCTTCCTGGCTATCACTTCTCCTGTGAAGTGTCCACCACATGGTTCGTCATGGCATGCTTTCAATACTATGCCGATATCATCCCCTGCAACGCATCTTCGCAGCACTTCATCTTTGCCTCTTTTGCACAGTGTGTAAAATATTACACGGCGCAGCGAACAGAATCTGAGAAAGAGATAGAGAGTACACAACAGAGAAGAGGAGAATCAGTAAATTCTTTAACTCCAAACAACTGATACAAAGATGGCTCTGTCCACCCGTGCGCTTCCACTGAGTGAAGCTTAGATGGCGATCTAGACAGAAGATAGGTGAAGAGCTTAAGGCTAGCTGGAACAACAACTCTGACTGGGTGAAAGATGAGTGTCAGATGGCTGCGAAGGGGTTTAGCTTTTATAGCCCGCGAAGGTCGTTAGGTCGGCCTGCTGACCGACCTACCATATGAGCCTCCACTAGTCGGCCAGGGAATATTCCAGGGAATATTCCCTTTACCATCGGGCCGGGGGCGCTGCCCCCGGACCCCCGCCAGGGGGGCCGCTGGCCCCCCTGGGACCCCCCAGCCAGGGGCCGCTGGCCCCCCTGGGACCCCCCAGCCAGGGGCCGCTTCCGCGGCCCCCGGACCCCACAATAGGGGCCCCTTTTAACTCCCTTACCACGCAACTCAATGCAATGTGCCTCGAGTTGCTACCAGCTTAACCACTCCGTCTAACCCAAAGATTAGACCCACAACAGTCACCTTTTTGCCATCCGGTCACATAGACCTCATCTGATATACAAGTCAGGACTCAACCAATGTCCGGGCTCACATTTGGCTTCTCCTCATAATGGGGGCCTTACAACTTTGAGCACCATGGATCATTGGTAGCACCTAATGAGGGTGGGGCATTGATCATATCTAACACCCCCCCTCAATGTCCACCCATAGGTGAACTATCTCCTCGGCCCAATGCCGAGTCTCTGAAGATGAACTTGAAGCAGATCCTTCGTAAGTGCTTTGGTGAAGATATCTGCTCCATTCTCCTCTGTTGGACAGTAGACCAATTCCACTATCCCATCCTCCATCAAATCACGCACATAGTGATACTGGATCTCTATATGTTTGGTGCGTGCATGAAACACTAGATTTTTGGCAATGGCGATGCAACTCTGATTGTCACATCTCAGCACAGTTGGTTCTTCATCCTGCACTCCCATATGCCATAGAATCCTTCTCAACCATACGGCCTCACATGCAGCAAAACAAGCTGCCTTGTACTCTGCTTCGGTAGAAGACAATGCCACTGTTGGTTGCTTCTTACTAATCCAAGAGAAAATTCCTGAACCCAAAGAGAAACAATAACCAGAAACTGACTTCCTGGAATCAATGTCTCCTGCCCAATCTGAGTCACAGTTCCCCACAAGAGAAGTTCCGAAACGGTATGTGATACCATAGTCAAGAGTTTTCTTCAAGTATCTGAGCACCCGCATCCCAGCCTTCCAATGACTCTCATGAGGTTTGTTTGAGAACCTGCTCAAAACACCAACAGCAAAACTGATATCTGGTCTGGTGTTACACAAGTAGATTAGACTGCCGACCAACCTCCTATACCTCCCAATGTCTGCTAGTGCTGATGTATCCTCAACGGATAACTTTTCATTCACCTCCATAGGTGTAGCTATCTCCTTGCACTCGGTCATGCCAAATGCCTTCAAGATCTCCCATGCATACTTCTTCTGAGAGATGAAGATCTTTCCTGGCTCTTGCCAGACTTCAATCCCCAAACAATAGTGCAGCAAGCCCAAGTCTGTCATTTCAAACTCAAAACTCAAAGCCTTTCGAGTTTGGTTGATCATATCTTCATAGTCACCTGTAATAAGAAGGTCGTCCACATATAGGACAATCACTACAGACTTTTTACCATCCCTGTAAACATACAAGTTAGCATCTGAGGCACATCTTTTGAAGTTTAGGTTTAAAAAGAACCTATCTATCCGCTGGTACCATGCTCTGGGGGCTTGTTTCAGCCCATACAATGCCTTCTTCAGTTTACACACTTTGTTCTCAGAATGGGGGGCCTCAAACCCTGGTGGCTGAGCCACGTACACCTCCTCCTTGAGGTCACCATTTAAGAACGCTGACTTAACATCCATTTGGTACACTGGCCACTTCTTGTGGGCAGCCACTGCAAGTACCGTGCGAATAGTGGTCATTCTGGCAGTTGGGGCAAATGACTCTTGAAAATCAAACCCTTCAACTTGTGAAAATCCTTGGGCAACCAGTCTAGCTTTGTACTTTTCTAAGGTACCATCAGCCTTGTACTTTACCTTCCAGATCCACTTGGTGCCAATAATCTTCCGCTTTGCTGGCCGATCCACTAGCTCCCAAGTGTCATTCTTCATTATGCTGTCATACTCCGCCTGCATAGCAGCCTTCCATGATGGATCTGCAAGTGCTTCTTCTAAGTCAGTTGGCTCCTTTACTTCTCTCATAATCTCAACCATCAAGGCCATGTTGACTATGTGAGCAGAAGCCCTCCTTTGCTCCTCTATTCTCTGAGACCTCCTTGGTCCGTCTGCCTTCTCCTCAACAGATGCAGGCATAGGATTATTGTGGTCATAGAGCTGCTTCACCCAGCGCGGCAATGGCTTTTCCGGTGGGGTGATGTCAGGTTGGTGAACTTTTTCCTCATCATCTGAAGATGATGCTTCCTCCTCCTTAAGGATAGGGATAGCTCTCGGGACAGGTTCATAGTGGACTACTTCTTCGCTTGATGATAAAGTGGAAGACCTTGCCTTCTCCTCCTCCACTGTATGCGGCTCCTCCTTGAACACCACATCACGGCTCGCGATGATCTTCTTTGCCTCTTGGTCATATAACTTGTAAGCCTTCTGCTCATCACTATAACCCAAGAAGATACATTTTCTGCTTTTTGGTTGTAACTTGTTTCTCTTCTCATCTGGAACATGTGCATAACATTCACATCCAAAAATTCTGAAATGTGAAACAGATGGTTTCTTACCAGTGTAAGCCTCATGAGGTGTTTTTCCCTTGAGAGCCTTTGTGTAGCTCCGATTTAGAATGTAGACTGCAGTATTAACAGCTTCAGCCCAAAAATGGTTAGGCAATCCCTTGCCCTTTAGCATGCATCTTGCCATCTCCACAATGGTACGATTCCTGCGTTCCACAACACCATTCTGTTGAGGTGTGTGAGGCGTCGTCAATTGACGCTTGATCCCTTTGCTCTTGCAAAAGCCTTCAAACTCCTTTGAGTTGAACTCACCACCACCATCTGTTCTAAATTTCTTCACACTTTTCCCTGTTTCATTCTCAACAAGTATTAGCCATTCTTTAAACTTACCAAAAGCTTGAGCCTTATCACGAAGGAAGTACACCCACATCTTCCTACTGTAGTCATCGACAATCAACATAAAATAAGAAGATCCCCCCAAGGCCTGTGTAGGCATCTTACCACACAAGTCAGCATGCACCAACTCTAGAGGAGCATGTGCTCTATTCTTGCTTTCTTGTGGAAATGCCTTTCTCTGTTGCTTGCCCATCATACAAGCTTCACATGGTTCCTTCAATTCAGTTATTGTAGGTAGGTGAGCAACCATACCTTGCTTTTGCATCTCCTTCAATACTGCAAATCCGATGTGTCCAAACCTTTCATGCCAAAGCTTACTTGTGCCCACTCCAGCGGTGGCTGTAAGAGCACTTAGCTCATACAGGTTGTTCCTTCTTTCTCCTTTGCCAACAATTGTGCCAGCACTATCAATAATTTCTGCACCTGTCTTCTTGAACCTCACTTCATGACCAAGATCAGTTATGGCAGCAACTGATAAGAGATTTCTCCTGATTTCGGGAACATACAACACATTTGAAAGCTTTTTTTACTTCACCATTTGCAGCAACAAAAGAAATAGTACCTGTGCCCGCAGCAGGGCATTTAGCATCATTTCCAACCGTCACAGTGATGGATTCTTGTAGAGGCTGCATAGAACTGTATAGACCTTTCTTGTTGGTCATGTGACGGGAGGCCCCACTATCCAACACCCAAGAGTCAGTGGTAGATTCTTCTTGCGCCGAGGAGCACACTTCCTCAATGGTCGCCATGAATAATTCCAACTCTGCTTCAGCCGTATTGGCTGTCTCTTTCCCTTTAGTTTTAAGGGTACCATTCTTTTCATCTGCCTTCTTGACACGACAATCTGCAATTGCATGTCCTTTCTTCTTACAGTAAAAGCACTCTCCTTGAAACTTCTTCTTGCCGCCCTTTTTCTTTTTGTCACCATCATTTTTGGTGGAGGAAACACCTTTGCCTTTTGCATTGGCAGAGAATGCAGCATCTCCATTGTTGCTTCCTTCTCGGGCTTTCAGCCTCAACTCCTCCTCCATTAATAATGCACAAAACTCCTCAAAAGTCAAAGCTTGAGGTCTCACCTGAGTATTAAGGGCAGTTACTAGTCCATCAAACTTTTGTGGACAAATCCGAAGACACCTCCGAGCTAGCTCTTCGCTAGTCTTTTGTATCCCAGCGCCAGCCATCTGGTCGCGCAGATTCTTAATCCGAGTGATAAATGCTTCAACCGTCTCTCCTTCAGCAAACTTCTCCGCTGCTAGTTGATTCTCCAAGTTTTGAATCCTTGTTTGGTTTCGTGTTTCATACTGACTCCTTAGTACATTCCAAGCCTCTGACGCTTTGGTTGTATGCTGAATCAGAGTCAAAACACTGTCAGAACAGCTTGTAACTAAGGCACACAATGCATCTGCATTCCTTCGTTTCCAAGCTCGTAGAAGATCTGCATTCGGAGGAATCATCACACTAGGATTTGATGGGTCGGGGGTAGGCTGTGGTTCTGCGTCAGTCCCCAGCACAGTCTCCAGAAGCTCATAAGAATCAAGGATAGTTGTAATTTTGAACTTCCACAAGGTGTAGTTTGTACCATCTAACTTGCCTTCGCTGAAGGTTGGTGGACGAATCCTCAGTGTTTGAATAGCCGGTACAGCAGCACCACCTCCTGCACCGCTTCCTGATGCGCCAGAACTGCTTCCCGGAGTCGACATCGTTTCTCTTTGCTGTTGAAGCCTTTGCCTCTTGCACGCTCTCCGATCTCTAGAGCCCCCTGGGCTCTGATACCATGTAAAATATTACACGGCGCAGCGAACAGAATCTGAGAAAGAGATAGAGAGTACACAACAGAGAAGAGGAGAATCAGTAAATTCTTTAACTCCAAACAACTGATACAAAGATGGCTCTGTCCACCCGTGCGCTTCCACTGAGTGAAGCTTAGATGGCGATCTAGACAGAAGATAGGTGAAGAGCTTAAGGCTAGCTGGAACAACAACTCTGACTGGGTGAAAGATGAGTGTCAGATGGCTGCGAAGGGGTTTAGCTTTTATAGCCCGCGAAGGTCGTTAGGTCGGCCTGCTGACCGACCTACCATATGAGCCTCCACTAGTCGGCCAGGGAATATTCCAGGGAATATTCCCTTGACCATCGGGCCGGGGGCGCTGCCCCCGGACCCCCGCCAGGGGGGCCGCTGGCCCCCCTGGGACCCCCCAGCCAGGGGCCGCTGGCCCCCCTGGGACCCCCCAGCCAGGGGCCGCTTCCGCGGCCCCCGGACCCCACAATAGGGGCCCCTTTTAACTCCCTTACCACGCAACTCAATGCAATGTGCCTCGAGTTGCTACCAGCTTAACCACTCCGTCTAACCCAAAGATTAGACCCACAACAGTCACCTTTTTGCCATCCGGTCACATAGACCTCATCTGATATACAAGTCAGGACTCAACCAATGTCCGGGCTCACATTTGGCTTCTCCTCATAATGGGGGCCTTACAACTTTGAGCACCATGGATCATTGGTAGCACCTAATGAGGGTGGGGCATTGATCATATCTAACACAGTGCACCACCTAGCAAAGTGTAGGGGGTTGATTCTAACAAAAGCTTCTTTCTCTCACGACTTGAGATACCAGGAGGATACTGTTGAGTTTCCAAGAGGTTGGCTATGTCTGCATACTAGGGAGTAACTGTTTCAACTAGAAACAAGGAAGCGTCAAGAAGGTCCGGATCATCATGTTCCTCTTCTTCTGTTTGAGGGATCCGTGATAGATGATCGACTAAGACATGGGAACGGCCAGGCTTAGTGACTACTTCAAAGTCAAACTCCTGGAATACAAGCAACCATCTCATCAGTCGTCCTTTAACATCTGCTTTGTTCATCAAGAAGGACAGGGCCTCATGATCCACATAGAATTTGAAATGTGTGGACAATAGATAGTGTCGAAACTTCTCAAGTGCAAACACCATTGCCAAGCACTCAAGCTCTGTCACTGTGTAGTTTCATTCCCTATCAGTGACCTTTTGGCTTGCATAATATATCGATTGATCTAATTTAGAAGGGCCCTTTTGACATAGGACAGCACCTAGCCCTTCAACTAATGCATCTGTGTGCACATGGAGCTCCTTCGTCCAATCAGGAGGCTGTAAAATAGGTGCTTGGACCAGGCACTGTTTTAGGGTATTAAAGGCTTTCTTCACAGTCATCCATCCAAAGGAAATCAACTTCTTTCCTTAGAAGCTTGTGCACAGGGGCTGCCTTGGTTGCAAAATGTGCAATAAATCTTCTATAATAGCCCACATGGCTAAGAAATCCTCTCAATTGCTTAAGGTTTGTTGGTGCTGTTAAAGTGGCAATCTTTTCAATCTTTGCCGAGTCTATTGCAATCCCTTGTGCAGAGACAATATGGCCCAACAGAACTCCTGAGGAGACGCCAAAGACACATTTGTCAGGGTTGAGAGAAATCCCATACTCTCGGCATTTGTCAAAACATTGCTCTAGGTGTCCCCAGTGCTCACGGATCAAACTATAGACACAGAAGTCATCAAGATACACGTCTATGAAATCATGCAGATGATTCTGGAAGGCAGCCATCATTACTCGTTGGAAGGTGGCAGGAGCATTACAGAGCCCAAATGGCATCACTCTGTAGGCATAGGTCCCCCATTCTGTGGTGAAGGTTGTTTTGGATTGGTCCTCTTCTGCGATTTGGACTTGGTTATATCCGCTGAATCTATCCAAGAGGGAATAAAGCTCATGGCCTGCCACTGTGTCCAACAGTTGGTCTGTAAAAGGGATAGGGAAATGATCCTTCTTCGTCTTCGAATTGAGCTTTCGAAAGTCAACACATATTCGAAGTTTCCCGTTCTTCTTGGGTACTACCACAATGGGTGAAACCCATTCACTGTTAGCCACGAGATAGATGAACTCAGCTTCAAGTAGTTTCAATAATTCGGCCTTCACCAGAGTGGAATAATTAGGATTCATTCGTCTTTGTCTTTGCCTTACAGGTTTGGCATCGGGCTCTAGATCAATGTGATGTTGACATACTATGGGATCAATCCCCTTTAGCTCTTTGTAGGACTAAGCAAACACATCTAAGTTCTCTTTAAGTAGGTCTAGCAAGACCACTAGTTCTTCTTCTAGAAGATTGAGACCCACTTTCAGGTGACGTTCGGTTCCTTCAGCATCCAAGAATGTTACTTGTCTTTAACCTTCCACTTCGTAGATAAATGTCCCACAGATTGCTTCTGGGTACTGACTCTTTCAAGAGAGTCGTATCCTCGTATGATGTCCCACTAGAACCAGTGTCCTCCTTCTGAACAAATGACTCATTTGTCTGTTTAAGTTGCTGGAAGGGTATCAGAGCTTTGGTTGCTTCTGTGTTGGTAGTGATTTCTTCTGGACTTAGGGATTCATCTTCAAAGGATGCGTTGAGGAATGTCACATAGCATGGACCTGCTAGAGGCCGTGGCTTTGGGGGCTTGGGCTTCTGTTGGCAGGGGCATCATCATCATCTTTTCTTTAGACTGAACAATCAGGGTGACAGGAGCCACTGGTGAACTTAATTTTTATGCTTTTAATCCATTGCTTATACAAATTTTGCATATTTTGTGGTCCATTGATCAACCCAAATGGAACCATGGTCATTCCATCCAGTATCCTGAGATATTCGGCCTCTGAGGTCTCTGTAGGGACATCAACCAAATCATCCTCTATCAGAGGGAATTCTTCATCTACACTTTCATAGCCTACTTCATTTTCTTCCTCATCAATTTCATCCTCATCCTCTAGAAGCTCTGACTCTGCTTCTGTAGAGGCTCTATAGGAGAAGAACAAATCTTCTGCCTTTGCATGCACTTTTGCTTCTGTCACCAGTTTTGACTTTGCTTCTGCCTCTGCCTCTGGCTCTATATCTGTTACTCTCTCTGTATCTGCTTTGTCTCTGCTCTGTAGATGCTCTGTATCTGCTTTGCCTCTGTACTGTCTCTGCTCTGTAACTCTACTGTCTCTGTACTGTCTCTGCGATTGTCATGTAGCAGGGAGAACAATACATCCATGCTTCTATTTCACTGTCAGAGGTGATTTCAGAAGTTAATTCTAGTTGAGGCAGAAGGTATTCTCCCATGGACTATTGAGAATCAGCAATCACACTCACTAAACAGCCTCTTTGTATGAGTTTCTGGGCTAAGGACATGCAGGCTTACCTGTCCCATATGCACAGTGGTGCCTACTGCAATGTCCTACTTTCCTATAAAGCATTGTACTTGCTTCCTTTTCTTAATGCAATGATTGTACTCTTTTCTTTTCAGTGAAGTGTCAATGTCATTGTCCACATACACAAGATTGTGTTTATGAGTCCAAGTCTCAATCTTGGAACCTAATTCATTTGTGTAACAAACAATGTCTTTGTCTTCTCCATCATGAGTCCACACTTCTCATTCCATCCACCATAACTCACTGCCATGCTCTAGATCCCGTATCTCTCACATGGTATCAGAGTGCAGCTGAGCATGGCTTAGCATGTTTCAGGTCCTCTCTCTACTCTCTCAGTCTCTCATACTCTCTATCCAACTCAGCTCAAGTGTTTGACTTCATCTCCAACTCCATTTTCACTCTCTACCCCTTGGCAGCCATAGCCAACCTGCAACCTACCTCTGTTGGAGGAGCTCAATCTCCACTTATAGGGCATATCTTCACTTTCTTTCTTCTGAAGAAATGTTCCTTGACTCAGGGCGCTGCATGCTGTCACTTCAAACACCAACATTGGTGACCTATAGATCCAGCATTGCGTGATTTGTCAGTCGTAGTCCAAAAAACGACGCCTTCTGTTCGTACAGCTCGATGTCCATCTATGCAGTGCGATCCGTCCTGGATCTTTAGGGATTTTGAAGCCTATCACTTAGGCTATCTTTAGCTTGAATCTTGAGGCTTATGGTTCAGGCTATGAGCTGGAATCCTCAAAAAACCAGTCGTGCAGAAACCCTAAAAAAGACCACCATAGCTTTTTGAGCTCAAGCTCCTCTCTCACTTCACCTTCTCTCTCCTGCCACTTAAATCCAGGAGGGGAGATCTCACTAAGCTACTAAATTTCTCAACAAGAAAATTATCAAATCAAGGAGGGGAGATCTGTGAAGCATTTTTGAAGAACCATTGAAGATTTGAAGACTCAAGGAAGAAGATACAAACATAGTATCCAGTGACACTCATCTAGTGCTCTTAGCACTTGTGTCTTGTGACACAACCAACTTTGCTGCAAACTGAGAATTTTGGAAACTGATTTGCTGCTGATCTTGCAACCTCAACATGGGAAAAGACTCTCCAAATGCTCAATTCAAAGGAGTCGGGTTCCACACTTGGCAAACCCGCATCAAGCTCATCCTGATGAAGAAGGGTCTTTGGGCCATCACAAATGGCAAAGAGAAGAAACCTCGAGATGCGGACCTTGCAATTACTTGGCAAAAGAATGATGACAAGGCACAAGCCATCATCAAATTGGAATTGGATGACAACTACATTCATCATGTGGATGCCTGTGACACGTCGCATGACACTTGGGATAAATTGGATACCCTATTTGGTGCACATTCAAAGTTGTCTAAATATGGTCTATTAATTGAATTTTTCCGACTTGATATGAAGCCTCATACATCTGTGGCATCCCATCTGAACTACATGGAAAGCCTGCTTACTCAACTTGCAGGAATAAAGCTAAAAATGGATGAAGATGTTTATATTGGTGTCTTGCTAAAAAGTCTGCCTCCTGCCTATGATAATGTATCAACCACTCTAACCAATATGCCTGATCGTCAACTTGTTGATATTAAAGCCTCTCTGTTAGAAGAAGAAAAGAAACTTAAAAGCAAAGAAGAGCCCAGCACTTCAAAGGATGAACAAATATTATATGTAAACAACAGATACAAAGGTAAAAAGGAACCGCTCTTCTGTGACTTCTGCAAAAGGACCAGACATACTGAGAAGTTCTGTCATGCTAGGAAGAGGTCCCAAAAGGCCTATCTTGCAGCAGTGAAAGAAGAAGAAGACCATGGACCAAACGATGAAGAAGAAGATGAAGACGAAGACCACCAGGATCGGAAGGACAAGACTCATCAGTCCTTCTTCTCTCATTACTCTGATAGATGCTTTAAAAGCCTTGTACTTCCTTGCCCTAATGCTTCCTGTCATAAGCTTTGTAAGCTCCTCATGTAACTTGGCATTACAGTCCTTGTACACTTTGTGAGGCCCCTGTTACAGCCTCTGGATGTCCATCATGTTTTGGTGCCCACACTTAGCCTTTTCTGCGATAGCCTCTGGTGTCTACCATGTTTGTGGTGTGCCCACACTTTGCAGGTGGTTCTCATTACAGCCTCTACACACTTTGTGCCTTTCTAGTTGTGATTGAGGAGGGGTGTTGAGAATCAGCAAGCACACTCACTAAACAACCTCTTTTTATGGAGCTTCTGGGCTAAGGACATGCAGGCTTACCTATCCCATATGCACAGTGGTGCCTACTGCAGTTTCCTCATTTCCTATAAAGCATTGTACTTGCTTCCTTTTCTTAATGCAATGATTGTACTCTTTTCTTTTCAGTGAAGTGTCAATGTCATTGTCCACATACACAAGATTGTGTTTATGAGTCCAAGTCTCAATCTTGGAACCTAATTCACTTGTGTAACAAACAATGTCTTTGTCTTCTCCATCATGAGTCCACACTTCTCATTCCATCCACCATAACTCACTGCCATGCTCTAGATCCCGTATCTCTCACATGGACAAGGTTTTTACTTCCCTTGGTAGTTGGCTTACAGTGCCCACTGTTAGGGACTATGCCTCTGTTTTCTTAGGAAAGATTTGCTTAACAGCTTCTTCATCTCCTAATGCACCATCTGTTGCCTCGTTAGAGGAGTCAGTTATGACTTCAATGGATGTGGATCCATTGCCTTTTTGCGATCCATACAGCTTTAACACCGCTTTGTTGGGTCCTCTTCCTAGGGTTAGGGTTCCTTTGAACCAGTCCATCCTCGCTCTTGCTTCAAAAAGCCAAGGTCTTCCCAACAGCAGAGGGTATAAAGTCCCATAAGAATTTGGTTTGACCACCAAATATGTCAGCCAATAGTCTCTTCCTGTGAGGGTTGTTTTTACATATGGGAGGATGCCCAACGGTTTGACTCTACTTTGGTCTGCCAATCTGATAAGCCACTGTGTAGGTTGAATTCCTTGCAATCCTAAGTCCTTCATTGTGACATCCGTCATTATGTTCACTGATGAGCTTCCATCAATCAATGCATCTGAAATGAAGCATCCTTCTATCCATACACTAATCTCTCGGGTTCTAGGATCTAGGAAGGAATGAGCCACATCTACTTCCTTTATAGGCTCCGGGGCCTTATTGATCTTGGTCGCTGTTGAAGGAGCGATCCTTAGTCCACGCCTTCGTGTCAAGATGATTTTGAATCTCTTTTGGCAGTTGGGAGATAGCATCAGCAACTTCCAGAATGTTAAGTTTGGTTTAAAAGTATCTAGGTCCTTGACCAAGTCATAATCTTTAATAGGATCCACAGGCTTCTCCAGCCGGTTGGGGAATGGGGCTACACCCATCTTCATCTTTCCTTTTTATTCTACCAACCGCTGCATCGGCACTTCTTCTGTTTCTAGAAGTACTTCTATATCATCCTTCTCCTGGGCCTTTGGTCCTATTTCTGGGACTGTCTCTGTATCCCTCTGTGGCACTATAGTGCTCTGTACTGCACCATTCTGTTCTGTACTTCTCTGCCCCTCTGTAGATAGGTTGAACTTCACAGTATTGGCAAGAGAGTTATTTTCATTCTGTACCACTGGTTCCTTCTTCTTGGTGCGCGTAACAGTGGCAACTTTCAACTCGACCAAATTGGAAGCAGGCTCTTGTACCTTCTGTTGGCTATCAGTGGCATTGGCCTTTACAGGGGCTGGACTAGGATAGTCCTTTGCAGTGTGGCCTTCTCCTTTGCATCAATTGCATAAGGGCTTATAATCCACAGATTGTCTAGGGTTTGGATAATTTGGGGAGATATGTCCCTTTTCTCCACACCTATAACATTCCACCTCTGATCTCTGACCACCACCAGACTGTTGTCCTCTGTAACTTTGAGAGAGAAACCTCCTTGGACCAAAATTAGGACCAAACTCCCTAGGCTTTGGTCCAATATCCTGTGTTGTCATTTTGGATTCTAGCAAGTTGAATCTTGCATTTTCATCCTTCTGTCTTCATTGATGCATCTCTTTCAGAGAGCAAATATCCTCTATATGGTTCTTCCGCAAACAGTAGGAACAGAAGGCTCCAGGAATGGTTGGTTTTCGGGTACATTCGATGGCTAAATGTCTCGATTGATGACACTTTCCACACCATGTATTAGAGCGCATCACATCTCTTCCAACTCCTACAGGAGTGGATATATTGGCGATATTCACCTTCAGCATCTGTAACTACTTTGTAATCACATCCAGAAGCTCTTTCTTGATACTTGCAACTGAGTTGGATAAGTAGTCCTTCAGATTTTCACTTCTTGAAGTACTTGTGGTAGGGTTTTGGGAAGCTTCTGTAATTACTGCATACACTAGTTGGGTAGATCGAGAAGGTCCTCTATTCTGGCTCTGATTCAGAGCTCCTATTGAGACTTGGGGTTGTTGATTCCAGTTGGTAGGATTCCACTGTCGTTGAGTTGCCATTCGAGGAACTGTTTGAGGCCACTGTTGTTGTGGTTGAACCATCATTTGAGGCATTGTCGTCTGCGGTGACCACACTGAATTAGGTGTACTATATTGCAGCATTGTTTGCATCTGAGGATAGGGGTAGGGAACTGTCCCTGGGACTATATTTGATGGGTATACCATTCCAGGCATATGAGGAGGTAAGACTCCTCTTCCTGGAGTCATTGATAGCCTTGCTTCAACTTCGTCATACAATCTTGCACCTTCCACTGCAGCTTGCAGGATTGACTGGTCTTCTCAATTCCACGAACTTGCAAACTTCTGGTTGTAGGCCCCTGAGAAACACTCATTTCTGGATACCTTCGTCCAAATGATGATTAGTCCATCTCTTCAGGATGGATTCCATTCGCGAGACATAAGCTTCTACTCTTTCTCCAGAGGACTGACTTAAATTCATGAACTCCTCTCGCATCCGATCTTCAAAATCTTCATGCCTGAATTTAGTGAGGAAGGCCAACTTCAGGTCGTCCCATGTGCCAAAAGTTCCTGCTACTTGTCTCTCATACCACTGAAACGCCATGCCCTTAAAAGTGGCCGGAAAAGATTGTTAACCAATGCTCAGGGGTTCTGGCATTGTTAGCCACACATGCTACCATAAACTCTGCTACATGAAGATCATGGTCTTCATTGTACTCTCCCTTAAAAACTAGCAATGGGACTACATTTGCTGGTCTGTTATCAATATTTCCAGGACGAATCTGACTAGGAAGGGGACCTTGAGTTGCCATGGGGACTTCTGTAAAGAGTGCTTTTAGGGCGTCAAAGGAGGCTTCTGCTACGAGCTCGTTCTCAGCTTTGATTTTTGCCTTCTCTCTTCTCACGTACCTCTGGACTCATTCCAACACTTGCCTCTTTATTGCATCATTCATCAAGGGGTTGGCTTCAACCAGTTGGTCTGGAGTCAATAGGATAGTATCAGAGAGGCTTCAGTCTCTGATGGATTCTCTGGCCAACATCTCTTATACTTCCTTCTTCTCAACATCTCTAAATTCATATTTCAAACCACTACAGAGGGGAAGTTATTCTGTTCTAAAAGTATCAAAACTCATTCTCCTTAGGATTTTTGTTGCGTCATTATAATAATGCCAGCTTCTGAGGGTTTCAATAGTGTATGTTGTGAAAAACACTCTGTCTACCAACTTCCAGTGGGTTGCTAATTGGAAAAACAGAAGATTATCAGTGCACTAAGCATCCCATGTATCTTGCTGTTGAGCATCCACGAACAAATTCCAACTCTTCTCCTTCTTGTTTTCATGAACCTCTGTAGACCAAGACTCCTGAAGCTTCTTCACAATCTCCCACTTGATGATGTTTGGAAACTTCTCAATTAATGTCAAATCTTCCATAAATGGTCGTTCTCTCTTTTTTTGCTCTTCAGTTTGTTCTCAAATAGTTTGCCACCAAGATGCAAGTTTCTACTGCTTCAACAGGAAGAGGGAACAGTCCACCACATAGAGCATGCATCATGATGGTAATATGTTTCTGCCATTGTGGGATGAACTTCTTGTGGAAAGTGGCTTTGATAATGAGAAATTCCAACTCTTCAGTGGAAGAAGGAACTTTACAAACATCCATTGAATTCTTCTCTTCTTGGCAATGCCATTTCCTTCATTTTCAGCCTCTTCTGGTGCTTGTTGATGGCAAGTTTCCCCGGCTGCGCACCAAAAACATGGAGCCCCAAGAGGAACACCAAGGAAAAGGGAATTCTCTTGCAAGAAAATCTATCTTGTAACATCAACAAGCTTTGACTTCATTCTTTTGATCATCAAAACAAAGAAAACAACAATTCTTCACACAGCATCATAGTAGATATCTCCCACGGATTTGATAGAATCAACCATAGTCTTCAACATCTTCATAAAATTCTTCAATAGAACAAAGAATAAAAAATAACACACCATATTTGAATGGAAATCAATCACATATTATTCATCTTCAATATCTTCATAGTTCTCTCTCTCAATCTCTCATATACAGTTACACTGTTTTGATAGAATTGACTATCTCTAGCTCTCTCTCTCTCTCTCTCTCTCTCTCTCTCTCTCTCTCTCTCTAAATAGTACATCGTATCCTCACTAAAATGCTCTCATAATAACCCTCAATAATCCTTCTTAGGCTGTGGATGTACCTCCCAAGAGGTATGTCTAATATGAAGAGTCACCATAGCCACTACAGTGTCTTTTCACAGCTCACTACTGTCACTGTCACTTAGTCTTCTCTTCAGTCTTCAGCAGCTGTCTCTTCCACTTGTTTTAGCTCTTTTGAACTTAGATTCATCCTTTCCAAAGGTTAGAAAACTTTCCCAAAGTCACACATACATTCTACAGAACACTTACTGAAGGTCTACAGAACAGTTATAGTACAGAGACACAACAAAGATAGAGGCTCTACAAAGGGTTACAGAAGGTCATCAAAACCTCATAACTCATACTCAAACCATTCCAAACTCTCAAAAACTATTCAATAAGCTTTCAAAAGATCTCAATCTTCGTCAATCATCAATCCATGCTTTATATAGAAGATAATCAGAACAAAACAGAAGCTATACAGAAGGTATATAGAACCAATCAGAACCTATCAAAACATCACAGAGCTTCATATCTCTATTGAGAATCATCATGAACTTCCAAAACATAATCAATATCATCCAAAACACTCTCAAATACCTCCATTAACAACCATACATCACTTTAGATCCATTAAAAATCAATCATTCAGACCTCAAAAACAACAAAAAGCATTCAAAAATTTAGTCTTTTTCCACTCTCAACACATAGATAAGGAGAGTTCATTAGATTGCCTTGGGCCTCAACCTTAAGATTGATCACAAACCAACATTTCAGCAACTGGATGATAGATTGCAAGCAATGGATAGGTCAATGGCCTGGCTCTTTGACACTTTTTCTAAAAAAATTTGACAATTTTAAATTCATTCCAGCAAGCATTCCCCTTATCCATTAATGGGGGGGTTCATGTACGCAAGCACAAAGCCCAAATTTATGTAGATTTATGCCTAAAAATTTGGGGCTTATCCCAGATTTGATAATGGTCATGAAAAATAGTGAAATTTGACCTAGAAATTGCAGACATTGTGTGCATTTGCCATAAAAATTTTGGGCTTTTCTTACCAAGTGAAATTTTGCTCAATTGAGCCAATTTTGCTATAATTTGTGCATGTTTCGATGCTAAAATTTGGGGGTTTTGTAGAATTTGTGAACTTTCTGCAACATTTTGTTGTATTTGATACTCGAAATGGTGAATTAAAGCAAGTGGGCAAATTTACTGCAAAGTTTTTGGGGCTTTGGTATTGGTGATGCATTTTGAGCCAATTTGTACCTTGACAATGAAATTACAATAGATTCACTACTAAGTGGGAGAAATTTAGACTTGGGAAGTATCAAATGTTATAAAAGGGTAGCTTCTCTTGGTAGATGTATTACTAAATACTCATTATGTAGTGAAACAGTGATACATACAATACTTGGATTATTGCATTTGGGCATTATGGTGATGTATTATTGAAGTGGGAGCTATCAATTATGTAAATGTATCAAATTTGATTCATGTACATGTTAATCAGAACCTGGGGCTGAAATTGCAACAAAACATCTGCTTCTTGGATACCTTTAGAAGTACAAGTGTGTATACTTGCTTGTTATATTCAGCAATCTTACTATTGGCTAAAGGTATTCATCATTTTATTGCAAACTTTTATTGTTGAAGATGGATGGTAGTGCATCTACATCTAATATAAAGAATGTTTTTTAGATTTGTAAATTTGATGGAAATGGCTTTGATCTTTGAAAATATCATATGTAGGATATACTTTTTATGAAGGATTGTGGTGATGCTTTGGCAGAACATAAGCCTATTGTTTTGTTAGATGAGGATTGGGCTAAAATAAGTCAAAAATTTATTATTAACAATAAAATGGCTATCACAGATGATAACTTGGTTGACATTAGGGGACTTACCACTGCTTAGGCAGTTTGGGAGAAACTTAAGGCTATGTATGAGAATACAACTCTTGTCAATTAGGTACATCTCATGTAAAAGCTAGTCAACTTAAAGCTTGATGAGTCTAAGCCCACCTCTCATAGCATTTAAATGCTTTCACTAGTATTTTGAGTCAGTTACAAGATGAAGGCTTGCCATCTTTTGATCCTAAATTGAGGGCTATCTTCTTGCTCATGATTTTGCTTGATTCATGGGAAGCATTGATTGTGTCATTGAGCAACCATCCCAACTTAACATTTGATGGTGTGCACGGTTCTATTCTCAATGAAAAGATTAGATGCAAGGCAAGTGGGGAAAATAGTAAATCAGTGTACAATGTAAGAGGATGAATTTGAAAAGATGTCAAATGCTACAAATAAGAACAGAAATTGCAGCAAAAGCAAGGAAAAATAGCAAGGTGTCACTTACTATCCATGGGGATGCAGAGAGCATAAAAAGCTGGCTTGCAAGTACTATAAAAGGTAGCAAGAACGCAAGAAGCAGGCTAATGGAAAAGGAAAAAAGAATGAGAAGGATGGTAGCTCTACCCCTAAAGAAACAAAAAAGGTAAATGTGGTATCTAATGTTGTTATATTGACGAGACTGAAGAAGATAAAGATGTTGATTTGCTGGTTGCATCTTCAGATCCATATGCTATGAGAGTGGAAGACATGCATATTACTAAAAGGGATGTGATAGATGCCTTATTGTCAGCTCATGATGGTTAGTCACAATCGTGGATTGTTGACAATGGTGCTTCATTTCATGTAACTCCAGCTTTGGAGTTTTTTTCTTCTTATACAAAAGGTAGCCTTGGGAAAGTCTATGTAGGCAACAACCACACATGTAATATTGAAGGAATGGACACCATACTCCTGGCTCTTAAAAATGGTCATGAAATGATCCTTCATGATGTTAGGTATGTACATGGCATTAAGAAGAGCTTGTTGGGTCGCTAGATAGCAAGGTTTACTTCACTACCTTTGGTAGTGGAATGTGGAAGATACATAGTGGTTTTTGTTATTTTGTGTCTTTTACTGATGACCATTCTAGAAAGATATGGGTTTACTTGCTTAAGCAAAAAAGCGAGGCATTGGATGTCTTTAAAAAGTTTTATGCATTAGTAGTACTCAAAAGGGTTTAAAATTAAAATGCATAAGAACAAACAATGGGGGAGAGTATGCATCTAAATAATTCAATAACTTTTGTGATGTCAATGGGATTAAATGAGAGCTTACAACTCCATATAATCCATCATCCAATGGTGTGGCTAAGCAAATGAATCACACTTTATGTGAGAAGATTCGATGCATGCTCTCCACAACTAGTCTCCCACAATTGTTTTGGGGAGAGACACTTAAAACCAGATGCATATTTGCAACTGATCTCCATATCGTGCACTTGAAAGTGGCATCCCTAAATAGATTTGGTCTAGCAAACCTACTTCATATGACCACTTAAGGGTCTTTGGTTGTGAATGCTATGTACATGTACGTGTTGATAGCAGAACCAAACTTGACATGAAATCCCATAGAGGTATCTTCATGAATTATGGAGATGAAGGTGAAATGGGCTATAGAATTTGGGTTCCAAGCATGAAAAAGATGCTATGTAAGCTAAGATGTGGTACTTAATGAGTCGAAGCTAATAAAAAATGCCACATTTAATGAGTTGGACAAAAATAAAGTGAAATTTCAGCATTATCAGCCACTTGAATAGCCATCAACCACCACTAAAAATTTAGCTCTATTTAATGTCGATTATGATAATTAGTGTATCATCATTGAGCTAGATGATAATGGGCAGCAAAGGAATGCTGAAAATCAATTTGGGCAACAAAATCATCATGCTCAAAATGAATTATAGTAGCATGAAAATGTATTAACCAATCTGAACATGCAGTTCAATAGCGAAATAATGAGGTCATTGGCATTCCTTTGGATGTGGATCCATTGCCTAATAACACAGATCATTAGGTAAGAAGGTCTACATGTGCTAGGAGACCTATACAATGGTTTGATCCCTCTTTGGATTGCATTTTTCTCACATATGAGGGTGAGCCTCTCACATATAAAGAGGCATTATCATGTGAGTTAAAGAAAAAGTAGGAGCTAGCTATGTAGGAAGAAATGAATTCATTGTATCAGAATGATACTTAGGACTTGGTTCAATTGCCCAAAGATAGGAAAGCTACTCCTAACAAATGGGTCTATAAAATCAAGTGTGTGGATGGAAAATGAGAATACAAAGCTAGGCTTATGGCAATGCTTATGGTATTGTTTGCTATCATAGCATCTATGGATCTTGAACTAGATTAGATGGATGTTAGAATTGCACTCCTGCATGGTGATTTAGAAGAAAAGCTATACGCAAAATAGCTAGAAGGTTTTGTTGTGCCAAGAAAGAAGCACTTGGTGTGTAGGCTTAAAAGAAGCTCATATGGTTTAAAACAGGCTCCAAGACAATGGTATAAAAGTTTGTTGCCTTCATGCTCTTACATGGGTTTGAAAGGAGTAATGCAAATCACTGGTTATATGTTAAAAAGGATAATGATGGAAGCCTTATTATACTTGTACTTTATGTGGATGATATGCTTATTGCTAGTAAGCATAAAAGCCAAATTAATGCATTGAAAAGATAGATGAATTCAATCTTTTCTATGAAGTACTTGGGTGCAGCTAAACACTTTTTGGGCATGCATGTGACAAGAGATAGAGAGCAACAACTCTTATTTCTCTCACAAGAAAAGTACATCAACAAAGTACTTGATTGTTTTTCCATGGCGGATGCTAAGCCTTTAGCTTGTGGTTCACTCATGTATGCCATGGTTGCCATTGATCATGTAGTGGAAGTTGTGAGGAGGTTTATGTCAAATCCTAGTAAAGCACATTGAGAAGTAGTGAAATGCATCTTTCGATACCTCAAGGGACACAAGAAAATGCATTTGCTATGTAAAGAGTACATTAGATCTGCAGGGGTATTGTGATGCAGACATGGTAGGTGACTTGGATACTCGCAAGTCTAATAGTAGGTACATATTTGCCTTGACTAGTGATGTTAATTTTTAAAGAAATATTCATATAAAATAGGGTGTTTCCAAGAAAACTAAGAGTGTACGCATTACACTAATTTATGTCATGTGAGTATGGGGGGGGGGGGGGGGGGCATAAGAGCATTCTTGATTGTTGCTAAAGTTGGTAAGGTTTCATGGTGAGGAGCAAAGCTCGAAGCATATACTTTGCTACTCGAGACCTTGGTTTAGAGCTTCTTTGTGTGCTGGGTGAGAGCCAATCATTCTTGGTTTCGTTGCCAGGACCGGGCTCACTATGGAGTCAACAAGGGAGAGGAAGGGAGCAGCCACAAGGTACAAAGAGAAAACTTGGAGTCATATCAGGCAACTAAGAGAGGAGAAAAATGCTCACATCAAGATTACTAATCTAAAAGAAAAGGAAAGGGTAGAAAGGATGAAGTAAATCAACATCACTATATTGTAGAAAATGCACTCATTCATGCTACAACATTGATTTTTAAGAAGCCAAACGATGCAAAGGAGGATGCACTACTATTGCAATGAAATGAAATAAGAAGGAAGTTGAGCCACCCTTTGCACCCTTTCCACTTGCAAGTGCACCAATCCTAATCTTTACTGCCAACAATCGCGATTCAAATCTGTAGCGACCTCTATTCTCACAGCCTTCTCACAACATCCCCAACTTGCTGCTTCCACACGATGGCACCAACATAACCACTTCTATCCCTCTCCCCTTTCATCTATGTGGCCATGGCCATGGCAATCTATTTTGCTTTCATCTCCTCTCGCAAATCTTGGAGACATGTTCCTCCCCTACTTCGTCATAGATCACAAAATCATGGCATAATGTTCGTCCTTCTCATGCCCTCATCCATGCGGCATCTACACGAGATGGCAACCAGAAAGAAGGATCAGACAATCTGTCAGTTTTATGAAAACCTTAAAACCCTAAGGTTTAGTTTTATTCCCAAAAATCTAGTTCATATGCAATGTTACAATCAAGACCTCATATCAATCTTTCCTTTTGAAAAGAAAGCTAAAGCATTAGGTCACATGGGTGGGGGGAAATCTTAATGCTAAATTTGATGAGCAGGAGCACTTATTGAAGATCTTTTGCAGGATTTCACCTTCTTGATGATAGAAGTGGTGGAATTTATGTGTTCCTTCTTCATGAAGATGGTGTTTGTTTCAATAATAAAGTTGCATGGTATTTCTTCCTTATCATTCATTGTTTATTGAAGTAAATTATGTGAAGTGGGAAAAAGAAGTCAAAGACAAGAGATAGTGGTTGTTGAAGAAGTGGATAAATGATCCATTGAAGTGAGAAGAAGGATACGAAAGTGTTTCTTGAAGACTACAACAGAAGTTTGCCATGGCTCTTTGATCCACAGGAACTCACCATTCAAGTGTGGGAGGAATGATAGCCTTTGATTTTGTCACCAAAAAGGCTAAAAGATTTGGGGCTCTACATCGACAAATCATTCACTTTATCCAAAATCTTTGCGCTATTGCATCTAAGTTGTACTTCATTGATATATATTTTTACCATTGTAAATACTTGGCTTGGAGCTATAAAAACCATTGCATATGTCTTCTATGCTTAAAGGAACTTAGGTAATTTACCAAAAATGCATGCAACACATTAAACCTTCAACCTTTGCTTTTGTATGGTCAAATATTTGATTTAATAAAGGTTCAAAAGGGTGCAATTTGGGTTCTTGGGAAAAAGTGGTTGAGGAGGTTGGAGCACAATAGATTGTGGTATCTCTTTAACTTCCCTCTTCTCCTCTTTTCCAAACTTTCTTTGTCCATCCTTCTTCTTGCTCTACCTTTGTGCAGAAAACTATGGATCATGAGTGTGTAGAGGAAGAGGAGGAGCCACCTGATCTTGTTTCTTGATCAGTGTGGGTGTGTCTTGGGTCTTTTGTGTGTGTGCATTTTTAGTGCAAGAGAGGTGTGTTTGCATGTTTCACGGTGAGGAGCAAAGCTCCAAGTATATACTTTGCTGCTCGGGACCTTGGTTTAGGTTTCTTTGTGTGTTGGGTGAGAGCCAATCAATAAGCTACACATTCATCCCACATAATACTCACATAGGCATATAGAACAGAGACAAAGGCTCTACAAAAGCTCAATAGAGGGTCTACAGAACCATACAAAAGGTCATCAGAAAGCCTTTAGCTTAACTAAAACCATTCAAAACCATCAAGAATCAATCAATAAGCTTCCAAACACTCTCAAAATCCATCAATCATCATTCCATCCTCTCATACAGAAGGAAAACAGAACAAAACAGAAGCTCAACAGACTCAATTAGAACCAATCAAACAATATCAGGACATCCACTAGCAGAACATGTTAGAACATCATATCTAACTATCATGAGCTTCTAAAAACTAATCAACCTTATCCAAAGCTCTCCCAAACACTTCCAAGACAACTAATCATCATATAAAATCCATAAAAAATTAAATATTCAATCCACAGAAACAATAAAAATCAACCAAAAAAATCAAATCATTTTAGGAGAAATTCTTTCTTCGATGAAAAAGAGGATCAATTTGGTGAAACTTTAGTAAGGTCACTCATTTTAGAATCCAAAAATGCAATAAAACCTAGAGATGATAACAAGATCTATCTCAATGTATATAGAACAACAACTTTATTTAAAGGTTTTTGGAAGTTCTAAACAATTATTCAATTATTAGGAGTAACCACAATAGCTATTGTAGTAGAACTGGTTTGGTGATCCAACTCTAGCAATTGGTTATAGTATACTACAAGCAATTGCTTTGGTGATCCAACTCAAGTAGTTGGTCATAGTATACCATAAGGAAACACTAATAGAAGTTCTCTAGCTAGTGTTTTAGAACTTAAAAAGGCTAACAATATGCCTAAATTTTGTATGGCTCAACACACCACAAATAGTAAGAATGGTTGCATAAGTAACTTTTATACCTTATCTTACTAAAAAAAAGTGCAAGATAGGAAAATGCTTTCTAATGTAGTGGCTAGTATGAAATCTATAAATGCTTGAGCACAATGTGTGCCATCTCTCTAGAGAAGTAAGTAACTCTAACAATTATTCCAAAGGTGACAATCATCAAGCGTTTTCAAATCTCTTTGAAATGAGATAAGGTAATAACTCAGAAGGTCCATGTCCCAATAGGCCCCCTCTCTAACCCAACCATTCCAACGATTCCTATTCAGTGCAAGGACCAAATCATCTAGAATGTCCTACTTAATAGTGGTTCAGAAGTAAATATAATCACATTGGCGACTTACCAAACAACTAGAATTGATGGATTGGGAACCAAGCCTCTTCCTAGTGATGAGGATGGCCAATTAGGAGGGGGTATGACATCTAGACATTATGAAGTCTATAATTCTAGAAATTACCACAGTCTAGTTTCTAGTTTTCCTCGTAGTCTTGAATATGGAGCATGCTGGCAAATATTACTCTTACTATTGGAAAGGCCTTGGCTATGCCAAGTCATAAATGGGATAAGGATAAACTGACTATTTGTCAAAATTAGCATAAGGTAACAGTCTTCTTGACCAATGTTGTCCCACTTGCCCCACATTGTCAACCAATTATAGCTGAAATAATCAATAAGGTCAAAGGCTTAAGTGATGAAAAAGAAGAGAAGTTCCTAAAGGCTAATTGAAGAGCCTATGAGAAGCATCAAATATACCAAGAGAGCAGACCTCATGGTGGCATCTACAATGCCTGTGCCCTCAAAAACCTGCAAGAAACACCCTTCGTCTTACCAAGAAACCATACTAACTCACACAAGAATTTGGCACACAAGAAATATGACCATCATCTTCATCCTCACTCTCTCATTCTTCCATGGAAGAGATAAAGCAAGAAAGCACACAAAAGGAAAGAGAGCAAGAGTTGTTCCAAAATGGGAGAGAGGGAAATGAAGCATGAGAAGAGAAGATAAAGGAAGAGAGACGGTGTAACCACCTCAACCTCCCACCTCCTCACATCACCCGACAAGCCTCCTTTTCTTGATATTAAAATTGAAAGTGCATACATAGACTGTCTTTGAGACCCCTCATTTTTGAAGTAGGACAAAGGTGTTTGACCTTTCCTTTTCTTTATACATTTTAAATTGTGAGCCTTTTGGACTATAGATTTTACGTTGCTCATAGAAATTTTTTTTACAAGATGATACAAGAGCAAAATGTTTGTTAACCCCAAGTCGAGATGGTAGAAAATGGCAGAAAATGAATGTTAACCCTCAAACGAACGAAGGTGGAAAATCCGGAAAAGCTAAAGCAGAAGATAAAGACAAAGGCCAAGGCAAAGAGAAACGGAAGACAAAGACGTACAAGGAGAAGAGTCCTAAATAAGGGAGAAAGGCACACAAGGAAAAGCGCAAGTCAAAACTTTTGTAAAAGAGCGCAAGCGCATCATGGTTTAACTCAAGGAGCGACGGGCTCTCACCCGCCGTGCAATTTGTAAATGTAGACGGGCGGTGGAAAGGAAGCTAGGAAGATAGAAGAACAATGGGAAAAAGGGCCTAGGCTACGGCCGGCCATGTAAAAAAGTGAAAAAGGGGATGACCGCCCAAAAGGGATTTAGGGTTTTGTATATAAAGTTAAAAAGTGAATGAGAAGCTCATTCTTATGTGTGGCCAAAAGTAGCTCTCCTCTTCTTCTTCTTCTTCTTCTTCTTGCTTGCTTGAGCTTGTGCTTGAGAGAGGAAGTGTGAGAGTGTGAGGGAGTGAGTGTGTGAGGGTGAAAGACCGAGGAGGAGAAGCTCTCCATCTTCTCCTCTCTTCTTCTCTTCTCTTCTCTTCTCTTGTCTTGCTCGCGGCAATGGAGCTTGGAGCTTGGAGCGGGAGGATCGAGCTTGCTTGAAGCTTGCACTTGGATCGTGGAGCTACCGGAGTGCGCGGGAGAGGAGGTAACTCGAACGGCACGGAGGTAAGCTCACTACACCCGTAGATATGGATGGCGCGTCGGTTATGTGAGAGGTAGCCATTAGTGCTCGGCTTGGAATGCTTGAAACAATAAGCGGTCCGTGGGTCTTAGCGGTTGAGTGAAAGCTCCCACATTTTGGTTCCATTGCCGGGACCAACGGATTCAAGCCTTGAGTGCTTGTGCGCTTCGAATCGAGCATCAAAGTAAGGGGTTTCCCCCGAACCGGTGCTTGAGAGAGGTAGGAAGTGAGGGGGTTGAAGATGGTATTCGATCTCCTTGGCAAGTAGGTTTTTTGATTTTTTGAGATTTATGTTATGAGATGGAGTAGTGTAGGTATTTACTTTGTGATCTGTATGCATTTAGGATAGGAAAAAACAAAGAAAAAGAAACAAACAGTAGGGTTCTCTGTTGCTGTATAACATGCTAAAACAGGGAAATAGGGGCACAAATCCTTGGAGTGACGTTCGATTCGAGCACCACAGTGGTTCCAGGCATGTCTGGCATTCCCTTGTAGTGTCTTGCACTTATGTGGAAGGCGCTGGACAATTCGGTGTAGTAGACGTCAGTCTAGAGGCATCGAGTGCAACTCGCGAGTCGTTGGCCGCGTAGTCAAACCAGGCCGTCCGAGTCCCAGAATCAGACCAGTCCATACTCAGACACTCAGACTCGGACCACTCGGACTAGTCCATAATCGGACGCTCGGACAACCATCCAATCGGACCAACCCCGTCCGATCGGACCAACCCGTCAGACTCGGACACTCGGACCACCCAGAATCGGACTAGTCAGAATCGGACCACCCTGTCCGATCCAATTCCCAGAATCGGACCACTTTTTCGATCCGACTCCCAGAATCGGACGTGACCAAAATCGGACCACCCAGAATCGGACGTCTGATTCTGATAATCGGACTCTTGAAAATCGGACATCTGAGAATCAGACAGAAAACTGTCAAAATCGAAGAAGTATCTAGAGCACAAATTCTAACGCATCTAAACCCCGAAATTGACCCCAAAGACTACGTAGAGCTAAAGGCACATCACAGATCCATCACTAGGCTGAAACCTAGAGCAAGTAGTTCAAAATTTGGCTATAAACAGTCCTCCAAATTATGCATGGCTTTTACCATAATGGCCCTACGGGTCGGGGGGGGCTGCCCCTCCCTCCCCCCCCCCCCGGACCCTCGTAGAGGGGGCTCTGCCCCCTCCGCACCTCCCCCAAGCAGGTTGGAGGGAAAACGCGCATCGTGACAGGTCCTCCAAATTGGACCCTAGTGTAGTAATAGCTCTACACGAGCATGGATTCTCACTTGCAAAAGAGCAACCAAAAGCCCATACCCAAACAGAGAGAAACAGAGACCCTAGAACATCAATGGACCAATCTAGCCATCAAGGGAAAAAAGGCCATGCCACAAGAACACAAAGACATTGTGTTCAGACCGCAGAGCAAAATGCAACTTCAGCAAGCTACAAATGCGAAGATGACTAGACATGACACTCTTGACGAGAGATGTACCTTGAATAGCGCTGCACAAATGACCCAAGACCTCAGTAGAGAATCCACGTCTGACTATGCAGTTGGGGACTCAAAGGTATTTGTCAAAAGTCTTAAATTTACAAGCCAAGACCCGGAAGATGAAGACATAATACCACCTGCTTATCTTAGGGTCAAAATACCACCTGCTTATCTTAGGGTCAAACTCACCGCAGAAAGAGAGCATAGTGTTGATACTCTCATTGATGAAGGAGCAGATTTCAATATCTTGACTTATGAAGCATGGACTCTACTAGGTAAACCAGAGCTCAAACCGACTGATGCAACTCTTAACCCTTACGGGGAACACCCACAAGCACTTCTAGGGAAGTGCAGAATCCTTGTAACTATTGAAACAGAAAGCTTGCTAGTCCTGTTCTATGTTCCTCCAAATAGCGAGAATTGTGGAAAGGAAATCCTCCTAGGAAGGCCCTTCAAAAAGGCAACCAAGTGTGAGGCCGACTATGTAGCACAGAGGATACACTTGACACTACCGGGTGTGAGGATAGTCACAACCTTTAGCAAGGGTGACCTCATCAAACCTCAAGGGAAAGGCAAGGAAGGTGCTGACGAAATAGTCAAGCCTACTAATGAGAGCAAGGACTTGTTGGAAAAACTAATACAAGCACAGGTCAAACAATGAGAACCAGTGAGTGAGGCCATGCCTGAAAAAAGAAGGTCAAGAGACAATGCCAAGGACGGGCTTTGGACTTACAAATATCGTAGAAGACCCCAAAAGAAGCCCAAGCCTTATAGATGCAGGCATCGATGGAGAGTCAATGCAACGCTGCGATGGATATCCAAAGCGTTGCTATGTGCTCAAGGGTATTATCCAGGCAACCGATGGATTTGGGTACCAAAACCCCATGTTAAACCTCCTTTGTCAACGACTGAAGGCCAGGACGTATCAAGAGCAAAGAAGCCTAGGAGGAGATCTAAACGAAAAACCAAGCCCCAAGTCAAAAACAGTGGAGTGACCGAGCCCCTCATGGTCGAAATCAAGAAACCCAATGGGACCAATTGGAGGGTAGATCCTCAGCCTAGTGTGCTTGACAAGCAGACATCAGATGTAATCGTTGAGGATATGCAAAAGCCACTAGTGCCCAAGGAGCCTTTGATTACCCAAGAGGATAGCAGGCATCATAGGCACAACATTGCTCATGGCAAGGTTAAATGCTCAACAAAGCCAATAGCAAAATCATCTAACAGCCATGAGCAAATCTCCAAGCCAGTGTCAAAGCCACTTAGGAGTCCCAAGTCTCCTATACCCTCTTTCCCTAAATGGACACAGGAAGCACAACACTCGTCAAGTGCGGCTACTCAATCCCAATCTCGACCTACATCAAAGCTTCCAAATGTCCAAGAGGCAGGACACGACACCACCCTTAGCTCTCAACCTAAGGATGTGCCTGTGCAATCCAGCGTGGCTAGATCAATGGATACTCGATCTATGCAAGTGAATGCTCTAAGGGCAACAAAAGGCATGACCACTTCTGATCTACCTAAGGACTTAACACCGCAGTCTACCAATGGTAGCCAGTCCACTGAACTAGCCACCACTACTTCCAATCAGGGACCACAACAGTCACAATCTTTGGCCGTGACAACACCCCTTGCGAAACGTGTCCTTAGTGGTTTACCTATGGAGGAGGTGTCACAACCAACTTCATTGACAACTCCAGCACTTCCAAAGTGCCTAAAGCCTAGGCTGGAGGAGTTAAACACAAGGGAGTTGGCTGAAGAGCTAGACTCTCCAAAAAGGGAGGCAGTTGTATCCTCATAGCCGGACAAGGCTATTCAGCAGGCCATAACTGTGTCCCATGAGGACACACTAGAGAAGGGAAACGCTGAGACCCAACCAAGCACATCACCAGTTGGCCTAGTCCAGAATCCTGAGTCGTCGAGAGATGCACCTTCACGGACCAGGAAACAAAGGAGAAAATAGCGAAAACAACAGCAATTGTAGGTGGCTGTGGACCCCAAGACATTGAGACGAAGAGCGCCGGAGAGCCGATGAATAAAGCATTGAGTCCATCCACCAATGAACCCATTAATGCCTCTCCTAATAGCGGTAAACCCTCAGACACATCCGTGTGCTTTGAAAAACCAGAGCAACCATTGCCATCAATAGTTACTTGCAACACTCTATCCATTGACAATATAACTTATATTGATCAATTAAGAGTGGATACAACACTGTCACAACAAGGTGACAAGGTCATACCAGTCACATCCGAGAAGAACCATGACAAAATAGCAGCAAAACCTCAGGAGAAACGTGAGAATCCCAAGAGCATAAGAAATCCTAGCGTTGACCAATCTTGCTCATCTAGGCCTGAGCCCCCAGCCATGCTAAAGCCTAAGGAAACTCTTAGAACTTTGCATGAGATAGCAACCGAGCAAGCCCTCGTTGAACATAGAAGTGTCACAGAATGCTTAACTGAGTCGGATGCTAAGCTCAAAGTGGTCGCACGTGTCTACGTCCTTGCGGACATGGGCACAATTCCCAAGGAGCAGCTTGGAGATTACTTGCCCTTTCCTCTATCCTGGGAAGAGCAAGAATATCTTAACGAGCACTATAACAAGCTCTTACATGAACGCAGGCGACTCATCTCTGACGAGGAGGCTGACGAACTGTGTTGAGATGACAAGCTCAACACATGCGGACATTGATGATGGACTGCCTGGTTAGATAGGTCCACACATCTGCCCTTAGCACATCGGTGGTCATTATGACTCACACATGGCCACTGACTCATTACTTATTATATTCAGGTTGTTACACCTATTTATAGCTGGCATAGTTATAGCGCCAGTCGACTAGTGTAGTCGGTTATGCATTGTTTGACTTAGTAGGCCACTTTCCTTTATGTTGTACCTTATCTATACTTTGTGTACATTGAAAAAAGTGTGGAAGAAGAAGAAGAAATCAGCAAGAAAACGTTTTTTGCCTCCATCTCTCTTCTTGTCTCTTGAGTGAGCTTCTCCTTGTGCATTTTGTGTGTATTCGATGCAGCATCTTAAGCAACTCCCCCCCACCACACGATTCTTGACATGGTATCAGAGCCGCACCACTGAGAGAGGTTGATTTCGAAGGTTGAAGCGAAGGGGAAGAAGCAATGTTCAAGCAAGCAAGCCATGGGTAAGAAGCTCTCCCATCCTTCCACTCTTTCTCTTGGATAGTGCCTGTGGAGGCACCGGAAGCAAGGCAGAGCAAAAATCTCAGATTGCAATGAGATTTGGTGTGCGCGAAGAGCGCTGTATATTTCTATAGACAAGCCCTTTAAGGCTTGCCCACAGTTATTTTGGGCATCTAAGGCCGTTTTAGGGCCCGTTTTAGAGCCACAAGGTTGCGGACAACAGTTTTAGGGTACACTGTGACTTCGACTGTATTGACCGAAGTGGGTGCACAGGCTACAGATTTCAGATCTATAAGTTCAAAGGTGTTTACCAGTGAGTAAACACAAGGTTTATCTGCAAACTGGTTACAGATTGCATGTATTGTTGAGCAGACAATGAAAAAGGCTGTCAGGTGTATTGCTGTGCACTACAGGTCGAGGGTTGCAGAAGATTTGCTTACTGTTTGGTATTAATTTTGTGATAATGGTAGAGAACAGTGGAAGCCCCATCATTGAGAAGCTCAATAAGAACAACTACCCTTCATGGAAGTTCCGTGTCACAAACTTCCTTATTGGAAAAGGCCTCTACGAGTTTGTTTCAGGTGAAGAAAAGGAGCCGGAGGTGAGTGATCCTCCAACTGCAGAAGAGACAAAGTCACGGAAGGAATGGAGTGCAAAAGATAAAAAGGTCATGTATTGGTTGTCTGCAGTAATTGATAATAATATACTGGGACATATTAGAAATGCAGAGAATTCATATGCAGCTTGGACCATACTTGAAAGCATGTTTTCTGTAAATACAAAGGCACGAAAGATTCAACTCAAGCAAGAGTTGAATACATTGAAGAAAGGGAAGATGTCTATCAATGAGTATGCACTGAAGGTAAGGAGCATTGCAGATGCATTGGCAGCGATTGATGCAATGCCCGATGATGATGATTTGGTGTCATCTACCTTGGGTGGACTTAACAATGAAAAGGCTTGGAAGTCTTTTGTAACTTCCGTATATGTCAGAAAGCCATTTCTAGATTTCGATGAGTTGGTCTCTCTTATGATCACTGAAGAGATCAACATGCAGAGTGAGACACCTGAAAGAAGTGGTGAACAGGTCCAAGCTTTCTACTCCAGTTCAGGAAGGAGACTTGGCAGGTTCTCTTCAAGAGGCCGTGGTACAGGACGTGGTAGTGACAACCAGCAAAATAGATTGAATCAGCAATTTGGTGATATGTAGGTTTCAGGAGGTCGTGGTAACTTTAGAGGCAGGGGGAGCTTTAGAGGAAGAGGTGGATGGCAGAACAGAGGTTCTAACAACTCTGGTATTGTGTGTCACTACTGTGGCAAAACAGGTCATATTGCAGCCCAATGTTATGCTAAGAAAGATGATATTCGCAGTGGTAAGTTGCAGCAAGGAAACTATGCATCGTCTTCACGACAGAATGAAGACAAAAATGAACGTTTGTTTGTTATGCAGCATATGCTGAATGCTGTTACAGGAAAGGGAACGCATGAAGATGTTTGGTATGTTGATTCAGGTGCATCCAATCATATGACCAGCCATGCAGAATGGTTTGGAGAGATGTAAGATTTGCAAAATGCAGGTTATGTGCAGACAGGTGATGATTCATGCCACCCAATGTCACACATTGAAAAAGTTCCCTTGTCCTTGCATGATGGTAAGACAAAGAGTCTTTCAGATATATTACATGTGCCATCTATTACAAAGAACTTGGTGTCAGTCGGTCAAATGGTAGAGCAAGGGCTGCAAGTCAAATTTAATGCAAAGGGCTGCTTTGTAGAAGACTTCAATGACAAGTGCAGGTTAGTAGCAAAGGGAAGTAGAGTTGGACGTATGTTTACTCTGGATGCTGGAATTCCTACTATGAATGCTGCTATGTATGCCAAAGGAAAAGTGTTGTTGTAGACATTGAAATTTGGCACAAATGCATTGGACATGCAAATGTACAAAGGCTGAAATTAATGCAGTCCAAAGGGTTGGTTACAGGTTTGCCTACATTTAGAGTAAACCTAACCCTTTTCACATGACTGAGATGTAAGTAAAAATATCCTTGATGTTGTGCATACAGACATTTGGGGGCCTACACAAAATGTATCTCTTGGAGGCAGTTCATACTTTGTCATATTTATTAATGATTGTTCTAGAAAGCTATGGGTATATTTTATGAAGGAAAAGAGTGAAGCGTTTGAGCACTTTAGAACTTTCAAGGCTGCACTTGAAAGAGAAACAGGCTTGAAAGTAAAGTGCTTGAGGTCAGATGGAGGGGGAGAATACACCTCTAATGAGTTCAGTGATTTTCTGAGGTCTCATGGGACAAAGAGACAGTTTACATGCAGGTATACCCCACAGCAAAATGGGGTTGTAGAAAGGAAAAACATGCATATTGTAGAAGTTGCACGCGCCTTGATGGCTGAAAAGAATATGCCTAAGCATTTTTTGTCTGAGGCTGTTCATACTGCTGTTTATATTATGAACAGAACTCCCACAGCTGCAGTTCATGATATGACCCCCGAAGAATGTTTTACAGGTAAGAAGCCTGATGTTTCACACTTGAAAGTGTTTGGCTGCATTGCGTATGTTCATGTGCTAGATGAGTTGCGGAAGAAATTGGATCCAAAGGCTGAAAAGTGTGTTTTTATTGGATACTCTTTAGAGAAAAAAGGGTATCGCTATTATAAACCTGTCACATGTAAGTTTAGAGTGAGCAGGGATGTCATCTTTGATGAAATGAGCAATTGGTATGCATCTAGTGGTCCATGTGCAGGCTGAAAAGCAAGAATCACAGACTCTTAGTGGACCAAAGACATCATCTGGTAGTCCTTGGTCTGGGAGACTAAGGAGTACCTCTACATCTTCGGGTGCATCTAGTAGCACTACAGGTAAAGACAAAGGAAAGAATAAAGTGTCAGAAGGCATTGATGCGGTTTTTTATGGAGACTCCAGTGGCTCAAAGAGCCTGGATGATGAGCTTGGCATTCCTTTTGTGAGGACTCCAGGTGTGCAGAGAGCACGCGTTAATGCAAAGACTCCATTGAGTGATCCAGTGGTACATAGGTCTGGCAGGGTGAGATACCCTATTAAAAGATTTGGCTTTGAAGGTTATGCAGCTCACCATTATACTTATATGGTAGTCCCGAGCTGCTACCGTTTCTAGAATGTCTTTAAACAATTCATTAAATTCTGTCCTATCCCTGGCTTCCCTTTCTGCCCTTGAGCATCTGGTGCTCGAGTGTACGTTGGGGGTTTGTGCCACTGGCGTTGCCACATGCTACGCATTGCTTTGAATCTCAACTTTCTTGGCCCGGGGGTTCTTCGGCCTTCGTCCGGGACGGTGTCGCTTAGGGCCTCTCTTCTTCGCATACCTCTTGAGGGTGGGCACGTAGTGCACCGGCGGAGGGGCGTGTGCTGTATGTTCCCGTCGGTAGCGGAGAGCATCTTTGCAAGCCAGCTGCCCTAGGCTCTCCATGTTTTCCTCGTAGGGGGACCTGCAAGGTGCGAACCAAGGGTTAGACCTTGATACAGGATACAACTGTTCGCATGGAAGGGATTTTAGTGTGGTTTATCAAGCGCATATGACAAGAGGGGGAGGGGTGAGGTATGAAGTGTTTGTTGTAGAGGGATGGCCCCCATGATGATGTTCGTTTTGCCTCCAGTCATTAGCAGATATTGGCTTATACTAAGTTGTGTGGACTGGTTGTCATGGAGTGGGATAGAGCACATCCTCGAAAGGATAGAGCAAAAAGGGAAGAAGGTGTATAGAAAGGGACTACACCCTGTCTACACCATCAGAGTTGTTGGTCAAGGCTTCCTATGGTGGTAATGTGGGTTGCATGCCCTTCACTTAGAGGTGGGGATGGTCACACGGCTTTTAAATGCGTGATGAGAGGAGGACTTGAGGAGCTTAGTTTGTGAGACCCAACTCTTCTCCCTGCGCTTGACTATCATTACTTGTGTGTGTTGATATTGTTTATACACGGTGACACAAAAATCAGTGTTTATTTATATACATATATATGAATCCATGTCACTTCACGAGGATAAGTACCAAGTGTAGAACTCGGGGTTGTAGCGTGGCACACGCATCTAGTATTTGTGGTAGCTTACTTAATACCGATAGATATTTTGCCACATCGAGTAGCATGGAACCTTGTCCGAGTCTACTGGCTATATGTAACTCCTCCTCAGTGAGAACCTTATCAAACAGAGCGTTCTCTTGGCTAGTTCCAGCTAAGTCCATACCCCGAATGGTAGTCAGCACTCGAACACCACCACCAACACTCCTCCACGGAAACCACGTGTCCTTGTCACCCACGTCTTCGGTGCATGCTACAGCTTGCTACCTACGACGGTGAGTGCCATGGGGCTAGCACTCGTCTAGGAGAGGGGTAATGTTAACCCTCAAATGAACGAAGGTGGAAAATCCATAAAAGCTAAAGCAAAAGACAAAGACAAAGGCCAAGGCAAAGAGAAACGGAAGACAAAGATGCACAATGAGAAGAGTCCTAAATAAGGGAGAAAGACGCACAAGGAAAAGTGCAAGTCAAAACTTTTGTAAAAAAGTGCAAGCGCATCATGGTTTAATTCAAGGAGCGTCGGGCTCGGCTCTCACCCGTGCAATTTGTAAATGTAGATAGGCGGTGGAAAGAAAGCTAGGAAGATAGAAGGACAATGGGGAAAAAGGGCCTAGGCTGTGGCCGGCCATGTAAAAAAGGAAAAAAGGGGATGATCGCCCAAAAGGGATTTAGGATTTTGTATATAAAGTTGAAAAGTGAATGAGAAGCTCATTCTTGTGTGTGGCCAAAAGTAGCTCTCCTCTTCTTCTTCTTCTTCTTCTTATTGCTTGCTTGAGCTTGTGCTTGAGAGAGGGAGTGTGAGAGTGTGAGGGAGTGAGTGTGTGAGGGTGAGGGACCGAGGAGGAGAAGCTCTCCATATTCTCCTCTTTTCTTCTCTTCTCTTCTCTTCTCTTGTCTTGATCGCGGCAATGGAGCTTGGAGCTTGGAGCGGGAGGATTGAGCTTGCTTGAAGCTTGCACTTGGATCGTGGAGCTACCGAGTGCGCGGGAGAGGAGATAACTCGAACGGCACGGAGGTAAGCTCACTACACCTGTAGATACGGATGGCGCGTCGGTTATGTGAGAGGTAGCCATTAATGCTCGGCTTGGAACGCTTGAAACAATAAGTGGTCCGTGGGTCTTGGCGGTTGAGTGAAAGCTCTCACAATGAAGGAAAAAGCGGAAAAAGCATGGAAGAAGAGCAAAGACACGCAGGTGACCTCTAAAAGCTAAGCAGACTAAAGGCGCAATTTTAAATGAAAGACGCCTCCAAAAACTTGGAAAACTCTTGTAAAAGAGCGCCAGGCTCCCTCCTATGCCAATTGTAAAATATTAGATGGGCATAGGCTAGAGGCATAAGGCTAGAAGAGGGAAATGGAAAAAGGACCTTGGCACAATGGCGGGTCATGTAAAAAAGGGGATGGGTGTCCATGGGATTTTAGGGCTTGTATATGAAGTTCAAAAAGTGAATGAAAGCTCATTCTTTGGTGTGTGGCTAACAAGAGCTCTCTTCTTATTCTCTTCTTCTCTTCTTCTTGCTTGTGTGTGCTCTTGAGAGAGGGAGTGTGAGAGTGTGAGGGAGTGAGTGTGTGGGAGTGAGGGATCAAGAGGGTAAAACTCTTCACCATCTCCTCTTCTCTTCTTCTCCTCTTCTCTTCTCTTTTCTCGCACGCACGGCTATGGAGGATGGAGCTTGGAGATGGAGGAGGCTTGAGGATGCTTGAGCTAGCATCAAGAATCGTGGAGCTACCGAGGTGTGCGAGGGAGGAGGCTACTCACATCGGCATCAAGGTAAGCTCACTAGACTCGTAAGATCGACGGCACATCGGCTAGCTGAGAGATAGCCATTAGAGCTCACTTGAAATGCTTGAAGCAATAAGCGATCAGTGGGTCTTGGCGGTTGAGCGTGAGCTCCCGCTACATTTTGGTTCCGTTGCCGGGACCAACGGATTCAAGCTTGAGCACTTGCGTGCCTCATATCGAGCATCGAAGTAGGGGATTCATCCCCAAAATGGAGCTTGAGATAGGTAGGAAGTTTGGGTGTTTTTGATCTTCAAAATAAGTAAGTATTTTAGGATATTTTGGTTGTTTGATGATTGAAAAACATGGAGAATTTATTTCAGTTTTTTGCCTTTGATTTTTGTTGCATTTAGCATAGGTTAGAATTAGGAAATCAAACCGGAGAAGGGTAGGGTTTACTGTTTCAAAACAGGGCAAAACATGGCAAAAATCGTGCAAAAATTGGTAAAACGCTCGCTAATGATGCCTAAGATCGGCAAGTGAGTGATTGGGGTCATCAATACCACACCCGGGAAGGGGTATAAGAGCCAAGAGGCCAAGGGAGAGCTCATTTGTGCCATTTGAGTGAGAGAGAGAGAGAGAGAGAGAGAGAGAGCTCCAGCCTGCATCGATTCGATCACATCACCGATGCACTTACCGGCCTATTCAGGTATATGAATCTCTCCCTCTACTCCCCTAGATAGGATCTGGAAGTGCATGGCCATTTTGCTTGCTTAAATCTTGTGAATCGATCAAATTTGTGTTCGCATTGTTTACGTGTGCCACACTCGGCCCGTTCCAGTGGCCTTTTCTGGGACAAGTCCTAGAATCGGCCCTCGGCCCCCCTGTCACTCGGCCCACTTGTCGGCCCTTGGACTGCCAGGCCCTCGGACCGACCCTCAGATCCGAGGCAAACCGTCCGAGTCCACCCATTCGGCCCTTCCGAATCAAACTTTCGGCCACTGTCTCCTGGGGGGTTAGGCCGGCCAGTAGTAGATACTTTCACTGCTCTTCTAAGCCCAGCCTAACCTCCACAGGCTGGGTGGCATCTGTAGCCCCACATGCAGGGCTCTGCTTGCGATGCTTAATTTCTCCTTCACCACCTCCAACGGCTCCTTTCCCTCTGGTTGAGTTGTGTCCAGTAGTGTATTGAGGAAGGCCTGTTGTGGGGCAGTGAAGGCTATCTGGGCGGTGTCCGCTTTGCTTTCTCACAAGATTTTTTCTTTCTCCACCAAGGCAAGGCACCGCGCCAGTGCCTTCACCCGTTTCTCATTCTGCGCAGCCCATTCCTCAGCCCTTTTGCTCATTCCTTCCATGCTCTCCCCCTGCTTTTGTGCTAGGGTTACGAGCTTCTGGTCTTGAGTCCTGAGCTCTTTGCTCATGCTATCTTGCTCTTTCTTCCCAAGGCGTAGCTAATCGGTCATGGACTCGATCTCCTTTCATTGTTGCTCCCTCTCTTGTCTTCTCTCCTCTTCTTTGGCGCTCATCTCCTCCATCATCTGCTCAATGGTGGTGGTCTTTGACTCCAGTTCCTTATATTGCATCAGGAGGATCTTGTACTCTCGCTGCATCTATACGAGTTCCTAATTCTCCTCCTCCAGTTGCTGCTTGTAGCTTTCTTCCTTGTCCTCTTTGGCTTTCAACTCTTGCTTGAGTTCGAATATTTGGCGTTGCTACATGGCAATGATGCAGGTTTTCTCCAGTTGGAAAGCAGCCACTAACTCTTTTTCAGTCACCAACTTAGCCACCGCCATTCTTTTTTCCTCCTTTGCTCTCTCCAGTTGGGAGAGTAGCTCAGCGATGTATTCATCATAACTAGCTGGTGGCATCATTGTTGTGTGGGTGGGGGTGGTTGAGGCCTCCATGCGTGGATGCTTTTGGTCCTGCCTCGATTCTGCATCTGCAGCTAGCCTTTTTGGTCCCGTGGTCATGGTTTCCATGCTCTTCCCTTAGGCCACTTCCTTACTGATGAAGTATTGCATCCAGGCCACCAGTTTGGACACTTCCAAGCTGGTGGGGATGCTAGGGGTGAGCATAGTGGGTTCAGCAAGGGGTGCCATGAGGGTGGGGATAGGATGGAGGGGTGCTTTGCCTTTTCCTTCTGGAACTACGGGGGGTGTGGGTTCTGGTGCCTGCATGCTGGAGCTAGGCCTCTCTTCCCTTAGTTGATTCCATGCTTCTGGGTCCTCCACCCTGCACTGCTGCTTGATGGACCGGCGTGTAGCCTCGGCCAGGTCCTCCTCCTTTCTTCTTAACTCCTCTTCCTCCTCCGCGACTCTTCTTTTCCTTTCCTCTTCGGTCTTTTTGTATTCTTCCTCTAGTTTTTCTTTTTCCTCCTGCTCTTCTCTTCTTCTCCTTGTAGCCTCTTGCTTTGATGCCTTTTTAGCTTGCCTGACTTGCTCCGTTGTTTCTTCTTCTTCTTGCTTCCTCTTCCTTTCTCTCTCATGTGCCTCCCTGAGGGATTGTCGTTTCGCTTTCTCCAAGTCTTCCCTCTCCTTTCTACGGCCTTCATCCTATTTCTTTTTCTTTTGCGCTGCTTTTTTCTTGGTCTCCTTGACCTTCTTTTTGCTTTTCTGTTCTTCCCCTTCTTCCTTGGTCTCTGTCCTATCACTGGACCTCTCTTGGTGTTGATGAGGAGGTGATCTGTCGGGTGTTTCCCCCTCCCCCTCTTCTGCTTCCTTCATGGCCTCCTGGATAAGCACCGTTAAGATGCCCCAGTATGCAGTGATGCCTTTGCCCGAACCTTTGTTTCTGGTTGTAGGATTGCCATCTGCACGCGACATTCTTTGCTTGGAGGCTATTGTCCACAAAGTAGACTCAAAGGATTAAGAAGGCAAAATAGATTCGAGATGGGAGAGCGTAAGAGAAGATGGCTAAGTTGAGGATTAAGATAGAGGGAATTGAGCTATCTCTCTCCCTTGTAGCCTCTCGAGGTAACTCTTCTCTCTCTCTCTCTCTCTCTCTCTCTCTCTCTCAAGTTCTCTCTCACAATCTCTTGGAGGGGTATCCTTCTTTCTACCTCTCTCTTATAGTCTCTTGGGGTCTCCTTATACTCTCTTGTGCCTCCCCATGCCTCATTTTTATAATGAATTAGAGAGGAGGTGATGAGGCTAAGAATAAGAGTTCTTGGTGGAGGGATTCTTGGAAAACTCAATGATCTGATGCTTAACTCATAAATCTGATGGTTGCATTGGCTTATAAAGGGGGGTAAAATGTCAAGACACGGTTGGAAAGCTCTCTATTCACTCCTTCTTTTCTCTGTTCGAAGTGATGTCTATTGTCTGTAGACTACGATCACGACGTGCACGATTTCGCCAATCACTTTTCTTTATTTTTTATTTTTATAAAATCTCCAAAACTAACTAAAACATCACTTATCTTTTCTTTTAAATGAGATCCAAATCTATCTTTTTAGGATAATATCTAAAATATGCTAGTTATTTTTTTGCCCAAAAATCTAATATTTTTGGACCGTCCATACTATACACATTAATACTAGTGATTAATATGATGCATAACTCTCATTCACATTATAACTTCCGTGAGGGGTGGCTGCGGTCCTTGTCAATCTGAGAAAAATATTGGATTTATGAGTCTCGATTTTTTAGAAAAATACATTTTTAATTAAATAAAAATTGTTAGCTATTAATGTTAGTTAGTTTTTACCTTAGTTAGTCTTTAATTAGTAATCTTACAAACTTATTAATTGACTAACTAACTTTCAAACTAACCAACTAACTTTTATTGCATTGAAATATTACAAACACGTGCTGGTACAATGTTTGGTTAGGTAGTTTGTTGGAATTTACAAGCTTTTCTTTTCTCAATAGAATTCTTCTTTGATTAAGAAGGAGACACATCATCCAAACACTATATCAGAAGAGGAGCAACTCGATGCAAAACTTGAATCAGTTTATAGTGAGCTACATAGTGTATGTTAATGTTTTGTGTTCAAGGCTAGACATGCACCTTGCAAGTTTCACTATATACATATGACTACACATGATTTCATTGTGCTTTGCTCAAACACTCTGGTTGGTATATGTGTGATAGGTTGGGAAAGATTCAGCAAGAATATGCAGGGACCTGTGCAACTGGGAAAGATTTTTAATTGTAAAGAAAAAACATGAAGATGCTCTGCAGGATGTTGTAGTATAGCTTAAAGATGAAGAGCATCATGACATGCTAGAAGGTACACATTTTTGACATTTCATTGTAAGCCATAGTTAAGTACATAAGGGTTGCAGACATATGGGGTTTGTGAGGCTTTTATCTTGGAGTACATAGAGCTTTGGATGCTAAGAATGAAGTTGATGATGTAATATTTTCGTACGAAATATTAATGACCCCGCACACGATGCGCAAAAAAGCGGTTCAAAATAATCTTCCGCGTCAATAAATGATGGTGGCTAAGTGTTCCCTCCACGCGCATTGATAAATTCCAGCTCCGTGACCTGCATAAGAGGCTGTGGCTTAAAGACCGCAAGGCCGCACGGGAACACCTCTTCTAGAGGGAAAAAGGGGATAATGGTTAAAATTTTGACAAATTTTTGTAATAATCCCCTCCCCCCTCAGCCGATGCATGGCAGGGGGAGAGGGAGTGTGAGAGGAGTGATGAGAAGTAAGAGAGCGCGGGGGGAGGAGAAAGCATGCAAACTAGCCACATGTGTGGCTATCTCCCCCCCCTTCCACACTATATGAACCCCCCCTCTCTCTAACTTGAGAGGGGGGAGAGAGGGATTGGCTGCGTGCCATCGTGCTACCACCATATCTCCGCCACAAGCTGTTGCCGCCATCGACGCTACTGCGCCACTCCACGGCCACCATCATCATCGTCATCATCCTAATCATTATCCTCATCATAATCTCCTCCATCATTCATCTCTCTCCACGTTTCTCATAGAAGACAGAAGCTTTGAAGCTTCTAATTTTAAGCTTCCATAAAGCATGTTCTCCCGTGCATTGCGGGTTTTTCTTAAAACTGCATTCTGTAAAGGTCGTGTCCTGCGCAGAGGAGAAGAACTTGGTCGGAGAGGATTCGTAACGCGTAAAGGACCAAGAGGAGTTGCTGAACCGGGATTTGAGTCATCAATGGCTCCCAAGAAAATGGCGAAAGGCGCACATGCGGGAGCTTCCACTCTGAATTTGCGTGTGGATAACACCCCGAACCTCAATGCCCAGGTTCTTAAAAGTGATTCTCCCATGAAAAGAATGCATTTAAGCATGCCTTTAATTCACGTAATCGAGTTAGATACATTTGGAAATTTTAATTGCTCACCCGAGTTTACAAGATTTAGCTGCATGGTGTGCATGCCGATTAATTGAAATTGCCGCACTTCCATCAACAAGGGTAGTTGCAATCTTTCCGAATGATAATGCATAAATTAGAAGAGGATATCGGGCTAAGAAGGATAGAGCTTATGTTGCATGTTGCACTTATGATTTAAATTCATGGACGTGATTCATATAGAGAATAATCTTAGACGCCCATTGAATGTTGTCCAAAGAATTACAATGCATGGAAAGGAAACTATGAAAATTGAATGTTGCATGTGAGGATGCTTGCATTTTAAGTCAGGATAAGTACTAAAGGAGGGATAAATTAAAATGTCAGATTCATGGTATTCGCTCATGCATGACTTCTTTTATCAAAGTTTGTATTTATGAAAGGATGCATTTTCATATTAAAAGCTTGAATTCAATGCATTAAACGAAGAGTTTATAGGTATAGTTCTTGATGTAATTCAACATAGGGTTCATTCGAGTAGCCCCAAATTTTCAATCATTATAGCTTAGGCAAGGAAAAAGAAATGGTCATTGTAAATCTTATAATTGCATAGAAGGGAAAAGTCTATGAATCGCATATTTGCATGGAATGTTGTAACTTGAATTTATTTACATATCTTATGTTGAGATGACAAGCTCAACACATGTAGACATTGATGATGGACCGCCTGCTTAAATGGGTCCACACATCTACACTTAGCACGTCGGTGGTCATTATGACTCTCACATGGCCACTGACTCATTTCTTATTATATTCAGGTTGTTATACCTATTTACAGATGGCATAGTTATAGCACCAGTCGATTAGTGTAGTCGGTTATGCATTGTTTGACTTAGTAGGCTACTTTCCTTTATGTTGTATCTTATCTATACTTTGTGTACATTGTAAAGTGTATGGAAGAAGAAGAAGAAACCAGCAAGAAAACGTTTTGGCCTCCATCTCTCTTCTTGTCTCTTGAGTGAGCTTTTCCTTGTGCATTTTGTGTGTGTTCGACGCAACATCTTAAGCAAGTCCCCCCACCACGCGATTCTTGACATGGTATCAGAGCCACGCCACTGAGAGGGGCTGATTTCGAAGGCTGAAGTGAAGGAGAAGAAGCAAGGTTCGAGCAAGCAAGCCACGGGTAAGAAGCTCTCCCATCCTTCCACTCTTTCTCTTGGATAGTGCTTGTGGAGGCATCAGAAGCAAGGCAGAGCGAAAATCTCAGATTATAGTGAGATTTGGTATACGCGAAGAGCGCTGTGTATTCTGTAAACTCAGCCCTTTAGGGCTGTTCTGTAGTTATTTTGGGCATCTGAGGCCGTTTCAGGCCCCGTTTTAGAGCCGCAAGGTTGCGGACAGCAGTTTTTGGGTACACTGTGATTTCGGCTGTTTTGACCGCAAGTGGGTGCATATGTTACAAATTGCAAATCTGTAATTATTGAGGTGTTTGCAGGAAGCAAACATAAGGTTTATCTGCAAACAGGTTGTAGATTGCATGTATTGTTGAGCAGACAGTAAAAAAAGGCTACCTGGTGTATTGCTGTGCACTACAGTTCGAGGGTTGCAGAAGATTTGCTTGCTGTTTGGTATTAGTTTTGTGATAATAGCAGAGAACAATGGAAGCCCCATCATTGAGAAGCTCGACAAGAACAACTACCCTTCATGGAAGTTCCATGTCACGAACTTCCTTATTGGAAAAGGCCTCTACGAGTTTGTTTCAGGTGAAGAAAAGGAGCCGGAGATGAGTGATCCTCCAACTGCAGAAGAGACAAATGCACGGAAGGAATGGAATGCAAAAGACAAGAAGGTCATGTATTGGCTGTCTGCAGTAATTGACAATAATATGATGGGACATATTAGAAATGCAGAGAATTCATATGCAGCTTAGACCATACTTGAAAATATGTTTTTCGTAAATACAAAGCCACGAAAGATTCAACTCAAGCAAGAGTTGAATACATTGAAGAAAGGGAAGATGTCTATCAATGAGTATGCACTGAAGGTAAGGAGCATTGCAGATGCATTGGCAGCGATTGATGCAATGCCCAATGATGATGATTTGGTGTCGTCTACCTTGGGTGGACTTAACAATGAAAAGGCTTGGAAGTCTTTTGTAACTTCCGTATATGTCAGAAAGCCATTTCCAGATTTCGATGAGTTGGTCTCCCTTATGATCACTGAAGAGATTAACATGCAGAGTGAGACATCTGAAAGAAGTGGTGAACAAGTCCAAGCTTTCTACTCCAGTTCAGGAAGGGAACGTGGCAGGTTCTCTTCAAGAGGCCGTGGTACAGGATGTGGTAGTGACAACCAGCAAAACAGATTGAATCAGCAATTTGGCAATATGCAGGTTTTAGGAGGTCGTGGTAACTTTAGAGGCAGGGAGAGCTTTAGAGGAAGAGGTGGATGGCAAAACAGAGGCTCTAACAACTCTGGTATTGTATGTCACTACTGTGGCAAAATAGGTCATATTGCAGCCTAATGTTATGCTAAGAAAGACGATATTCGCAGTGGTAAGTTGCAGCAAGGAAACTATACATCATCTTCATGATAGAATGAAGACAAAAATGAATGTCTGTTTGTTATGCAGCATATGCTGAATGCTGTTACAGGAAAGGGAACACATAATGATATTTGGTATGTTGATTCAAGTGCATCCAATCATATGACCAGCCATGCAGAATGGTTTGGAGAGATGTAGGATTTGCAAAATGCAAGCTATGTGCAGACGGGTGATGATTCATGCCACCCAACTTCACACATTGGAAAAGTTTCCTTGTCCTTGCATGATGGTAAGACAAAGAGTCTTTCAGATGTATTACATGTGCCATCTATTAGAAAGAACTTGGTGTCAGTCAGTCAGTCAAATGGTAGAGCAAGGGCTGCAAGTCAGATTTAAATCAAAGGGATGCTTTGTAGAATACTTCAATGACAAGTGCAGGTTGGTAGCAAAGGGAAGTAGAGTTGGACGTATGTTTACTCTAGATGCTGGAATTCCTACTATGAATGCTGCTATGTATGCTAAAGGAAAAGGTGTTGTTGCAGATATTGAAATTTGGCACAAATACATTAGACATGCAAATGTACAAAGGCTAAAATTAATGCAGTCCAAAGGGTTGGTTACAGGTTTGCCTACATTTAGAATTGCAGAATTTCATAAGGTATGCGAAGCATGTCAGTTTGGTAAGCAGGCAAGACAACTCTTTACACATGATAGAGATGTAAACAGAAATATCCTTGATGTTATGCATGCAGAAATTTGGGGGCCTACACAAAATGTATCTCTTGGAGGCAGTTCATACTTTGTCACATTCATTAATGATTGTTCTAGAAAGCTGTGGGCATATTTTATGAAGGAAAAGAGTGAAGCGTTTGAGCACTTTAGAACTTTCAAGGCTGCAGTTGAAAGAGAAATAGGCTTGAAAGTAAAGTGCTTGAGTTCAAATGGAGGGGGAGAGTACCTCTCGAATGAGTTCAGTGATTTTTTGAGGTCTCATGGGATAAAGAGACAGTTCACATGCATATATATCCCACAGCAAAATGGGGTTGCAGAAAGAAAAAGCAGGCATATTGCAAAAGTTGCATGCGCCTTGATGGCTGAAAAGAATATGCCTAAGCATTTTTTGTCTGAGGCTGTTCATACTGCTATTTATATTATGAACAGAAGTCCCACAGCTGCAGTTCATGAGATGACTCTTGAAGAATGCTTTACTGACAAGAAGCCTGATGTATCGCACTTGAAGGTATTTGGTTGTATTGTATACGTTCATGTGCCAGATGAGCTACGGAAGAAGCTTGATCCAAAGGCAGAAAAATGTGTCTTTATTGGATACTCTTTAGAGCAGAAAGGGTATTGCTGTTATAACCCTGTCACATGTAAGTTTAGAGTGAGCAGAGATGTCATCTTTGATGAAATGAGCAGTTGGTATGCATCTAGTGGTGATGCATTGGATGATGATGATGATGATCATGACACTCATGTACATGCTGAAAAGCAAGAATCATGGACTCTTAGTGGACCAAAGACATCATCTGGTAGTCCATGGTCTGGGAAACTAAGGAGTAGCTCTACATCTTCAGGTGCATCTAGTAGCACTACATGTAAAGACAAAGGAAAGAATAAAGTGTCAGATGGCATTGATGCAGTTCTTAATGGAGACTCCAGTGGCTCAGAGAGCTTGGATGATGAGCTTAGCATTCCTTCAGTGAGGACTCCACGTGTGCAGAGAGCACATGTCAATGCAAAGACTCCATTGAGTGATCCAATGGTACGCAAGTCTACCAGGGTGAGATACCTTGTTAAAAGATTTAGTTTTAAAGGTTATGCAGCTCACCATTATGCTTATATGGTGAAAGTGATTGAGGATGTTGAGCCCACATGTTTTGAGGAGGCTGTTGGTCATGCTCATTGGGATGCAGCAATGGATGAGGTGTAAACATGAGCACTATACAGTTAGCTAGGAACCCTGTGTTCCATGCCAGGACAAAACATATTGAGGTACACTACCACTTTGTGAGAGAATGTACTAGCAGGTGAGATTGACTTGGTGTATGTCAGTACACAGGATCACATAGCTGACATCTTCATGAAGGCATTGGGTACAAAGAAGCTTCAAAAGTTTCAAAGCTTACTTGGAGTTGCAGAGATGCAGTTGAGCTTGAGGGGGAGTGTTGAGATGACAAGCTCAACACATGCGGACATTGATGATGGACCATCTGGTTAGATGGGTCCACACATCTACACTTAGCACGTCGATGGTCATTATGACTCTCACATGGCCACTGACTCATTTCTTATTATATTCACGTTATTACACCTATTTACAGCTGGCATAGTTATAGCGCAGTCGACTAGTGTAGTTGGTTATGCATTGTTTGACTTAGTAGGCCACTTTCCTTTATGTTGTATGTTATCTATACTTTGTGTACATTGTAAAGTGTGTGGAAGAAGAAGAAGAAACCAGCAAGAAAACGTTTTGGCCTCCATCTCTCTTCTTGTCTCTTGAGTGAGCTTCTCCTTGTGCATTCTGTGTGTGTTCGGCGCAACATCTTGAGCAAGTCTCCCCACCATGCAATTCTTGACATCTTAGGAAAAGTATTTGCATCTCTTCTAAGGAGAGATCACCTCTTGTCACAAGAAAATTAGATTGATTTAGGTAAATTGCTTGTAATGACCTAAACCACATGGGATTCATAAAAGCATAAATAGTTAGTACGACAAACACCTCAAAGTGCTAGGTAGGGCTTAGTTGCGTTAAAAATTCCACCTAGTATCGCACTTGGGATGCCAAGTCAAGACTTTCGATCCCAAAGATCCTACCCACATTCACAGAATGTTAGGGTTAGCTAAACGCCCAAGCAAGAACGATCTAAGGGTTCTTACCCTAAGGATCAATGGCCAAATACTAGATTTCTATTTGAATTTAGAAACCCTAGGGCCAAACATTCTCGGCCTAGTATGGTTAGGGTTGGGTTGGATCTAGAGGACTCCCAAACCCTACATCTTGACCAAACATATTTCTTGACCAAAGAATGTCGTTTGATGGGAGAGATGATCCCACAACTCAGATGCGACTCCTATGCAACAAGTTGCAATGTCGCATGGTTTTGTGTTAAATCACAAAATAGAATTGTCACTCCTTAGAACGAGGTTGGCAAGTCCTAAGTTCAAGTCTAAACTATCTTGAGGATGAGTAGTCATCCTGCTACATCACATTCTCTTGAGGCCGATTTGCTAAGTTAGGGAAGTTGTGTATCATCTAGCAAGCAATTGATCAATCAAGTGAGGACAACGAGGTTGTCCAGGAATTATTGACCTTAATGTAAGGAAACCTAAGGTATTTGTTAATTTGGGTTAACAGGGTATAAACCCTAACCCAAGGAAGGAGGGTAAACAAGCAACGAAACCCTTGGGGATCTTGCCAAGTTGCAATTGACCCCGGATCGAATACTGGATGTATTCGAAAGGAAGGATTCACACCTTAGCAGTTGGCCAAACAAACAACCACTGGATTGATTGTGTTTGTACAGTTAGGAGTGACTGTTTGTACTTCTTTGCTCAAAAGAACTAAAGATGGAAAAATAAATAATGCTTCAGGTTGAAGGCCTAGAGGGAGAGGCAGCATCAGTTACCCCCGACTATCTACCTGTCCCTAACCAAGAGGGTTGTTAGCCGTGCTGGGTACGTGGACCAAACCCGCTGCCGCGAGAGGTCTCTTCGTGGGTGCTACTTGGAGCAAGAGGACACTTGGGTGCTAGGGGGGGCTCTGGCCATAAATCCCTTGCCTTCCGGGTCCTGCACAAGAGGCCGATGTGACTCGAGATTGGATCTCGAGGCCCACATACTAGTAAACGGGCGGAAACTTGGAATAGTGATCCCTAAGGATTGCTGGATTGCCTTCCGGTGGAAACTTGGAATAGTGATCCCTGAGGATTGCTGGATTGCCTTTGGGCGGATTATGGAATTGCCTTCGGGTAGATTATGGAATAGCCTTCGGGCTAGATTATATGATGTATTCCAAAGACTGATAAATAAGATCAAGTGTTGAAAAGGAACTTGCTTGACATTGTTTTTCTATGTCAGTGCTTAAGTTACTAAAGGAACCGGTGTTTAATTGGCTAATTAAGGAAGCTATTTTTTCACTTGTCAAACTAAATGTCGTAGGTAATTAGATAACTAAAGAAACCCTGAGGAAAGTGCGGTGGATGTGACCATCGGTCCATTCTACGGAAGGGTGGTCCCGGTTGGCCGGGAACTTTTCTTGAAGGAATTTGGCAACAAGGAATGATGACCTAAAATCTAGAGTACTAGAGTCCCGATTTATGTTGTTTTAGGGGAGCGGAATAGGACTATGCCTTACGGGCAGAGAGGTCAAGCTTTGCATCCGTCTCGTTTCCCATTCTCCTTGAACCAAGTGCAGTATGAATTCACTTCGACCTTGATGTTTTTGTGTAAAGTAGTTCACCTGGGGTTCGACGCTAGCTACCGTTCTAGGAATTTGACGACTAGGAAAACCCTGATTCAAGTCAGTCCTAAGTGGGAATGGCCAGAATGCTTCCGCTTTGTGGCAGACTCGGTAAGACCTAGATTGCAAACCCCGTGACATTCCGTGGGAGTGTGGGGCGATGCTTTCTGGACTCTCTTCCTGATGGGCTGCTAAGACGTGTCCTACGAGTGAATAGGTGGACACATTACAAATGATTAGTATAGCAAGCTTGGATCTATAAAAATGCTATAGCTAGTGGAAAAATCATTCTATGCTCATGTGCTTTCCTGCATCACTAATGCCTGCACCCCAAAGAAACCCATGGAAAGGTTTGAGATTGCAAATGCTTGCATTCATAGTGCAACTCCAAATCATTGAAAGTAGCTAAAGCCTGAAACTGAATTAAGTAATACCCACACCCAAAACAAGCCCATGGTAAAATATAATTGTTGGTGATATTCAGCCTTGCTAATAGCATTTTGGTCTTCAATCCATATTTGTAAGCTATCTCAAAGATGTGGTTATGGATTCTTTGGCCCTTCTTGTTTCAAAGGGGGATTTTGAGGATCATGAGGAGGCTCTTTAGGAATTATAGTGTCCTTTCTTTAATGTGGTGATCTATTTTCTTTGTCATCAAGCTATCATCCCCTATTGCATGCATGCCTATCCCATGGCTTTTGGTTGATTTTTTTTGGTAGGTTATGATGCCTTTAATATCCTTGCTATTGTCTCCCAATTGGTTCATAGGTTTGGCTCACCCATTCTTCACTGGACATCCCTTAGGTAATCCGCTCGAGGCCTTTGTACTCCCCTTGGTCCTATGACTTTGCGAGGTGATTTACTACAAGTTCTTTGTCTATCTGAGGGTATTGTCACTATTGGTGACATTTCTTTGGTGCCTATTAGTGATGTTGCTACCTTGCCTCTATTCTCTGACCTTTCATTGAGCTTTGTTTTTGAGACCCTACATGTTCTTGACTTGGGCTTCTCTCTTCTCTCAATTCATGGTCTTCCTAGTCTCAAGACTCGTATTGTCTACATCTAGCTAGTCATCTTTGTTGCGGATTCTTCTACTACATGAAACACTTTGGTGATAGGTTGGTAGGAGAGGGGGCTACAAGACCTCATGTCAGTCTCAAATGTCTCTATCAAAGCATATGCTGCATGCAATACTTTACATCGATTAGATTCAATCTGATCTTGTCCACAAAACTATCCTACAAGACCACCCTGCAGAAAACTCCTTGTATCTTTTGAACCATAACTCAGATCGCCAAGCTTTAAAAAGTGAACATGTAGCCCCACTCATGATCTACATCTTATATGGAGACTTCTAGACCAAATTATGAATATTTCATCCCCTAAAATTTTTTGTGCAACCTGCAGTTGTTCATTACAACATGTGGTCCTAGCTAGACATCGACCTTTGCAACTTTGTACCTCCTGCATACGAACTTGGATGTTAACCAAATTTTTTAGGACCCTTCCCAAGGTATAAAAGCCCATTTTTCATGTGTCAGTCACCATTAATCCTCTCCCAATTAAAACAATTTTAGGCATCTTCAATTCAGCCATGCATGTCCACTATAGTCTCCTACTTGTTCAAATATCCATTGGATAGTTGATGAAGAAGGCACACATAAATGCAAGACATCCCCTTTGGCTTTAAATAACTTGTATATCACATGGAATATGCCAAGATCAAAGATCCATATCATTAACCTATGGTCGATCACATTAGACATACAAATATGGATTGAAGTCTACTCCCATATACCCCCCTCTCCCAAAGGGGATTCATTGGATGCTACACATCCTTAATTTAAGCATGTTAGGTTTTGGAGAACTCTCTAGTTGGCCAGAGAGGGTGTAGAAGGAGGGTGGCTTGCCTTAACTACAACCTACTATGACTGATCAGCCTCATCAAATTGTAGTCCCTTTTTGTGTTGTAATCCACAATCAACCCCTTTAGTAAGCTCAGCATCTGTCGTTGTCATTAACGACTTCTTTCCCTACAAGACCCATCAAATTCTATCTAATAACATTAAGCAAGTCTTGTAGATTCTGGCACCAGCAAGTGAAGCAGTTTACATATCAATCAATATTGTGAATTTTATTTTTTGTTTGGTGGCTGGAAAAACTAGTACATTTGTTAATTCTGTTAAGGTAGTGTACATGTATCAAACCTTGAACTCTCAGCATGGCCAATTCTAGACCTTTTTATGATTAAACAATGGTCCCATTTGCCCTCTTCAAAGAACTTTGGACTGCATCTTTACACATGTTTCCATAGAACCCTTTTGTTTCAATTGTATAGACATCATCTCTAATCCTACAAATAGGAGCTTTCTCTAGTAGTACACCTGTGAGGTAGAGAATCATGGCTTAGACAAGAGAGAGGACAATGCATGCCTCTAGCCCAGCCAATGACACTCTAATCTTAGGCAGCACCACAACTGCCAATAGTAAGAAATAGGAAGAAACAGGCTTCCTCTTTGTCAAGAAACAAACCTAGGTGCTTCATTGAGTAGTGAGGAAGGTATGTGGGGCTTAATGAGCACCACCCAAGCATGAAAGGGATGAAAATGTATTGTTATGGCCAGGGTGAATTGCACTAGGCCTTGAGACTGTCTAGTAGGAAAAAGGGTGTATCTTCATCTACCCTGTCAACTTTGTCTTTCTTTTGTCAAGTCGTCCACTACATACTCTTTTGTATCTCTTCTCTTAAACACTTTGAACCTTTTCCCTACTTTGGGTATCCTCAAGTCCCATCCTATCCACCTCTATTAAAGTATATGTCGCATACAATACTTTACATCCTTTAGATTCAATCTCTTTGTGCCCGAAAAACTGTCCTACAGGACCACCTTGTAGAAAACTGCCCATATCTTTTGATCCGTAACTTGGATCGCTAAGCTTTATTCTGCAAAGTTGTAGCCTTGATTTTGATCTACAAATCTTGTGAAGAACTTAGAAGTAAATTTCAAATATTTCAGACCCTAAATTTTTCTGTGCAGCTTGCAACTGTCTTTTACTGCATGCAGTCTTGGCCAAACATCGGCCTTCTTATCCCTATAACTTTCACATATAAACTTGAATGACAACCAAACTTGGTAGGCCTCTTCCCTAGGTATAGAAGCCCATCCGAAAGTTCTGGCCACCATAAATCCTCATTGACATAGAATAGTTTTCAAGATCTTCAATTCTAGTCCAACGTGACTACTGCAGTAACCTACAGCAATATCCCTCCTCGTGGATCAAATGGATATTGGATAATTGACCAATAAGGCGTGCATACATTCCATACATTTTCTTTTGGTCTAAACAACCTATATATCATACTTAGCAACACATGGAGTCTGCTAGGATTGAAAACCTGCTTCATCGTTCTACATATGTTGCCCTCTTGTAAAGACAATCACTTGAATATTCTATCATTCCTTTTTCAAGTTGGTGAAACTCTTGAAATCCATAGATAAGTATGTATACATCTCCTTGTTTTAGCATCCATGTCTGAAACATAGGTCGAGTATCGTCACCCCCTCTAGCTTTGCAATCCATAGCATATCTCTCTATGATTAATTTGGGAAAAACACCTATGAAAGTATCTTTGTCTTGTACAAGCAACATTGTCACAATGTCTTCTTTGCACTCCTCTCTAACTTTGGCATATCTTGCATATGAACACCCTCAATCAAAATGTCAAGTTCTTATGTATCATCCTAAGTGTCAAGATTGTGGGAGAGAAGGAAGGATTCTCACTTGTAGCTTTCTTGCTTGCACAATGGGGGAATACACACAAAGGTGGAGGCTGAAAACAGTTTTTCTCTTCTTAGTTGTGTAAGCCAAAAAGAACTCTAGTACAAAGAAATAGGAGAACCCTATATATGTGGTGCGCAGATCGGATGTTGTATGCTCGCGTAGTGAATGCCGGAAGGTCCCCAAGAACAAAAGAACTCTACTTTTTGCACAAAAATCAAGGTAAAAAGCATCCACGACATGAACAAGAGACCAATTGGGTGCAATCTCCCCCATGCCCTGTGTGAGCGCTCCACAAAGCATGTATTTTATGTATTAATCATCTTCAAGCTCAAATAATAGCCCAAATTACAAAATAGCAGGCTTTTAGCTTTTGAGTTTGCTTTAGCACAAAATAGAAATAAAGCTAATGGACGGTGCCCAAAGAGTCAGGCGTACCCAATACAATGTCCAAGTACAAATAACATAATCGTGCACCCATGCGCATACAAAATAATAAATAAATATCCAACGCCTTAATAAATAGGCGCGACAAAATATAGGTGACATGCCTAAGGTATGCGCCCATCAAAATATAAGTGATAAATTGAATACTTGCTATCCTCCAATGCTTTCCTCCTCCACTGCTGCTATCTCTACACATCAATTGAAGCATTCACAATCGTTAGTAAAATAATACAATTAAACTGACAAAAGTGAATACCTAGCAGTCTTCAGCTACATAAATAAATCAACTGGTTAGAAATCAATCCTAACCTTAATTTATTACGAGTGCGCACTCTAAACTCATAAATGTTTATTAATTTAATATGCATTTTGCGGAATCACCCGCTATGGAATCACCCATGTACACACTAAATTAATGAAACGCCCGAAAAGGATAGGCGTCCCCATCAACTTCTCGCACAAAGAATCCACTTTGTGTATGAGCCCCAGTCATCAAAGTTTACGGAATCCACCGTGGCATGGAATCCACCGTGAAATATGCCTCCTGGCATCATACCCTCGGGGTGGGATAGCAATTGACCTCAATTGCTATTAGCTCAATGTGGAGCTAGCAGAGTGGGGAAAGCATTTAAGTCTCTAGCGTGCATCCATTGGGCTTCTTCTACAGGATGGTTCTTAAACTTGACTAGATATCTAGAATATCTTCGGCTAGTTCTAGTGGTCATAAAGTCAGTATCTATGATAGCTTCAGGTTCAAGTATTTCAGTCTCTTCATCTAACAAAGGTGGGTTTTCATAAACAGGGTGTACAGGTAATTGGCCTCTAAAGGGTCTTAATAAACTAATGTGAAATGTGTTGTGAATTTTCCAGTGAGGTGGTAATTCTAACTTGAATGCATTGTCATTAATTTTGTGAATAATCCTAAATGGTCCATAGAATCTAGGGGCTAATTTCACAACTGGGTGTCTATCTACACTTTGTGATCTACATTTTTCTATTCTCAACCAAACATAGTCATCAACTTTGAAATTCATTGCTTGTCTTTTCTTATTGGCTTGCTTGGTATATGATTGCTGGGCTTTGGCAATCATGTCTTTAACCTCATCAAAAGTAGTAGCGTGCATAGTAGCAATATCATCAGCACTCTGAATTCTATTTGATAAAGATGCAACAGGTGTAGACAATCTATAACCATAAATCACTTCAAACGGTGCTTTCTTTGTAGATGTGTGTGGTGTATTGTTATATGCAAACTGTAATAAATGCAAATGTGTGTCCCATGTTTGTGGTTTAGAAATAGTGTAAGCACGTAAAAGATCTTGAATAGTACTGTTAGTGGCTTCTGTTTTTCCATTAGTTTCAGGATGAAATGCAGATGAGAAATCAATTTTTGTGCCTAGGTTAGCAAACAAAGTAATCCAAAAGTTGTTATAAAATCTAGAATCACGATCAGAAATAATAACATTTGGTAATCCATGGTTAGTGAAAACAGTTTTAAAAAACAATTGTGCTGCCTGTGATGCTGTTAAAGTTTTCTTACATGGAATGAAATATGCTTGTTTACTAAACCTATCTACTACAGTCCAAATCATATCATGGTTAGCTTTCGTATTAGGTAAACCAGTAATAAAATCCATAGAAATTTGTTCCCATGGTCTCGATGGAATAGATAAAGGCATAAGTAACCCATACTGTTTACCATGATGTCTCTTAACTCTTTGACAAATCAAACATTCAGAAACAAAGTTAGATACATCAGTGTCCATATGTGGCCAATAAAAATCTTCAGTTAATGTACGTAAAGTAGATATGATACCTCTATGACCTTGATATGGAGGACAATGAATTTCATTCAAAACAAAAGATCTGAATGGAACTGTAACACATAATCTCTTTTCATAAAACATGAATCCATCATTATAAGACAGTGAATCAATAGGAATCCAATTATTTCTAACTAATTTATTCCAATCAGCATGAAAAGTAATGTCCTGATGATAAGTATCTTTCATAGGAGTTAAAGAATCAAATGATATAACAGAAATATTATGAATGGTAGGTCTTCTACTTAATGCATCGGCCACTACATTTTCTTTACCTGGTTGATACTGAATGATGGGATGAAAACTCTGAATAAAGGCTGCCCATTTGATATGTCGGTCACATATTTGGGGTTGGCTAAGTAAATGTCTAATACTTTGTTGATCGGTCTTAATCATAAATTCAGAACCCATTAAGTAGTATTTTCATTGTCTTAAGGCTTGTACTACAGCTAATAATTCTTTGTCATATGTGGAATTTTTAAGTTCGGAGGGTTTCAGTTTACAACTAGAATAGGCTATAGAATGATTGTCCTGCATAATTATGGCTCCTATTCCAGATCCGCTAGCATCAGTCACTACTAAAAAGAATGGTCTATTAAAATCAAGCAGTTGTAATACAGGAGCATGGGTTAATGCATGTTTCAATAAATAAAAGGATTTCTGTTGATTATCGAACCAATGATAAACAATACCTTTCTTCAAAAGTTTAGTCAAAGGCAAAGCAAGTAATGAAAAATTACGCACAAACTTCTTGTAGAAACTAGCAAGACCTAGGAATGATCGTAACTCATACACATTTTTAGGTATAGGCCAGTTCAATATTGCTTCTATTTTCTTAGGGTCAACCTTAATACCATCTGATGATACAATATGACCTAAATATTCAATTTTTGTTTTAAAGAACTCACTCTTTTCCGGATTGGCATACAGTTGATTATCTTTTAATAACTTGAAAACCAAGGACAAATGTTCATAATGTTCTTTCTCATTTTAACTAAACACCAAAATATCATCAAAGAATACAATAACACAATGCTGATATTTTAAAAATATACGATTCATCATTCTACTAAATGTAGTAGGTGCATTAGTCAATCCGAAAGGCATCACTAAAAATTCATAATGACCAAATTGTGTTCTAAATGCAATCTTGAATATGTCTGACTTATCTAGTCTTACCTGATGATAACCAGATTTAAGGTCTATTTTACTAAATATGGCAGAACCTTGCAGTTTATCCATAAGGTCATCGACTCTAGGAATTGGATATCTATTCTTTACTGTGATCTTATTTAAAGCACGATAGTCAATGCACATACGATAGGTATTATTTTTCTTCTTTACTAACAAAACAGGTGCACCAAATGGAGAACTACTAGGCCTAATCAATCCTCTATTTAGTAATTCCTCAACTTGATTTTGAATTTCTTTTTGCTCTATCTAGTTATGCCTATATGGTGCTTTACAAGGTGGTTGTGTACCAGGAATCAAATCTATTTTATGGTCTTCTGGACGTGAAGAAGGTAAACCAGGTGGTAGATCTTCTGCAAAACAGTCTTTAAAGTGTGCAAGAAATTCTTTATGCCTAGGGTGCATATGGTTTTCTTTAACTTGCAGTTCATTCACCCAAATGAGATAGGATTTACTACTTTTGCGTAATGCACATTTAGCTTGAGTATGCGAAAGCAGTGGAAAAGCATTAGATGCATGCATACCATTCAATGTAATATGTTTTCCTTGAAATTGAATATTAATTGAATGTGTGGAATAATCTATATTAGGGTTATGCTGATGACGCCAAGGCATATCTAAGATAATATCACTGGACTGTAATGGTACAACTAGAAAATTCATTCTTTCAGTGTATTCACCAATTTGAATTTCTAAATCATGCACTTCCTGTGTTCCATTATACCTAGTGCCTAAGAATGCTGCTTTAATGCGATAATTTGTAGGAACAGTTTGTAACTTCAATTCTTTCACTAACTTTGCAGAAATAAAATCATGAGTACTACCATCATCATGCAAAATATTCTTTTCTTTTCCATGCACTAAAAATTTCATTGTCAATAAAGAATGTGGAGTTGGCATACCTGGTAAAGTGTCCGAAGGAGTGGTAATGTCATCTTCATCTTCCGTGAAATCAGGCATTTCTTCATGTTCATCATCTTCCATTGCTCCAAGGTAGTTGATATGGACAGGTGGCTTCTTCGAATGGCAATTGACTGCTAGATGTCCAGGTTGGTGGCATTTATAACACACTATAGGTTTAGCTTTGGTTACATTGTTTGCAATTGCAGGAAGTCTAGGAATATTAGGATTTGGCTATGGAATGGGCTTGGGGTTGTGATTGGTATTGGATGGTAAAGCATGTGGTTTTTCCCAAGTCTTACGGAAAGATGATGAAGGAAAACAACCTTGATTAAATCTTCTAAAATTTGAGTTGAATTGCTTAGATCCATAGTTACCATTGGCTTGGAATTGCTGTGGACGCTTGTCTCTTCCTCAAAGCTTGTCTTCAGTGTCATGAGCTAATGAAATTGCGTCTTCAAGAGTTGCAGGCTTGAACATATTAACTTCAGCGTAGTAATGGCCAAGTAATCCACACATATACTTGCACTTGTGTGTCGCTTCAGGTACTTCTTCAAGCATGCGTAACTAGAGTAATGCATTCCAAAAGCGTTCAGTGTACTGAGAAATAGGCTCACGATCTCTTTGCTAAAGAAGGTCCCATTGCTTTATGGCTTTTTCATGAAATTGTGGAGGAAGGAAATTCTGCATAAACTTCTTCTTGAAATTCTCCCAGGTAGTGGGACAATCTATACTCTTACGAACCACGGTCCACCAAAGAGATACTCTATCCACTAAATGATTAGTGACACACTTGATTTTATCTTTTTCTGCGTATGTTTCCTCATAAAAGTAGTCATCAAACTGACTGATGAATGCAAAAACAGTTTTTCCATCTCTAGTGCCATTGAAAGTACGGAATTTGAAATTTCTTTTACTTATCTTTGTTTCCTTGCGGATGGATTGAGCTTCGAGAGTCGCGTCGATGGTACGTCGAATAAGGTCTTCAGATTGAGGTTCCTCTTTGTCGGTAGTCGATCTTTGTAAATTAGCCAATTGAACTTGTAATGCTTGCCTAGCTCGTCGTTCTTCATCCAACTGCATCATAATTAAATCCACCTTTTGCTCCATCGTAGGTTCAGGAAGATCGCCTTCAACCATTAAATCATCTATATGTGGTTCCGTCATCCTGCAAAACTTCAAAAAAACCTCACACTCTCAAAATCCAATTAGCGAGATGAGCGTAGCTCAAGATCGGGTGTACAAGGCTTATATATTTTTGTGTGTGGCTTTCACAATCTTCGTCTTTGGCTATTGCGGGATTTGTAATCTTTGAAAAATCTGTGTTTTATTCTTCTGCGTGTGCTGAAAATGGTTCAGCAAACCTGCGTATGCGAACAGTACCTTCCAATGAACAACTTTGCAGTTTGGAGTTTCTGCGCAGGAATAGCCCTTCTATGAGTTTTGAACACAAGTCAGTTCTGACTTCAGGTTACTTGTCTGACTTGCAGAGTTGCACACTTATGTGACTTGCAGAGTACCAGAACTTGCAGAACTTGGTTGATTTAGCAGACTTGCAAGATTTAGACTTTGTAGACTTGCAGAACTTGGGAAATTTTGTGTGATTGGAAGCTTAGGAGACTAAGCTTTTAAGCTTAGTGAATTAAATTGTTGAATTGTAGGGGGGGCGTTTTTTCAGCAGATGGAAATTTTGCGGACATACTCTGATACCGTTCGTTGACGATTTGAAAGATTTAAGCTTTTTAAGCTTAAACTAAGCTTATTAAGCTTATGAAGGTTACTTAAGCTTTTAAACTTGTGGATTGAAAGACTTATCTCTCTGTGTAACCATGAAAGACTTATCTCTCTGTGTAACCACGACTTGGAGAAGAGGATATAGGAGTGGTCCTTCGCTGTTGCAGGCCGGTCCTTCGCGATCTGAGGATGGCAACAGAGGTTCTTGATCGCCAGGAATCCACCCCTATTGACCGTTCGCGATGAGATTGATCGTAGAGCTCGATCGTTCCAGGAGCTCCGCCTTCGCACAAGATGGGTAGCGATTGGAAGCTCTCGATCTCATCTTCGCTCTGATACCACTGATGCACAGATCGGATGCTATACGCTCGCGTAGTGAATGCTAGAAGGTCCCCAAGAACAAAAGAACTCTACTTTTTGCACAAAAATCAAGGTAAAAAGCATGCACGACATGAACAAGAGACCCATTGGGTGCAATCTCCCCCCATGCCCTGTGTGAGCACTCCACAAAGCATGTATTTTATGTATTAATCATCTTCAAGCTCAAATAATAGCCCAAATTACAAAATAGCAAGCTTTTAGCTTTTGAGTTTGCTTTAGCGCAAAATAGAAATAAAGCTAATGGACGGTGCCCAAAGAGTCAGGCGTACCCAATATAATGTCCAAGTACAAATAACATAATCGTGCGCCCATGCGCATACAAAATAATAAATAAATATCCAACACCTCAATAAATAGGCGCGACAAAATATAGGCGCCATGCCTAAGGTATGCGCCCATCAAAATATAAGTGATAAATCGAATACTCGCTATCCTCCAATGCTTTCCTCCGCCACTGCTGCTATCTCTACACATCAACTGAAGCATTCACAATCGTTAGTAAAATAATACAATTAAACTGACAAAAGTGAATACCTAGCAGTCTTCAGCTACATAAATAAATCAACTGGTTAGAAATCAATCCTAACCTTAATTTATTACGAGTGCGCACTCTAAACTCATAAACGTTTATTAAGTTAATATGCATTTTGAGGAATCACCCGCTATGGAATCACCCATGTACACACTAAATTAATGAAACGCCCGAAAAGGATAGGCGTCCCCATCAACTTCTCGCACAAAGAATCCACTTTGTGTATGAGCCCCGGTCATCAAAGTTTATAGAATCCACCGTAAAACCTCATGAAATCCACCGTGGCACGGAATCCACCGTGAAATATGCCTCATGGCATCAATATGGGTCTCAAACCAAACTCAACTAACTAAGGTGGCATACTAACTGAGCCACGAACTAGAGTAGATAAGGATAGCTGTCATCTAGCTATTATTCATGGGTGGTGTACCAACCGCATCTGCAGCTAACAAGTCAGTGACATAAATGCACAACCGTCACCCTGGCATATCACGGGTGGAGCTCGATATCTCAACACTCCCCCTCAAGCTCAATCCCAATTCCTGCACACCAAGCAGGTCTCTGAACTTGCGCAGCTTCTCTGCGCCCAATGCCTTCATGAATATGTCAGCTATCTGATCCTCTATGCTGACATAAACTAGATCAATAAGACCTAGTAAAACCCTCTCTCGCACATAGTGATAATGCACCTCAATGTGCTTTGTTCTAGCATGATAGACTGGGTTATTTTCCAAGTGTATACTGCTCATGTTGTCACAATAAATGACAACTAGCCCATCTATAGGCTGATGCATATCATAAAGTAGCTTATACAACCAAGCTACCTCACATGCAGCCATTGTTGCACCCCTGTACTCAGCCTCTATGCTCGACAAGGCAACTGTAGGCTATTTCTTGCTGCTCCAAGTGACTGCAGCACTCCCAAAAGAGAACACATATCCACTGGTAGATCATCTATCAGAAATACTACCAGCCCAATCAGCAACAGTGTATCCATGCAACTATATCTGAACCCCAGTCTCATAAAGTAGTCCATACTGCAATGTGGACTTCACATACCTGAGTATGTGTCTAGCCGCATCCAAATGCGATTTTCTTGGAGCCTGCATAAACTGACTTACCAATCCAATAGCATAGCTCAAATCTGGTTTGGTAATAGTCATATAAATCAAACTTCCTACTATGCGTCTATACATAGTAGGGTCTTCGAGAAGCTCACCTGCATCTGCGCTTAGCTTCACATTCTGCTCCAAAGAAACTGAAATAGGCTTACAGCTTGTCATCCCATATTTGGACAGCATGTCCAATCCATACTACCTCTGTAAGAGCCGTATCCTACTTGGTGATCTAATCACCTCAATGCCCAAGAAATAACGCAGCTGTCCCAAATCCTTCATCTCAAACTTCTGCTTCAATAGCATTTTCACATGAAGGATATCTTCATCACTATCACCTGTGATAATCAAATCATCAACATAAATGACAAGCAGCATAATACCTTTCTCTGTTTTTCTCACATAAAGTGAGAAATCTGCCTTGGAAATCTGAAAGCCAATAGTGACAAGATACTGTCCTATCTTGTCAGACCATGCTCTAGGTGCTTGCTTCAAGCCATACAAGGCTTTCTTCAACCTGCAAATAAACTCAGGATGAATAGCATGCACATAACCTGGTGGCTACTCCATATAGACCTCTTCTTGCAAATCACCATGCAAGAAGGCATTCTTTACATCCATCTGATGTAAAGACCATCCCTTTGATGCAGCCATAGCAACGACTGCCCTTATGGCTGCCATCCTTGCAACCGGACTGAATGTTTCTTCATAATCAATCCCATATATTTGTGCATATCCCTTGACTACTAATCTTACCTTGTATCTGTTCACAGAACCATCTGCATTGTGCTTCACCTTATAAACCCACTTACAACCAATTGCATTCTTATCTTTAGGCAAAGGTACCAATTCCCATGTAGCATTTCCTTCCAAGGCATCCATTTCTTCATCCATGGCTTTCTCCCATTTTTCTTTTCCCATGGCTTGCTCAAAAGAAGTGGGTTCTAGTTCCTGTATCACTTTGACCATATAGGCATAGTGAATGTATTTCAGCCTATCCACAGGATACCTAGCTCTGGTAGACATGCGCAAAGTAGGTTCACTCCCAGGTGCTCTCAAAACATCCCTGGTCTTCCTTACTTCAGGTGTAACAATAGAAGGAATACCCAACTCATCATCAATGCTCTGTTCTGAGCCACTGGATTCACCATCCACATAAGAGTGACCTGCATTCACATCAAACATGGGCTGATCTACCTTCTCTTTTCCTTTTTGTGATACCTGCATACCACTATCTGCATTGCTTTGAGAAGATTCTCCTGATCTCAATCTGCCTGTCCATGGCGAAGAATGTGAACCACTGCTAGAGGACACTCCAGGTCCACTAATATTTTGTGACTGCTGTTGTGAAATCTGTGTAGCATTCCCATTTTGTGCATCTACATCATCAATCACATTTAATGGTTTATACCAGCTACTCATCTCATCAAAAACAACATCTCTGCTCACTGTAAATTTACGAGTAGAAGGGTTATAGCATCTATACCATTTCTGCTGCAGAGAGTAGCCAATAAAGATGCACTTCTCAGCTTTTGGATCCAACTTGGATCTCAACTCATCTGGCACATGAACATAGGCAATGCAACCAAAAATCTTCAAATGAGAAATATTTGGTTTTCTACCAGTATACCTCTCCTCTGGAGTCATCCCATGTATTGCTACAGTGGGAGTCATGTTCATTATGTAGACTGATGTAGCAACTGCTTCAGCCCAGTAAAAATCTGGCAAGTCTTTTTCATTGAGCATGGCATGAGATACCTCTCCAATATGCATGTTTTTCCTTTCTACAATTCCATTTTGTTGTGGGGTATGATTGCATGAATATTGCTGCTTTATACCATGCTCCTGCAGGAACCTTGCAAACTCATTTGAGAGGTACTCTCCCCCTCCATCTAACCTTAGGCATTTTATTTGCAGGCCTGTTTCTTTTTCAACCATAGCTTTAAGAGTTTTGAAATGCCCAAAAACTTCACTTTTCTTTTTCATAAAATACACCCAAACTTTTCTGCTATAGTCATCAATAAAAGTGACAAAATAATGATAGCCTCCAAGAGATGCAGCTTTAGTAGTCCACATATCAGAGTGGATTAATTCCAATGGCTTCTTACTCTCTTGAACATGTCTAGGAAATGGTTTCCTTGCCTGTTTTCCAAACTGATAGGCTTCACATACCTTATGTATTTCTGCAACCTTGAATTTAGGCAATCCTGCAACAATATTTTGGGCCTACATTGATTTAAGTCGTTGTACATTAACATGACCAATGCGTTTATGTCAGATATCAATATCTGCAACTACATCGGTCCCATGTGCAAACATTGATGCACTCAATTCAGACATGTCTGCATCCAACGTAAACATTCTGCCCTTCTTCTTTCCTTTTGCTATCAAGTGACCTTTATTTTTCATATCCTCAACAAAGCATCCATGAGGATTAAATCTGACCTGCAAGCCCTGCTCAACCATTTGACCAACAGAAACCAAGTTCTTGGTGATATTCGGGACATGAAATACATCCGACATGTATTTCTTTTTCCCATCCTACATAGACAAAGGAATTTTTCCAATCTGCACAATAGGATGTGCAGTATCATTACCAATCTCCACAAATCCTGGTTTTTCCATTTTCCTTACATCCTGCATCCATTCTGCATGACCTGTCATGTGGTTTGATGCACCTGAGTCAACATACCATACATCATTTCTTTCTTCTGCATTTGTTACAGAATTGATCATATGCTGCACCATAAACAAATGCTCATTTATGTCATCACCCTGTCTACTAGAAGATGCATAATTCCCTTGTTGCAATTTTCCATTCATGATGTCATTCTGCTTTTTATAGCAGACTTTAGCCATATGATCCATTTTACCACAGTAGTAGCATTCAATATTGTTGTTTGCATTTTGGCCTCTTTGCTATCCACCACGACCTCTTTGGCTCCCCCTGCCTCTAGAGTTACCATATCCTCCTCCATAGGACTGGTTTTCTTGAGTTTGCTGCATATTCTGATTTCTACCACGGCCTCCAAATCGGCCTCCTCTATCTCTGCCTCTTCCTCTTTCAACGTTTGAGTAGAAGACAGCTTCTTTTGAAGTTCCTCCTGAAGAAGATGCACCACCATTTCTCTGCTCCTCAGAAATTAGAAGAGCAATCAACTCCTCAAAATCAGGAAATCTTTCATGGACGGAAATGGATGTTCGGAACTGTGCATAATCCTTTCCTAGACCATTCAAGGTCACAGAAACTAAATCATCATCTTCCACTGGCGACCCAATGAAAGCAAGTGCATCTGCAATCTTCTTCACCTTCATGTGGTAGTCATTGATGCTCATACTTTCTCTTTGCACATTGTGCAACTCTTGCTTGAGCTGCATTTTTTTGGCTTGCGTATTTGTGCTATACATTTTTGACAAAGTATCCCATGCCTCCTTTGGCATACTTGCATCTTGAATATGCACAATCATAGAGCCTGAAATGCTGATAGACAGCCAGTACATAACTTTCCTGGCTCTCTCATGCCATGCTTTAAATGCCTGCATTTGTTGTTGATTGGGAACATCAGGAAGAACTGGTTCTTCTTCATTTCCTACAATGAATTCCCAATATCATTTTCCCATAAGGAAATTCGTCATTCTAAACTTCCATGTGGTTCTTCTTCATTTCCTACAATGAATTCCCAATATCCTTTTCCCATAAGGAAATTCGTCATTCTAAACTTCCATGCTTGGAAGTTGTTCTTGTCAAGCTTTTCAGTGACAATCTGTGAAAGAGAATCAGACGCCATTACAGAACACTGCAAAAAATTCTGTCACTGCAAAGAACACAGCTCCAGCCTCAAAAGGGCAAATCTGCAAAACTGACGAAAGTGGTATTTGACGACACAGTCACTTCCTAGTGAAGATTTTGCATCAACAGGCAACAAGGATGATTCTGTAACTCCCAATGTCTTTGCGCACAGGGATACGATGCAATCTCTACAGTAACTTTTCATCGACCTGTAGAACAGTGGTTGCACAGCATAAAACAGGGTCTTTTCCTGAGTGTGTGCAAAAAACTTCCGCCTCCAAAACAGGCCCCGAAATGGCCTCAAATCAAAAAAATAGAGCAACTAAGGGATAAAGCACTATCCTACAGCATATACTATCCTCTTGCTACACCGCGAAGGGAATCTCAATCTAAGACAATACACTCTTGCACTTTTCGGTTGTGCTACCTGCAGAGACTTGCTCCCAAAACAGAAAAATGAAAGCAACACTGGTCCTCTTACCAGAACACCGCGAGCTTGGCTTTCTTTCTTGAGCTCCTTACCACGAACAAGGCTCTGATACCATGTCAAGATTGTGGGAGAAAAGGAAGGAGTCTCACTTGTAGCTTTCTTGCTTGCACAATGGGGGAATACACACAAAGGTGGAGGCTGAAAACAGTTTTCCTCTTCTTAGTTGTGTAAGCCAAAAAGAACTCTAGTACAAAGAAATAGGAGAACCCTATATATGGGTCTCAAACCAAACTCAACTAATTACGGCGGCATACTAACTGAGCCACGAAATAGAGTAGATAAGGATAGCTGTCATCTAGCTATTATTCATGGGTGGTGTACCAACCGCATCTGCAGCTAACAAGTCGGTGACATAAATGCACAACGGGCACCCTGGCATATCACGAGTGGAGCTCGATATCTCAACACTAAGTCTATATACCATCTACATACTTTTTATCTGTTTCATCTACATTCTTAAGTATTTTAGTATTAATACTCTTAGTCAAGGTATCATTAGTATGCTCTTTTAGTGTCTCTTTTGTATTCATTGTCGATATAGCTTCGATCTTTCTAAACATTGCATTAGTAGTGAGCATATTCTCCTCAAAGCATTGTCTCTTCACACAAAGCAAGAACTCCCCATTCCCAATCTTCAATTTGGCTAATGTCTTTGCTGAAAAATATTTTTTGGATTCCTCAAATCCGGCTACTTGGCAACCCTTTTCATTTGGTCATCATTGCTAGGAGGTAACGATTGCAACTGGTCTCACTTTATTGTCAACTGTTTTGTACTTGGTTTGAACCTTGGCTTCACTCTTTTTCTCTTGTAAACCCAACTTTTTCTGCAAATGGGAAGCACCCAAGTCTGTTAGTTGAAATAAATCAAGCATAGTCTCTTTGAACTGCATATAAATAGCCCCAAACTTTGTATGCTGAAATGAATCAGCATAAAACTCTTTTGGCTGAAATAACTTTGTCCCTTGTAACTTTGGTGGCTGATAATTCAGCCCTCTTCTGTGTTTCCTAAAATACATAAGCAAATAACTTTTTGTTGAGAAAACTCAGTATCCAACCCTCTTTGTTGCATAAAATCAACAATCTCATGGTGCATATCTAGGGAATATACTTGCACAAAATTGAAACCACTTTGTACCTATGTTTTCAACATATCTTCAATCTGTGTAATAGTACTTGCATAAGACAACCCATCATACATCCCATCAATGCACTCCTCATCCTGCAATAAACTTGCTCTTCTCAACTCTTTTTCCTTTCTTCATGCATATTGCTTGGCGACTCTAGACATCTTTGCAACTTTGTGAAAAAAACAAAACTCTCAACTGAAAGATCAATAAATCTTGAAGAAAAAGCATCGCTTCCAGGAGGCAAGAGCTTTTTCTTCCTTGTACCATCGTCATCTTGTAGGACAGTGGAACCTAGTGAAAATTTGGCTCTTTTATGGGTAGAGGAGAATCCCGCAATGTATCTTTATTTCATGAGTGATTTATACAGACTGTCATAAATTTCTCAGCTATTTTTCCATCTTTGCTTTGGATCCGCATACATGTAGATCCATCATCTATAACCTTTGCTTCCATCTGTGCTTCATGATAAAGGGCTGACCCAAAATGGCATCATAAGAACATGAATCCTACATTAAGAAATGACAATCACCCTGAGCATTCCCTATGGATATTCGGACATGTTGCATATAGCTCTTTTGTAGTATTATTGGTGGCTCTCATCTCTCAACCATGTTCTACATCTATAGGCCTCTTCCCGCTCTCATATAAATGGCAAACTATAACATTTATCTTTGAGCTGTGATCTAGCAAGGCAACACATGATGTCTCTCTCTCTCCAATCTTAAGCACTATTTCAGTGGTTGCTCATGCCCAATGACTTTTAGAAAAATGTCTGCAGCAGGTAATCATTATAGGTGCATGATCCTCTACTTAGTGCATTGGTTGTATACTCTTCACAATCTTTGGATGTATTGCAACACTCCCAACAAGAATTTCATCATCACTCTCCTTAGTCAGCTCCTCAATTGTGATACCCTATATGACAAGCTCTTCTATAGTCTGAATCACATGTTTCTTTCTCTTTATGATGCCTATAATTTCTTCATGAGACTCTCTCTTTACAATTCCCAAAATCTCTCCTAAGGTGAATTCAATCTTGCTATTCAAGATTCTCTCCTTTAACACGCTTTTAAGATCTATTGTGGACTCAACATCTCAAGCAAGCTTGTAACCTGGTTGTTTCTTTGGTCTAGCATCTTGTTTCTTCTACTTCTTTTGTGCATCCTCTTTATTCTATTTAGGATGTGGTCTAGAAGGTGGTGCTGTAGGCTCACACCCTCTAGTCTTCTTGGAAGAAGTGCTAAGACCATTATCATCCCTTTTTCACTTTTCCTCAACAATCACTTATGTACCTAGAGTCTTTGTTAAATAAATAAAAACCGAATATTTATCAATTGGAGATCCCCACCCAATCTCTATTGTATGCTCTTCCTTGCACCAGATAAATCTGCTTGCTACACTTTATCCTTATTTGTAGTCTGTAAAGCAAAAGTCCATAACTTTGACTTACACTTTGGTTTCTTTTCAATATGAACACCATAAGCCAAAGTATCTCCTTTGGCTACGTAATATATCCGAGTAGTCATATCCTCAAAAAGCTTCTTCATTCCACCCTTAGCAAAATTTATAGCAATATACTTATCAATCTTGGTTGCACAGAACTTTTCATCTAGCCAGAAAATCAAAAAATTTTACATAACATTCTTAAATGATTCAAAATCTTTGTGCTCACACTTAGGGATATCACACCATATGTATCTACGCACAAAATTATTCCTAGGCAGAGCCTATGAATGACCAATTTTCCCAGAATCTTCTTACTTAGCCAATTTAATCTGCAAATCCTCCATAGTTTTTCACTAGCTTATCAATGATATCCTCTTTCCTTTACACTATAAACCTTTTATTATTTTATTATTTTCATAAAAAAATATTCACCAATAGATTATAGGATATCTTTGGTTTAGAGAACAAATTGCCACACTTTCGAAAGTCTAAATTACAAGTTTCGCCACATATTCTATAACATGAAAGTATACATTGGCTCTTAAAATCATCTATGCTTGTGAAGCCTTTCATGAGTTAATGTCCCTTCCCTCTCTAAATGTTGAAGTCTACAATGTGTAATGAAGGAGGTTGAGAGGAGAGAGAGAGAATGAGCAAATGAGAGAGAAAGAGAAGAAGAAGAGGAGAGAGAATGGCATAAAGAAGAGAGAGAATGCTAATAAGAGGAGAGATAAGGGAGAGGAAGCCATGAAAGCTAAAGGAGAAGAAGATGAAGATGAAAGAGTATTTGTATTAATCAACGATGAAGAAGATGAAACCCCATGCATCTTATTTACTTGGCCCTATAGTCGGTATTTGTACCTATTTTTCCTTGGGTATTTATATTTTCCCTTCCTTACATTTCATCCCCACATAAAATATTTTTGTTCTCAAAAACCAAAATTAGGACTTATTACAAGGAATGAGGGATTAATAGAGTACTACTCTATTTCCTATGATTAGATGGATAACCTACATGGTAAGCATCAAGAGTGTAGGAGTCATCCATACAAGCATGAATTGTTGCACTGTCACTAGGGTCAAAAGGATAATTATGATCCAATACACCCATTGTATCATAGAAGTGATCCATAGTATCATCCTTAAGTACTAACTATGGCACAAGATCCTTGATGATTAGCATGGTAGCATGCATCTGTTTTTCCATAAACTCATCAAGAACCACCATGCTATGTAGGGCTGGAGCAAATGAGATTGCAATCACCACTCCATTTACTACATCAACCCCTATATGTTGCATGTCCATGATCCCCACATTCTTAGCTACTACCAAGCATTCAAAGCCAAGGTCCTTTGATTGAAGGGTCTTCATCCCATGAAGTTGTAGTGAGATGCTCTCATCATGGCTTTTTCCATAAGGAGGTCATGTGGCTCACAAGGATGCTCATGCTACTCATAGTAATGAGCAAGTAGTTGATGATATTAATCACTCCATCGCTGCAACTACTCATGCCCATAATATTGTGGATCATATGGATCAATCCATTGTTAATAGTGATGCAACTTACCATATACATACTCATATACATTTGCATGATATTGCCCAGATGGGTGCCTGTGTCTGTGACCATAATGCAACCCATAATAATGTGCATAGTGACTAGATGCATGCTACTGCTCATAATATGCACAATTATTATATGCATTCTGACCATAAGTATGCACATCATACTGTCTTTGCTCATCTCACCCATGCCAATGGTCATGGCACCCATAATTCCCATGATAATGTCCATGCTGTTGCTCATAATCATATTGATGCATCCTCTTAATTGCAAGCATTTGAGCAACTTGAGTTGTAAGGGTTTCAAGTTTGGCATTGGTTGCCTTGGCTTGAGTATTAGTGTTTGAGATGGTTGAGATCACTTGATCCATCTTAAGCATTAATCTACTACATTTTTCAAATTATTAGTTAGTTCTATCTCTCAGTCCTAATAGCTTCTTCTTATGACATAGTAGCATTTAATGCATTCATTTTGGGATACCAAGAATAAGAAAAGGAGCTATAACTAGAACATACTTCATAATAGAGTCAACTTCTGATTTAGAAGTCCAATAGCATCATTCGTTACCTGTAGAATGGCATGCACACTATTGAAGAAAACATATCATGAGTTGATCAACCAGTAAGAGAAAATAGAGCAAAAACCACTTTGCACCATTAACTTTGTCTAACTCAAGGGGGATTGCATACATGAACTTGAGCATTTCCAAGAACACGTTAGATTGCACATCCCTATTGTCATCCTTTGTGAAATAGCCCTCATGCATTCCATTGGTAAATATCTTTGCGAAAGGAGCTCGTGAGGGTGATTTGGGTACATAGATCCCACTTCAAGTGGTTCCATCTATTCAGTAGCAAAGTGTTCATCTTTGCACAAAGCTCAACAAACTAATATTTGTTGCATCGCAATTATTGGAGTCCATGTCAGAGTTTCCCACTCCAACAAGAGTTGAGCTCGCAAATGTCTCAAAGATGGTGTGATCGAGGGTAGATTCATTAATGCTTTCTGGAGTGGTGTAGAGGCGTATGATGGGGTGAGTAGTAAGGCCTGCATAGTTGTAGTGGAAGTATATTGTGCCCATAACTTGATCCCTAAGGGTGGACTAGGTTCATCTAGCACCTACATGGAAGTGGAAGTATGTTGTGCCCATAATCTGATCCCCAAGGATGGACTAGGTTTAGCTAGCACCTACATGGAAGTGGAGTTTTATGGTCAACTTTTAGACTAGCAAGTGATATCACTATCATAATGTAGAATCAAATCTTCCATTTTCACAAGTGCTCAAAGAGGCTCATACACATTTGAGCATGCTGCAAGGGTTTGTTATAGTCTCAAAATCAAAACATCAACATCTACTGTAGTCCCACTAATGTGTGCTATTGAGTATCCTCAAGGAGTCTACCTTATAGAAATGTAAGATACTACATGAGTTCAAAAGAAAGGGTTAGTAAAATTTATAGGATCATATTTACAAAATGGATTTTTTAATTACAATTTGAAAAGAAGTTGTAAGTTTAGTAAAGTAAAAAGGGTCATTTTAAGGCCTTATAGCATGTAATGAAAGGGTATTTCTTAATATCCTTTGAACACACATTATATAGATGATTTCTTACAGGTGGGGACCCTTGGGTGAGTATATTTCTTTACTTGTCTTTTGTCTAAAAATTTCTTGACAAGTAGGATTGTTATTATCAACACTACACAAATGTTAAAGGCTACAATGAGCAACCTTTAAAGCTAGGAGCTGCCAAGGGTGCATTAAGGAGCGAACGGGTGTAGATGTAGTAAAGACTACCTAGCATAGCACATAGGCCAAGAGAATGTCTTGATGCAAGAAGCATCCTATATAGAGGAAGGGAGTGAATCACAATTGTTGTTGTTTTGAGTATATGGGCATAGCCCTAGATGTCAAATATCAAAGGATCCTCTTGCTCTATGGTGTATCCTTCCCAAGTCTTTTTTGCTAGTTTTTCTTGATTGGCATCCTGAGTGCTCTCTAATAGCATATCTTGCATTGTAGTATCCACATTCATTGCATTTAGTAGTATTACTACCTTGGTCTTGTATCCCTGAAGTTGTTTAGTACCTTTTATTCCTAGAGATTTGTGTTGTGACCATTTTGATCCCTAATTATTGTATTAATTCTTACTTTAGTAATATATTGTGGATTGAATCTTGGGTCATTTGATATTTGATCTCTACGATGTGAATATGTACCACTCTGCAACTCAAGTGTAGAATGTTGAAATTGATATCAACATCTATCTATGTTGTACTCGAGTCATGATTCCTATGGTGGTTGTGCTTGGATATTGATTACACATGGCAACCATGATTATTGTTCTTGTGCAAGCCAATCTAAATGCATATGTGTTTGCAAGGTCCGCCCAAGCAAGTTTCTACTTTGTGGTAAGCCATGTAATTTGAAAACATGTTCCATGAATTGGCTAGCTACTTGAGAAGCACTATATTGAATCTTTGTAGGAATGAAATGGGCTACCTTGATGAGTCTGTCCACAACTACATAGATGTTGTTCCACCCCTTCTTGGTCACCGGTAAGCCGATTATGAAGTCCATAGTGATATGTGTCCATTTGCCTTCAGGCATAGGCAATGGCTGTAGTAAACCAATTGGTTTTAAGGTGTTGTCTTTGTTTTGTTGACATGACACGTAGCTCAAAACAAAATCTTTTACATCCTTCCATAGGCCCTTCTAATGGAAGCTTTTAGCAATTTTGTCATAAGTTTTAAAAATGCCCAAGTGACCAGCTATACGTGAAGAATGCATCTCTTGCATGATCTTTTGCTTGAATGGGAAAGTGTATGGGATGGCAATCTTGCCCTGAAACCATAAGAGACCATTCTTAAGCTGATATGGAGAGTTCTCTTCTACATGCCCTTGCTGTAATTTCTGGAAAATGTGGCTGAAATCAGCATCTAACAAATAGGCCTCCTGAAGCTCTTCTATCCAATCACTATGAAGTTCTGTAATGGCTGAAACTTTACAAGCCCACATTCTTGATAATGAATCAACAACTACATTGTCTTTTCCCCGTGTATGTGTAATGTCAAAGTCATAGTTCTGCAATGTAGCTACCCATCTACGTTATTTGGGGGTAAGATTAGATTGGGAGAGGAAGTATTTGAGGACCCTATGGTCGCTCTTGACCCTAAATCTACTGCCATACAAGTAGTGGTGCCATTTCTTAATGGCATGAAGGATGGCCAGCATTTCTTGGTCGTATACATTCATGGTCATCTCATTTTCAGCAAGTTTGCAGCTCTCAAATGCTATAACCCCATGCTCTTGTAACAATACAGCCCCTATGCCTCTACCGCTAGCATCATACTGAATGGTGAATTCTTTTGAAAAATCTGGGCAAACCAAGATGGGTGCCGAGGTAAGCAATTCTTCGAGCTGATTAAATCTCTTATCAGCTATGACATCCCAGGAGAAGGCCTCTTTCTTAAGTCTATCCGTCAGGGGAGCTGCAATAGTGGCATAATGCCTAATGAATCTACGATAAAATGATGAGAGACCAAGAAATCCTCTAAGTGAAGTGGTCTTTAATACATTGCACTTTCTTAGGATCAGCCCTAATTCCATCTTCACTAACGATGTGCCCCAAGTCTTTAATACATTGCACTTTCTTAGGATCAGCCCTAATTCCATCTTCACTAACGATGTGCCCCAAGTATTCCACTTCCGTCTGTATGAAAGAACATTTTACCTGCTTCATGTGCCAAAGGTGATCCTTTAGTGATCTACTATAGATGAGGATGTCATCAAAGAAGACCGACACAAATCTGAAAAGAAAGGGCTAAAGTATTTTGTTCATTAAGCTCTGAAAGGCGGCCGGTGCATTAGTTAACCCAAAAGGCATGACCGAGAAATGGTAAATCCCCCTATCAGTCAGAAATGTTGTTTTGACTTCATCCCTTTCCCTCATGTAGATCTGGTGATAGCCTGTGACCTCAAATCTAGCTTCGTAAAGTACTTAGCCCCCTTGAGCTCATCCAGCAAGTCATCTATGCTTGGAGTAGGGTACCTGTTCTTCACGGTGATCTTATTAAGATCCCTGTAATCTATGCACATCCTAAAAGATCCATCCTTCTTTTTGACCAATAACACAGGGGAAGCATATGGTGAAGAACTGGGCTCAATGAATCCCATGTCTAGTAATTCTTTGACTTGTCTGGCAACTTCTTCTCTTTCGCACCTAGACAATCTGTAAGGTGGCTTGTTCATAGGCTTTGAATGAGGCTCCAGATCTATGGGATGATCAACCGACCTATTAGGGGGTAGTGCTATGGGCACTTGGAAGAGGTCCTTGTACTCTTCTAAAAGAGTTTTCAATTATGAATTCTTTACTGTTTTAGTGGACTGATCTGAATTTTCTTTATTTAACTGCAATACAAAGATTTGGGACCGTTTCTTGAACTCCTTCTTGAGTTGTTTGCTGGTAATGAGCTGAAATTCACTATCATTTTGAATTCCCTGCAAGTGAATGAGTTGTCCCGCGTTGACAAACTCCATATACAACAATGAAAATTCCATGGTTATAGTGCCCAAAGTTTTCAGCCAATCAAACCCAAGACAATGTCTATAGGCCCCATTTCTAATGCAATTAAATCCAATTGCTGTCCAAAATTTTCAGCAAACTGAATATGAACAATAGGGCATACTTGTGTGCTAATTTCTTCATCCCCATTGGCAACTTGCACCTTTAATGGTTGCTATAAATCAATGGGAAAACACTTCAGCCTGTCCATGACTTCTCTGTTAATGAAACTATGAGTGCTACCACTGTGCACGAGTATAAACACATCCTTCCCATGAATTTGGCCCTTAATACGCAATGTATTAGGGCTTCTGGATCTTGTCCAATCATCCATTGATATGGTATAAGCAGTGGCACCATGTGGTTCAATCTTTCTACCCATACTCCATGATAAATGGTCACCGGGGTCAAAAGGAAACGAATCAAGAGGGTCAAAGAATTCTTCTTGAACAAATTCTTCATCAGCATCATATGTTTCAGCAATCTTCATGAAAGCATGTGTATCTTCAAGGTCCTCCTCTGAGTCCTCAAGTACCAACATGCTGTGAACCCGTGCCTTAGTATTTCTAAAAGCACATTTTGAAGCATGATCAGCTGTATACTTATCGCCACACTTAAAACAAAGCCCCTTTTCTTTTCTTTCTTTATACAAATCCATGGGAATGGATCTTGGACTACCAAAGACTGAAGCATTTTTATTTCTATTGTCCCCTTGTCTATTATCCATTCTTGGGCTATTTGTTGTCCTTAAATTGCCTTGTGGACTTGAAGCATTAAAAGTAGGGTATGTGGGGATTTTTGGAGTGGTGAATGACATGTTACCACCACCATAACTAGTCCCAAACTGCCCTGGCCTTACAGCACCTCTTTGCTGTCCAGAATATGACTGCATGTGTCCTCTTTGCTGTCCAAACACTGGCTGAGATGCCCCTCTTTGCTGTCCATACTGAAATGAAGCATCCCAACGATACTTGCGAGAGTACCTTTCAGCCAATTCAATAGCTTTGAACAAATCCGATGGGTCTTGAGCTGAAACATCAGCCGAGAGCTGGGGATCCAGCCCATACACATACTTGTGTAACTTGGCATCATCACTAATCGACTCAACATACATGGTAAGGTTGAGGAACTGATTTGTATATTCTCTAATAGTAAGACCACGCTGTTCAAGGCCATACCATCAGCGAGCAAGCTTTTCTTTCTCCACCGGTGAGACAAATACTTGCACGATGAGTGCCTTGAATGCTTCCCATGAGTTTACTTGCTGATTTTCTCTTTTAATGTACCTCCACCATGTATGTGCAAATCCTTCCAAGTGGATCATTGCAAAATGGATCTTTTGGTCATCATTCTGGGGTAGGATGCCAAAATAGTCCTCAAGCTTGGAGAGCCACTCTTCAAGTTCAGTTGGGGATGACGATTGACTATTGAATTTTGAGAAGAAAATCTTGTCTCTCAGCTCTCTTTCATGATTAGGTGGCTATCCCACATATCCAAACTAAGGCTGATCCATGTGGCTACCCAAAATGAACCATTGTTAGAGAAATTTCTAACAAAAGATGGCTGAGCTTGTATAGATTGCATGGGGCCTTGTGATGACTAAAAATTTCCCCTCATTGCATTGTTCATGGGCTCCTCCTGTCTATGTGAAGGCTCTCCTTGTTCAAAAGTGCTGTTAGGAATACCCATTCTCCCCAAAATGCCTTGAGAGCTCATATTTGCTGCATTCACTAGTGGAGCCGTCAGCATGCATACCCAATCTATCTTCATGTTCCTTCCCTTTCATTTGAAATTCCATCCACTTAGTAATCCGGGCAGCAAGGGTGTCCATAGTGGTCTTCATTTGACCAATGCCTTCCATCAATTCTCTATGTCTCTCAGCATGCCTTGTCTCATGCGAATTGAGGGTATTAGTGAGTGCACTGAGGCTGTCCATGCCATGAGAATAATCTTCATCTTCCACCTCAGGGTTAGTTTCAGCCCTCGGGGTGTGTGCATCCCTTATTTGTTGCTGCAGGTCATCATTTGCCTTAGTTTTTCCCTTATTCCCTGCCATTGTTAGGTGCAGTCCCGCTAGACCACCTGTCACTGTTTTGCCTGTAGCTTGAGCTAGGAAACTCCGATTGACCTATTCTTTTGTTCAAACCGGAGCCAAGGATGCCTTCTTCAAACTGTGCATAATCATGCATTCCCAGATTTTATACAGAAAATTTTGTAATAGGAAAAGTATTGTTGTACTGTGCAGTCCAGTAGCCTGTCTACACTAGTAGGAGACCTGTTTTGACCTGTAAGTATTTTGTGGAGTCCCAATAGAGTTCCAAAACTGATCCAAGCCCTTAGTAAGACCTGTGGGCACTTTGCAAGACCTGCACCTCAGTTCTTGAGATTAAGTTTACGCCTGTAAATGCAACAAACTACTTACAGGACCCTGTGAGGGTTAAGAAAAAGGGTTACAATGGATTATCTTGTCAATGCATGACTGAGGGGTCATCCTACGTGGCATAATGCATTGCCCAATCATCCAATTTCACTGTTTGTAGCCTTATTCCAGAATTGAGCATGTCATAAGCATCTCTTAGTACCATTTTCCCATGCATAGCCATCTCTCATACATCCAAAGCATTGCATTCATTGCCATTGACAGCATATGTATTCCCATGTCTGCAAATAAATCCTCAATAATATTTCCATACATTTCTAGCCAGTAATACTTCCATACATCAGTGCCAAGTCAATATCTCAGTTCTTCAAGTGAGTACCTGCACCTGCAAGCAACTTGGGCTCCGGATCACCAGGAGGTGGGCAAAGTTCCCCCCGGGCCGGGTTGTGCACCCCTTCAGGGTCTTTAGTGGCAAGGGGGGGGGGGGGGGGTCACCCCTCTTTTGTCTTGCCACCTCGCCTGGCATTGGGCTTTTTCCTCACCCGGAGTATACATGCCAGACATTTATTATTTAAGCAATCAGCATGCTATGCAGGGTGGCTTGGAAATAATTCTTTTCATGAGGTGCATGGAACTGAATTGGGAATAACAAGAGGGCTACCAAGTAGTGACTCACTGCTAACTCACCTCATTTACAATGGATTTCAGGGATTAATATTTACTCAAGCAATCATCACAAGTCAAGAGGTTAGGGTGAGGCAATCAGTGAATAGTAATAAGAATTTCCAGCATGGAATGGATCATCTTAAATGCAAGGAAGCCTAAGAGAATGACTTAAATTAAATTGACAACATGTAGGCATTGAAATCTGAAAGGAAATGCATGATTGACTACTTGAATCTCTTCCAACAATAGGCTTATTAGGCTTAGCAAGAGGATGAAATTAGAAGCAAGCTCAAGAGTCAATTACCTCTTAAATTGGTGAAGCCGGCTAAGAATCAGTAGCCAATGTCCCCATGGTCAGTCTCCAGTACTCCCATTAGCTCCACGATGACAATTTCAGCCAAGAATTAAATCTTCAAGCTTGATTCTGCAATGGGGAAATGAAAGGTTGAATTCCAGTAGTTCTCAGCATGCCTTGAAGATCATAGAAGAAGAATGCCCCAAAATCTCACCCCATAATGCCTTCCCATGCTCCATAGCTCTTCCCATTGAGTAAGCAAGCTCCATTGATGGTAAAGAATCCAATCTTGAAGCCACCGGACCCAATCTTGAAGGGAACTTGAAGAAGATGAAGGCCGTGGTCTATGACTATGGTTGCCCCAAATGTCCAACTTGCAATCTTGCTTCCATATTCAAGTACGGCCTCTTAATGCTTGCTTCTTCAAGGATTACTGTAGGTACAAGTCCGTGGGGCTAGGAAAGGCAGAAGCCCTCAAAAATCAGTGAAGGCTGAAGGAGAATTCATGGCTGTCCATGGCCTGCACCTGTTAGGGTTTCAGAGGCTGAAGAGGATGAAAAGGAGGCCTGAATCTTGATGGAATGATCCATCAGATCATGGGGAAGAAGACCATGATGAAGAAGGGGCCTAGTCTGTGATTTGGCCCAGGATGCAGCCCATAAATTGCGCCAAAAATTGCAGGCTGCTTCTTGGAGGGAAAGGAAGAGTCCAGCCAGTCCCTGGACAGCTTGAGTTGGTGATTTTAATCCTTGTGAGGCTCAATGAAAGTGATGAAGATCACTGGAGCTGAGGTTTGAAAGATTCATGGTGTTTCTCCTCCATGAAAGCTTGGCAGGAGCTTGAGAATGAGGAGAGAGAAGACTGCATATGAAAAGTAACCAAGACTAACTATTTCCTACTTCTTATGGCCACTGTTTCTAAAATTTTACCTTCAAATTTGGCCCAAAATGACCCATGACCTACTCAATGTGGTGTTCCAGCCTCCAATCTTGGTCCAAGGACTCCATTAATGCTCCTAACTGCTATCCTCTTGGTCCTTGACCTGTGGCTCTTCAATGCTCCTCCATTTTTGTGCCTGTCATCACTGTGTACCTGAAGCTTCTTGGATTTTAAAATTGAAAATGATGGTAACTGAGCATGTAAAGTAACTGAATGGATCAGAACTAGAGCTCTGATACCACTTGTAATGAAGGAGACAGGAGAGAGAGAAGAAGAAGAGGAGAGAGAGTGCAGGAGAGAGAGAAATACTACAGGAAGAGAGAGAAAGAGAGTGACGAGGAGAGAGAAAGACTAGAAAAGAGAGAGAAAGACAGAAAGAGAGAGAAAGAAACCATAAGAGCTTGGAGAAGGAGATGAAGATGAAAGGAGACTTGTATTAAAATCTGATAATGAAAAATCAAGTCCCTAACACCTTATATACTAGCCAGTGTAGCTAGTATTTCCCCATTATTAAATCCCCCTCTCTTACAAACTTTCACGAACCCCCATGCAAATCCCGTGCGACACTTGGTGAACTCGACGTGAAAGCATCGCTTCTGATCATCAAGATGGGAAACTCCTCAAATGATCCACCTTCATCATCGACTAGTTCTTATTTTCGATCGATAAGATGAAGACTTTATTGCAAACTCTTTCTTTAGTCATTATGATGTAGATGCAGCTATCTATGCAGCAGTAGCAACAGTTACATCAGTAATAATTGGATCAACAATGAATGCTGCATCAAGAACAAGAGCATATGCATGGTGCAACCAAAGCAATCGAGGTTGTGGTTAGTGAGAGCGCAAATTATTTGATGGTCGGAATGTTTCAATCTATCTTAAAGCCTTTGAAAACCAAATGTGCTTCTTCAAAGTTTCGTCCAATTGGAGCAACTATTTCCTACGACTTGTCACACATGCTTTGCGAGTTAGAGTGACCGATTTGTTTGTGTAATACTCAAACTAGAATGTTTTCAAGAAAGCGCTCAAATACAAATATTTTATGGAGGATTATAGTATTGCTACATAGAAGACATTCAGAGAGTGGGTCTAGCGGCCCAAGAAAGGACTTGTTTCTTTCAAGTTGTTGCGAGAGTTTGAAGAGCGATATAACCAATTGGATGCATTGGATCAAAGAGCTCTAAACCCGGAGAAAATGGAGTTATCCTTGCATGAAGCTGATCCTACACTTCACGATGAGTTGGGAGAGCTTCTTGAAGAACGTATGGGATTGAAGACTGATTGGTAGGATGTTGTCGATGCGGTTTCTACACTTACAAAGAGGCGGAGATGGAAGGCTCGCTTGCAAAATGACATGCAATCACCTCCAATGATATCATCACCTACCATGATCTCTCCTACTTCTCCTATTGTTCCATCCTCTACTTCTTCTATTTCTCATCCTATGTCTTTGCATATGCCTATGCATATGCCTATTCGTGCTACAGTTGTTAGACCATCTACAAACCCGACTATTTTGAAACTTTTCACTATAAAGGAATGTCTTGTTGTAAGGAGCAGCCTGTAAATGCATGGCCCTAGAGGTCGAATGTCAAAGGGTCCTCTTACTCCATGTCGTATCCTTCCCGAGTCTTTTCTACTAATCTTTTTTGATTGACATCTTGAGTGCTCTCTAATAGCAAAGCTTATATTGTACTATCCACATTCATTGCATTCAACAATATTATTGCCTTGGTCTTATATCCCTATAGTCGCTTAGTACCTTTTGTTTCCAAAGATTTGTGTTGTGACCATTTTGATCCCTAACTATTGTATTGATTCTTACTTCAGGAATATATTTTGGATTGAATCTTGGGTACATTTGATATTTGATCTATGTGCTGTGAACATGTATCACTCTGCAACAACTCAGACCCTAAATGTTGAAAGTGATATCATTGTCTATCTATGTCAATTCTAAGTACTCCAATCGTCATTCCTATGGTGGTCGTGCTTGAATACCAATTACATATAGCAACCACAATTACTATTCCTTTGCAAGTACACCAATCCAAATGCATACATGTTTGCACGGTCCGCTTAAGGAAGTTTCCACTTTAGGCTATATAAGACGATCTAGGCCTCGACAATGCCAAAAGATACAACCTTTTGTTCCTCAAAGAGATTGTATCATCTAAAGCAAAAAAAAAAAAAAGGAATTCCAAAAGCATGATTCACGTTCCACTCCTGCAATTGGGAGCAAACCTGACCATTCTTCCTTTTTTCCCATTATGCCATTAAACTTAATAAAACATTTTCTAGCTTCACTAAACTTGGTAGGTGTTTCATCAATAGTCACAACTCCACCTTAACTTCTGATTTCAAAGGCACACCAATCTAGCATATCCCTCCAAATCTCTTTGGATCTTCCAATGAAGATCTGGATGCTTTTATTGGACAGTTTGATATGGCATACACAATCAATTACCTCGGTTAGGTCAATGAAGCCCACAAGCTCACTGTTTTCAAATCCTCAATGCAGAAAAAGGCTACAACCTAGCTAGCAGTGGTCAGCCATCATCGAATGAAGCACTAAATGTCTTTCGTATCCAATTCCAACTAGACCAAACGGATGCCTAGAGACTTAAAAGACTTCGCCACCTAAAGTAGGGTGACAAATCAGTCCAAACATATACTACCAGATTAACAATATTGAACAATCTCATTGATCCCAATGCTTAGCCAAAAGACAAAATGTGAATACCCTTTATGTTCAAGGTTTCAATAAACGTATCCAAAAACCATTCACTTCCAATGATATTTCTCGTAACAACATTGACCCATTTTATAAGAAATCTCTCAATTTAGATGAGTTCTTGTGAAAAGAGAAGTCAAGAAAATAGCAAAAATCTAGTAAGTCTAGCTGCAAAACATCAAAATGGCGATAACAATGAATCAACCTCTGATTTTGATTTGGAACTAGAATCCAACAATATGGAATTTGAATTTGAAGAGGAAGAAAAAAAGTAACATAAGATTAAGAAGAAAGAAAAAGGAAAGAAAATAGTGGAAAACAACAAGAACAATGAGTCCAAAAAGCTTTGGTGCACAGAGTGCAACAATCCGAGGCATATTCATGTGGAATGCGGCCTGAATCAACGATAGTGCAATATTTGTAAGATGGCCACACACATCACTCGGTATTGTTGATACAATGGTAGGTATGAGATGGCTCGTCTCAAAGGAGGGCAGAGCAAACACTTTGAGCTAATGGATAAGCCTCCAAAGCTAATCTAGTTCCTACCCCAGCCATGGTGTACACAAATCAGATGGACTATTAGCAACCCGAAAATAGCCATAGTGGGCATGGTAGAGGTGGAAGAGGCCAAGGGAATTCCCAGTCCAGTTCTAAAAATTGTTTCTTTTGTATGCAAGGAGGACATTGCAATTCAAGTGTCTGGATGACCAAGCCTAAGATGCATAGAAAATACAAGGATAAGGCCCAACATATACACTCCATGCTAATATAGTGGAGATCATTTTATGAACAAGAGATGCACATGATGACCCCGTTTGACAATACCTACAACGATGTCGCTTTGCACCCCACAGGCCCTTTGTGGGTCCAATAAAAGAAAGTCCACCACAAAGTGGTAGGATGGACCACAAGCAAAGTGAGCAGCCATGGAACATTTGGCCCCAAGCTTTAATGTGAAGGTTCAACCTAGAAATTAGCTTGGTAGCTCAAAGCAACTGCAGTCTACTCAGTATATCCCACCCACCCACTTAATGCAGTAGTTTGCAAAGATTCATTGTCATCTAGCATGGAAAAACCCAAACCCCAACTTGATTATAAGAGCATGCAAAGTATAAACTATAGCTAGGGACTTAGCACAACGAATAACAAACCTAACAAATGGAAAAAATAAAAAAGTTGCATGAGAAGATCCGCAACCAAGTGAAGAAAAGAATCAAAGTAATGTTGTGGAATTGGAAAAGGGAAGTAGCGAGAAGCTCATCCTAGGGTCAAGAATTTTTGTGACAACTGAAAACCCCTAGAAAAACTCTACATAGACTGTTTTGCTAGCTTAATTGTTTGCATGGTTGTTTGTTTTGTCGTTTCATAGTTGGATTTTCTATGTTTGTCTAGCTTAGGAATTTTGTTTTGATATTTTGTTTGGATTTTTTGAGTGTGCAAACTTAAAATCTTTGGTCAAGATTGGAGTTTTTCTGGATAGGTTGGAGCTGGAGTTTGTTGGCAGTTTTCAAACATCTTGAAACAGGTATGATTTTTTGCTAAGACTCTTGCATATCACATGGATTATGAGTTCACGAGCACTTCTTCATGTTACACTTGTTGATTACACTACACTCAAGGGTCATGTCTTTGATTGTATCAATTACTTCCATGTCAAGGGTTGGGTTGATGCACATTTTGTATCATGGTCAAGAGCACTAGCACAACATGATGCCCACTGAGCTATATGTAGTAAATCTTAGATGCACACATTCTTGAGAGAGTACATTTCATTGTGCACACATTGTTTCTTGCATACACGAGAGTTGGGATATTCACCACTCAAATAGGAACCCTTGGTTGAGTAGGAAAGGCGATTGGGTAAGTTTGAGGGTCGTGAAGGACGCCCTCAGTTGTGAGATGGGTTGTTTTCTTGGTCAAAATATTGAGGACCATAATTTTTTGAGTGATTGTGAGATAATTTGGAAGGGTAGAGAGGAGTACACTATTTCCTTGCTAGGAGATAAGAGGTGAGGTTAAGGTTTCAATCTAATCAAGAAACTCTGTTTGCATTTTGCATGATGCACTAGCACATGTAGATAGGCTATGCACTCTCTTTCCAGTGCATCCATTTTTTCGTGTGGAGCATCCATTATTTGATTGCAAAGCATGGATTGGATGTTGCATCTATTTTCAAATCATGTCTAATTGAGCATGAAGTTCCATTTCAAAGCATGCTATCATATAGAATACTTTGCATGAATAAAAAATGAAGAAAATATCAATCTTTGAAGACTCAAGGGAGGGAGTTAACATGAGCCAAAGTTATAGATCTTGAAGGAGATATTTTCTATAAAGGCTAGAGGTGGTGACATTGGTTTTCCACATTAGCAGTTCACTTTGTGTGATTTATGGAAAGCTATTTTGGAGGTGGATGATGATTATAATGCAAAGAAAGAGGAAGAATCATTTTATCATGGCCATCACTTTGAAATTCAAATTGGAAATTATGGAGCATTCAGAGTTATGCAGCTCATCATAATCCTTATCTGCACAATTGAAAATGTTGAGTGGGCTTTGAAAATTAATAGATCAAGATATATTACAGTTCAGAGAGAAAGAGATGGAGACAAAGGCACAGACACCAAGATAGCAGACATGCTCCCTTCAGTTCATTCCATTCCATCAACATAGTCTCAAAAGTCAACTGTGTACAATACACACTAAAGATCAAAATGACCTAGATCTAACCATGGTTAAGTCTGTGGGACTTAACCTTATTCAACTAAGGTAGAACTAACTAATCAAAGACTACGAGCTTGAATCTCAACACTCCCCCTCAAACTCAAGTGGGGTACTTCACTCCAAGTAGTTCTCTGAAATGCACAAACTTATCTTCACCCAATGACTTGGTAAAGATATCTGCAACTTGGTCTTCTGTCCTCACATGGACCAAATCAATGTCTCCCACAATCACTTTTTCTTTGATAAAGTGATAGTGTATCTCAATGTGCTTAGTCCTAGCATGATAGACAGGATTATTGGCTAGGAGCACACTACTCATGTTGTCACAATAGAGTGTGACAGGCCTGACTTCCTGCATTCCCAAATCATCAAGAAGCTTCATGAGCCATGCTGCCTCACATGCAGCTAATGCAACACCTCTATACTCTGCCTCAATACTAGAGAGTGCAACTGTAGGTTTCTTCTTACTGATCTAGCTGACCATACTACTACCAAGGGAAAATGGATACCCACTAGTAGATCTCCTGCCATAGGTACTTCCTACCTAGTCAACATCTGTATATCATGTAAGCTCCAAAGGCTTACCATGCTCATAAAATAAACCATAATCTGATGTAGCCTTCATATACCTCAAGATCCTCCTCACTGCATCCAAGTGCGGCTTCATAGGCTTTTGGATGAATTGGCTAATCAGTCCAACTGAATAACTAAGATCCGATCTAGTAATGGTAAGGTAAATCAAGATACCCACCATTTTTCTATACATAGTGACATTCTCAATCTCATGTCCAACATCCGCAAGTAGCTTAACATTTTGTTCCAATGGAGTGCTCAATGCTTTGCAATCCAACATACCATACTTGGTCAACATGTCTTGTGCATACTGCTTCTGCAACAACCAAGTACCATGAGGTGTAGAGAACCTCAATCCCAAGGAAATATTTCAGTTCACCCAAATCTTTGACCTGAAATTTAGCATTTAGCATTTCCTTGATCTCTCCAATTCCTGTGACATCACCACCTATAATGATCAAGTCATCCACATAGATTACTAATATCACATAACCAGCCCTTGTCTTCTTTGTGAATAGGCTATGATCAGCCTTACCCATAATGAAACCAAGTTTCTGTATGCATGCACTTATCTTAGCATTCCAAGCTCTAGGTGCTTGCTTCAGCCCATATAATGATTTCTTCAATCTACATACACATGTAGGAAAATCTAGATGTGCATAGCCCTCAGGTTGATCCACGTATACTTCCTCAACCAAATCACCATTGAGAAAAGAATTCTTCACATCCATTTGATACATACTCCATCCTTTAGATGTTGCCAAAACAATCACTGTCCTCAAGGTTGCCATTTTAGTAGCAGGGCTGAATGTTTCCTCATGATCAAGACTATGTTGTTGTGCATACCCTTTTGCCACAAGTCTTGCCTTGTATGTTTCCAATGTGCCATCTGATTTGCACTTCACTTTATATACCCATTTGCAACCAATAACCATTTTTCCTTCAAGCAAATCAACCAAATCCCAAGTGTCGTTTTCAACCAATGCTGAATATTCCTCATCCATTGCCTTGCACCAATGATCATCCAAGATAGCTTCAGAAAACTTTGTGGGTTCCTTGAAGCTAGTGAATTTTGCCATATATGCATAGTTCCTCATTGTATAACCACTATATGTAAGCTTATCCACAGGCTTCTTGACTCATTCTGATCTCCTCAACTGAGGCATAGTATGAGACTCTCCTCTCTCGTGAGGTGGTACGTATCTATGTCTCACACCAGGAGTCACAACTAATGGAATACCAAACTCACTATCCAAGCTGTTAGTTCCAGGTGAATCATAACCATAAATGAGTGGCCATGTAACATCATCAAGTTTTCCTTTGCCTTTATCCACATTTCTCCCCCTCACTAACATACCCGTGTCAGTGGACAAAGATGTTGAAGTCCTCAATCTACCTGTCCAAGGACGAACTGATGAAGTAGCATCTTTAGAAGGCCCAAAAATTTATGCACTTTCATTTGTACCTACATGTACATGAGTCTCTTGACACACATCATCATCATTCAGCAAGGTGATCTTCTTCTCATGCCATGATTTGAGCTCATCAAATACCACATCTCTTGAGACTAATGTCTCATGAGTAGAAGGGTTGTAGCATTTGTATGCTTTCCTATCTTGTGCATACCCAATAAAGATGGCCTTTTCTACCTTTGGATCAAGCTTCTTCCTCTTTTCATCTGGAACATGTACATATGCCAAGCATCCAAAAACCTTAAGATGGCTAATGTCCGGCTTTATCCCATAAAGCCTCTCATGAGGATTCACCTCATGTATATCTGTTGCTGGTGTACGATTCATGATATACACTGCAGTCATTACAGCCTCTGCCCAATATACATTTGGTAGGCTTTTCTCATTCAACGCGGCTCTAGCCGATTCCATGATCACACTATTTTTCATTTCTGCCACACCATTTTGTTGTGGTGTGTACCTTCATGTCAATTGCCTTTTAATCCCATGAGATGCCAAGAAGTGATCAAAGTATTTAGAAACATATTCTCCACCACTATCAGATCTCAAGCATGAGATATAGCATGCCAATTATTTCTCCACATGTCTCTTGAATTCTTGAAAAGCATCCATGACATCACTCTTGTGCTTTAGCACATACAACCATCTGTACCTACTATAGTCATCTATAGATGACACATAGTAATGTGATCCCCTAAGAGATGCATTCTGTGAGGTCCCCATACATCAGAATGTACAAGCTGTAATGGTCTAGTAGTAGTGCTTACATGCCTCATAAATGGAAGCCTTGATTGCTTCCCAAATTGACATGACTGATATACATGTCCCAATTCCGCATGCTTGAACTTAGGGAGTCCAAGTACAACTTGCTTATACTGCATATTCTTCAGGTTTTGAACATTTACATGATCAATTCTTTTATGCCATATCTCAATGTCCCTAATTGTAGCATTGTCATGTGAGTACATAACAACATTCAATGCTGGAATTTTCATATCCAATGTAAACATCATGCCATTTCTTTTGCCTTTAGCAATGAGTTTGCATCCTTGACCATACTCTTCAATGTAGCCTCCATCTCTATTGAATCTAACTTGTAGATTCTGTTCAGCCATTTGTCCCACAAAAATCAAGTTTTTAGTTATGGAGGGTACATGTACCACATCATAGAGACTCTTTTTCCTATCACCATGCATCATCAGGGGAACATTGCATGTATGCATAATGTCATGTTGCGTATCATCCCCTGTGCAAACATATCCATGAGCACCTTCTACCAATGTGTCAAACCACTCTCCATGAGGGGTCATGTGGTTAGATGCCCCTGAGTCTATATATACCATACATCATCTGCTTTGCCATGTGTAGGCAACCCTTTCTTCACATGTTGCATAGCAAACAACCTGTCATCCTCCTACATACCACTAGAAGAAGCATAATTACCATGTTTCTTCCCTCTTGCTCTCTGATCATTTTGCTTCTTGTAGCAATCCTTAGCTACATGTTCGTATTTGCCACAATAATGGCAATCCTTATTTGCATTTGATTGTTGTCCATGACTCATTTGAGGCTCTGCCAAGTGCCTCTTCCTCTAGGTGAATAACCCCCTCTTCCACGAGCATTTAAGGAACTCTATTTGCTTGAGGCTATCTATTTTTCCATCCAATAGCTTGTTGTACACGGGCTGCATATGCATTTCCAGCACCTCTTCCTCTAAAGTTTGATCTTCCTCTTCCACCTCTACCCCTTTGATTGGAGTAGAAGACATTGTCCCTGCTGTTTTTAGACCCATTGGAACTTGTATTGAGTCCAAGTTTCACTTCTTCATGCAATAGAAGTGCCACAAGTTCATCAAATTCAGGCCGCTCCTGATGCATTGAAATGGAAGTATCAAACTGCTTATACTCCTGTCCAAGTCCATGGAGGGTAGTAGCCACCAAATCAACATCGTCAACTTCAGCTCCAATCGAGCCTGGTTGTTCTGCAAGGGATCTTATCTCACTAACATAGTCTTCAATAGACCTTTCATTCCTGAATATGTGGTTGAATTTTTGCTTTATTTGTGTCTTTCTCACATGAGTGACATGCCCATAATTCTTCATCAATAAATCTCAAGCAGCTTTTGCGAAAGTATAGTTTGCAATTTGCATAGGCTTTGTCTCTGACACACATAACGACAACCAATGCAAGACCTTACTGGCCTTTTCCAACCAAGTCATGTGTGCCTTTAACTAATCTTGTGTTGGAGGTCTATCCTCCAATAGCTTGGGCTCGTCTTCAAGACCTGTGACTAGGTCCCAATAGCCTCTTTCAATTAAAAAATTAGACATCCTAAATTTCCATAGAATGAAATTATTGTAGTCCATCTTTTTCCCAACAACTATCTAAGTGATAGTATCCTTCTCTCCTGTGTTTGCCATTTCAAAGTCTAAAGCTTTGAAAAACCGATCAATTTCTCAAAATGCCAGCATGCAATATACTTTAATGACCATTTAGTACCATACTACCAACATCTGTAATCGGCACCTCTGAACTCCACAAAGACATTCAATTTAAAAAATGCATAGATTTTAGCTTATAGGACTGCATAAGATCCAATACATGCAGGAAATACACCCTAAAAAATCCTTCAACTGCTCTCTGAGACACCATGATATTCTGTCACAGAATTATCACATAACCATGAGTGCTTTACTCCAAATTGTTGATTTCACCATGCATACCCTGCTGATCAAAAAATTTTGCAGAGATAGTTTTTACAAGCAACAAACACCAGACTCAAATTCAGAGTGTAGGTGCCACCCAGAGATGTAAACTTGCAATTATACTTCATCCTGTCTTTAAATGTGAGAACGCCAAAGGCCTCTAATTACATCCAGAAGTATTTCTTCAATGCTGACAGGCAATCAACTAAGCAGGATGAAGTAGTCTATGTACCTATCCTCTGCTGAACACTTGCACAAGAAGTAAGATCACCATTGACAAAACTAATCCACAGATGCGGATCAATAACCTCTTATTGATCACTAAGGCAACCATTTTGTATCCCTGCCATAAAAAACAACAATTGTAAATGCAACTGAATAAGCCTAGCGCCAGCAAGTAGCCTGAACAACATGTGTGCCTTCAACTGTGCCTTGTCCCCTCTTACAGTCAATCCAATTGAGCTCACAGCTTGTATGTCTGAACCTGTTCTTGAGATGAAAGTTGGCCTATTAGAAATAATCTCAGTGTCTGATTGTCTATAGAAGATTATTACTCAATTTCCAAGCTTGGAGCAAATCCAAATGATACTAGATGCTTGAAGCAGCTGTCTCATCTTTGACCATTGCACATTGAAAGAGCTACGTCACCCTCCAAAGACATGGCATGTATACAATATTGCTCACCTCATAATGTGGTAGCTTTTTACAAACGACATAAAATGGATTACCATTCTGCTTTAATAGACAAAACATCATATGGATAGGAAGTTGACCTTAATCTGATCAAAATGGAGATTAGGTACCTCGTCATGAAGCACCAATAACCAATGATAGCATGACCTTTGCATTTCAGGATGTTTCAGTTAATTCATGGGATGATGGTAAAACAGATAATCCATTAAGTTTAGCAACTGGTCATGCTCCAACAGATAATGCTATTACATTCATGGTTGGCTGACCTTATGAAAGCTACTGATAACTTCTCACCATCGCTCCAAATTGGGATGGAGGGTTTGGGACAGTGTACAAAGGGAGGTTAAAGGATGGGAGGATTGTTGCAGTGAAAAGGGCAAAGAAGGCAGCATATGACATGCAACTATCGGTAGAGTTTCAGAGTGAGCTGAGCACTCTATCAAATGTGCAGCACCTGAACTTGTTCAAGTTCATAGGGTTAAAGAGGTTTTTTCATAAGCTTGGGGAGGAGGTTTTTTCCTTAGCTGTACATAATCCTTTGATTAAAACGGTTGTAGTCTTAAAGGTTTGAATCGGACCCATACGTTTGCACTAGTTGTAATAGAGGAGTTGGATGAGTGGCCTGAATAGTATGCTCGACAATGAAGATGGTTTATTACTGCAAATGCACTCAATAATTTTCAATATGAAGGGATGGAGAAAGTCCTGGGTAAGTGCATCATATATTTGAGAGGCCCAGCATCCACAGATCTGGTTTTCAACAAAAGGGATTACATTTTCACATTCATTTTTCTTCATTCCTGTGTGCAAGAGCCATACCATAAATCATCTCCCCGAGAATGTGATAGCGTATGTTTCATGAACGGAGCAAAGGTAGCGAGAATGGAAAAGTTTAAAAACTTTATTAAAAATATTTTAAGTTTTACAAGCCTTTAAGGCTTTTCAGTTTATTTCGATTATAGTATTTAAGTCTCATGGAAAACATGAAACACTTCAAAACAATTAAGGCTTTGCAAAATTCAAAAACACAACATGTGAGGAGAAACTATATAAGGAGTCAGAGAAGTTATAAGGGGCCCTTCCCTTGTTACTCAACATTGTGCATTGGGGGAGAAGTGAGTGAAGGGTCCCATATTAATATATGGATATTTGTGTATGGTGGTTGAACTTTGCAACAATTTGGATGCTGAGAAGTCAAAGTTTTGTGTATCAAACCCCAAAGAGATAATGATTGTGTTTTTTCCCATGGATCCCCAAGAGGAACACCAAGAAAACATGGAATCTACTATAAGAAAATCTATCTTGTATCATCAACAAGCATGTTCTTCATATTTAAATCAACCACAAGAGAAAAAATAACACCAATCTTCTCAAATCTTCATATAGCATCATATAACAAATCTCCCAGGAATTTATCACAATAAAACTTCAGCACATTCTTCATATTCTTCATCAAAAGAACAAGAGAACACAAAGGAATACTCCACTTTGGATGGAAATCATCACATAGTATTCATCTTCAATAGCTTCATAATATTCATAGTCTCTCTCATAATCTCTCACTCATAGATACATTGTTTTGCATAAAATTTTGGCTATCTATCACTCTCTATCTCTCTCACATGCTCTCTCTCAATAGCACATTGAAATAATCAAGAATAATCATCCATAACCTCTCTTTGGTCATGGATACCCCTCCCAAGAGGTATGTTGATATGAAGGGTCACTAGAGCCAATACAATGTCCTTTCATAGCTCAATAGTGTCACTATCACTTCAGTCTTCACTTGAGTCTTCAACAGTTATTTCTTCCACTTCTTTGAGCTATTTTGAACTTGTATTCATCTCTTCCAAATATTACAAAACTTCCCCTACACATTCATCCCATAGAACACCTACCCAGGCATAGAGAATAGAAATAGAATAGAGAGAAAGGCTCTATAGAAGCTCAACAAAGGGCCTACAGTACCATATAGAAGGTCATCAAAAAGCCTTTAACTCAACTAAAACAATTTACCATCAAGAATCATTCAATAAGCTTCAAACACTCTTAAACTCCATCAATCATCATTCCATCCTCTCATATAGAAAGAAAATAAAACAAAATAGAAGCTAAACAAACTCAATCAAAACCAATCAGACACTCAACAAAACCTTTTAACACATCACATATCCACTAAAAAATATCTTGAGTTCTCAAACCTAATCAACCTTATCCAAAACACTCTAAAAAACTTTCAAAAGAATCAATTATCATTCAAATCATACAAAAATCACCCAAAAATCCAACAAAAAAACCCAAAAACACCGTCATATCAACCCTCAACATATCCCCACACTTAATCACGGAGTGGCCTCGTGACCTTAGAAAAAAGAATAGAATTTTAAAGTAATAACTCAGCTTGGTATTTTGCAAAATCTTCAAAAAACAGTACAACCCCAACTCATATCATGCATCTAAGAAAGAATTTAATGAAAGGAAAACACCTTTATCCATTAATACAGCTTAGAAATAGAAAAGCATGACAAACTTATAAAGGGGATATAAGAGATTCTACATCTTGAGTTATCTATCCATCATTATCACCACAAATCTCCAAAAATATGGCTTCTTGAACAAGTTGAATATCCAACCACCAAGACCCCATCATAGAGAAAAATAACTATCACACATAGACATTAAACACAAAACAACCATCTGAATGGCACCTCCAAAAGAGAGATGTCATCATGAATCATAAAAAATACATCCATGGGTATCAATGAAGATGATCGATGCCACTTAAAAGCTTGGTAATTTTGGAAACAATCAATGGATAGAGATTCATCTACAAAAGTCTTGGGAGGATTTTGGAAAAATTGCAAGCAACACATCCTCTCCAGCAACACAAGATACCAGCTAGGTAAGCAAAGGGAATGAAAGTACAATGTATCTAGTTATTGGGGATAAATATCCACATTCACATTCATACATAACTTTAGGATTAACTTCTGATCATTATGCAAATGTCGGTGCATGTACTCAAGATACAAAGTAAAGTGAGTAGTCAATCTCACTGAAGGATCTAAAGATCGAGAATACTGTTGAGCAAAATACAGATAATTTTGAAAATCCTGGCTAGTAGTCATCCATTCCCCTAGAATCAATGGCCAATTTATTTGAGGTCCTGTAAGAGAATCTATTAAACTCCATCCCCGTCATCTAGGAATCTTCTAATCAAAGCCTCTATAACCACTAACCAACTAAGGGAGATGAGGGATAAAAGTGGTAGGAGAGGGAAGAGGTACAAGTAAGAGAGGATCAAGGGATGGGTAACCAAAATCATAAAATGAAGAATGAGCTAAAGAGTGATTAGCTGAGAATTTAGGGAAATTAGTTAAAAAGGGTAGTAACAACTATGTTGGAAAAGTGGAAAGAATGGTTGTGGATAGGGAAGGACAAGGAGGAAGGGAAAAAACACGATTCTCAATTAAAGAACAATGAGTAAAAATAGGGATCTAAAGAGCACCTTGGGGTTGAAATAAAAAGGGTAAAATAACTTGTGGATTAGATTGATAAAGTGAAAGATAAGTTTCATATCTATGGGCCATTTGCTGAAAATAAGATAAACAAGGCATTGATGGACCTAAGAGAGATATGTGATGATAGGCATCAAAGAAGGAGGAATCAAAAGGAGTTGTTTGGGAAGGTGGGCTATGAGGTCCATAATATTTTGCACATGAGGAGAGGCTTTGTTTTGATGCAGATTCAAAATCATAGAATCAATCATTGTATGCCAAGAGGTCTTAGGACAATCAACCACTTTGGATCAGAAATATATCTAGAACATTCGATCTATCTACAACTCCAAATGTCTGACATACAAAACAACTTGTAATACTATATCCCCCACATACCAAGCCAAGTCTTCACCATCTCGAATCAACAAGTCATCTCGCAAGTATATGTAAGACATAAGCATAGTATATATAATCACAAAATCCTCAAAAACCATTTTGACCTCTTCATCAACAAATCAAAAGACCAAGCTCCACTGTTACCATCCTCTAGAAGAGGCAAATCCATCGTGGAAAGCTTAATATAAAATGCCAACTTATGTTGCTGATAATGCACAAAGAAGTGATATGAAGGAATAAACTCCTGGAACTGCTCAAAGAAAGACCACAACAAGTCTATTCTTGACTCAAGCCTTTCCAGCTTGGCTTGGAATAAAGGGCATAATGTGGTATTTCTTTGAAGGACAGCTAAATCTACAGGGGATAAGGAAGGAGCTAGCTGCATAGGACTCTGTGAAGCAGAATGAGACTGAGCCAATTGTTCCTTGAGCTATTGAATTTGAGTATTGCTATGGTCTAAGATAGTTGTAGTTGATTTGAGCTTTTCTATCTTGGCAGCTATCAAAGCTTTTAGTTCGTGAGCCTCCTTCAACAACCTATCCCTCTTCTCAATCATAGTAACAACTTGGGATTTAGCCTCTACCAACCAAGCTTGCAAAGTAGAGATATCCCCTTTTCAGGTATCGATGACCTTAGTCTATTACTTCATATGTGTACAAAGATCAGAAAATTTTTCTTCGATAGAGGCTAGCTCAGTATTAGCTTTATTCAAATCCTCCTTGGACTGCTGAAAAAGATAGAAGAAATTTTAAATTGGCCCATACCCAAAAATGTGCATGAATTACGTTCTTTTCTAGGTCTTGCTAGCTTTTATAGAAAATTTTTGAGGAATTTCTCATTACTTACATTACCTTTGACAAAACTTTTAAAGAAGGGTATTGTGTATAATTGGTCTGACAATCAACAAAAGTCCTTTGATTTGTTGAAACATGCTTTAACTCATGCTCTTGTATTACAGTTACCTGATTTCAATAGACCATTCTTTTTAGTAGTTACTAATGCTGGTGGATCTGGAATAGTAGTCCTTATGCAAGATAATCATCCCATAGCCTACTCTAGTTGCAAACTCAAACCATTTGAACTTAAATATTCTACCTATGGTAAAGAATTGCTAGCCGTAGTACAAGCCTTATGTCAATGGAAACATTATTTAATGGTATCTGAATTCATGATCAAAATTGACCAACAAATCATTAGACATCTCCTTAGTCAACCACAAATATCTGACCGACACATTAAATGGGCCGCTTTTATTCAAAGTTGACATCCCCTTATACAATATCAACCTGGAAAAGAAAATGTTGTTGCTGATGCTTTGAGTAGAAGACCGACGATTCAAAATATTTCCATGATATCATTTGACTCCCTTATCCCTATGAAAGATACTTATCATCAGGATCCTACTTTTCTCATAAAAAGAGGAATAAGGTTGCTAGATACAAGTAGTAACTGAGAGTTCAATAAAGCTCTGGATGTCTTTGCACAAAAAGAGAATTATATCTCCTATCACAAGACATTGCACATAAGGAATGGAAATATCCAGAGTATCATCTCTATGTGCTCTGAAAAGATTTGGTATTGTAAGAAAAGCATGCAACTGATTGCAAGATTGAACAAGAATTGAAACTAGAGGAGTGGGAAGTGGTATTGATTTAGACACTTGCTTAAGACACTTCCTCTGAATGACCATAGGAGAGGGAGAACCAACATTCTCAATGATAACATCATCATTTTTAGTAGGAGGAGGAGGAACCTCTGGAGGATCAAGTGGTAGTATGGGAATTTCCTTTGTAGGGGCAACATATGTCAAGAAAACATAAAGGTAAGAACCAAATGTGACATTAGTCACATTACCCCTCGTGGCTTTGATAAAATACTAATCCATTTTAACTAGGAGATACGAACTTCAATCAATGGTGATACCTTTCAACACCATGCGGGAAGTTGTAAAAAACTCCTTTGAAAGATAATTAGAAGGGGATTTGGTAGGCATAAACATTTCCTGAAGGAACTTGCACAATTGCTTCCAGAAAGGATTGGAAATCATGGACACACTAACTCCTAAAGTAGTGATAACCTGCTTAGGATCCAAGACATCATAGGTCTTCTTCTGTAACAGCTTCAGAATATCCTGATTGGAGAACAATTGACGGACAATAGGAAAAGGTTCCCCTCGGTATGGTAAAGAAAGAGCTCTACCTAGGCTTTTAGGTGTCATGAGGATAACTATACCACGAATAGGGCCAAACCTTTCTTGTAAGAGGTTGAGAACTGATCACACATGTCAAAGTCATCTAGGACAAATAGTAGTGGAAGTGTCACAAATTTGGATAACCTAGCCTTAGCAATAAGGTCTGAATCTAGTAACAATGAATAATCATGTGACACAAAGGGAACATACTGGACAGAGGGAGGAGTACAAGGCGCCATTCAGATGGTTCACACACACACACACACACACACACACACACACACACACACACACACACACACACACACACACACACACACACACACACACACACACACACACACACACACACACACACACACACACACACACACACACACACACACACACATAGACACAATCACAAGGAATGCTTGCAAAATAAAAAAATAACAACAGTTAAGATATCAACAAAAGAAATAACTCACATGGACCTGACCAATTGATTGACCACCCCAAATAATCCACCTAGGAAAAAACCGACATGACCTCTACACTTATGCGACCGAAAGCTTCATGAAATGCATACAAACAAGCATCCAATATCCCCGTATCAGGCAAAAAAAAAACAATACATACCATAACCTGACTCAGAGTAGCATAACGAAAGAAAGACTGAACTAATCCAAATCACAACACACTAATGACTATACCACAATTGATTGAAATGGTCAATAAAGACTTAAACTCTAGTCCACATGTCACCCATCTCAAGTAGTGCTTCATTGAAAAAGGAAATTGTGCAATGTGAGGGAAAATGGAAATTTGAATTAAATATTTATTTTAAAATTTAATTAAAAAGGAGTAAACTTTTATTAGGTGATAAATCTTAATTAAAAAACAACGGTTTATTTTATCCATTTAAAAAAACTTATTAAGTTTTACTGTGCATGTTAATGTCTTTGGACTATGTCCCGACTCAAGGTCTCTAAATGCAAGTTCATTTTTTACAAATTAATGTGTGTATATCACTTTTGTTTGTTTGTGCAAGCACTTGTGCCAATGGGTTCATTTTATTGTAAATTTAAAAAGTGTGTTTGGCACAAGGAAGTGCGTGCTATATGAATGGCTAGTTTAATTTAATTAAAATGTGTGTTCGACGGTGAATGAGCATGGACAATATGGTCAACATTTCCTTTTAGCAATTAATTGTGATTTCTGGTGCAAAAAATAATAAGGAGAGGAACGAGCTACCTAGAGGGGATGTGAATGTAAATAAATCTGAATGCGCCCTCTCAACGAGTGACGTAATAGGAAAAATCGCAACCATAACTTAATCCAAAAAGCAATCTAGCTGAAAATTGGAGATCATAAGAAAAAAAATAAAACACCATGTCTAAAAATTTTCAATGTATTTGAGTGTTTTTTTAGTTTTTTGTTGTTTTTAAATAAAAAATTTAAATCATTAGGATGTGTATTAGTGGATTGTAAGAATCGGAACCACATTCTATTGAGTTATGTTTGGGTTTTCTTCGCTGTTGGAGGTTTGTATTTATTTTTGTTTCTCTTTTCACGTTGTTTTGACATGGTTGTATTTGATTTTTTTAATTTTTCATTCATTTCAATAAGCAAAATATTGGTTGAAAATTGAACATCGAAAATCCATTATATTTTTCGACAATTTTGAGCAATTTTTTGGCTATTTTGCTCATTTTCAAAAGAATTTCTAAGGAATTTACTCATTTGAGGAGTTAGTTCCTATATCTAGTTTTTACACTTTTGTAAGGATTCTATTGATTTTTATAAAATTTTGAAATTTTATGAAGTTGTTTTATGTTTTTTGATTTTGATTGGTAATTTTTTAGTTAATGGAAAATTCTCCAAAAAAATGAAAAAAATATTTTTTGACTTTTTGTCTACAAATTTTATCATTTAATTTGATTTTTATTTTTTTGGAATTTCTTAATATTTTTAGGGTTTTTTCAAAATTTAAAATTTCGGGAATAGGGTACCCGAGCGTGGATTGTATTTTGACTATATGTGATCAGCAATGTCATGGCACGGATGAAACTAGATGTGTGTCCTTGTGCATGAAGGGGGGCGTACAATGCACAACAACAAATCATGAGCAACACCACCCTGCGGGTGATAGGGGCTTGTAGAAGGTCAATCACATGGGTATGAAACCATGAAGCATGAGCAACGACCAACACATATTCGCCACGTGGGGCATTCATGAGTTGGAGAGGGCATTCACAATACATGATGCAAGAACAACAGATAGGGCTATATGGAAGAGTAAAGGTTAAGTGGAAGGGGAGGTAAAATTAAGAGGGGGTGGTAAAAAATTAAGGGTGGGAGGGGGATTAATAGGGGAGTGGAATAAGGTTTGGGGGAAGAGTAGGATCGGGGAATGTGGGTGGGCAAGCAGGTGGGTAGGGGGTAGGGGAGGGGAGACAATGGCATGGGGGGGGAGGGGGGGAGGGTGTAGGTGGAAGGGGTGGACAAGGCAATAGGAGGGTAGATGTAGGGTGGGTGGCAAGTGGTGGGGCTGTGTAGGGGGTAGGTAGCTAGTGGAGGGAGGTGGCATTGACATGAAGGAGGCAGGGAGGAGGTGCCAGGGAGACGGAAGGCACCCAACGGGGCTAGGGGAGAGGGACGAGGTAGAAGGAGGGGGGAAGGAAGAGGGAGGAGGAGGGAGAAGGATGGTGAAGGGAGGGAAGGAGATAGGAGGAGGGAGAAGGATGGTGAAGGGAGGGAGGGAGAAGGGGAGAGGAGGAAGGAGGAAGGAGGAAGGAGGAAGGAGGAAGGAGGAAGGGGAAGGAGGGGAAAGAAGCATGCAGGGGGGAGAGAGAGAAAGAGAGAGAGAGAGGGAGAGGGGAGGGGAGGGACGGTTGGGAAGGGGGGAATTTTAATTATTTATTTTAAATTGTTTTTATTGTTTTAAATTGAAAAAATGAAAGCGTACCCCCTGTCTCATGCGCACGAATGTGGGCGGGGGGTTAAAAAAATTGTGTTGATGGGAATGGCCAAGAGCAAGTGAGAATCCCGGGGACTGAATGCAACATAGGAAACGGCCAAAATGCATGTCAAGGCGAAAATTGGCTGTGTATGCAACAGGTAGGGGGCGAACATTTAAAAATTAAACTGGAAATTTAATTCAAAGAGACTTGGGCATTAGATGAAGATACTATAAGAAGCAAAAATGGGTAGGGCGAGGAATGGCAAGACAACACGTCCAGTGCATTTGTCAGCAAATAGAAGGGTTCGTGTGGAAAAAGATAAAAAATCAACCACAAAAAATCACACAGGAAACAAAATGTGAAAAAAAGAAAAATTGTCCATAATGAGGAGTCAGTCATGCTTATCACGTCAGAACACAGTTTCAATGAGAATAGAATCTGTTTCACATGGAAAAAAAGTAAAAATGCACCAAAAAATCCTTTAAAAAATTAATTCCAAACAATCTATATGTTGAAACAAGGGGCAACAAAAAGAAAAAATGTTCGAGGAATGATAGGCGACAGGGTTATCAAGTCAAAATACGATTCTGGGGCAAGACAAGCATGTTTACATGAAAAAATGGAAAAAACGAGTAATGAAATACAATTAAAAATTTAATTTAAAAAATTGGATGGTCAAAAGGACGGGGAGAAAAAAGGAAACACGTGTGAGGGGACGAATAGCTCAAGGCTATCCACATAGATTGGCATTTTGAGGAGAAAAGAGTGTGTTCACATGAAAAAAATGCAAAAAATTACGTAAAAATAAACATGAAAACATACAAAAATAAATAATGACAAATGTTCGAGGAATGATGGGTGGCAGTGCTATTAAGTTAGAATGTGATTCCGGGGCAAGACACACGTGTACATGAAAAAAGGGTAAAAATGCATAATGAAACACAATTAAAAAATTAATAACAAAAAATCGAATGGTTGAAAGGAGGGGGAGAAAAAAGAAAACACATCTAAGGGGACAAATAGCTCAAGGCTATCCATAGAGATTAGTATTTTGACGAGAAAAGAGCGCATTTCACATGGAAAAAAACACGTAAAAATAAACATGCAAACACACAAAAATAAATAATGACCAATCTATGCATTGGAAAGAGGGACTGTAAAAAGAAAACGTGTATGAGAAAAGGGGAATATTAAGTGATCACATCAAGTTGTAGTTGTTGTGCAAAGAAGGTGCTTTTGTATGGAAACACATCATAAGCAGCGCATAAAATTATTTAAAAAAATTAATAGCTCATGAATCATTGCTTGAAACAGAGGACCATAGAAAGGAAAAGTGGCTATTTCAAAGGGACGAACAAGGTTGTAGGATTAGATTGCAATTTTAGTGAAAGTAGGATGTATTCACATGGAGGATCAACAAAATGAGAAAACAACCAAAAGAGCAAGCAAAGACCACGGGAAACTGGGGTAAAATACAGCGGGCGGGTGAGGAAGGGACTTCAACAGGACGTAAGGAAAACAAGATATCGTGTAAGGTTCAATCAATAGGATGTTCACAAATGTATGCAACCAAGACGTGCAGGGATGCGTTTGCACACTTAAGACATGAATAGATCGGGTTGACTAATCAACATGGGCCTAACACTTCACCACGAACCATACCGGCATGTCCCCACACTTAAAACATGGCATACGAATAAATAAATGCAAGAGGTAGGGTTAGAAACACTTGGCCCATTTAGTTGGTTTTGATGAAGATCGTTTTTAATACATATCGGCGAGTCGAAGTCATCCAGAGGAGGTATCACAATTCATCTCAGCACACTTTGAGACATGGCAGGGACCATGCAGTAGTACCCACGGAGGTAGTATTGTTAATAAAGAGCTTGTTAAGTCATCGATGGAGAAATATTCATCACTCAATCTCGATAGTCACTCATGTGGGAATGATAGATCAGTCACTTGCCCCATAATGCACATCACTCAAGGAGAATGATTGAGACCCATATCTCACATCCAGTTTAGAAATCGATAAGAGGGATGGTTTAGAGGGATTATTTCAACATGCATAGCTGATGGCGCATCAATGCATCCCAATCCATATGGCATAGGTGCAAGAAGGAAGGATAGGGAGCCTAATCATGCAGTGCACCAAATAAAGTGACATGTGTAGTAGTGATGGTGGAGGTCCGTCCGATTGTGTACATAGGAAAATGAAAACATACCTGACACCAATTGTTGTAATGTCCCTCAAACCTCTTCTCTCAAATAATTGATTGAAGAGAACATCGGTGACACTTAGCAATCTTGTGTCTCATGCTCTATTCATAAATATAGGAAGGCAACCCATTCTGAAACCCCATTGATGTAATTGTCACTGCTACTTGTGCAAAGGTTGTATGCCTTGTGCACAATTGATTGTGTGGTAGTGTATCCCTCCATATGCCGACATATATTGCAAGAAAGAAGGCCAAGGAGCCTTGTAGTGCCGTGCACAGGAACATATCATGTGTTGTGCATTGAGAGGCCCAGTCTGTGCATGCAACACTCTATTTACACATCTCACCTCTCTGTTGAATTTAAAAGGCAAAGATTGGTTACTCACCCCACCCTCTATCTCACACTCTTTTGATAAATACAAAGGGCAGCCCATACTCACATCCCCATCTGGTTAGGATGAAAGCTCACATCACTCAAAGTATTGTCAATGAATATCGGCTCTATTTGGTTGATGATGTCAACTTGTATCGGTTGATGAAGAGACATACCCAGGGAGGTAGCCAACAAGACTTGGATTACATATTGGACATGTCGTTTGCTATAGGAGTCACATGCACTGAGGAAGTTCCAGGATACAATGCACCAAGGGAGGTAGCTTTGGAACTACATCTTGGAAGGTTGACTAAATGATTCAGCTATCCTAGACTACAAGGTATTGCCACCTTTTCCACAGCTAGCTTCCCATCCAAGGGTGTGTGCCACCTTGCCTTGGAATGAGGCCTGTTATGATAGTGAATTTCTTCCTTTGCTTCCATAACAATTTTGATTTTTTAAATTTGTTTTAAAAAAAGAAAAGAAAAATGGCAGGAATACCATGTATCATAACTATCCTCACTACCTCTGTTGGATTAGACGGGAAGGGAGGAAGGTAGGGGTGAGAGGTGGCAGTGAAGGGCTAGAAGAATGAGGCCACCTCATCAGGATAAGTAGGAGGGCTATCATGAGAAATAGAAAAAGCATTACCGATTGACATGCAAGGAATAAATAGGCTATCAGCGGTGATTGTCAGGATGCCCAGTGAGGGTAATACTTCTTTAGGTGATATCCATTAATTAAGAAGGGATCATCAGAAGCATGAATGACCTGCAGAGCCATTAGGGTTGACAACAAGTATCTTATAGGGGCCCATTCAACATTGTTGAAGCTTGCCTAGAAACTTTTCAAAATGTAAACCGTAAGCAATGAGTAAGTCACCTTTCTTAAACTCCTTCTACTTGATGAAGCTATCATGATAGGCCTTTCATCAAGCTTGTGTGGCTTCCATGCACTATAGGGCCATCCTTTGCGAGTCTCATCCATACATTCCAAATGCAAGAGATAGTGCTAGAGAGACTCATCATCTCCTAAACACTCTTTAATAGCCATGCGCAGAGAGGGTAGCCTTAACTCAACAGGAAAGATAGCCTCTATGCCATACACCAGCTGGAAAAAGGTCTGTCCTGTGGGGCAGCCATATAGGAGGTTTTGTATATCTAGATAGCCTCTATAAGGCAATCTTCCCAATCACAACGATGTGCAACAATGGTCCTTGTCAGAATCAAACAGAGGATGTGATTGGTGACTTCAACTTGGTCGTTGGCTTTGGGGTAGTAAGGCGTGGACTTGCCATGGTGGATCTTCTATAGATCTAACAATTTTTCCAAAATCTTGTTGAGGAAGTGAGTACCTTTGTCACTTATGAGCTCTAGGAGACTACCAAAACATGTGATAATGTTCTTGTATAGGAACAAAGTCATGTTGTTGCTACCATTTTGCTTCAGAGATTTGGCTTCACGACACTTTGTCACATAGTCCATATAGACCAAAATGTATTTGTTCTACTTCCTTCTGATTGGCAAATCAATCAGCCCCATGAAGTCAATTCCCCACTTCTTGAATGGCTTTAGGGGAAAGATAGGTTGTAGTGGCATAGCGCTCGTTTTGGTAGGCTTTCCCATCCGTTGTCAAGCATCACAACGTTTATAGTATTCATAGGCATCCCTTTGGAGGGTTGGCCACCAATATCCTATGAGCAAGGCCTTTTTGGCTATTGCTTCTCTTGCAAAGTATCCTCCATAGGGCTCTTCATGGTATGCTTTCAGCACTATTCCAATCTCATCTCTTGCCACACATCTTCATAGTATTTCATCCTTGCCTTTCTTGTACAGAATGCCACCTAACAAGGTGTAGCAGAATGATTCCAACAGAAGTTTCTTCTTCTTATGGTTGGAGATACTAGGAGAATAGTGTTGAGTAGCCAAGAGGTTGGCTATGTCAGCATACCATGGGATTATAGTTTTGACTAGAGAGAGGGAAGCATCAGGGAGGTTAGAGTCATCATGCTCCCCGTCCTCGTTGTGAGAGATCCATGACAAATGACCAGCCAAGACATGGGAGCAACTAGGCTTGGTGACCACTTCAAAGTCAAACTCCTAAAAAAGGAGGAGCCATCTCATCATTCTTCCCTTTATATCTACTTTGTTCATCAAGAAGGATAGGGTCTCATGGTCCACATAGAATTTGCAATGTGTCGATAGTAGGTAGTGTCGATACTTCTCTAAGGCAAACACCATTTCCAAGCACTCATGCTCTATCACACTCTATAGTTCCATTCACAATCCTTTACTTTTTGTCTTGCATAATAGATATGTTGATCTAACTTCAAGGTGCCTTTTTTTCATAAGACTGCTCCTAACCCTTCTACAGATGCATCATTGTTGTGCACATGGAATTCCTTCATCCAATCAAGAGGCTACATGATGGGTGCTTCAAATAGACACACTACTTCAAAGTGTTGAAGCCCTTGTCACACTCATTTATCCAAATAAACTCCACATCTATGCTCAAGAGCTTATGCAGGGGGGGTTTCCTTTGTTGCAAAGTGGGCAATGAACCTTCTGTAATAGCCCACAAGGCCGAGGAATCCCCTCAACTATTTGAGGTTGGTTGGCACTATTAAAGTTGCAATCTTCTCAATCTTGGTAGGATCTGTTGCTATCCCTTGTGCAGAGACAATGTGGCCCGACATAACTCCTAAAGATGCTCCAATATTTGTCAGGGTTGAGAGAGACTCCATACTCTAGGCATCTATCAAAGCACTGCTCCAGATATCCCTAGTGCTCACGAATTAGGCTATAGACACAGAACTCATCTAGGTATACCTCAATGAAATCAAGATGACGATTTTGAAATGTGGCCATCATCACTCGTTGAAAGGTAGCAGAAGTGTTACAGAGCCCAAATGACATCACTTTGTAAGCATAGGTTCCCCATTCTATTCTGAAGGTTGTTTTGGATTGAACTTCTTTTACTATTTGAACTTGGTTGTATCCACTAAATCCATCCAAGAGAGAATAGAGCTCCTGGTCTGCCACTGTGTCCAATAGTTGGTTTGTGAAAGGGATAGGAAAATGATCCTTCTTAGTCTTGGAATTCAACTTCTGGAAGTCCACACATATTTGCAGCTTTCCATTCTTCTTGGGTACCACAATGGGTAAAACCCATTCACTATTTTCCACTCAATAGATAAAATCAGCTTCAAGGAGCTTTAGCAATTTGACTTTCACTAAAAGTAAAGTAATTTGGATTCATGTGTCTCTTTCTTTGCCTCATAGGCTTGGCATTAGGCTCTAAGTCGATGTGATGTTGATACACCGTGGGATCAATCCCCTTTAGATATTTGTATGATCATGCAAACATGTCCAAATTCTCCTTCATAAGGTCATGTAGGACCAATAGCTCCTCTTCTGAAAGACAGATACCCACCTTTAGGTGACATTCAATACCATCAGCATCCATGAACATTAATTGCTTTTCACCTTCCACTTCACGGATGAAGGTCCCACGGACTACTTTCGGGTAGAGATCCACCGACTCCTTCAAGGGAGTGGTCTCCTCTTTCGATGCTCCATTGGAACTGACTTCCTTTGTCAATGAGGGCTAGGATGACTTCTTGGGTTACTGAAATGGTATCAAAGCTATTTCAGATCTGGTGGTAGGGTTATTTATCTCTTGACTCGAGGACTCATCTTCTGAGGATGCCTTTAGGAACACCACACAATAGGACCATTTGAAGTTCTGGTTGGACTATAGAACTGGTGATTGTTGGCAAGGTGTATTGTTATCATCCTCTCTCTTAAGAAGGGTAGATTCATGCGATAAAAGCCACTATTGAAGGAGGGATTATTTTTCTTAATCCATTTCTTATGGATATTTTTCATATGATGTGAATCATTAGTCAATCCAAAGGGTACCATAGTCATTCTAACTAACAGCATGGGATCTTCAGCTTCTATAACATGTGAAACTTCTTCCTCATTTGTATCCTCTTCAAGCTGGATGGATCCCTCCACATGTACTTTTATAATCATCTTCTCTGCACTGTCATCATCATCCTCTTTAGACTCTATTTCCTCTGTAGGGACTCTGTAAGAAAAGAACAGATTCTTTGTTGTATCCTTTGCCTTTGCTTCCACAACTCTCTCTACTCGTGTCTCTGGCTCTATTTTTTTCTCTATCTCTGTCACTGTTACGGCCATGTAGTAGCGAGATGAGTATATCCATGCTTCTATCTCACTATCAAAAGTGATTTATGAAGTCATTCTTGGGTCGCGTAGGAGGTATTCACCACCATTGAAAAACACTTTGTTTCTTTCAAGAGTTGGCTTCTTATAGTGTCCATTTTTAGGGATTGTGCCTCTGTTTTCCTAGGAAAGATTTGTTTGACAGCTTCTTCATCTCCTGATGTGCAATTTATTATTTCATTTGAAGAGTTTATGTCGACTTTAATGGAAGTGGATCCATAAGCTTTTTGTGAGCCATACAACTTCAGCACCACTTTGTTGGGTCCTTTGCCTAAGGTCGGGTTCCTTTGAACCAATTCATCCATACCCTTGCTTCAAAAAGCCATGGTCTTCTGAGCAGCAGAGAGTGTAAGGTCCCATGAGGGTCCCATAGTAATTTGGTTTTACCACTAGATAGATCTACAATAGTCTCTTCTTGCAAGGGTTGTCTTCACATATAGGAGAATGTAGAAAGGCTTAATTTTTCTTTGGTCTACCAGTGTGATAAGCCACTACATAGGTTGCATACCTTACAAGCTTAGATCCTTCATTGTCACATTCATCATTATGATCACTAATCAACCTCCATCAACCAGTCTAGCATCCTTCAATCCCCAGGCCAATCTCTGGGGTAGCAAGATCTAAGAAGGCGTTAGCCACATCCAGTTCTTTCATACACTCTGGGCTTTGTTGTACTTAGGGACAGTGGTAGGAGCAACCCTTAGGGCTCTTCTTGTTAGTATGCTATTGAATTTCTTTTAGAAAATTGAAAGACATCATGAGAAATTTCACAATGTTAAGTTTGGTTTAAAGGTGTCTATGTCTTTGATCAAGTCATATTCTTTGATGGGATCCACTAGCTTCTCCAATCGGCTAGGAAATGAGGCAACACCCACTTTTATCTTTCCTTTTTCCTTTAGAAGTAGCAACATCTGCACTTATTCTACTACTGGATGTACTTTTGCATCCTCTATCTCTTGGACCTTTGGTCCTATCTCTATAGTTATCTCTGTATCCTTCTGTACTACTAGATGGCTCTGTATTGTACTATTGTACTCTCTATTATTCTCTTCTCCTTTGGAACATTGAACTTCACCATTTTGATAGAGGGAACATTCTCTTTTAGAACTGTGGGTTCTCTTTTCTTGGCATGAGTTATTGTGGAAACTTCCAATTCCACCAAGTTGGAGGCAAGTTCTTAGGTATTCTATTGGGTATCAATGGTAGCTTTCACAAGAGCTGGACTGGGATAGTCTTTTGCAGTGCGGCCTTCCCCTTTGCATTGGCTACTTAAGGGTTTGTAATCCATGGACTTCTAGGGTTTGGACAGTTTGGTGAGATATGTCCATTTTCTTTGTATCTCTAACATTCCACTTCTGATCTCTGGCCACTGTCAAACAGTTGTACTCTGTAGCTCTGAGAGGGAAACCTCCTTGGGCCAAAATTAGGACTGAACTCTCTAGGCTTTGTTCCAATATCCTGGGTGGTCATCTTGGATTCCAACAAGTTGAATATTTCTTCTTCATCTTTCTTCCTTTTGTCATGCATCTTCTTTAGAGAGCAAATATTCTCTGTATGGTTCTTCCTTAAACAGTACAAACAAAAGGCTTTGAGAATAGTTGGTTTTTAGGTACACTAAGTGGCTAAGTGTTTGGCTTGATGGCACTTTCTACACCATGTATTAGATTACATCACATCTCTTCCACCTCTTGTAGGACTAGATATGTTGGTGGTATTCATTTTCAACATTTGTAGCTATTTGTAATCACATCCATCAACTCCTTCTTGATACTTACGACTGAATTGGAGAGGTACTCTTTCAAAATTTCTCCTCCTAGAGTAGGGACTGTAGGGTTTTGGAAAGCCTCCATAATCACTGCATAGACTACTTGGGTTGATCTAGAGTGTTCTCTATTCTAATTCTGATTCAGGCTCCTACTGAGACTGGGGATTGTTGGTTCTAGTTGGTAGGGTTCCATTGTTGTTGTTGAGTCACCATTGGGAGAACTGTCCGAGGCTATTGTTATTGTGGTTGAATCATCATTTAAGGTACTTCCATTTGCGGCCACTATGGATTTGGTACACTATACTGCGGTACTATTTGCATTTGAGGGTAGGGGTAGGGAACCATCCCTAGGATTGCATTTGGTGGGTATACCATTCCTAGCATGGGAGGAGGTAAGACTCCTCTTCTTGAGGTCATCTAAAGCCTTGCTTTAACTTCATCATACAATGTTGCACCTTCCACTACAGCTTGCAGGTTAACTAGTCTTCTCAATTCCACAAACTTACAAACTTCTAGTTGTAAGCCTCTAAGAAAAACTCCCTTCTGAATGCCTTTATCCAAGTGATTGTTGGTCCATCTCTTCAGTATGGATTCCATTCTAGAGACAAATGCTTCCACCCGTTCAATAGTGGACTTAAGTTCATGAACTCCTCTTGCATCCATTCTTTGAAACCTTCATGCCTAAATTTAGTCAGGAAGGCCACCCGTCCCATGTGCCAAAAGTTCCTATTGCTTGTCTCTCATACCACTAAAACATCGTACCTTTGAAAGTGGTGGGAAATATCACTAACGAATGCTCGAGGGTTTTGCCATTATTGGCTACACATGCTACCATGAGCTTAGCTACATGAAGATTAGTGTCTTCATTGTACTCTCCCTTAAAGATGGACAATGGGACTACATTCACTGGCCTGTTATCAATATTTCTAGGATGGATCTGACTAGGAAGGGGACCTTGAGTCACCATCATGGGGACTTTTGTAAAGAGTGTCGCAAAGGGCATCAAAAGGAGGCTTCTACTACTATCTTGTTCTCAGCTTTGACTCTTCTCATGTACCTCTGGACTCATTCTAGTGCTTGCCTCTTGATCGCATCATTCATCAAGGAGTTAGCCCCACCCAGTTTATCTGTACTCAACAGAGCAGTATAAAGGGCTTTAGTCTCTAGAGGACTCTCTTGCCAACATTTCTTCTACTTCCTTCTTTTCGACGTCTCTGAATTTAGCTTTCATTCTGCTACAGAGGGGAAGATATTTGGTTTTGAAGGTATCAAACCTCATTCTTTTGAGGATCGCAATAGTGCCATTGTCCTAATGATACCAAGTTCGGAGGGTTTCAATAGGCTATAAAAAACACTTTGTGTACTAGGTTTGAGTGGGTTGATAATTGGACAAATAGAAGGTTTTTAGTGCACCAAGCATCCCATGTATCTTACTTTTGATCATCCACAAATAGATTCCAGCTCGTTTCCTTCTTGTTCTTGTGAACTTCAATCGACCACGACTCCTGAAGCTTCTTCACAATCTCCCACTTGATGATGTCTAGATATTCTTCAATAAAGGACAAATCTCCCATGGATGGTCATTCTCTCTGTTTCTACTTCTCTTTTCATTTTTGTGGGAAACAATTGGATATTGTGATACAACTTTCTGTAGCTTCAGAAGACAACGGGATCAGTTCGTCACATAGAGCCTGCATCAAGATAGTGACATGCTTTCACCATTGAGGGTTGCACTTCTTGTAGAAATTGAATTTGGCAATGAATATCTCCAATTCTTCAAGAGTTGTAGGGATTCTCAAATCTTCCATTGCTTTTTTTTTCTCTTCAACAGTGCCACTTCTTCCATTTTCAGTCTTTGTTGGTGCTCATTAATGGCAGTATATTCCCCAGCTATGCACCAAAAATATGGATTCCAAGAGGAACATTAAGAAAATGGGGAATGTATTGTAAGAAAATCTATCTTGTATCATGAACAAGCATGTTCTTCATATTTCAATGAACCACAAGAAGAAAAACATCACCAATCTTTACTTAGTATCATATAACAATTCTCCCATGGATTTATCACAACAAAACTTCAACACATTCTTTATATTCTTCACAAAAGGAACGAGATAACACAAATGAATTCTCCACTTTGAATGAAAATCATCACATATTATTCATCTTCAATAGCTTCATAGTCTTCATACTCTCTCTCATAATCTCTCACTCATAGATACATTATTTTGCATGAAAATTTGGCTATCTCTCACTCTCTATCTCTCTTACACATGATCTCTCTCAATAGTACATTGGAATAATAAATAATAATCATCCATAACCCCTCTTTGGTCATGGATACCCCTCCCAAGTGATATGTCACAAGAGCACTCTAGTGTCCTTTCATAGCTCAACAGTGTGACTGTCACTTCAAGCTTCACTTGAGTCTCCAGCAGCTACTTCTTCCACTTATTTGAGCTATTTTGCACTTGTATTTATATCTTTCAAAGAGTAAAGACTTCCCCAAGCTACACATTCATCCCATAGAACAACTACAGTGGCATACAGAATAGAAATAGAACAGAGACAGAGGCTCTACTAAAAAAACTTAATAGAGGGTCTATAGTACCATACAGAAGGTCATCAGAAAGCCTTTACCTCGACTACAACCATTCAAAACCATCAATAATCATTAAATAAGCTTCCAAACACTCTTAAACTCCATCAATCATCATTTCATCCTTTCATATAGAAAGAAAATAGAACAAAATAGAAGCTAAACATACTCAATCAAAACTAATCAAACACTTAATAGAATCTTTCACCACATCATATCTCCACTAAAAAATATCATGAGCTTCTCAAACCCAATCAACCTTATCCAAAACACTCTCAAACACTTCCAAAACAATCAACTTTCATTCAAATCATTAAAAAATCACCCTAAATCCCAACAAAAAATAGCCCAAAACACCATTATATTAACCCTCAACATCCAGACTCAAGTTTTATTTTTCGATGCACTATCTTGTGTTTGATTTTAAGTATTTGAGGCTACAAGAGCCATATTTGGTCATTTGTGTTCATGTTTTGGTTGCGTTGTGATGGAGAAACATTGAAATTTTATTGTTTTTGAGTTGTTCTTTGACAAAGTCAATTCCCTAATTAGTACTCCTTAACGTCTCATTTTCGAGTTGTAAGAGAGGTTTTTCTTTGATCACCACTCGCTAAATGTTTCTTTTTTGGTGTCCCCATTGAGAAGTACTAAATTTGACTTTGTCCTAGTTGTTTGATTTGGTTGTGATATGGATTTAGACTTCTTGTGATTGTTGATCGGTTAAGATGGCTGATGAATTTTGTGAGTTCCATAGTAACCAGAGATTGAGGATCCCCAAATATTTTTAGAAAAAATAGAGCTATGTTGTTTAATCCAAAGAGAGTAATGTGCCCTGAGGATAAACTTTAGATATTTAGGTATCAATTGTAGGGAGAAGCATGAAACTAGTTAGTTGACTTTGAGAGAAGCCTGAAATTTAAAATACAAAAACTGGACTATGAAAGCACTAGAACTACATTTCTATCTAGATTTAAAAAAAGAGAAAGTCAGAGTGAGATTTGGCAAAAATAGAAACTTGTGTGCAAAAAAAGGATCACTGTGTTGAGGACTTTGCTAATGAGTTTGAAAGGTTGTGGGAACGATGGAGTTTGGCATTGCTAGAAGGTGAGAGAGCCCCATGTATGTTGAAAATATTATATTTTGTAAATGGGTTAAAGTCAAAAGACTGGAGAATCAAAATAGAGGTTAAAAACCCTAAGACATTTGAGGAAGCAATGAAGATAGCAAAATATCAATAGAAGAAGATCAAAAGAGAAAAAGAATTAGGATTAACCTTGGGTTTTGAGGAACCACAGGAGAGGTTGAGTTCAATGCGAGTTGAGAGAAAAGTCTTTGAGAAGAAAAGAGTTAGTAATGCCTATCCTAAGAGAGGTATACTATATTCTATGTTTAGGAGAGATGAGTTGAATTATGAGGAATTATTCGAAGTATGTGAGGAGAAAATTCCTAGTTTGGTTGAGGAAAAAAATACTTTTTTGATTGATTGGAGTGACGAATCTAGGAGTGTGAACTCATATCCTTTGACCACTGATAATTCTAGTCAAGTGATTAGCGACTTATTTGAAGAGGAGAAATCTACTAGCATTACTTTGGAGCTTGAGGGCTATGAAGGTGAGTTTCTGATAGACAGAGATGAATTGGAGATAGAGCTAAGTTTTAAGAAGATAGGGAGAGACCAGGTTGTTTGAAGAGCCAAGATATTTCATGTTTTTTGGGGAAATATGAGAGTGGACAAAGTTTTGATATTCTTGATGAGGAAACTAGAGATGATAGTTTTGATAGTCTTGGAAGTATATGAAGAGAGCTATGGTAACTTAGAAGGTGAGCTTATTTTCCTTGACAGTAGTGAGAGAAAAGATGGACTCGAATGTCTAAGAGAAGAATAGAAAATTGAGGAGGATTCTTTGGCTTTTTTAGAAGATAATGAGGGGCAGGGCTTAGAAATTGGAAGATGTAATGATGAAGTTGAGGGTTCAGATGTGTTGCCTGATGATATGGTTGAGTATGGTAGTGAGTTTCTAGATGTTGATGTTGATCAAGATAGTATTGATGTTATGGATATTCTGACTCTAGTTGTGGTAGTGTTGTTATTTGTGACTCTGATGAGTCTTGTGAGTTGGTTGATGATGGTGAGACTAGCCCTGGAGAGGCTTTTGTTTGTGAAGTTGCTGATGTTGTTTTGAGTAGACCTAACCTCATGCTTCTTGATAGTTGTGTGGATGACTCTATGGTTGATTTAGGAAACATTGAAGAAGAGAAAACTTCATCTAATAATCTTTCAGTTTCTTTGAGTTCTCCAAGAGTTTTTTATGATGTTACTGATGATTCTGATTGGGATTTAGAGGATCCCAAGAGTGACACTAATGGGAATGTGAAAGAAATTTTGAGTAAGGCTTTGAAAAGATTTGAAATTTTGAGGGAGGAGAGGTTTAAAACTAGCGAAATGGAGTTGGAAGGTGATTGTGAGGTGATAATTGAGTATTTGGGAGTTAAGGAGCATTTGGCTGAGGTTATTGACCCAAACTTATTGCATTGTGAAGATGTTGTAGACATGGAAGCTTCTTCATTTTCTTGTGAAGTTTCTAGTCAGATTATTCATAAGGATACTATGGAAGGTGTTTACCACTCTTTGCCTGTGAAAGACTCAATGGAGTCATGTATTGTTAATGAGTTAAGTGGTGTGGTTGGGTGTCCTAGAATGACCCCATGTGTTGATGTATTTGGTTGTTGTGGAGTTATGAGTCCGGAGTTGGCTCCTTTTGATGTTGTGTATGATTTGGATATTGAGGTGGGAGAACCTTGCATAGTATCTTTTGAAGACGTTGTTCATGATTGCATAGATAATCTGTGGATGAGTTAGAGTCGAGCAACAAAGAAAGGGTCAAAACTTTATCTAGAAACTCTAGAAGTAACATGTTTTCTCCTAGGGTGGATGGGCATGATTTGAAAATTTTGGAGGACGATGTATTTTCCTTGGATGGTGAGGATTCCCTTGAAACATTTAGATCGGAAAGTTTTGGTGATTTTAATGAGAATTTCATGGATAGTTTTTGTTTACCTGTAAAGGAGTTGTTTGAGAAAAATATGCCATTGGTTTTCTTGAATTTTGAGTTTGAGAAGCTTGTGGATAGATTGCTGGACCGGATTCTTGATTGGCTCATAAATATTGCATCATTTTATGAAAGAAATTGTTGCACATGAATACTTGCAAACTAGGGGGATGGTCAAATATGTCAAGTATTTTTGTGAAAACTAAAAACCCATAGAAAAACAATAGATAGGTTGATTATTTTCTAGCTTACTTGTTTGCGTGGATATTTGTTTTGTCATCTCATAGTTGGATTTTTTGTGTTTATCTAGGCTAGAAATTGTTTTTTGTTATTTTGTTTAGATTTTTTGAGTGTGGAAACTTGATAGCCTTGGTCGAGATTGGAGTTTTTTTTATGGGTTGGAGCTGGAGATTGTTGGTAGTTTCTAAACATATTGAAACAAGTATCATTTCTTGCCGAGACTCTTGCACATCATAGGATTATGGGTTCACAAGCACTTCACATTGTACTAGTTGATTACACTGTACTTAGGAGTATTCTCCTAGTTTTTGGAGCCCCAAGAGAGACATCAAGGAAAAGGGGATTCTACTACAAGAAAATCTATCTTGTAACATCAACAAGCTTTTATTTCATTCTTTTGATAACCAAAACAAAGAAAACAACAAATCTTCACGTAGCAGCATAGTAAATATCTCCCACGGATTTGATACAATCAACCATAATCTTCAACATCTTCATAGAATCCTTCAATATAACAAATAGCATAAAGGAATACACCATTTTTTGAATGGAAATCAATCACATATTATTCATCTTCAATGTCTTCATAATTCTCTCTCTCAATCTCTCATATATAGTTACATTGTTTTGATAGAATTCACTATCTCTAGCTCTCTCTCTCTCTCTCTATCAATAGTACATTATATCCTCACTACAATACTCTCATAATAACTCTCAATAATCCTTCTTAGGTCATGGATGAACCTCCCAAGATGTATGTCTGATATGAAGAGACACCAGAGCCACTACAGTGTCTCTTCACAGCTCACTACTGTCACTGTCACTTCAATCTTCTCTTCAGTCTTCAGCAGTTGCTTCTTCCATTTGTTTTAGCTCTTTTGAACTTAGATTCATCCTTTTCAAAAGTTAGAAAAAATTTCCAAAGTCACACAGACATTCTACAGAACACTTACAGAAGGTCTACAGAACAGTACAGTACAGTACCAGAGCAACTACAGAATAGTTACAGAGCAGAGATAGAGCAGATACATAGGCTCTACAGAAGGCCTACAGAGGGTTACAAAAGGTCATCAGAACCTCATAACTCATACTCAAACCATTCCAAAATATCCAAAACTATTCAATAAGCTTCCAAAAGACCTCAATCTTCATTAATCATCAATCCATGCTTCATATAGAAGAAAATCAGAATAAAACAGAAGCTATACAAAACCAATCAAAACCTCAACAGAACCTATCAGAACATCACAGAGCTTCATATCTTCACTAAGAATCATCATGATCTTCCAAAACATAATCAATATCATTCAAAACACTCTCAAACACTTCCATTAACAACCATACATCACTCTAAATCCATCAAAAATCAATCATTCAAACCTCAAAAACAACAAAAATCAGTCAAAAATTCAGTCTTTTTCCACTTTCAACATATCCCCATACTAAGCATCCTCGCGACCTAAGGAAAAGAAGAATATAAGTTCACTAAAGAGCTCAATTTTATCTTCCGTAGTATCTTCAATAATCTCTTCAAACCACAACCCCAACTTATTACCTGTATCTGATTTAAAAAAAGTACTAAAGGAAAACTTTGTTATTCATTAACTCATTTGATAATCAATTGGAAGTCATAACAAATTTGTAAATATAAGAGGTTCTTCTTCAGCTTTCCACCATAGGTGTCCATCCATCAATAACAATTTGAAAAGAGCTCTCGAATAAATTATTCGCAATCAGCATGAACTCATCACATATAATTATTACAACACACACACAAACACTAACACAACCATCTGAATGACACCTCCAAAAAGAGATATATATCATTAATAATAATCCACAATACATTGCAAAGGCATCAATGAAGGTGATCCCTTTTGAAGGCTTAGCGGTTTCGAAAACGAGCCATGGAAAAGTACTCATCCACAAATGTCTTTGGAGGATTTTGAAAGAACTGTAGGGAGCACATCCTTTCTAGCAAAACAAGGTATCTGCTATTAGACATAGGGCATGAAAATAGAGGACATCCAACTGTTGGGAATCAATGTTCACATTGACATTCATACAAAGCTTTGGAATGGCCTTTTGATCATTATGGGATTGCCTATGCATATATGCTAGATACCAAGCAAAATGAGTTGTCAATCTCATTGAAGCATCAAGAGATTGTGAATATTGGTGAGCAAAATGAAGGTAATTCTTGTATGCTTGACTAGCAGTTTTCCAATCCCCTGGAATTATTGGCCAGTTTATTTAGGGTCCTATGAGAGAATCAGTCGAGCTCTATCCTCTTCTTCTTGAAATCTGCTGATCAAATCCATCGTACTCACTAACCAACTGAGGGGGTTGAGAAATAGAAGTGGCAGGAGATGGAAGTGGAATAAGTAAAAGTGGATGAAGAGATGGGTAGGAAAAATCATAAAAGGAGGAATAAGATAAAGAAGGAGTGGCTGAAATTTTAAGTGAATCAGTTAGGAAAGGTGTCAATTGATAAATAGGAAAAGTAGAAGGTATATGGATAGATGGTGAAGGGCATGGTGGAGAAGGGGAAAAAACTCTATCTTCGATAAAAGAACAATAGGTAAATATAGGAATTTGAGGAAAACCCTGAGGTTGGAAAAGAAGAGGTAAGATTGCTACTAAATTGGTTTGATAAAGGGAAAGATAAGTATCATAGCGATGGGCCATTTGCTGGTAGTACAATAGGCTAGGAACAGAGGGACCTAAGATCGATCTTCTCTTATAGGTATAAAAAAAGGATGAATCAAATGGATGGTTTTTGGAAAGGTAAGCTAAGAGATCCACCCTTAGTTGGTTAGTGCTCTGTACATAAGTAGAAGCTGTATTCTGACGTTGATTCAGGACCATAGAATCAATCATTGAGTGCCATGAATTGTCAGGGCAAGTAGCCACTTTTGAATATTAACACTAGAACATGTCTACTATCCGCAACTCCAAATAGTTGACATACAAAACAGCTTGCAAAACCACATCCCCCACATACCACGCCATATCTACATCATCTGAAATTAACATATCACCTCGTAGATACATGTAAGATAGCAACATGCTATCCGTCGTTCACAGAATCTTCAAACACCATACGGACCACTTCTGTTAGCAACTCAGGAGACCAAGCCCCACTCCAACCATCCTCTAGAAGAGGAAGATCCATCGTTGAAAGCTTAATATAGAAGGCCAACTTCTGTAACTGATAGTGGACAAAGAAAGAATGGTCCGGAGGAACATACTCCTGAAAGTGCTCAAATGTAGACCATAATAAATCCATCTTGGACTGCAATCTTTCCACTTTATCTTGAAACAAGGGACACAATGTGGCCTGTCTCTGGAGAACTGCCAAGTCCTGCTTAGAGATAGAAGGAATAATAGGAACATTGCAGCTTGGAGGAACGGACCTCTAACTGAGCTTCTGTTCCTAGAGATAGAAGGAATAATAGGAACATTGCAGCTTGTGATTCCACTGTATTATGAGCAGTCTGTAAGGCTGACAATTTTGCAACTAAAACAGTCTGAAACTCTTGAGCTCCTTTGGACATCCTCTCTTTCTCCTCTAAAACTCTAGTGACCTCTGACTGAGCTTCTGTTAACTGAATCTTCAAAGAAGATATTTCTTATCTCTGGGTCTCAATCATTTGTGTTTGCTGCTCCATATACTTAAATAGATCTGCAAGAGTTTCTTTAGCAGAGGCTAACTCTGTGGTTACCTTATGCAAACAACTGGTCTTTGGACTACATCAGTTCTTCGTAGAAAGAAGCATACAGCTGTTGAACACAAGGTGTCACTGAAAGTTCAATGGAACTCTGGATGTCATTACAAAGGAATGGAATAGCATCTCCTGATACTAAACTGTTCAGTGAAGGGACTGATATCTCCAGAGAACCTTCTCTATGTGCCCTGAACAAATTGTTACATGTGAGGTAAGTAGGGAGGTCATTGCCAGATGTAGCAAGAATTGTGACTGAAGGAAGAACCGAGGGAGTTTTATCTGCCACATGCTTCAAACACTTCCGCTGAATGACCAGTGAAGGAGGAAAATCAAGATCCTCTATGTCAATAGGTTCTGACTCTTCTGAAGGTGGTAGGGGAGGTACTGGATCAAATGGAGAAGGTGGTAGCACTCCCTTCTTAAAACCTGAGTATGTCAAGAAAGCATATAGGTAGGAACCATAAGTGACATTTGTGACATTTCCTCTGGTTACTTTGACAAAATGTTGGTCCATCTTTGTAAGTATGTAAGTACTCCAATCAATAGCCACCCCTTTTAACACCATCCTGGAAGCTGTGAAGAGTTCTTTGGACAAGTAATGGGATGGTGTTTTATGGGATGGTATTTTGGCAGGCATAAACTTGTCTTGGAGGAACTGGCAGACTAACTTCCAAAGAGAATCAATGATCATGGAAAAAGATACTCCTGAAGTATTTATCACTTTCTTAACATCCAAAAACTTGGTCTGCTTCTGTAACAGCTTGAAAATTTCATCATTGGAGAATAATTATCTAGCTATAACAAAGGGCTCTCCTTTGTAGGGAAGAGACAAAGCCTTTCCTAACCCTCGAGGTGTCAATACCATGGAAGCACCATGAACTAGGCCCGACTTCTTGCTATATGATGCAAGAAACTCATCATACAAGGATGGATCATCTGGAATCAATGGGAATGAAGCAGCCACGAAAGTCGCAAATCCTGCTTTCGCTATAGGCTCAAAAGCCAATAGGGAAGAATAATCCCTACTGATCAACGGGACATACTGGATAGGAGGAGGAGCGTGAGGCGCAATTCAGATGAAAAACACACACACCACAACACAGACAATCACAAAGAATGCCTACAAAACAACCAAATAGCTATCAAAAAGAAATCAATCAAAAGAAATACACACACACATACGTAACTAACCAATTTACCATCCCAAACCATCCACATCCTAGAAAAAATTCGGCATGACCTCTACACATATGCGACCGAAAACTTCATGCGATGCAACAAGCAGGCACCCAAAACCCCGTATCAAGCACAAAAGAAGAAAGAAAAACTTCAAACCGTACCCATAATTGTAGCACATAAGCAAACCATAATACCATAAAAATCTAATCAGGACCTGACCATAACTTTGACCAACAATTTCAGCTAAGAGGACTTTACACGCCCATCCCACGAAGCATGTTTATTAAAAGGGAAAAAAAGTGCAGTGAGGGGAAATGGTTTTAATGAAGTGTTCATTTTAAGAAATTATTAACAATAGGTGACATTTTATTAGATTATAAACCTTAATAAGAAAACGGCGGTTCCTTCTTAAAATTTTAATTACAATTTATTAGGGTGAAGCGGTGCTTTAACGAAACCCGGACTGCAATTTCCACACTGGGGTCTCTAAATGCAAATTCATTAATTAGAAATTAATAGTGATGTGGAGCATTTTTTTACCAACGCGTGCTTTTTTGTGACGACTGGTTCATTTTTATTAACAATTAAGGTGCCTCTGAAGTGCACGTAGCACGTGCAAAGTGAACGGCTAGTTGATTTTAATTATTAAAAAATTGTGTGTTTAGCGCAAGCGCACGTGAAAAAGTGGGTAAATATAGTTCATTTTAGCAATTAATTATGGTTAAGAAATTATAAAAATAAATAAAGCTCAAAAATAAATACCTGGTAGGGGTGTGTATGCAAAAGACTGAAGGCGCATGGAGTAGTCCCAAATGCAAGGAATCTAGTTTTTTAAAAAAACACCACTAATTAGAAAAAATAAAGCACCTTAGTGTTTTTTTATTTGGATTTTATTTTTTATTTTTTATTTTATTTGTTTGTGGGTTTTTTTTAATCTTTGAATTTTAGATGTGTTTGTATTTTGTATAACGTTTAGTTTTGTTTGTTTGTTTTGTTATTGTTTTCTTTTTCTATTTTTTTAAATAATTAAATCGGGTTATAGGACACATGAATATGTTGTGAAGTGTCATGGTAAAATTTTAGCAATCCAGCAAGTGGCAATAATGTGTTGTAATTTATCCATGATTTTCCAGCTAATTTTTAGAATTTAAAATGAATTTTCATGAGGGAAAATATTAAATTTAGGGTTTTGGCTTCTAATAATATTTTGACCATTTATGGAAGAATTTTCTATTGAGAAATTAGTGGCAAAAGGAGCAAGGGGATTTGTGGCAAAAGGAGCCGGACACACGCAGTCATCCTCCGTTGTTCACACGCAGCTCGGGTACAGCCCTTTATTTTCAAACCCGCAAAATACATAAAAATACACATAAAACACATAAAAACTCCAAAAATTCATTCAAATTCATTTAAAATTCAAAAAAAAAAACAAAAAAAATTCAAATATTTTTACAATCATTTGGAATATTTTATAAAGTGGAAATTCAAGAAAATAAATTGCAAATAATTCAAAATTTGAAAATTTCTTCAAAATACATGTAAAATGAGTAAATTTTATTAAAATTTAAAAATAAATCCATTAAAATTCCCAAAAAATTCACAAATCCCCTTGCCCCTTTTGCCAATAATTTCTCAATTGAAAATGCTTTCATAAATGGCTAAACTATTATTTGAAGCCAAAAATCCTAATTTTGATACTTCACTTCATGAAAAATCCTTTTAAATTCTAAAAATTAGTTGAACAATCATGGATAAATTCAAACACGTTGTTGACACTTGTTGGAATTGTTGAAATTCTACCCTTAAATTTCACAATATATTCATGTGTCATATATCTTGATTTAATGAATTTTTATTTTTAAAAAAACAGAACAAACAAACCAAACCAAATAATATACACAATACAAACACATCTAAAATACAATTTTTTAAAAAAATCATAAACAAAAACAAACAAACAAAAACGCTAAGGTGCTTTTTTTTTCAGTGAGTTTGTCTTTTTTTACTGGATTCCTTGCATTTAGAAACTACTCCGTGCATCTTCAGTCTTTTGCATACACACCCCTACCACGTATTTATTTTTTAGCTTTATTTATTTTTATCATCCCTTAACCATAATTAATTGCTAAAATAAACTATATTCACCCACTTTTTCATGCGCGCTCGGGCTAAACACACAATTTTCTAATAATTAAAAATCAACCAGCCGTTCACTTTGCAAGTGCTACGTGCGCTTCAGAGGCACCTTAATTGTTAATAAGAAAGAGCTAGCCATCACAAAAAATCACGCGCTAGCAAAAAAGCGCTCCACATCACCATTAATTTTTAATTAATGAATTTGCATTTAGAGACCCCAGTCTGGGAACCGCAGTATGGGTTTCATTTAGGCACCGTTTCACCCTAATAATTTGTAATTAACATTTTAAGAAGGAACCGTCGTTTTTTTATTAAGGTTTATAATCTAATAAAATGTCACCCATTGTTAATAATTTCTTAAAATGAACCCTTCATTAAAACCATTTTCCCTCACTGCACTTTTGATCCTGATTAGATTTTTATGGTATTATGGTTTACTTATGTGCTACGATTACGGGTATGGTTTGAAGTATTTCTTTCTTCTTTTGTGCCTGATACGAGGTTTTGGGTGCTGCTTGTTGCATCGCATGAAGTTTTCGGTCGCATATATGTAGAGGTCATGCCGAATTTTTTCTAGGATGTGGGTTGTTTAGGGTGGTAAATTGGTTAGTTACGTCTGTGTGTGTACTTCTTTTGATTGATTTCTTTTTTATAGCTCTTTGGTTGTTTTGCAGGCATTCTTTGTGATTGTCTGTGTTTGTAGTGTGTGTTTTCCATCTGAATGGTGCCTCATGCTCCTCCTCCTATCCAATATGTCCTGTTGATCAGTAGGGATTATTCTTTCCTACTAGCTTTTGAGCCTATAGCGAAAGCAGGACTTGCGACTTTCATGGCTGCTTCATTCCCATTGATTCCAGATGATCCATCCCTGTGTGATGAGTTCCTTGCATCATACAGCAAGAAGTCGGGTCTGGTTCATGGTGCTTCCATGGTGTTGATACCCCGAGGGTTAGGAAAGGCTTTGTTTCTTCCCTACAAAGGAGAGCCCTTTGTTACAGCTAGACAATTATTCTCCAATGATGAGATTTTCAAGCTGTTATAGGAGCAGACCAAAGAGATTCTGGATGTCAAGAAAGTGATAAACACTTCACGAGTATCTTTTTCCATGATCACTGATCCTCTTTGGAAGTTATTCTGCCAGTTCCTCCAAGACACGTTTATGCATGCCAAAACATCATCCCATTATTTGTCCAAAGAACTCTTTACAGCTTCTAGGATGGTGTTAAAAGGGGTGGCCATTGATTGGAGTACTTACATGCTTAGAAAGATGGACCAACATTTTGTCAAAGTAACTAGAGGGAATGTCACAAATGTCACCTATGTTCCTACTTATATGCTTGATAAACTGGCCAATAATTCCAGGGGATTGGATGACTGCTAGTCAAGCATACCAGAACTACCTTCATTTTGCTCACCAATATTCACAATCTCTAGATCCTTCAGTGAGATTGACAGCTCATTTTACTTTGTATCTAGCATATATGCATAGGCATTCCCATAATGATCAAAAGGCCATTCCAAAGCTTTGTATGAATGTCAATGTGAACATTGATTCCTAATAGTTGGATGTCCTCTATTTTCATGCCCTATGTCTAATAGCAGATACCTTGTTTTGCTAGAAAGGATATGCTACCTACAGTTCTTTTAAAATCTTCCAAAGACATTTGTGGATGAGTCATTTTCCACGGATCGTTTTCGAAACCACTAAGCCTTCAAAAGGGATCACCTTCATTGATGCCTTTGCAATGTATTGTGGATGATTCTTAATAATATATATCTCTTTTTGGAGGTGTCATTCAGATGGTTGTGTTAGTGTTTGTGTGTGTGTTGTAATAATTGTATGTGATGAGTTCGTGCTGATTGCAAATAATTTGTTCGAGAGCTCTTTTCAAATTGTTACTGATGGATGGACACTTATGGTGGAAAGCTGAAGAAGAACCTCTTATATCATTTACAAATTTGTTATGGCTTCCAATTGATTATCAGCTGAGTTAATGATTAACGAAGTTTTCCTTTAGTACTTTTTTTTCAATGAGATACAAATAATAAGTTGGGGTCGCGGTTTGGAGAGATTATTGAAGATCCTACATAAGATAAAATTGAGCTCTTTAGTGAGCTTATATTCTTCTTTTCCTTAGGTCACGACGACGCTTCCTTTCTAAGTGTGGAGATATGTTGAGAGTGGAAAAAAACTGAATTTTTGACTGATTTTTGTTGTTTTTGAGGTCTGAATGATTGATTTTTTATGGATTTAGAGGGATGTATGGTTGTTAATGGAAGTGTTTGAGAGTGTTTTGGATGATATTGATTATGTTTTGGAAGATCATGATGATTCTTAGTGAAGATATGAAGCTCTGTGATGTTCTGATAGGTTCTGTTGAGGTTCTGATTGGTTTTGTATAGCTTCTGTTTTATTCTGATTTTATTCTATATGAAGCATGGATTGATGATTGATGAAGATTGAGGTCTTTTGGAAGCTTATTGAATATTTTTTTATAGTTATGAATGGTTTAAGTATGAGTTATGAGGTTTTGATGACCTTCTGTAACCCTATGTAGACCTTCTATAGAGCCTCTGTATCTGCTCTGTCTCTGCTCTGTAGTTGTTCTGTAGCTGCTCTGGTACTATACTGTACTATTCTGTAAACCTTCTGTAAGTGTTCTGTAGAATGTATGTGTGACTTTGGAAAATTTTTCTAACTTTTGGAAAGGATGAATCTAAGTTCAAAATAGCTAAAACAAATGGAAGAAGTAGCTGCTGAAGAGACTAAAGAGAAGACGGAAGTCACAGTGACAGTAGTGAGTTGTGAAGAGACACTGTAGTGGCTCTAGTACCTCTTCATATCAGACATACCTCTTGAGAGGTGCATCCACGACCTAAGAAGGATTATTGAGAGTTATTATGAGAGTATTGTAGTGAGGATATGATGTACTATTGATAAAGAGAGAGAGAGAGAGAGAGAGAGAGCCAGAGATAGTCAATTCTATCAAAATAGTGTAACTGTATATGAGAGATTGAGAGAGAGAACTATGAAGACATTGAAGATGAATAATATGTGATTGATTTTCATTCAAAAGATGGAGTATTCATTTATGTTATTTGTTATATTGAAGGATTCTAGGAAGATGTTTAAGATTATGGTTGATTCTATCAAATCCGTGGGAGATATTTACTATGTTGCTGCGTGAAGATTTGTTGTTTTCTTTGTTTTGGTTAACAAAAGAATGAAATAAAAGATTTTTGATGTTACAAGATAGATTTTCTACAGTAGAATCCCCTTTTCCTTGGTGTCTCTCTTGTGGCTCCATGTTTTTGGAAAAAGACTGAATTTTTGTATTGAAAGCATGCCATAAAGAACCATGTGGTGGACACTTCGTGGGAGAAGCGACAGCTCTGTTGGCGGGATATTGGTGGTCGACCCTCCACAAGGATGCATATGACTACTGCAAGAGATGTGATGCTTTTTAGCAATGGGAAAACCCACTAAAATAAGTGCCATGCCACTGCAACCTATTCTTTCCCTAAAGCCCTTCGAGAAGTGGGGGATTGATTTTGTGGGTCCCATTGATCCACCTACCAGATGTAAGCAAAACAGATACATCTTTGTGTGTACGGATTATGTCACAAAGTGGTTGAAGCTAAAGCGCTAAAGCGAGATGATGGTAACAACGTAGCCATGTTCATGTACGAGAATATTATCACTCGTTAGTACATCATCTCCTCACTACAATACTCTCATATTAACTCTCAATAATCCTTCTTAGGTCGTAGATGCACCTCCTAAGAGGTATGTCTGATATAAAGAGGCACCAAAGCCACTACAGTGTCTCTTCATAGCTCACTACTGTCACTGTCACTTCAGTCTTCTCTTCAGTCTTCAGCAGCTACTTCTTCCATTTGTTTTAGCTCTTTTGAACTTAGATTCATCCTTTCCAAAAGTTAGAAAACTTTACCAAAGTTACACATACATTCTACAGAACACTTACAGAAGGTCTACAGAACAGTACAATACAATACCAGAGCAGCTACAAAACAGTTACAGAGCAAAGACAGAGTAGATATAGAGGCTCTACAGAAGGTCTACAGAGAGTTACAGAAGGTCATTAGAACCTTATAACTCATACTCAAACCATTCCAAACTATAAAAAACTATTCAATAAGCTTCCAAAAGATCTCAATCTTCATCAATCATCAATCCATGCTTCATACAGAAGAAAATTAGAACAAAACAAAAGCTATACAGAACCAATCAGAACCTCAACAGAACCTATCAGATAATCACAGAGCTTCATATCTTCACTAAGAATCATCATGATCTTCCAAAATATAATCAATATAATCCAAAACTCTCTCAAACACTTCCATTAACAACCATACATCACTCTAAATCCATAAAAAATCAATCATTCAGACCTCAAAAACAATATCCCCTACAACATATCTTCGCAATACTTCATCTTTGCCTCTCGTGTACAGTGCACCGCCTAGCAAAGTTTAGGGGATTGATTCTAACATAAGCTTCTTCTTCTCACGCCTTGAGATGCCAGGAGGATACTATTGAGTTTCTAGGAGGTTGGCTATGTCTGCATACCATGGAGTAACTATTTCAACTAGAAACAAGGAAGCATCAGGGAGGTCTAGATCCTCCTATTCCTCTTTCTCTGTTTGAGGGATCCGTGATAGATGAGCTTGGACATGGAAACGGCCAGGCTTAGTGACCACTTCAAAATCAAACTCCTGGAATAGGAGCAACCACCTCATCAATTGTCCTTTAACATCTGCTTTGTTCATCGGGAAGGAGAAGGCTTCATGATCCACGTAGAACTTGAAATGCATTGACAATAGATAGTGTCTAAACTTCTCTAGTGCAAACACCATTGCCAAGCACTCAAGCTCTATCACTGTGTAGTTTCGTTCCCTATCAGTGACCTTTTGGCTTGCATAATATATCGGTTGATCTAATTTAGAGGGGCCCTTTTGACATAGGACAGCACCTAGCCCTTCGGCTGATGCATCTGTATGCACATGAAACTCCTCCGTCCAGTCAGGAGGTTGCAAAATAGGTGCTTGGATAAGGCACTATTTTAGGGTATTAAAGAATTCTTCACAGTCATCAGTCCAAAGGAAATCCGCATCTTTCCTTAGGAGCTTGTGTAGAGGGGCTGCCTTGGTTGCAAAATGTGCAATAAATCTTCTATAGTAGCCCACATGGCCAAGAAATCCTCTCAATTGCTTGAGGTTTGTTGGTGCTATCAAAGCGGCAATCTTCTCAATCTTTGCCGAGTCTGTTGCAATCCCTTGTGCAGAGACAATATGGCCTAGAAGAACTCTTGATGAGACTCCAAAGACACATTTTTTGGGGTTGAGAGAAATCCCATACTCTCGGCATCTGTCAAAACATTGCTCTAGGTGTCCCCAGTGCTCACGGATCAAACTATAAACACGGAAGTCATCAAGATACACCTCAATGAAATCATGCAAATGATTCTGGAAGGCAGCCATCATTACTCGTTAGAAGGTGGCAGGAGTATTACAGAGCCCAAATGGCATCACTATATAGGCATAGGTCCCCCATTCTGTGATGAAGGTTGTTTTGGATTGGTCCTCTTCTGCGATTTGGACTTGGTTATATCCATTGAATCCATCCAAGAGGGAATACAACTCATGGCCTGCCACTGTGTCCAATAGTTGGTCTGTAAAAGGGATAGGGAAATGATTCTTCTTCGTCTTCGAATTGAGCTTTCGAAAGTCGACACATATTCAAAGTTTCCCGTTTTTCTTGGGTACTACCACAATGGGTGAAACCCATTCACTGTTAGCCACGGAATAAATGAACTCGGCTTCAAGAAGTTTCAATAATTCAGCCTTCACCAAAGCAAAATAATCAGGATTCATACACCTTTGTCTTTGCCTTACAGGTTTGGAATCAGGCTCTAGGTCAATGTGATGTTGACATACTATGGAATCAATCCCCTTTAGATCTTTATATGATCAAGCAAACACGTCTAAGTTCTCTTTGAGTAGGTCTCGTAGGACCACTAGTTCTTCTTCTGGAAGATTGGGGCCCACTTTCAGATGACGTTTGGTATCGTCAGTATCCAAGAACGTTACTGGTCTTTCACCTTCCACTTCGCGGATGAATGTCCCACAGATTGCTTCTGGATAGAAGTCTAACTCTTTCAAGAGAGTAGTATCCTCATCTAATGTTCTACTAGAACCAGTGTCCTCCTTCTGAACAGATGACTCATTTTTTTGTTGAGGTTACTGGAAGGGTATCAAAGCTTTGTTTACTTCTGTGTGAGTGGTAATTTCTTCTGGACTTAGGTATTCATCTTCAGAGGATGCATCCAGGAATGTCACATAGCACGGACCTTCTAGAGGCCGAGGCTTTGATAGCTCTGGCTTCTGTTGGTAGGGGGCATGATCATCATCTTTTCTCTGGACTGAACGGTCAGGGCAACAAGAGCCACTGGTGAACTTAATTTTTATGCTTTTAATCCATTGCTTATATATATTTTTCATACTTTTTGGTCCATTGGCCAACCCAAATGGAACCATGGTTATTCCATACAGCACCCTGAGATCTTCGGCCTCTGAGGTCTCTGTAGGGACATCAACAAGATCATCCTCTTTCAGAGGAAATTCTTCATCTGCACTTTTATAACCTGCTTCACTTTCTCTCTCATCATTTTTATCCTCTTTCTTTGAAGGCTCTGTCTCTGCTTCTGTAGAGGCTTTGTAAGAGAAAAACAGATCTTATGCCTCTACATCTGCTTCTACTTCTGTCACAGCTTTTGACTCTGCTTATGCCTCTGTCTCTGGCTATGTGTCTATTACTGTCTTTGTATCCGCTCTGTCTCTGTTCTACCTCTGCTCTATGTCTGTATCTCTTACTGCTCTGTATCTGTTCTGCCTTTGCTCTGTCTCTGCGAGACTGTCATGTAATAGGGACAACAGTACATCCATGCTTCTATTTCACTGTCAGAGGTGACTTCAAAAGTTAACTCTAGTTGAGGCAGGAGGTATTATCCCATGGACAAGGATTTTGCTTCCCTTGGTAGTTGGCTTACAGTGCCCACTGCTAGGGACTGTGCCTCTGTTTTCTTGGGAAAGATCTACTTAACAGCCTCTTCGTCTCTTGTTGTACCATCTGTTACCTCGTTGGAGAAGTCAGTTATTTTTACACCACTTTGTTGGGTCCTCTGCCTAGGGTTAGGGTTCCTTTGAACCAATCCATCCTGGCTCTTGCTTCAAAAAGCCAAGGTCTTCCCAACAGCAGAGGGTATGAGGTCCCATAAGAATTTGGTTTAACCACCAAATATATCAGCCAATAATCTCTTCCTGCAAGGGTTGTTTTGACGTATGGGAGGATGCCCAACGGTTTAATTGTGCTTTGGTCAGCCAATCTGATAAGCCACTGTGTAGGCTGCAATCAATGCATCTGAGATGAAGCATCCTTCTATCCATGAACTAATATCTGGGATTCCAAGATCTAGGAAGGCATTAGCCACATCTACTTCCTTTACAGGCTCTAGGGCTCTGTTAATCTTAGTCACTATTGAAGGAACAATCCTTAGTCCACGTTTTCTTGTCAAGATGCTTTTGAATTTCTTTCGCCAACTAGGAGACAGCATCAACAACTGTCAGAATGTTAAGTTTGGTTTAAAAGTGTCTAATTCTTTGACCAAGTCATAATCTTTGATAGGATCCACAAGCTTCTCCAACCGGCTAGGGAATGGGGCTACACCCATTTTCATCTTTCTTTTTTCTTCTAATAATTGCAGTATCAGCACTTCTTCTATTTCTGGAAGTGCTTCTGTATCATCTATCTTCTGGACCTCTGGTCCTATTTCTGGGACTATCTCTATGATGCTCTGTGGCACTACAGTGCTCTGTACTGCACTTTTCTGTTCTGTACTGCTCTATCCCTCTGTTGGCAGGTTGAACTTCATAGTCTTAGCAGGAGAGTTATTTTCATTCTAAACAACTGGTTCCTTCTTCTTGGCGCACGTGACAGCGGCAACTTCCAACTCTACCAAATTGGAGGAAGGCTCTTGTACCTTCTGTTGGCTATCACTGTCATTGGCCTTTACAAGGGCTGGGCTTGGACAATCCTTTGCAATGTGGCCTTCTCCTTTGCATCAGCTGCATAAGGGCTTGTAATCCACAGATCGTCTAGGGTTTGGACAATTCGGGGAGATATGACTCTTTTCTCCACACCTGTAACATTCCACTTCTGATCTCTGACCACAGCCAAACTGTCGTCCTCTGTAACTTTGAGAGAGAAACCTCATTGGACCAAAATTAGGACCAAATTCTCTAGGCTTTGGTCCAATATCTTGTGTTGTCATTTTGGATTCCAGCAAGTTGAATCGTGCATTTTCATCCTTCTATCTTTGTTTGTGCATCTCTTTCAGAGAGCAAATATCCTCTGTATGGTTCTTCCGTAAACAGTAGGAAGAGAAGGCTCCAGGAATGGTTGGTTTTCGGGTACATTCACTAGCTAAATGTTTGGCTTGATGACACTTTCTGCCCCATGTATTAGAGCACATCACATCTCTTCCAGCTCCCACAAGAGTGGATATATTGACAGTATTCACCTTCAGCATCTGTAACTTCTCTGTAATCACATCCAGAAGCTCTTTCTTAATACTTGCAATTGAGTTGGATAAGTAGTCCGTCAGATTTTCACCTCCTGAAGTACTTGTAGGAGGGTTTTGGGAAGCTTCTGTAATTACTACATACACTGGTTAGGTCGATCCAGAGGGTCCTCTGTTCTGGCTCTGATTCAGAGCTCCTGCTGAGACTTGGGGTTGTTGATCCCAGTTGTAGGACTCCATTGTTGTTGAGTTGCCATTGGAGGAACTGTTTGAGGCCACTGTTGTTGTGGTTGAACCATCATTTGAGGCACTGCCGTTTGTGGTGACCATAGTGGATTATGTGCATTATACTGCGGCACTATTTGTATCTGGGGATAGGGGTAGGGAACTGTCCCTGGAACTGCATTTGGTGGGTATACCATTCGTGGCATGGGAGGAGGTAAAACTCCTCTTCCTAGAGTCATTGGCAGCCTTGCTTCAACTTCATCATACAATCTTGCACCTTCCACTGCAGCTTGCAGATTGACTGGTCTTCTCAATTCCACGAACTTGCAAACTTCTGGTTGTAGGCCTCTGAGAAACACTCCTTTCTAGATACCTTTGTCCAAATGATGGTTAGTCCATCTCTTCAGGATGGATTCCATTCGCGAGACGTAAGCTTCTACTCTTTCTCCAGTGGACTGACTTAGGTTCATGAACTCCTCTCACATCCGCTCTTCAAAACCTTCATGCCTGAATTTAGTGAGGAAGGCCAACTTCAGGTCTCATGTGCCAAAAGTTCCTGCTACTTGTCTCTCATACCACTGAAATGCCACGCCCTTGAAAGTGGCGGGGAATATCGCTAACCAATGCTCAGGGGTTCTGGCATTGTTACCCACACATGCTACCATAAATTCTGCTACATGAAGATCAGGGTCTTCATTGTACTTTCCCTTAAAAACTGGCAATGGGACTACATTTGTTGGTCTGTTATCAATATTTCCAGGACGAATGTGACTAGGAAGGGAACCTTAAGTTGCTATGGGGACTTCTGTAAAGAGTGCTTTTAGGGCGTCAAAGGAAGCTTCTGCTGCGAGCTCCTTCTCAGCTTTGATTTTTGCCTTCTCTCTTCTCACGTACCTCTAGACTCATTCTAATGCTTGCCTCTTGATTGCGTCATTCATCAGGGGGTTGGCTCCAACCAATTGGCCTGTACTCAACAGGATAGTATCAAAGAGGGCTTCAGTCTCTGGGGGATTCTCTAGCCAACATCTCCTCTACTTCCTTCTTTTCAACATCTCTAAATTTGGCTTTCAAACCACTACAGAGGTGGAAATATTCCGTTCTGAAAGTATCAAAACTCATTCTTCTTAGGATTGTTGTTGTATCATTATAATAAAGCCAGCTTCTGAGGGTTTCAACAGTGTATGTTGTGAAAAACACTCTATCTACCAACTTCCAGTGGGTTGCTAATTGGACAAACATAAGATTATCAGTGCACCAAGCATCCCATGTATCTTGCTGTTGAGCATCCACGAACAAATTCCAACTCTTTTCCTTCTTGTTTTTGTGAACCTCCACAGACCACGACTCCTCAAGCTTCTTCACAATCTCCCACTTGATGATATTTGGAAACTTCTCAATGAATGCCAAATCTTCCATGGATGGTCATTCTCTCTATTTCTGCTCTTCAGTTTGTTCCCAAACAGTTTGCCATGAAGATGCAAGTTTCTGCTGCTTCAACAGGAAGAGGAAACAGTCCACCACATAAAGCATGCATCATGATGGTGATATGTTTCCGCCATTGTGGGATGAACTTCTTGTGAAAAGTGGTTTTGATGATAAGAATCTCCAACTTTTCACTGGAAAAAGGAACTTTGCAAGCATCGATTGAATTTTTCTCTTCTTGGTAATGCCATTTCCTTCATTTTCAGTCTCTTTTGATGCTTGTTGATGGCAAGTTTCCCCAGCATGGAGCCCCAAGAGAGACACCAAGGAAAAAGGGATTCTACTGCAAGAAAATCTATCTTGTAACATTAACAAGCTTTTATTTCATTCTTTTGATAACCAAAACAAAGAAAACAACAAATTTTCACGTAGCATCATAGTAAATATCTCCCACGGATTTGATAGAAACAACCATAATCTTCAACATCTTCATAGAATCCTTCAATATAACAAAGAACATAAAGGAATACACCATCTTTTGAATGGAAATCAATCACATAGTATTCATCTTCAATGTCTTCATAGTTCTCTTTCTCAATCTCTCATATACAATTACACTATTTTGATAGAATTCACTATCTCTAGCTCTCTCTCTTTCTCTCTCTATCAATAGTACATCATATCCTCACTACAATACTCCCATAATAACTCTCAATAATCCTTCTTAGGTCGTGGATGAACCTCCCAAGAGGTATGTCTGATATGAAGAGACACTAGAGCCACTACACTGTCTCTTCACAGATCACTACTGTCAGTGTCACTTCAGTCTTCTCTTCAATCTTCAGCAGCTGCTTCTTCCATTTGTTTTAGCTCTTTTGAACTTAGATTCATCCTTTCCAAAAGTTAGAAAACTTTCCCAAAGTCACACATACATTCTACAGAACACTTATAGAAAGTCTACAGAACAGTACAGTACAGTACCAGAACAGATACAGAACAGTTACAGAGCAGAGACAGAGCAGATACAGAGGCTCTATAGAAGGTCTACAGAGGGTTACAGAAGGTCATCAGAACCTCATATCATACTCAAACCATTCCAAACTATCAAAAACTATTCAATAAGCTTCCAAAAGACCTCAATCTTCATCAATCATCAATCCATGCTTCATACAAAAGAAAATTAGAACAAAACAAAAGCTATACAGAAGGTATACATAACCAATCAGAACATCACAAAGCTTCATATCTTCACTAAGAATCATCATGATCTTCCAAAACATAATCAATATCATCCAAAACACTCTCAAACACTTCCATTAACAACCATACATCACTCTAAATCCATCGAAAATCAATCATTCAGACCTCAAAAACAACAAAAATCAGTCAAAAATTCAGTCTTTTTCCACTCTCGACAGTTTTATCAATTACTTCCATGTTAAGGGTTAGTAAATCTTTAGATTCCCACGTACTTGAGAGAGAACCTTTCATTATGCACACACTATTTCTTGCAAGCATGAGAGTTGGGATATTCATCACTCAAATAGCAACCACTAGTTGAGTGGGAAAGGAGATTGGGTGAGTTTGAGGGTTGTGAACGACACTGTCAGTTGAGATGGGTTGTTTTCTTTGTCAACATATTGAGGATCATAATTTTTTGAGTGATTCTGATATATTTTGGGAGGATGGAGAGGAGTACAATATTTCCTTGCTAAGAGATGAGAGGTGAGGTTAAATATTTAATCTAATCAAGGAACTTTTTTTGCATTTTGCATGATGTACGAGCACACATAGATAGGCTAGTCACTCTATTTTTCAGTGCATCCATTTTTTCGTGTGTGGAGCGTTGCTTGTTTGATTGCAAAGCATGAATTTGATGTTGCATCTCTTTTCAAATCATGTTTGATTAAGCAAGAAGTTCCATTTCAAAGCATGTTATTAGATAGGACACTTTGCATGAATAAAAAATGAAGAAAATATCAGTCTTTAAAAACTCAAGGGAGGGAGTTAACATGAGCTAGAGATATAGATCTTGAAGGAGATCTTTTCTATAAAGGTTGGAATTTGGTGGTGGTGACACTGGTTACCACATTCAAAGTTAACTTTGTGTAATTTATGCAAAGCTCTTTTGGAGGTGGATGATGATTATAATGCCAAGAAAGAGGAAGAAGCATTTTATCATGGTCATCACTTCAAAATTTAAACTAGAAGTTACAAAGCATTTGGAGTTATGTAGCTCATCACAATCCTTATCTGCATAATTAAAAATGTTGAGTGGGCTTTGAAGATTAATAGCTCAAGACATACTAGTGCTTCACTAAAAGAAGTCTTGTTATACGAAAGAAGACTATGGGTGGCAAAATAGAAGTTTCTATGGTGACTTAGACAAGACACATTGTAGCAAAGCATAGTCAAGGAGAAAGAAGCAAGAGTTGAAAGGCAAGGATAGAAGTATCTCTATTAGCAAGGTTTACTACACAAAGTAGTTCTATCGACTTGATGGATATGCACCTCGTTGAGTTTTTTTAAATCATGTAGGAGAAGGAAATGAAGCTTTGAAGCTTATTCAAGTAGCTTTGTAAGATATTCACCAAGGGACAATTCTTAAAAAGTTGAGCAAAATTTGGCAACATTGATAAGATCCTTTAGTTCCTTGATGCTATAAAGAACAAGAAGCGAAAGATGTTAGGTTTTGGGGCATCGGGTGTATAAGAGTTATTATCCTTGAGCCAAGGAAATTAGAGAGCTTGTGGAGGGGGTTTTTTCCATAGTTGGACGTAATTCTTTGATTCAAGATGTTGTAGCCTTGAAGGTGATAGTCAAGCCCATATTTTTGCACTATCTATAAAATAGAGGAGGTGGATGAGTGGCTTGAATAATATGCTCAACACTGAAGATGGTTTATTACTATAGAGGCACTTGAGAATTGTCGATATGAAGGGATGCATAAAGTCCTAGGTAAGTGCATCATGTATTTGAGTAGCCCAACGTCCACAGATCTGGTTTTCAACAATATGGATCACACTTTTGGATTCATTTTCCTTCACCATCCATGTGTGCAAGAACCATAAATCATCTCTTGGAGAACGTGATAGAGTACGTTTTGCAAACGGAGCCATGGTGGCAAGAATGAAAAAGCTACAAAGCATTATTCAAAATCTTTTAAGTTTTACAAGACTTTGCTCTCCCTATCCCTCTTGTGCACACTCTCTTGCTCTCACTCTCATATTTCAATAGGGCACGTGGGGCAACATTGGTCAAGAAGACCATTACCTTATGCTAATTTTGGCATATAGTTAGTTTATCCTTGTCTTATTTATGACTAGGCATATCCAAAGTCTTTCCAGTAGTAGACAGTATTCTTTTGCCAGCATGCTCCATATTCAAGACTATGAGGAAAACTAGAAATTGGAGTGTGGTGATTTCTAGAAGTATAGAGCTGATCATATCTAGATGTTTTACCCGCTCCCAATTGGCCATCCTCATCACTAGGAAGAGGCTTGGTTCCTAATCCATCAATATCCCAGTTTGTTGGCAAGTCGCCAATGTGATGATATTTATTCTTGAACCACCATCAAGTAGGACATTTTACATTATTTGATCATTGCACTAAATAGGAATCACAAGAATGGTTGAATCAGAGAGGGGGACCTACTACTAGGACGTGGACCTTCTAAGTTATTTCCTTTAAAGTATGGGTCATTGTGGCTGCTACTTTTGGTTCTGGCAATATTGTGCACTTAGATTGAATCATTTTCAAGAGGTGATCCTTGAAAGCTGGGACAAGATTTAGTACGTCACCTGGTGGAACAATAATATTGACATGTCCCCATCCAATTGATGCCTCGGATGAGTCCCAAATAACCAAATTTTGTGGCATGTTCCCTTCCATTGCTGCGGGTTTAATCTCCTTCTATTAACTTTCATCACCTTTGAGGTGGGCATTTGAGGTTTTACTTTGCCTCTATTTGGGGTGAACTTTTGAATTCTTCTTATAAGCTTTTTCAGTTTTGACATCTAGATTTGTGATTTTTTGCTTACTAGGTGTTAGCGAGCAGTGATCGAAGACAAGCCTCTGTCACAACCTGAAAACGAGATATTAAGGAGTACCGATTGGGGAATTGACTTTGTCAAAGAACAACTCAAGAAAAAACAATTTAAATGTTTCTCGATCACAACTCAACTAACACACGAACACGAATGACCAAACATGCCTCTTGTAGCCTCAAACACTCCAAAATCAAACAACGTGCCCCCCCCCATTGGTTGTGGAGGTAGAACCTGCGTAGAAGGCGGGTATGAAATGCATTATGGATGCAATTGCTTTCTCGCAATCAAGCTTCTATGTTATTTCATTCAAGACTTGAGTGATGCAGTATGGTCCATAGTAGTAGTGATTGAATTTGGAGCTCATATTCTTTGGAGAGACATATGTTTGGAGTTGACGAGGACCATGTCTCCTTTGGTAAAGAGTACCGCCTTATGCTTCTTGTTGGCTTGCTCCGTCATGGTGATTTTTCTCTTTTCCAAACTCTACTTAGTTGCTTCATTGCATTCTCTCCATTTGTTCAAGAATTCTTTTGCATCTTGGTCTTCAACTTTAGCAGCTCCTAACACTAAGGAAACGTGTGTGATGAGTTCTTTTCCTGTGGCTAACTCAAAGGGTGTGTAACCTATGGCAGAATGAATTGATATGTTATAGTGGGACTCGAGTACATCAAGGTACAAGGCCCAATCTTGTTGGTCCACCCAGGCATAGCTTCTAAGATAGTCTTCAATGCATTGGTTTACTCTCTCAGTTTGCCCATCTATTTCGGAGTGGAAGGAGGATGAAAATCTCAATTGTGTCTTCAAAGTCTTAAAGAGTTTCTTCCACATGTCACTCATGAATCTACCATCTCTATCTAAGTCGATGGCTAAGGGTAAGCCATGCAGCTTGAACACATGTGTGAAGAAAAGACGGGCTACCTCCTTGGCATTCAATGGTGCCTTCGTAGGTATGAAGTGAGCTTGCTTAGAGAAATAGTCCACCACTACAAAAATGATGGTGTAACCATGGAATTCTTGGAGTTCCACAATAAAATCCATGCTAATGACATCCCATTGCATGTTAGGTATTGGCGTTGGTTGAAGTAATCGTGATGGTCTGGAGCGTGGTGTCTTTATGAGTTGGCAAGTAGGACAAGTCTTGATATAGTCCATGACTTCTTCCTTCATATTTTGCCAAAAGAACTACTTCCAGAGTGCTTCAAGTTCCTTGCTTTGTCCCTTATGTCCTCCTAACTTTCCATCATACACTTTATGTAATGCGACCTTCTTCAGCACCACACTGTTGGGAATGTACAACCTCTTGCCCACAAACAGAATTCCATCCTCTAGGGTGTACATGCCATGTGGTGTTCTATCTGCTTTTCTTGGTCATGTTCCAAAGCCTCCTTTACTAACTCAAGGAAGTTGTTACTGACCACACTAACAGCTTTCAAATCAGCCTTGCAACTTAGAGCATTTGCTATCTTGTCGATGGAGCCTAGCTTGTGTTTGATCTCCAAGTCAAACTCTGCTAGGAAGTCGAGCCAACAAGCTTGTTTGGTAGACAACTTTGGTTGGGAGTGGAAGTATTTGAGTGAGATGTTGTTTGTAAAAACCACGATGTGTTTGTCTTAAACATAATGCCTCCATTTTCTAAGACTGTGAATGATTGCTAACATCTCCTTCTCATGTGTTTCTGCATCTGTGAACTTCTTGGACTCCTAAACTATGGGGTGGCCATCTTGCACCAACACTTCCCCAATGCCATAATATGATGCATCTATAAAGATTTCAAAGGACTTTGTAAAGTTGGGTACTTTGATTATGGGGGTTTGACTCACATATTTTCATCAGCTCAAAAGCGTCCTATTGCTTGCTTCCCCATGTAAAATTATCATATCCTTTAGTGAGGTGGGATAGTGGTGCGTTTATTAGGCTATAATCCTTGATGAACCTTCTACAAAACATTGTGAATCCTAGAAATTCCCAAATTTCCCTTACGATCTTTAATGTAGACCAATTCTTTACCGCTTCTACTTTCTTGGGGTCTACTTTGATACCATCCTCGCCTACGATGAAGCCTAGGAATTCTAACTCCTTCACTGTACATTTTCTGTTGTCTTAGCTTCTCAAAAACTAGGTGTAGGTGTCTTTTGTGCTCCTCTAGCGTTTTACTATATCTAGGAGATCATCTATGTAGATAATGATAAAGACATCTATTTCATACTGGAAGATTCCATCCATTAGGCCACAAAAGGTCCTTGGCCCATTACGCAATCCAAACCCTAGGACAAGCCACTCAAAGCTTCCATATCAAGTATGAAAGGCTGTTTTGGGGATGTCTTCTTCTGTTATACGAATCTGATGGGACCCTAACCTAAGGTCTATACGACTAAAGTATTTGGCTCCATGTAGTCTATCTAAGAGGTCTTCAACTAAGGGCATGGGATACTTGTTCTTGATGGTGATCTTATTGAGAGCCCTATAATCTACACATAGCCGGAGTCCCCCATCCTTCTTCTTGACAAACAGCACTAGTGTATCGAACGGGGTTTTCCTGGGTTGGATGAACCTTTGCTCTTCCAATTCATGTAATTGTTTCTTCAACTCCATGAGTTCAGTATGATTCATATGATAGGGGGCTCTAGCCGGTGGGACTGCCCTTGGGATTAGCTCAAATTTGTGGTCTACTTCTCTTTTAAGGAGTAGGCCTTTGGGTAGTTCAGTTAGCATCACATCCTCATATTCCTCAAGTATTGCTTCCACTTCTATATTACCAACTTGGGGTTTAGGCTTCTTGGTGATCTACTCAATGGACCGAATCATATATAAATACACATGTCTCCCTGCTTTACTAATTTCTCCACTTGTTTGGCCATGTTGGTCATGATGCGAGGCCTAATATGGGTAACCTGTTGAGTTGGTGCTTTGATTGGTACTCCTGGTTTGTTAGATATTGATTTCGCCATTTGGCATGAGACTCCAAGTTTGTTCTCCTTCATTTGCACTTTGATTGATGTCCTATCTAGAAGTTGCATTCTTTCACATGGTACTCTAACACCCTCTCCTTGCATATCTAGCATCATCTCATTAATTCCCTTCCCAAACATTGCAATGACATACTTGTCATAGAACTTAAGGCCTAAAATGACTTCAAAATCAACCATGGGAATGACTAAGAAGTTGAGTTTGGCCTTCAATTTCCCTGCTTCTACGTGCATTGCAAAACCTGTTTAACTTCCTTGGCTTCTCCTTGTGCAAAGGTTAAAGTTAGTCCTTCTGGGGCCTTGGACAATTTGAGTCTATGTTTGGTTGCACAATCTGGGGTGATGAAGTTATGGGTGGCTCATGTATCTACCATGATGGCTCACTCTACCTTTGAGGTATAGCTATTGGATTGTTGCTATGCGAGTCATCATGCATTAGGGAAGAGCACTAATTGTTCCCACCCTTGGGTGATCTAAGCTCTCTTCACTTCCGTTGGGGATTTCCTGGATGCGCGGAGCTTGTGACTCCTCTCCTCCATACGCACTAGTGACTACTACCTTAGACCCGCTTGATGAGGCTGTGACATCCATGGGGCATTTGTTTTGATAGTGGGGCCCCCAACACTTGAAACATCTAATCCCTATGGTTGAGACTTGGAGCCTCCACCATGATGTATTTGATTCCGCTGACCCATATGATACACTCAGGGTTGGTCTGTAGTGGTTATTTCCCAATCCCCCAACTACTCTTGGTACCAAGGCGGATTGCGATGTTGCTGGGGTTATTCTTGAGACTGGGCCGTGCACCTCCGGGAATGGGCCTCTAGGGATATTGGGCCTTAGGGTCCAAGAGTTAGTGGCGTTGATATTGAATCTGGTCTTGCTCCCTTGGGCTATTCTTCTCCCTTCTAAGTTAACTAGTCTTTCAACCACCCTCATGGCCTCGACTAAACTGATTGGTTCTTATCTCTCCAAGTCTCTTCTGGACCATTCTTGCATGCCAAATAGAAATCTATGTAACTTAGTGTCAATGTCCATGTTGGGTAGCTACAACATCAACTGCTTGTATTTGCTAACATACTTCTTCAACTTTCCTTGTGTTTGCTTGAGATTTCTCCATTCATCTCTAACTTTGAATTTCTCCATCTTTGGGATGAAGTAGTCTTTAAGTTCTTCTTGGAGTTCTTCCCACGAAAAGATAGTGCGTCCTTGCTCCTATTCCAATAGGTACCAACTAGCAGTGTCTTCTTCCAATTGGATGGTTGCCACTTCTCCCTTCCTGTCTTCAGTGATCCTAGTATACTTCAAGTACCTGTCAACTTCCGCAATCGACTTCTTTAAGATCAACCTATCTCTCTCTCCTTTGTGGGTTGGGGCATTTTGAACTTGCCATTGTGGTCTTTTGAACTCTCGCTCGCCTCATCTTTCTTATGGGTTTGTCTTTTATTTTTCTTCTTGTCCTTCATCTTACAGCCTGTTTCAACTACCTTCTCCCTTGTCTTTCCTTGTATCCTAAGCTCTCCTAGCTCTGTAACCCTACTCCACTTCTAGTTTTCTTCTCTTTTCCTCTGCTTCCTCCTCCATTTGCATGTTCCTCCAAATTGAGTCCAACAAGCCTGACATGATCTCCAATTGCCTCTCTAGGCTGGCTACTTTCTCCTTTTGAGCTACTCTCCATTCTTGACCTCGGCTCTTATTCCTCTCTTCAACTGTTGGGATGGGTACATTCTCTCTGTTGTCCTCCATGTTGTCGTGGAAAGCCGAGCCTCTACTTTTGGTGTTGTCGATGCAAGAAAGCCGCATTTCGCCTTCGGATGGTGTTTGTACTACATAGAAGCCATGTCATATCTTTAAATGTTGACTTGTATCAGGGTCGCTATGCCGAGGGTCGTCACGCGAAGGGTCCTCACAATGGGGGTCGATACAACATGGGCGACAACATGAGACATCGTGACGTGATTTCTTTGGGGCCCTAGATCTCTCCTGCTTCTGTGAGTAATTCTTTACTCCGAGCAAGAGTTACTCTAATATCAAGTGTAATACACCTGCACTCGTTCATTCACTCACATGTGAGAGGAAGGTACACTCTTGCATTATTCAACGAAAGAAACGGTACAACATAGGCACATCCCAAGTCTACACCCTCATGATGCCGCACATAAGAGGATTCACCAATAGGTATAGGGAATCACACGTAGAGTGGAAAGCAAGGCTCAAAGTCACTACAACTCCCTATATAGGCGTTTTTGGTAGCAATGCCATGGTATAGTTACAAAGCCCTCCCCTGCCCACCCCCCGCGCCCCCCCCCCCCCATCATCACACACACACCCACCCGACCTCTCCTTAATGTTTAGTATAGATAGATTGTGACAAGTGCCAAGGGCAATCTCCGATTGTCTCAATACGTTACATGATTTCTGTTCAAGAAAAAGTTGATGTTTGTCTCTAATAGTTTCCGCCTAGAAGAGATATATTGGAGTCAATCATTTGTTACTCTGTGGCTGTTAAGGGAGCACACCAAGTATATTTCTGCAAAAACAAGGCATTTGCATGGTACAGCATGATGTTTCTACTGAGGTAAGGGTTCTAGCCTTTGCGAAAGCAAGGAGGTTTAGCCTTTCAAGCTCGGTTTCCGACCCATGTGCAGACCAATCACAACTCTGTGCACAGTTTGAACCCATGACTCAAAGTAATAGCTATCTCTATCTCGAGTGCAATCAACCAGATTTTCCCTTAGTATGCATATATTTAAAGTTACTACCATGTTTTGAACCTTGAATTACGAAGCATGAATATAAATTTTGAAATGCTCATATGTAGCGGAGCAAAGGTAGCCAAAAAAACATATTGAACAGGTACAGATGTAGAAACTACTTGGCATAGGCTACCAATACATCTGCCGCACGATCTCTTGGATTTCCTTTCAAATCCTGGCTTTTGGAGCATATGAAAACATGAAACAATCATGCACATTTCATAATGAGAATACCCTCATTTAAAATGTGTGCACGCATGTACCTCTTTTCTTGTAAAGCCTCTACTCTTTAGCCATAACCGTGTGCACGCATGTACCTCTTTTCTGGTAAAGCCTCTACTCTTTAGCCATAACCGTGAGTGATAGTTCTTGTTTGATGTAGGATGTAGGGTGGGGGTTTGAGCTGATCACCTGTTATTGTGTGAAAGTGAGCAGATTCGTTTTAATGAAGCAACTTCTCAAGCTTTCAGAAACAGCACTTCGGGATCCTAAGCTACGTTAATTAGTAGCCCATTTCTCATTTGCAATAACTGAACATAAGCATGCAGAATAAAGATGCAAAGCAGGAAGTTTAGTCACCACCTAGAGCATCAAACCTCGTGGCAAAGTCACATGCTGACCAAACCCCCTCCCTCCGTCCTTATAGAGATGCCCAACTGAACACACTTAACAAATGCTCTCTACTTATTCGTCAGGGTTGCTGAAACATTCCACCTACCAGTCGCTGCATAGATGTTATACAGTAACAAGCGGGCTGCATCATTTTGAGGGTCAAGCTGAAACAGGTTATTTGCAGCTTGGTCTCCTCTCTCCACATCCAAGTACATGCGGCAAGCATTTAGGAAGCTCATCCATGCTGGCACAGTTGCTTTAGAAGGTGACTCTTTTAGTATGACCTCAATCTCATCCAGCCGTGCAGCTCGTCCAAACAGATCAATCATGCAATTACAATGTTCAGTGCTTGGTATCAGCCCATGAACTCGGTGCATGGAGACAAAGCAATCTTGAGCCTCATCCAGCAATCCTGCATGGCTGCATGATGAAAGAACAGTTAGGAAGGTGACCTCATCAGGTGTAACACCTTCTAGCTGCATCCACCGAAAGAGATGCAAAGCCCGTGTCACATGTCCATGCTGAGAGTAAGCACTGATCATTGAATTCCATGAAGCTGAAGTTTCTTTGGCCATGCACTCAAATATCCGTTCTGCATCCTCTAAGCTGCCACACTTGTTGTACATGTTGATGAGAGCTGTTACAAAAAAAGCATCTGGAATTATGTCACTGCTCAATAGGAGATGGTATATCTTGTTGCCATCTTCTAAAGCAGCTAGGTTAGCACATGCATCCAGAAGACTGACAATTGTCACATCATTTGGCATCACACCATCTAACTGCATCCTGCTGAATACAGTCAAGGCCCGCCTTTCCAGCCTATGTTGGATGTATGCTGAAATCATGGAGGTCCAGGTAACTACATTCTTCTTTGGTATTTTATCAAACATTAACTCTGCATTATTTAAGCTGCCACACTTACTATACATACTTACCAAGGCATTGCAAACACCCAGCTGCTTATCACATGCAGTCCCAACAATGCAAGCATGTAAACACATCCCTTTAGCCAAACCCCCCCGCCCAAGACAAGCAGAAAATACATTAGAATAAGCAAATTCATCTGGAATGATTCCCTCCAACGTCATTTGCTGAAAATACTGTAGGCACACATCATGATGCCCATGTTGGCAATAAGCTGAGATCAAGGAAGTCCACAGAACCACATCCTTTTCAGTAAGTTTGCTAAAAACACCTGTGGCATTGTCAAAACTGCCACACTTGCCATACATATTAATGAGGGCACCAGCCACCATAGGGTCTAACTCAAAAGCACTACCTCTAATGTAAGCATGCACTTGCTTGCCTTCATCTAGAGCTAACTCCTTAGTGCATGCTTCAAGTATGGTTACATATGTTGCCCTATCAAGGATCATGCCATTAAAGCACATCTCTTTGAATAATTTCAATGCATCCTTTCCATATCCATGTTGGGAAAAGGCTGCCAGTAAAGAATTACAAGATATAGTATCATGTTTGGGCATGTCAGCATAGATCATATTTGCTTTCGTAAAGTCCCCACACTTGCCATACATGTTTATGAGACCATTTCCTACCTCAATATCTGAATCTAATCCACTGGAAACAATCTGAGTATGTATCTGTTTGCCTTTGGTTAGATCAGCTTGACTAGCACATGCAGAAAGAATACTGACAAATGTCACATTGTTTGGAAGTACTCCTTCAACTTGCATTTGTTCAAGCAGATGGACAGCCTCTTTATGTAGCTCATGCTGCACATATGCTGAAATCAAAGTCCTCCATGACACCACATTCTGCATAGGCATCCCATGGAACACTCCTATAGCATCATGTAGGCTTCCACAATTTGCATACATGTGGATAACTGCATTTCCAACACTGACATCATGGCCAAATTCACTTCCCATTATGTAGTTGTGTACCCTCTTGCCACCAAATAAAGATGTTGGATTTGCACATGCATTGGTTAAACAAGAAAGAGTTACCTTATTTGGTATCGAACACTCCTTGAGCATGTTTTGCAGGAGTTGGATGGCAACATTGCCTTTTTCAAGTTGGATGTACGCTGCAAGCATAATATTCCATGAAACCACATCCCTTTCAGGCATACTTTCAAACATTTGGCAAGCATCATCCAAGTTGCCACATTTAACATACAAATTTACAATAGTATTAGAAACTAACACATCAGAAGTTAAGCTGCTTCCAAAGGAGCAAGAATGCAATCTCTTGCCTTCAACAAGAAGACATTCTTTGGCACATGCAGAAAGAAGGGTGATATATGTGAAGTTGGTGGGTGCCACAGCTTCCTGCTGCATGCATTGCAGAAACTGCAAGGCTTTAATACCTTGTCTAGCATGACTACATGCCGTGATCATGGAATTCCAAGCATCCGCATCATACTGTGGCATTTTCCTGAACACAGCCTGCGCTTCTTGGAGACTACACCACTTTCCATACATGTGAATGAGAAGCTTGGATAGAGACACATCCTCATCATATTTCATTCTCACAATGTGATCATGGACAGTCCTTCCTTCTGTTATGGCTCTCTCATTCGCGCAATACAATAATGTTGAAGCACAGGAAGCTATACAGGGCACCACTCCGTTGCTCTGGGATCGTGCCACACATGGGGACAGCTTGGGTGAAAACATGAGCTGAGCTAGGTTTGAGCAGAAAGACCCTGCCAAGACCACGCTGACGACGAGAGACAAGGAAAAATTAACCAGAATTATGATTGTCCTCCTTTGTAGTCCCCAGAGTATGTAACTCAAGGCTTTGATGATTCAGACCATTGCAGGCACTGGCAGGTCCTCGCCTTCTCCGTTTCCATGCTACCCTGAAGATCAGACGGGCAGGCATGGAAGTCCAGACCATGCTTGCTGCAGCGTATTTCGGAAGAACAAAGGAGAAGGCGAGAACTAACCTTCCCTTTGAAGCCTCGGTGGAGAGAAGCAATGCGGGAGCGTAATCTGAGAGTGCGTGCAGCTCGACGGACGCCATAGCTCAGCAGCGTCCGCTGTAGCGTTGTATGCTAAGAATTTAGATGCTAATAGATAGATTTGTACTAATAACTTCACGCCTTACATTATGAGTGAGTGAGATTTCCTCCACACCAAATGAACTTGCTTGAGGCGATCTAGTATCACCATTTCGAGAGGTACTTCATCGACAACCTAGAGTTCTATTTTTTGTGAAGTTGAAGTTGCAATGTACCACACTCCCATATTTTGAACTGCACCAGCTCACACGGGTTGATTTGATGTATGTTTGTCATGGACCTAAAGACCCAGTGTGACAAAGAAGACTCGAGCAAAACCACCACACCTTCGAGGCCCACTTTTGGCCACATGTCCCCATCACATGAACCCTCAAATACCCTTTGATTCCTAGTTTCCCAAATGGCTTTCAATGTAACGACCCTAATTGTGTGAAAAGCCAATAGCTTAAGCCTTTCTAAGAACACATTTAAAGGGCAATGTATCCGTTCTAGATAGATGACTCATTAATTCCTCCTCTCCATAGCTGCAAGTATCTTTCGATATCCCTCTTCCCTCGAGCTTACTAGTTGTAATGACGACTCCCATAACTATGTGCCAAATGAAGACTCTACCCTAGAACAGCAATTTGAGAACCCACAAGTTCTTTAATATTGCCTTTAGTCTATCCTCCTACATCTCCATTCAATCACCAAGCCTTTTCACCCTTTCAATCTCCACTTGCTTTATGTAGAGCAACTTTCTAACCATGCAAGTTTTGACACCCTCCAAGATTTGATATTATATGCAAACAATGATGTCATACATTTGCCCCCCATCTTCAAACATAGTCTATCTAGACACCTATTAAGAATAGCACCATTTGACACGCTAATCACTCTATTAGAGTCAATTAACTCCAAGCTTGCTAATAAGCCTTGGATAGGCTCCATCTTTCAACCCCCTTGTGTAGGTCCAAGATTCCCCCATGGTCATCCAATTAGTGGGAAATTCTGTAAATAACTTTCCTTGCCAAGGCTAGACCTCTTCTTCCTAATGCCATAGCTAGGGGGAGGTTTCGAATCCCATGTCCAAAACACATTTGCACACTAGTTGGTCCTTAGCATATAGGTTCCCCATATGCTTTCAATAAGAGCTTCTTCTAATTTTGATAATAGATCAAACACCAACCCTTTAGCTTGCACTACGAACATAGACTGAGAATTAGAATCTTGTCCTTTTGAAGACCCCATTTGTGACAATCTCCTATTGTCAGTTGTGCCAAGATATCTCCACCATCATTATTGACCAAGGGGTGCCAAAATCCACCTTCATAAGTTAAAGTCATCCACTTGATCGCTCCTTAAGGCACTCCATCTCAATTGGTGCTAAGTACATAGCTCTACCATGCTTGCCCAAAATAAAGTTCCAAACCAAAGAGGCCCATGCTTTTTGCAATGTCTGAGTCCATCTCAAGATAGGTCGGTAAAATTGTAACATGGAGTATATGGAACCTTCCAAGATTCTCAACCCAACATGAATAGCCATATTGTTGATTTCTAACATTGTATCTTTCTACTTAGTTTGTCCCAAACCTTTTTAGATTTGGCTGCTTCGCTAGCCTCAATCCCTACTACAAACCCTAAATATCTAAAGACTGGACCTTTATTAACTACTCTGCTTGGCCAACCTAATTCCGTAAGATCCTCCTTTGTCACACTATGAAAAGACAAGACTTCAACGATTTTATTCTAAAACTGGTTACTTTTTCATACAAATCCAATACCCACATGGCTTCCTCCATATCCTTTTTAGTTCTTTTGACCATCATGAGTAGGTTGTCGGCAAATCCTTAGTCAACCAATTCTTTGGCCTTGAGCTTAAGTCCTTCAATCTGCCCTACTCTAGAGATCTTGTCAATCAAACAAAACAAGGGGTGAGTAGCCACCACAAAGCATAGATGACTTAATGAACTACATCGTGCATTGATGATACTTAGGAACCAATGAGATTATGCTTTTAGGCCATGAAGGGGGGGGGGGGGGGGGGGGGGGGTTTAAGAACAAGTGGATTGGTAGATATTGATCAATTTAGTCACACAATCTTTGATATCTTGCTAGACATGAAGTAATAACCTACATGCCAAGTTGTCGTTTTCAACTTTCATGACTACCCTATTCACCAAAGTTAGGATAGTATTAATAGCATGTTGTTCAAATTTCCCTATGCAACCGTACAAAGAAGGGAAGCAATCCAAATAGACCCCTATAACTACTAAAAGTTCACAGTCATGCCCTAGACATCGTCTTCTTAGACTTTTAATCAACTCCATTGAGTTGCACACTATAGATCCCATACCAACCTTCTATCAAATAAGAGGCACATTTTCTCCTACTCATGAATCAAGGCTGCTTGCTTGATCAATTTTGCCTTATGCATCAATCCTACTTCCCATCTTGCCAATCTTCCATCCCTATCCCTTTCCTCCAAGGTCTCCATGACCCCCTCTGCCCAGCCAAGCTCTTTTCCTCCCTAGGACATAACCAAGTACCCTAAAGTTGGATGCATTATTGAGTTGTGTGTACAAAATGATCCCACAAACATTCCTCTCTTATGTCAATGTCCTCCCTCATTATGTGGATAGGCCCCTTAATCATGTATTCAAAAATTAGTATGCTTGAAATGCCCCTGGTTGATCAATTGCTTCTTATGCATCACTCCTAGTTCCCATCCTTCCAATCTTCCATCCCTAGCCTTTTTCACCAAGGTCCCCATGACCCCCTCTACCTAGTCAAGCTCCTTTTTCTCCCTAGGACATAGGACATAACCAAATACCCTAAAGTTGGATGCATTTCTAGGTTATGCATACAAAATGATCCCACAAGTCTTCCTTTCTCATTGCAATGTCCTCCCTCTTTACATGGATAGTCCCTCTTAATTATGTATTCAAATTTAGTGTGCTTAAAATGCCTCTGATTGCCAACTAGCCACATTGCACTGCCCATGGTTCCTACAAGGATCAAAAGTATTAAATGTTAGCAATGCAAGGAGGTGAAGCAACCAATCACTATTCCTAGTTGTGTACCACCTATCCAAGTAGACCCAATATATTGGGCTACTAAGAGAATGAAAGGAAAGCAAAACTTCTTCCTCCTACAAGTAGTCCTTAATCTCCAACAACTATAGCTGGTCTACTGCTTCATCCCACTAGTCCAACTCTTCCCCACATATCAAAGATTTAGTAGAAGCATCCTACAGAGTGGTGACCATATTTAAATGCCCCCTATCAAGGCTTTATTTGTATTAAGCTCACTAAGCATCTTCCATTAGCTCTTCCTTAACATTGGCTCATTAAAGTCGTATAGATTGATGATGTCAATTTCCTCCCCAAACCAGTCTTCTACCTTCACCTAGCCAATTGCTGCACATTAGTTTGTGTCAGTTTGCAATGCTATGTTTGATGTTGCCTCTCCTTTTTGCCACTGTCCATTGGTTCCACCATTTTGTTTTGCCACCATCCTCAAGCACCACCTTGCTGCACTATGCAGTTAAGGATCAAGACCATGCTAGGATTACTATCAATGCTATCATCTTCCAATATAAGCCCTTGTAACACCTACTATTTTCCATGAAATTTATTTTTAGATAATCTCACACGTAGTACACACATATGGGTATGCTTACATTATTTGTTTATGCACTTGATTACTGCAATCTCAACATCTCTTTAATTAAAGAATAGTATCATCGATATATGGTTAGATATACTAATGACTATGTTAGATATATGGTCATTTTCTAAATCTAGGTATAAATTTTTGTACTTGCCATAAGACCAATTTATGTATATTTCTACACTTAATCTAGTATGTGGGCATGATAATTACACAACAATCTTCAACTTACATTCATAAAAGATACCAACCTATTATTTTGTCACTTTTACAATAATGCATAGGCCCATGGACATATGGTTGGTTATCATGCTCACCGGTGTATTTTCACACTAAATTCTGCGTGTCTTGACTCCTCACACCTCCCAAAGTATGATTTCTATCATAAAATTTGAAGGATGTGTCCATCTAATGTCAAAGCTTGTATCCTATCTCACAACTTTCTACTACCATAATTTTACAATAAGTATCTAACACCCCAACCAATTATTTAAGACACTATTATATGGCCATGCAACATCAATCTACCCATTTTCTCCCCTCTTTGTGAGTTTCCAACTCCGTATGGAACCTCAAAAGCATGCATTCTGTCAGGACCTAAAATGGGCCTGACACTAGCTCTAAGGCACTAGCCAGGCCTCATTACTCACCTAAAACCACCCCACATGACCTCGCGGCCCCTAGAAGCGTCTAAGACTTTGTGTTTGTAGTGTTTTTCATAGTCCAACAAATAATTATTTCCTCCACTCCTCAAAAGGAGTTCCTAAACATGTTGGTGTTGGACACCACGTAGCACATACACAGGGAGGGAGCACCCCTTGGTTGATCACTGCGGCTCCACTATGGCTCTCCTACACATCAGGGATTGGCCCCAAGATATGCTGTGAACATAAAACACTTTTGAAACAAAGTCCACTCTTTTGATAAACAATCTAAGAAAAGATAGGCAAACCTCACCAAATTAACCCCAAGGAACCGAATATCTAGCCCTACGGCCTGAGATACTTCACACTCTCAGTGTCGGGTCATCACTTATACAAACAAGTGCTATGCTTCTAGGATATGATACCATGTGGTGCATCAATGCAAGTGTGAATATGACCATCATGCTCAAACAAATATTCATTGAAAACTAGCAACGTGAAAGTGCAAAGATAATTATTTTCATGATTTCCTTTTCTATGTGATAGTACATCGTTGCTTAGGGCTAGCACTGAGTTTCCTCATACTACTAGTCCCTTTTAATTTTAAACAACCACGAACTCTATATGATATGCAACATTGATCATCAAAATTTAATGTACTTCAACGACTCAATAACCCCTTTACCCACCCTTTAAAATTTTACATGCATTGATAGGTGTAGGCATGGTTTTTAATGTATTTTTCTTTATTGAAAGCGGTAAAATCTTGCTCTAACAAAGAAATGCACTGAACTAAGACTAACCCTCATGCTTTAGCTCCATTATACGATCACATAAATTAATCTTAATTTTTCTTATTTATATGACACACAAAACTTATTTTTTTCTATTTTTCTTTATATTTTTCTATTTAGTTATATAAATTACAAATAGTTACTGATTTTCAGGTGTAGACTAAATACTCTTGTAAAAAATGATTTTCTTAGCATATTTCTTTCCATGGGAATGGCAAATGCACACCAAAAACCCGAGAATTATATAGTTCTCTTTAAACCACCTAGTCTTGAGTTTTGCGTGTTTTGCATACAGTTATTATACGACCGATTTTTTCATAATTATTTCAACATGGCTGATCAAACAAAGGATTGACAATCAACTCTAAGCATTACTAACCATTTCAAACAAGAATTCATCATAAAACGGTAAAATCTACATTTTTCTCATAAAACCGCTCATTATGACATGCATTTTTCGACGTTGGAGGCTCGTTGACACTCTTTCATAGCCATTGATGATCTATCCAACTCTGATTCACGTGTCTCTCCACTCTTGCTTCATTGTTTGACCAAAAACATCCATCTCAACCCATCCCCCTCTCTTTTACATTGATCCATAAGAACAGCCCATAGGAGGAGAGAGGAGAAAGAAACACTGAAATTAAATCTTTTTTTAAATGCATCAAATTTGGTCATTTCTGTGGTGATGAAGAGTGAGAAAATGGTGGAGCATGCTGCCTTGATGTTTCTTGATTAATTGCAGATTGAAAAATCATAAAAAATGATGCATTTGGGGGCGCTGAAAAAAACTTTGCCTCCCCCCCTCCCCCTACGATTTGAAGAGATATGCCTTTTGGCATCTAAAGCTTGTTTATGCTTTACATTTAATGTCACAACAAATTGGTTCACATCTTTGATATTCACACTATGGAGAAAGTGGTTTTTTGCTTTAGAGGGGCAAACGTACTCGAAATTCAGATTTGTTTAGACGGCTGGCTTCATGATATCGAAATCTATAAATTTGGCCATCGTGATGCACTTTTTGGCTTTCGGATCATGTAGTTACTTCATAATGCGAAACCTTGTAGGGATTAAATGGGGGTCAAACTGACTCCGTGCGATGAATCGAAACTTGTGTTGGCTTCCTGGCATCGAACTCCATTTGGAAAAACTCCAGCTCATTGATCTACAACCGTTTCATTTTGCATGAAAATTTGGTCTTTGACGACCTCTCGGGCTCTTTTTCGCTTCAAAAATTGTCTTTAAAATTTGCTCTCATTGGTGACCACGAGATAGGGCGACTCAGCCCGTTGAATCCCATGAACTAATTTGCATAAACAACAACCATGAAAAGCATCAAGCTGCCACAAAAAATATACTTAACAAAGCACAAGAGCAACTCTCACCCCAACCCCCGACAAAACCAAGGCATGAAAATCTGCAAGGGATAAGCCCAGCATAATCTGACATATATCCAGAGTGAGTCACTAACCAACTGCTTCAATATAAACTGGCTAAAAGAACCATAAAAAAGGGCATCCTAGTGGGAGTCTGAACTATCTACCTAACTTAGGACGGTTGGACTAGGAACTCCGACTAGGTGAGGACTCCTACAGCCTAGTCATCATCAGAAATTTCCTTTTAACACACTTGTCTTCCAAAGTTTCCATACTTGGGCATGCAAAAAAAAGGGAGTTGAGCATAGATTGACCTAAGGAGAGCAGGGCATCAGCCTCAGGTCTTGACTCTGTATCCAAGAACCTACCAAACTCTCACGAGGCGACACTTAATCCTTTTCTATTTCGCTCACTTTTATTTTCGCTCCAACCTTCCTTATTTCTTTATTTTGGATAGCTACTACCCCAAGGAAGACAAGGCATTGGCCCTAGGTCTACTGACTCATCCCCACAAACCTACCAGGCCTCCGCAAGGCGGTAATTAACTACTTTTTGGATTTTTCTTCCTTTTCTTTTCTCGATAAGGGGTTAGAAACCCTTTTTACATACCTCTATAATTTTATCTTTAGATATAGTTAGAACTTTATTTTCTTTTCTATTTTGGTAGGCTTCTCTAGCTACCTCACCCTAGCAAGGACTCCTAGAATAGCTACCTAGCTGGCTAGGTGAATAGGGTCACTATGACTGCATTGTAAAATAGGTCTTTAATGCTTGACAATGTCTTGACAGGAGGTAGACAACTACTCGAATCTCCCCCAGATATACCTAACCAAACTCTAGGACTTCATGCCTTGATTGCCGATCCCCACAAACGAAAAGAAAATAATCCCCACATGCACATACAACATTATCAGCTTTAGGGACAAACTCGGAGAGGAGACGATATCACCTGGAATGGCCACAAGAAGCTCTCCCATAACAAAGGCTCCCTCTAAGCACTTCGTCTAACCTGCTTAATGCAATCACTAAAACAGAAAACCATTAAACGTACCTGCACCAAATAGACACATGGCCCTCTTGGTCTAAAGGAATATAATAGTGCACAACCAACAAACTAGCCCTCTTGGCCTTATGAAATAAAACATTAGAATCTAATTGAAATGGCCCTCTTGGCCTTATGAAATAAAACACTTCACTACCATTTAGCAGCGTACCGCTAAAACAAATCCTTGGTCTTGACATAACTCTATTAAAGCACAAAATCGACCAAGGATAAGGGCTCCTCGGGCCCTACACTAAGTGCATCAGGTTATTAACTAACCCCTCTGCATAAACAGCAAGGAATGTCTGACAAATATGACGGTAAACAATCCTATGCACCCATGACAGAGTAGGAAAATGCTCACTTACTACTTGACTCATAACCCAAACTACCATCGGCGGCCAAAATATGATGTGCTAGTAAGAAGACCCCAAAGTAGTCCAGGGCTAATGTTAGGAGGTAATTGTAAGGGCTCCCCTAGACCACAATTGAAAAAGACATCTTCAACGAAAGCGTAGTTGGCCAGGGAATCCGCAAACTGATTCCACTATCGAGGAACTAATTAACAAGTCACCATCTCAAAAATATGCAACATATCCAAGGTTGCATGATGGTACATCTGTAGAATGGGATCTCGCACACTATAGGTCCCATTCAGTTGATTGATTACTAATTGTGAGCCACCTTAACCAATAATCAGTGGATACCGCCACATCGAGCTACATTCAGCCCCATGATCAAGGACTTATATTCTACCATATTATTAGTAAAAGAAGGTCCTAAATAGATTCCCATCTACATGATACCCCTACGTCAGGGATCTTTAATGACCACACCAATGCTCGCATGTTTAGCAAGCCCTCTAGAAGCTTCGTCAAAATACAAAGTATAGACCCAATCTTTAGTGATAGGCTATGCCATACTAATTAGCTCTCTTATACTTTTGATAATCAAAATCGAGCCGAGAGAGAGGATGTACAATAGGTACAATACCTCATTCCTCGCTAAACTCAATAAGAATGCTAGTCAAATTTCGTTGACAATGGCAGTAGTAGACCTTAATCTCCCACATAAAAGATTCGACTTGCCACTCAATAACCTCATACCCTTTACTCCACCAGATCACTTGACCTTAGTAGTAACATTGTTCTAGATATGAATGCTCCAAATATGGAATGATTAATCCCATCTGCTCGTCCTGGTACCTACTACACGCTAAAGCTGAATATTGAAGGACCTACACATGCACCAAGCCCCATGTCAGCCCTTACACATAGTAAGGCTTCAACTTATTGAAGTTAACTTTATTCTTAAACTCTACCCCCTATAAAATTGCTAAAAGGGTTGTAGAGCCATTCTTCCCTAAACATACAATCTTGTATAGTCCATCCCACTTGGGTTCTAATTTACCCATGAATAGCTTATGGCGAGCATCATGATATAACACCAACTGACCTTTTGCAAATTGTACTTCTTGGCCTGAAGGTCACGAAGGGCTTTCATTCTCCACTTCCCTACTTCTTGATGTAGTAAAGCTTGCAACTGAATCTCATGAAGATGTGCAAGAGAAATATATCGTTCTTGTAACACTTTCGCCTCTCCCAAACAACGAATGATTAAGAGCAAAATACACAGTGGGAAGCTCTATTTCCAATGGCAAAATGCACTCTTCCCCATACACTAGCTTCAACAGGATGTGGCATGTAGCTCTCTTGAATGTCGTGTTGTAATATAAATTTTTATCCCAATCACGCTTACTTTCCGATACTATCTTGGATAAGATTCCTACCAAGTGTTTATTTGTACTCTCCACTTGCCCATTGGCTTGAGGATTATACGAGGTAGTCTTGTTGTGCTTAATCTTCAAAGCTTCAGTCAAGGCTAGGATAACTTTGTTCAAGAAGTGTGTCCCTCGATCAAACACTATCTCCTTCGATGGACCAAAACGGCAAACAATTTACTCCATAATGAAACTAGCCATCTCCTTAGCATTATCCTTTACCATGGCTGGAGCTTCAGACCACTTGGTAAAGTAGTCCATTGCTACAAAAAAATACCACTTACATGTACTTGATGAAGGGTATATTGGTCTCACAAAATCAATAACCCATTTCTCAAAGGGTAACGTAACTAAAATAGGGTTTAGAGGCTGCTTACGATTTTCCCTTGCATCTTGTCTATGATAGACATCACAGCACTTAACATAACTGAAAGCATCTTGGAAAATCGATGGCCACCAATATCTAGCACAGAGAGCTTTTTGGGCAGTAAGCTGTCCAGCAAAATGTCCCCCACATGATGAATCATAGCACTCCTCAAGAATGAATGGTACCTCATCAGGTACTACACAATGGTGATAAATGTTATCTACTCCTCTCCGATACAAAACATCTATGATAAGAAAGAAAAAGAACAATTAAATCTACCAATGAGTCAATTTTAAGAAATTGAACAAACAAACGGTAAAGGACTATTTTGTGGGTTATAATCAAATGGCCATCGCTGAAGAGGATAAGTTAAAAACTATGTTCATTACAATTTTTGGTAGTTTTGTGCATAATGTGATGGATTTTGGCCTATGTAACACTCCTAGGTCTTGGCAAAGAATAACAGACAATTTACTAATATATCCCCTAAAGAGCTAAAGGTTTTCATAGATGATTTGGGGGTAGCTAACATGACTTGTCATAGTTCTATGTGCATGCTTTGAGCGAAGTCGTGAGTAATGCATATTGCTAAATCCTCAGAAGTGTGTATTCGAGGTGCCTTATGGTTTATTATTAGGTCATATTGTGAGTGCAATTAGTATTGCTATTGATCCTCAAAAGGTGGCTATTATTGGGGCCTTGATCCTACCCACTTGCCCTAGGGAAGTTCATAGTTTCACTTCATCTATGGTATATTATCGTCAATTCATTAATTCATTGGCTGAATGTTCATTACCCTTAATGAATCTTTTATCTCACAGCCATGTTTTTGAATGGGTGGAAGCATGCCAAGTGGCATTTGAAGATGTTAAAATGGAATTATCCAAAGCACCAATTTTAAAAGCTTCAAAGTGGGGTGAGGTTTTCTATATATTTATGGATGCGACAAGGCATAGTATTAGTTGTTGCCTATCCCAAATCTACCGCAGCTCCAGCTTCTTCGGGAGTTCCCTCTCCATCAAGTACTTAACTGTGTCCGACCGCTGGCTCCTTTATCATAGCTGGACACATGTACAGAACAAACTTTGTCTTGAAAGTTTTTTGGTAAGTTCAGATCAGCATCCTGACTCATATCATTCTGGTAGATTTTTTGTTTCAAACCAGTAGAAAAACATGCATGGTATTACTGCAATGCGATATGAGGCTTCAATATCGCTAGATACAAAGGGGAGTAAAGTATGGCTGAAAATAGAAGTAATTGATCTATGAAAGAATTAAATTAATTATGCCTAGATCTCTGAAATGGTTTTTTAATCGATTCGGAATTGAGCAATCCAGAAGTTGGGAATTTTAGAGCTTTGTTATAGCTAATCGGAGAAGGTTTGCTTAGCTATGGTATTTGCAAGCCAAAAGTTGGGAATTTTAGAGCTTCGTTATAGCTAATTGGAGAAGGTTTGCTTAGGTATGGTATTCGCCACCAAGAATCTATGTCATTATATTCTTTATGAGAGGTGGTATTCTTCACCAAGGCACAAGGATTGCGCTTATTACTAAACAAGCTTCGATTCCCCGATTGCCTAGCCAGGTGGTTGATTTCTTTGCAAGAATTTAACTATGAGATTAGAAGCAAGTCACCAAAGCCACATGGTATTATAGAGTGCCTAGTAGATTTTGGTGAGCCTAATGACGAATGGGCTCATGTTAGTGACTACAAGGATTTATGCAAAATTGATGCAACCTCTATTCCATCATGGTATGTGTTTATTACGCATTATCTATCAATAGACAACTTGACGGAAACTCTTTCTAAATCTAAGAAGATAAAAATCAAGTAGCAAGCACTTCACTTTCTAATAATATCAGGTGTTTTATATAGGAAAGGTATAGATAAGATTTATCGTTGTTGTGTGGTGTTTGATGGAGTACCCTTTATTCTTTAGGAATGTCATGATTCAACATCTAGAGGCCATTTCGATGGACGGCTCACTGCCCCGAAAGCTTTACGTGCTAGCTATTGGTGGCTGATGGTTTTCTAAGATGCTTTTGCATATCCTAAGCATTGTGATGTTTGTCAAAGACACAATGCTAGGGAAAATTGTAAGCAACCACTTAATCCTATTCTTGTGACTTTGCCATTTGAGAAGGGGGACATTGATTTTTTTGGACATGTACATCCTTTGTCTACTACACGAAAGCATTATATCATTGTGGCAATGGACTATTTTACAAAATGGTCTAAAGTTGGAGCTACGATAAAGGACAATGCCAAGGAAATAACTAGTTTTATTATTGAAAAATTGTTTGCCTTTTTGGTCTACCTGAAGAACTGGTGTCTAGTCATGGAACATATTTTTGAATAAGGTCATAAAAGCCTTGACTGAAGCTTTGAAAATTAAACAAAATAAAACCACCCCATATACTCCCCGAGGGAATGGAAAAATAGAGAGTATCAATAAGCAGCTTGTAGGGATTTTATCCAAGACTGTATCTTGGGATAAGCATGACTAAGCCAAGAAACTTCATGTGAACACTATATTAGGGGTTTTGGGAGGATGGTCAATATTTGGTCACATGGTCAAATTGTTGCCCCCTTCCTTGAAGGTGAATCTTTTTCTAGATACTATATAGATGAAAGTACCAAGTTCCATCTTCAAAAAAGTGATTAAGATTTAGCCACATGGTCAAATCTTTATTTCTAATTTGAGAGTGGAACTTGGAAGATTCATGAATTCTCTAATATAGTGTTTGTGGGCTGTTTGGGGATATAATACGACATTCAAGAGCAATTGGTCATACCCCATTTAAGTTTGTATATGGGAAAGAGTGTGTCTTTCCCTTGGAAATTTAGTTACCTACTATGCGGTTTGTGTTGAACCATTCTTTAGGTCAAGAGAAAGCATTGCAAGAATGGTTGACCTCACTAGCATATCTTGATGAGATCTGATTGCAAGCTTTGTTATGTCAAGAGGTAGGAAATAAGAGTAGGAAAGAGCTTCATCACCTTCACAATAATAAAAGATATAAATCTGTGAAGGGTTAGGTGGTTTTATATTATGATGCACATCACAAGTTATTTCATGGCAAGTGAGAACCCAAATGGGATGGTCCTTATAAGATAGTACTGTTAGGAACAAATGGCTCTACAATCTTTTTAGTAGATTTGCAGGGAGTAGAGTTTAAAAATAAGGTAAACTTTAATAAGTTGAAGGCCTATTATGTGTAGGGGCTTACGTCACGGACTTGGTACCTTTGCAAGTTTCCTAGGATCCACTTAAGCTTGTAGCTCGCTTGTAGTAGGTACCAAGGCAACTCGATGGGCAGAATCATTCCTATCTTGAACATCCGTATTTAGAACAGTGTTACCACCAAGGGCGAGTGATTTGGTGGAGTAAGGGTTATCAGATTACTGAGTGGCAAGATGGATCTCTTACTTGGGATATGAAGGTCTACTATCACCATTGTCATAGGATTCTTACTAGCATCCCTACTGAGTTTGGTGAGGAAGGAGGGATTGTACTACCTATCATGCATTCTCTCTCTCACCTCATGACTTTGACTACCATAATCATGAGTAGACTGATTGATATGGCATGGCCTATCAATGAAGTATAGGTCTATATCTTGTATTTTGATGGAGCTTCTCGAGGGCCTACTAAGAATGTGAGGGTTAGCATGGTTATTGAAGACCCCCGACACAGAATCATTATGAAAATGGAAGTTTATTTAGGCACGACTTTTACTAATAATATGACAGAATACAAGGCCTTCATCATGGGACTGAATATGCGGTGATATCCATCATTTATTAGTGAAAGAAAACTTGCAATTAGTGATCAATCAATTGAATGGGACTTATAGTGTGAGGGATCCCATTTTACGGATGTCTCATCATGCGGCCTTGGATTTAATCCAGATATTTGAGATGCTGACTTGTCAGATGTGGTCCCTCATCAACAAAAGTGCTTTGCAAATTTGTTGGAAAATTATGCCTTTGTTGAGAATGTATTTCTCAACTGTGGTCCTAAGGGTTTATTACAATTTCCTGATCTTATTAGCCCAGGACTACTATGGGGATTGCTTGTTAGCCTATCTTGTTATGGCCACCAATGGTTAGTATGGGTGATGAGTTAGGTAGTGATTGACCAACTTCTTATTCTTTCATGGATACATAGGATTGTTAAAGGGCATATTCGTTAGACACCCCTTGCTATTTATATAGGGGGCCTAGTTTTGAGTTGCTTTGATGTAATTAGTTGAAAATTAGCATTATCATGAGCTCCCTCTAAATAGGTGAGTTTTCCATGGATCATGAACTCCATGTACGACTGAGAAAAGTCCATTGTAATTTTACCCAAATGTTTGAGCCACTCACAACCCAAGACAAAATTTATGGGGCCCATGTCTAATGCAATTACATCAACTGATGCCACATAATTTTTAGCCAAGCATAGGGGAACTTGGGAGCATACATGTGCACTGAGCTCTTCTTCACCATTTTCTACCTGAAGTTTTAGGGGATGCGATAATTTCATAGTGGTGCATTTCAACCAATCAATGGCTGATTTATTGACAAAATTGTGTGTACTACCAGTATCCCAATGATAAATGCATGCTTTTCATTATTACTACCTTGAATGCGCAAAGTGTTGGGACTCCTAGAGCTAGTCCATGCATCCATTGAGATCGGAAAAAGGAAAGTGGTAGTTGGGTGGGGTGTAGCATGGGTAATTAAATCAAGAGCATGATGTGGCCACTTTCTTGGGTCAAGGGAAACCCATCCTCTCGATCATAGAGTTGCTTCTATCCAAATCCTTGGCATACTCCTCATTTTCAACATGTAATTCCTCATCATCATTGTTCCACTCTTCCATTACATACATATGAATTTTGACATTGGTTGTCTTGTAAGGGTATTTTGAGGTATGGTCGGCCGTGTACTTATCACCACATTTAAACAATAGGCCTTTTTCTTTCCGCTCCTTCATAACATCTAGGGAGAGGAACTTTTGACTACTTGGACCGTTGGAGGCCGATGCAATTTGGGGTCTATTTTCAACATATTTACTCTCACCATTAGAGCCAAGTGATGCTCCAAAAGTCCCACGTTTTATTTTAGTGTGGAAGGGGGGGTGAGTAGGTATTTTGGGACTGCTACTAGGCACGGGATTTCCTCTAAAAACACCTCCATATGGGGCTCACCTCAATGGGGTGCATGGCCATCCATAACCTTGCTAAAAGTTCTCATTTTTACGGTACTTTCTTGCATATCTTTTAGCTAATTCAATTGCATAAAATAAATGGAAGTCTTTTGAGCCATTATATCAACTGATAAGCTAGGCTCTAACCCATAGGTATACTTGTGAAATTTTGCATCATCACTAACATTATCAACATACATGATCAAGTTCATGAATTGATTTATATACTCCCATACCCTGAGATTATGTTGGTCAAGCTGATACCATCAACTTGCCAACCGTTCTTCTCCCATTAGGGACGCAAAGACTTGAACCATGTGCATCTTTAAGTCTTTCCAATCAATGAACTAATGATTCTCACGTCTGATGTAGTGTAACCATATGTGAAAAAATCCATCAAGATGGAGAGAACCAAATAGAATTTTTAGATCATCAGTGCGTGGTTAAATATTGAAGTAGGACTCTAATTTGGAGGTCCATTCTTCCAAGTCCAATGGGGATGTTGATTGCCCATTGTACTTGGTAAGAATGATCTTGTCACAAAGTTCATTAGGGCCTTGCGGCCCTTGATAGCCTTGTTATCCATGCAACCATGCTGCCCATACATACTGTGTTGTCAGTACATGCCATGTTGTGCATTGATACTGCCCATTGTTTCCAACCTAGCCATTAATACCATGCTATCTAGCATGGGACTAAGCTAGATAAGGCCCATTGGGGCTCTTATGGAGAGTGGGTAAGTTTGGCCAATGTGGGGGGGCGGGGGGGGGGGGGGGGTCTTGTGAGGGGATTGGCTACATGGATAATGGGAGAGTTCAAGAGAGGCTCATCCTAGCTCTGAGATGGCTCACCAATCTCAAATGTGGAGGGATAACCTTAGTTCCAAGAATACCCTTTGTGCCATGAAGTGGGTCCAATGGTGGAGGCCATTGTGATTCACGCTTGGACTTGTTTGTTGGTGGTTGTTACCAATTGGGCTATAAAGGTGGTGATATGTTCCTATGTCTATTGTGTCCAAGAGTTTGAAAGGTCCATTTGTTTAATTGCAAGATCTATTTTTGAGAACATGTAACAATGACTAGTAGCATATCATTGTGACTTACCATGTTGCAAATTTGATGTTGACAAAGGATGCGATTGAGCATGTTGTAAGGGTCCATATATCGGGAACTTTCTCTTACGTCTCACCATTAGAATCTTGTATCCAGATAGGTTCTTCATTTATTGAGGTTCTGGAGTCCCTAATCTTCCTTTGGACCTCCTCATGGTCCTTGCCTCTACCTTTTTGTCCTGCCATCTGAGTGTAGTCCACAAGACCCACTGTCAATAAAATGGGCGTAACTTCTACTAGGAAATTTTAATGAAGGAGATTTTTTGTTCAAATCAAAGGGGGAAAGTCCTCTTTGAGATAAGATATGTTTGTGACAAAAAATGATCAAAGAATTCTACAATTGGAACTCTGTGCCTATCCTAGAGCGGTATGCACTCTATCCATAGTGACTCAGTGCATAAAAATGGCCATATCTTTTAGATCATAGCTCCGATTGGGGATAATTTTTATTCAAATCAAAGTTGAAAAATCCCTCTTCAAGATGAGCTATAGAGTTCACTCCCAAATGCAACAGAGAATTTACTGCAGCAAGCTTACTGTGAATGTTCCTCAATGCCTATAAACATGCAATGGATGAGTTGCTCATGGGTTGAGGAGCCTAAGCATCATAGTAAGCAACATCATGAGTATGGCTACCCATCCTTGTATGCTGAACTCCTTGTCTTAAATCCATGTAAGTGTGGCCAATAATGGTTGCATGTGCTCCAGAGGGTTGACATTTCAAAGGTCGAGAAAATTGAGTTGAGCTTTAATGGCTGATAAAAAACAAGGTACAATAGGGTTTGCATACCTAATAAGAGAGGGGGCAAGAAAAGGGGAAGGAGAGGTGCAATCACAATGGAATGGGCCTCAAATGGGGGCTTGAAGGCCAGGGGAGCAACAACCAAGAAGGGCTCAACTGAGGGGGAGTAGGAAGAGGATAGTCCCAAGTAGCATGAAATGTGCTAAAAATTGCAGGGGCTATCCAAGAGGCCATATAGGAGTGATGCCAATCAACACGCTATTCAATTTCGAGCTTGGGGTACTAGGGGCCAAGTGCAAGTGGTGGCTAACGTCCTGATGAGAGTGAATCTTAAAGCTGAACTTTGAGTGCAAAAGGACCATGAGAGATGCAAAAGAGGCGTTTTTGGTGCAAAATGAAATTATTACAAATCAAGGAGCTGGAGGTTTCCTAGATTCTTTTCAATGCCAGAATCTAATGCAAGTGTCCATTTGATCCCTCATTTAATGGCCACAAGATTTGGCATTATGAAGCAACTACCAGATCTGGAAGTTTGAGAGCATGTCAGAGAGGCCAAGTGATAGATTTTGATTCCAAAAAGACGCCCAATTAGTTGGATTGCGATTTCGAGATCGTTTACCCCCTCAACGAAGCTGGAACTAGTTTGGGCAAGTGTGAAATGACCAACTTTGAACTAGATATTTGAGAGGTTACTTTTTGACCCTGCTTAAAGAAGAGCTTAAGGTCAAGAAATGAAACGCCATGGGGAGGGGGGAGCGTATTTTTTTCGATGCCTCCATCCACTAAAAATTTGATTTTTCTAGGTTGCAATTATTCCCCTCCTACTCTCTCTTGGGCATCAAATCTACCAATTTTTTGCCATCAATGGTTGTGATTATCACACAAAATGGTGTACTATTAAGCAAGATGTAGAATCACTATTCCTCTCTCATGTTTCTCTCTCCTCTTTTTTATTGCTTGTTCATATGGCTGTTTATGATGGAGGGAGGACTAATTTGATGAATCATGATGGATGATGATTTGGAAGCATAATGGGATATAGATCAAGTGATTTGGAAGTGTCAATAGCTGGTAAATTATGTTAACAGCTCCATGTCCTCGAATTACGAGACATACATATGCGAATTTTTGAATAAGTGATCGTTATTTAATTTTTATGATGAGTCATTAATGCATATGATGAAAAATTGGTTACAAAAGATGGAAAAATATTTGGTAATGTCTGCAATGTCAGAAATTCATTCATTTTGCATTTTGTATATTGAAAATAACAAAACCGCAAAACCCAAAACACGAGATTTAATGGAAAATGGGTTTGTTCTTAGGTTTTGGGATCATACATCACATGTCCTATAAATCAAAAGACTCAAAAAAATGGATAATTATGTTGAGATAAATAAAAATTTTAATGAGAAATAGTCAAAAGAAGGAAAAAATAAGAAAAAAATATTTTTACACAAAAAAATTATGAAAAATTAGGAAAATATTTGTGAATATATAATGAAGGTAAAGTATGAGGGTTTACCTCCATTTTCCTTTATTTATGTGTTAAACTGTGTGTTTTAAGGCTTGTTTCTATGGAAAATTATCAAGAAATCTCCCTATATTTGCACAATCAATCTAAATGTGAAGGATAGGGGATATTCACTTGAAATGGAAATATATTTGATTAAGTTGTTGATTTCTTTGCATATCTTAACATACAGGCCATGGTTCACATAAGTTTTAAGAGGTTGACTAGCAGGGGTTAGCGGTATGCTATTCCTTGGCAATGCAACATGATACTGGTAGAAGAGAATCATGAAAAAACTGCTTGTGCACTTCATGTTGGTTGGTTCTTAATTAAGTCATTTGAGCACATAGTACCATAACCTTTGCATATGTAATCTAAGCATGGTATCAGAAAATTAATTCTTGGATGCATGGCACTTGTATGTCTAGGTGATGTCCAACGTTGAGAATGTAAGATTTCCCTTTGATGTAGGTTAATGCGATATTTGGCAAAAATCAATTAAGTGAGGAATATATACAACGTGTCAAGAATCGTGTGGTGGGGGGACTTGCTTGAGTTGCTGCACCAAACACACACTGTATACACAAGAGGAAGCTCACTCAAGAACACAAGAAGAGAGATGGAGGCCAAAATGTTTTCTTGCTAATTTCTTCTTCTTCTTCCACACACTATACAATGTACACAAAGTATAGATAAGATAAAACATAAAGGAAAGTGGCCTATTAATTCAAATAGTGCATAACGGACTACACTAATCAACTGGCGCTACATCTTTGCCAGTTGTAGGTAGGTGTAACAAACTAAATATTATAAGTGATGAGTCAGTGGCCATGTAAGTATCATAATGACTACCAACGTGCTAAGTGTAGATGTGCGAACCCATCTAGCCAGGCGGTCCATCATCAATGTTCGCAGGTGTTGAGCTTGCCATCTCAACACTCCCCCTCAAGCTCAACTCTATCTCTACAACACCAAGTAAGCTTCAAAACTTTCGAAGCTTCTCTTTGTGAAAATGTTAGCTATCTGATCCTGTGTGCTGATATATACCAAGTCAGTCTCTCCTGCAAGTACCTTCTCTCTCACAAAGTGGTAGTGCACCTCAATGTGTTTTGTCCTAGCATGGAACACTGGATTCCTAGCTCACTGTATGTTGCTCATGTTGTCACAATAAATGACAACTAGACCATCTCCCTGCATATCCAAATCACCTAATAACTTTTTCAGCCATACCACCTCACATGCTGCCATAGTAGCACCTCTATACTCAGCCTCCATGCTTGATAAAGCAACTGTAGGTTGCTTTTTGCTGCTCCATGTAACTGGTGCACTACCAAGGGAAAGCATGAATCCACTAATAGATCTTCTATCTGACATCCTACCAGCCTAATCTGCATCTGTGTATCCAAAGACATGTATATCCTTACCTGCCTCATAAAAAACTCCATAATGTAAAGTGGACTTCACATATCTCAATATACGTCTAACTGCATCCAAATGAGGCTTTCTAGGTATTTGCATAAACTAACTGACAAGGCCAATAGCATAGCTCAACTCTGGCCTTGTGATAGTCATGTAAATCAAACTCCCTACTATCCTCCTGAACATAGTAGGGTCTTCTATCTCATCCCCAACGTCAGTACTCAAATTCACATTTTTCTCCAATGGTACTGAAAGAGGCTTACATGCTGGCATACCATACTTGGATAACATATCCAAGCTATACTGCTTTGGGATAGCCATATACCATCATCACATCTAATCACCTCAATACCAAGAAAGTATCTTAGCTCACCCAAATCCTTCATCTCAAACTTCTTCTTCAAGAAGTATTTAACTTCAGCAATCCCATTGTCACTGTCACATGTAATAATCAAGTCATCCACATAAATGACTATGAATACCAAACCTGCATCTCCCCTTCTCACATAAAGCGAGTGATCAGCATCAGAAATACAAAATCTAATATTGAGAATATACTCTCCAATCTTGTCAGACCATGCTCTAGGTGCTTGCTTCAGCCCATAAGCACATTCTTTAACCTGCACACATATGTGGGATGATGCTCTAAATCCTCATACATTTTGTGTAGGCCCCCAAACCTCTATATGCACTACATCAAGTATATTTTTGCTCACTTCTCTGTCATGCGAGAAGGTTTTTCTTGCTTGCTTACCAAATTAGCATGCTTCACAGACTTTATGAAATTGTGCAACTCTAAAAGAAGGCAACCCTGTAACCAATCCTCTAGAGGATTGCATTAATTTCAGCCTTTGCACATTTGCATGTCCAATACGTTTATGCCATATTTCAATGTCTACAGCCACTCCTTTTTCTTTAGCATACATAGCAGTATCCATTGCAGAAATTCTAGCATCTAAAGTGAACATGCGGCCAACTCTACTTTCTTTTGTGACCAACCTACACTTATCATTAAAGTCTTCTACAAAACAACCTTTTGCATTGAATCAAACCTACAACCCTTACTCTACCATTTGGCCAACTGACACTAGATTCTTTGTGATTGATGGCACATATAATACATCTGTCAAACTCTTGATCTGGCCATCATACAAGGACAAGGGAACCTTTCCAATGTGTGAAATTGGGTGGCATGAATCATCACCTATCTGCACATAACCTAGATCTTGTAAGTCTTGCATCTCTCGAAACCATTCAACATGATTGGTCATATGATTAGATGCACCTGAATTGTCATACCACACATCATCATGTGTCCCCTCTCCTATAACTGCATTCATCATATGCTGCATAACAAATAGACACTCATTGTTGTCTTCATTCTGCCGTAAAGACGATGCATAGTTTCCTTACTGCAATTTACCACTGCGAATATCATCCTTCTTAGCATAACAATGGACTGCAATATAACCTGTCTTACCACAATAATGGCGAACAATAGCAGAATTTCTAGAGCCTACGTTCTGCCATCCACCTCTTTCTCTAGAGCTCCCCCTGCCTCTAAAGTTTCCTCGATCTCCTGAAACTTTCATTTCACCAAATTGTTGATTGAACCTGTTTTGCTAGTTATCACCAGCACATCTCATACCACGGCCTCTCGAAGAGGATCTACCACATCCCCTTCCTACACTTGAGTAAAATGCTTGGACCTATTCACCATTTCTTTCATATGAGTCACCCTACATATTGATCTCTAGGTAATCATGAGAGAGATCAGCTCATCAAAATTTGGAAATGGCTTTCGAATGTATACTGAAGTAACAAATGATTTCCATGGCTTCTCATTATTAAGGCCACTCAAAGTGGATGAAACCAAATCATCATCATCAGGCATTGCATCAATTTCTTCTAAAGCATCTGCAATGCTTCTCACCTTCAAAACATACTCATTGATAGACATTTTCCCTTTCTTCAAGGTGTTCAACTCTTGCTTGAGTTGAGTCTTCTGTACCTTTGTATTTACTAAAAACATGTTCTAAAAATTATCCAAGCTGCATGTGAAGTTTCTACATTCTTGATATGTCCCAACATCGTATTATCAATGATTGCAAATAGCCAGTATATCACATTTTTGTCTTTTGCATTCCATTCTTTCCATGCTTTTAATTCATTTGCAGTCGGAGGGATACCCTACTCTGGCTCCTTTTCTTCACTTGAAACAAACTCATAAAGGCCCTTTCCAATGAGGAAGTTTGTCACACGGAATTTCCATGAAGGGTAGTTGTTCTTTTTGAACTTCTCAATTATGGGATTTCTACTGTTCTCTGCCATTATAAAAAAAAAGGATAAAGCAAAACCATTAGACTACAAGCGATACAGGTGCATCATTTATTTAGAGTAGTGTACAACCTCCAAACACGCCTATTTGCGAGGCCATAAGGGTGGTTTGGTGAGCATAAGAGGCCCGAGCTAGATCACTAGAGCCAATGTCGAACCCATTTTAGGTCCTGACAGGTGGAACTTTTGTTGAGAGCCACTAATAAGTGGTAGTTTTTGAATCTTGGTTAATAGGGATTAGTCATTCAATTTATGCCAAAGAGCATTGAAATAGATTCATTATTTCTTGATAGACACCATCAAGCCGAGATTTAACATCAAGAAAGAGTTGAAATGGCTAGACGGTGAGCTAAAATCATTAAGAGATATTATCCTAAGCGTACTAGTCTGATATCCTTAAGAAAGAGAGGTCTTGGCAACCCAATCAATATCCCAATTAGCTCCTTAAGGGGAGAAGGAAGTTGTAGCATTCCTCTTTCTCTAAAAAGTCAATCTACTTTGAGTGGGAGTATAACCCCACTGATACAAACCTCTAGAGTAAACCCGATCATCATGATGGAGCAACCCTTTACAATACCTATAGGAATGTTGGATTTGTCAGTCCTAGATTTTCCTCTATCCATCTTTAATAAGCTAGCAAAGTAAGATGTTGAGCTTCGCATTAGTGAGTTTCAGAAATCAATGTTTAATTTCAAATTTTAGAATGAAGGACATCTCATGGTATTTTTCAATATAACTCTAAAAGGAAGAGCTACAATGTGGGATCATGGCTTGGAAGTCAGAACCATAACCATGATCAATTTATTATTTGTAGCCTTTTGAAGAGAGTTTTCCCTTGAGAGAGGTGGTCAGTATTGGCTATTTATTCTAAATGTGACAAGTCAACATTCCCATGAGAATGCTCAAGCTTATGTCAAGAAATTGAAATAGGTGTTTCGTAAATTGGAAACCTCTATTACTTTTCCACCTGCTGCCCAATTGTAGTACTTTTTGCATGGATTAGACTTTAATATCCTAATGCAGGTGAGTAGTGTTGCTCTTGCTGATATAGATACTACTATTACATGAGAAGAAGAGGTAGAGTTTCGCTTACAAGAGGGCTATGTGTTTAGCATAAACCTGATTTCGAGTCTAGGTTGTGAAAATAATCGGGTGTTAACTAATGGAAGTCAAGGTGTGATTAGTACACTTATGGCCAATTCGAATGGAAGAGGAAGCATAATGCAAAATGTGTCTATGCTATCAACTCCTCTTAATATTGATATGCCAATGGCTAGCCGAATGGTTCCACTAAATAATAGAAGCCAAACGATGAACCCTAATGTCATGCCAATTAATGAGCGGTTGATCCCTAATCAGGTGGTTAGGCCAACTGAACAGCAAGTGAATGATCACATTTATGAGTCTAATGCATCAAATGTTCCTGGCAAAGTTAAGGGCATGATGAAGCTTTATACCAATATGATAACAAAATAGTATAGACAAATAGCTGGAGATGTTAATTTTGTAAAAAAGCAGCAAAACTTGATAGAAAGTTAACGTCTTTGAAGAGGGTGGTCCATCAAGGTTTAGCTATAAGTGGTGTGGTGGTAAATACTTTTTGAGAGACTATCCTGATCTCAAATGTGGCATATGTGGAAAGTTCTGCCATCTAGCTAGTACTTGTTGGAGTAAGATTAGCTCTCTTCAGCAAGAGAGTAAGCAGCTAGGTCCAATTAATCGTTGAGCACAAGGAAATAACCTTTAGTGTGATGAGGGACCAAATAAAATATTGCAAAGAGGAAAAGCTATTGTAGAAGAGTTGCTCAGTGGCATTGGTGTTAGCCTTATTGAAGCTATGTGTGTCAACACCACTGAGGATTCCAATTTATGAGCCATTACAAGGTGATAGAAGGTTAAAGAAGATGTTAGGAATAATGAAAAACTTGTTGAGGCAAATCCTAAACTAGTTGATAAGGGGATGCAAGTCCTTAATCTTGATGTGGAAGTTGGTCCTTTAAAAGCTATTGGAGGCAAAGATGACTCCAATAAGGAGTTGCCAAAGAAGAAGGTAAAAGTTAAGAAAGAGGCACCTAAGTTTGTTTAGCGACCAAGAGAAAGAATGGTTTAGCAAGAGAAGAGAACCATTGCTAATTATTATGAATTTGACTTAGCCAATTCTCTTTGTTGTGACAAGACATGGATCTAGGACATGGCTATGGAGGTTGAAAGAGGAAGAGTGAGCTCATGAGGACATAGACATTAAGATTGACTGTCATACAAGTGAATTAGGTTCCAAGATTGAGACTTGGACTTATAAACACAATCTTGTATGTTGACAATGACACAAGTACTTTGCTGGAAGGACAAAAGTACTATGGCATTGCTTTAAAAAAGAGAGCAAGTACAATGCTTTATAGAGATAGACTAGGTTGCACTTTCCACCACTGTGAATATGGGATTCAGCATCCTGAGCCCACACTACTCCATAGAAAGAGGCTAAGCTAGGTGTGATTGCCAATATCTCAATAGCCCTCCTCAATTACAACCAGAAAAGTACAAAGTGTGTAGAGGCTTTAGTGAGCAACCACCTGCAAGGTGTGGGCACACCACAAACATGGTAAACACTAGAGGCTATTGCAGAAAAGGCTAAGTGTGGGTACCAAATACTTGATGGACATCCAGAGACTATAACAGGGGCCTCACAAAGTGTACAGAGACTGTAGTACAAGGTTACATGAGGAGTGTACCTTAGGTAAGTTACTATGTATAAAAATGCGCATCACGTGAGTTCAAAAGAAGGGAATATTGAAAAAGATAGTCTTATAGATATATATTCACAGAATGGAAAAATTAAAATGCATAAATTTATTCATAAAAGGAGTATCTATATTCCATGTGTGTATTTTTTACATAAGGATATTATTGATTCATAAAACTAGCCAGGATTTTCTTACCAAAAAGGGGCCTCGAATAATGCCTTCCACTTACATAGTGATGGAGTTGTCAGTTGTAGACAATAGAACTGCTTAGATGTGATGGGAGCCAAGAGTTATTGGTAAGGGCGATTGGAGCTCTTCAAATGTTTGTGGAGGTTGCATAAGCGAGGCATCCAAAAGCCTTGGGTATGGACATGTTCAGTGGCATGAGTATTGTAGATGCGTAGCCAAATGCACAAGGAACTTTTGAACAATTCCTACCTAGGAAAACCCTTGAGATCTAGGAAATTCTCTAGTATTTCCTAGGTATCTACATATGTGTTCCCTACATATAACTAGGGAATTACATTTCCCACACCTCACAATAGGGAATCATAGATATGCATATATGAATTCCCCACATATAACAAGGGAATTCCATTCCCCACATCTTGAACTAGGGATTTATAGGTCACATGACTAGGGAATCAAGTTTCCCATATATCATAGTAGGAAATTATGGCCCACACAACTAGGGAATTCCATCTATATAGCCCACAATAGGGAATTAAAATAGCCTAATCTTATGTCAAAAACTTGGCTCCTTTTTGCGGAAAATGGTTACTCAATCCCATGGTAGTTATAGATTCTTTAAAAATTCCATGTTAATTTGCATATGGATTTGTGATTGGTTAGAAACTAGTTTTACAATGTTTTCTTGTTTACATGATTAATGTTCTTGCATGAGTAATTACACGTACAAATGGTCATCTAGCTAGCATTCAAAAAGTCATATGCATAGCTTAAAAATGAACCATGACGTAGCATGGCTATCATCATGAAGATGGAACTTGAAGCTTTATTTTGTACATTGGAAGTATTAGATTTAAACAATGGTAGAAATAATGTTAACAATCTCAAGCAATCACATAACCAATAACATGATATTTGAGACACTTTGATTTGAAGATAATTATGGATTATCTCACCACATGGCAATAGTTTTAGAGCTCAATAGATGAATTATCTCACCACATATAGCATGATTTGCACATCACATGACATTTAGGATACTTTGATTTGAAGATAATTGTGGATTAGTTCAGTAGATATAGCATGATGCATACACCGACATGATATTTGAGACATTTTGGTTTGAAGATGATTAGTGACCATTTTTATATCTTTAGGACAAGGAAGAATTATTCTAAACACTTCACTTTAATGACATGTTTTGATAATAGCTCGTTTAGGGTGATAATCTGACATCATCACAAAAATCATATTTGAGGAGAACAAGAAGCATCTTATAATCTTCTAGAATTCAAAAGTCGATGAGGAAACACTACATTGAGCCATGAGGAAGAATGTTGCTATCTGCCAAGACTTTTTCAACTAGGTTGGAGGGTGCTCCCCTCCCTCTATCCCCCTTGCTTCCCTTTCCCCCATGGCTTACTATTGAAATCCTCCCCTTCTCCCCCTTCCCACCAGAGCTTCCCCAACCCCAACCTTGGTGCTAATTCCCTTTCTCCCCCCTCCGATCTCTCCATGGCTTTCATGGGCCCCCTCTGTGTCAACATGACTATGGCTCCCCAAAACCTTTATGACCAGGAGTGGAAGTTTTGACATACTTATAGAGGCCATCTCAGGAGGCATCTGCTTACAGCACAGGGTGGAGCTACTTTCTTAGTCAAATGAGAGGCTTGTGGCAAGGGATACCGTGACCTTACTCTGGGGTGAGAATGGAGAGCTGAGAGTGGGAATTCAATGGACTAAGCAACAACATGCATCTAAGTCTTCAAATGTCCATACACGCCACAACATGAACATGGGTGTGGTTGCCACTGCTTTTTATGCTATGGCAACAAGGACTATGTTTGCTGTGTACTATAAATCAAGAGTAAGCCCATTATCATTCATTTTTCTGGTGGAAAAACTTGCCAACAGTAGGTCCAAGAACTTGTCAATGGGTCAAAGATTCAAGATGAAGTTTGAAACTAAGGGTGCCTCAGAGAGAAGCTTTGCAAAACTCCACCTCTTAGATACTGCATGACAGCTTGTTGCAATGTTTGCATTTTAATAGTAACATCCACTTTGTGTTCATTATTGCATTTAGTGTTTATTGTTTCATTTCAGTACCAATTGTGTCAAATTCTTTAAAAAAATAAAATGCAATGTAATCAAACCTCACAATTGCTTCATAGTTCAGACATGGAATCACTATTGCATTCACCTCATCCATAATTGTGTTTCCTATGTTGTATATTTAGTGTTTTATGCTGCCATAAGGCATTGAAAAATGGAGACCATCATGATCAAAGTTTTTGGGCACTAGAGAAGGGCAAAGATATCCATACTACAATAGTGAGGGAAGGTTACTCCTACAACTGATAAGCAATGGTATTACTAAGACCCATCTTTTGTGTAGGTAAGCAATAGCCATAACTTTTGTAGAAAAAAATTATTATTGGTATGCAATCATTCTTAATTGTTGGTATGCTACATTGTGTGAATAGTTATATGATGATAGATGTGATTGATTCAAGTAAAGATATCAATAGAGGAAACATTTTCTTTGAAGTAGAATAGAAGCAGAAGTTAGAAAGTTGAAGTTTTTAATCTCTATTTAATGCTAACAATTAAGAAGGGAAAGAAGGGATTGTTAAGTTCATTTTAGTATAGGAGAAGTAAAAGAAATTTTTAATGGGAAGAGCAACAATTACTTGAGTTATGGACTTCTACAGTTTGTAGCAATCTTCATAGTACAGGGTCCGGAGTTGGTGATAGTGAAGAATAACATCATATCTCCCATGTTATGCCCTTATAGTTAATAGATTGTCCTAACAGTTAGTTTGACATTGAGACTAGAAGTGAGGTAGGCCAAATGATGTCCTCCCTAGAAGGATCATGAATAAGGTAGAAAATTAATGTCATATTCAAATACAAATTTGGTTTTGTATACTTTAGGTTCTAATGTGGCATTAGAGTGGAGCTTCAGAAATCCAATGGTTGTTGAATCTATTGGATGTGGATAAAAGGTGCATTGTTTGGTTTGTCCTTGAGGGTTCCATTTACTATGATCTATTGTAACACCTTCATGGTATTTTCATGTCACTAGTGTCCCTTTAGTAGTTAGGGATTTATCTTCATTAAAGAAAAACACATGCAGCACCTACACTGATTTAGAGTGACTAGATGGAGGAAAAGAGACCATCATATTGTATAGTACCAACACTTTTGGTATTATGAGAATATGGTAATATGTCCCTTTGTTCTTAAAAGATCAGATGTACATATGTAGAGATGGTGCTTCAAGACCCAAAAGGAATAGCAAATGACATGGCTGACTACTAGTTTTGATGATGGTGCGTACAAAGGAATTAAGGGGGCACCTATATCTCGCAATTGCATTCAATAACAAGCATGTGCCAAGAGAACCTTAGAAAATGGGAAGTTGAGCTAAAGTTGAATAGGCTGTGGATAAGGATAAAGCATGTCATTGAAGCTAAAGGGGATGTAGCCTTAGAAAATGGGGAAGCATGTAAACATGCAACTTTGAAAATGGGAAAGCAGGTCAATGTTGAACAGGCCATGGATAGGGATAAAGCATTTCATGGAAGCTAAAGGGGATGCACTCCATTTAGTTTACTAGGTGGGCTCATTGATTTGATCCCTCCTAAATTGGCACTTATCTCATCTCTTTGATGTTTGCCTCGATCAATGGTATGTCCCTCCAATTAATAAGCTCCAGTTAATAAGGCCTACTATTCATGTGCAAACATGAGTGAATAACATGCAATTTGTGTCGCCTTCCATCTTGAGACTCCGATTAATAAGATCTTTGATGTTTGCCTCGATCAATGGTATGGCCCTCCAATTAATAAGCTCCAGTTAATAAGGCCTACTATTCATGTGCAAACATGAGTGAATAACATGCAATTTGTGTCGCCTTCCATCTTGAGACTTGTTCTGTAGTCTAAGAAACAAACCCAATCTAGGGAAGAGATTGCTTTGCAAGTGGTGATTTGTTATGGTTTGCAAGTGTAGAAGCACACGTATGTGAGGGCCATAAGGGTTAGGGTGGGAATCACTTTAGAATGGAGAAACTTGTGTTGGTTCAATATGACTTGGAAAATTTACCTCTAATCTTCCTTACTTTCAATTTAGTGCCTATTGGGATAGTCCCTTTCCATGTGTCTCTCCTATTCACATGTAAAGCATGTATTTGCAACCATTAACTCCTTGCATTGTGTAAGTGTTTTCCAAGTTTTTCTATGCTGGGTCCTATTTTTAGATTTGCTCCTCTTTTCAACCTTTGATCCTTTCCCCTTACAGAACACTAAAAATCCTATTTTATTACAAATACATAGAAGTGTTGCAGCTTAGGATGGCACCTTTTTGAAGACCGCACAAGCTATTATAGGAGACTTAAACAAATCTAGAGTCAAGGGACAAAAATGGTAGCTCGTTTTCAACCCCCAATCAAATTTTAGAGGTAAACTTGCCAAGAAGGACTCCTAGGAGTTAGTGACAACCTAAAAATCTGTTACTTTTTGAAAGGAGGTCTTCTCTCTCTATTCTTTCCAAGCTTTTTCTCAAACAGCCATGGAGGACATCCTTCCAACTTCTCTCTTACTCTTTGTGCACAAGATTTGCCTAGACAACCTTGGGGAAAGCATCCCATAGACCTTGGTAAGCACATAGACTACCATATTTGCCATTTTCAGATAGAGATTTGGGCCATGAGATCAATTTGTTTTGCTTTACAAGGTTTACTTAAGAGCTTCACACAAGGCTTCAAGATCAAGCAAATGAGGCACTCAACATGATCAGAAGTAAAGCTAGACTGTCAGCAAGATCTATGGTCCAACCATTGGGGATATAGATGCCCAGGAGCTGTCGAATGTTAACAGGGCTGATGTCTGATTTGGGTGCTGGCCCAATAGAGGGCTGAGACATTGAGCTTCCAACTTGTGAAGTCACTAGAACTACTAAGAAATTTTATGAACCTTGGGAGTTGCTCTATGGTCAATTCTATATTGTAGTATCTTGTATCTATTACATAGGGATCTATTAAAATTCTTTACTTAAAAAAATAAATTACAGTAAGGGATTTATAAATATTGCTAAAAAGTCACATAAGGATCAATAACATTTTACAAAATAGATTACATAGGGATATATAAAACATGCCTTGAACGCACGTGATGCCTAGTGTTTATACATAGTAACTTACCCAATGAGTTTACAAACTTATGTCAGAAGCATTAGCGCTAGGCAATACAAGGCTAAAAAAGTCTATCAAAATAGGAGTAGAAGGATTGATGAGGCTTGTCCTTCTCTTGGTAGTCTTCTTCTTCTTCTTTTACTCCATGGTCTTCTTCTTCTTTAATAGTAGCTAGATACGCCTTTTGAGACCTCTTCCTAGCATGAAAAAATTTCTCCGTGTGCCCGATCCTTTTGCAGAAGTCATATATCAGCTGATCTTTCTTGCCCTTGTACCTATTACTGACATAAAACATTTGTTTATCCTTAGAGGTGCTTGGTTATTCTTTGGATTTTATTTTATTTTCTTCTTCTACTAAGGAGGCCTTAATGTCAACTTGTTTAGGACTAGGCATGTTGATTAATGTAGTTGACACATTATTATAGTTAGGAGGTAGGCTTTTAAACAACACACTAATACAAATATATTCATCCATCTTGAGATTTATCCCTACAAGTTGAGTTAGGAGATTTTCCATGTAGTTCTTTAGATGAGATGCCAGGGATGTATTAGGCTTCATGTCAAGTCAAAAGAATTTAATAAGTAAACCATACTTTAAGGATTTGGACTGTGCACCAAACAAGGTATCTAATCTATCCCAAGTGTCATGGGACATGTCAAAGGCATCTACATGATGAATGTATCTGTCATCTAACTCCAATTTGAGGATGGCCTATCCTTTGTCATCATTCTTCTACCAAGTAGCTATAAGAGTTGCATTCCAGGGCTTCTTTTCTTGTCCATTAGTAATGGCCCATATGCCCTCCTTTAGCAAGATGAGTTTGATGCGGGTTTGCTAGGTGTGAAACTTTACTCCATTGAATCGAATAGTTGGAGAGTCTTTGCCCATGATAGAGTGGCATAGACAATAGCAAATCAACTCCAAAATTATTAGATTTGAGCATAAGAAGAGTTGATTGAGATGTGCCAAAAAAAAACAAGTGCTAAGAGCACTAACCGAGTGTCAATGGACATTGTGTTTCTTCCTTGAGTCTTCCAAATATACAAAATCCTTCAAGTTCTTCCAAATCCAAAACTTTGCCTCCTTGATTTGATGCTAGGACACTCAGATTTGAGTGACAGGACCTTCAGTGTGTTGATTCAATGATTAAATAAAGTGAAAAGAAAAAGCTTCAGTGAAAATGAGCTATGTTAGATTAGGGATTTTAGGACACAAGGGTCTGGTTTTTTGGTTAAGGCAGCTCATAGAGATGATCATTTAGGAAGCCCTGTTAGTGCGAGGTAGCCTAGGTATAAAGCTCCAATTGCCCCATGATCTCGACCAGAATCGTGACCTGCACAATGCATGCTAGTGGTACGATCAAGAACAGGCACAATTAGGACATCGATGGTGAGTTTCTACAATGCTGAGCTAGATCATTAATGTCTTGGTTTGAAGTGCTAGGAGGAAGTGCCTAAGTAGAGGAAGATATCTCTAGAAGGAATCTCAGTGAGATGTGACTTGATTTGAGATATATGAAAGCTCCAAGCAGGGTAGGTACGGGCTGGCTATGGCTCCTAAGAAAGGTCAAGTGGAGATAGAGGTGGAAGATGAGACCTTCAATTGGACTTGAGCTAAGCAATGATGAAGAGAAGCTAGAAGAGAAGAGAAGGAAGTTGAGATGAGCTAGGCCATGCCTGCCAACTGGGCTTTGATACCATGTGATAAGACATGGATCTAGGACATGGCTATGGAGATTGAAAGAGGAAGAGTAAGCTCATGAGGAATAGACATTAAGGCTGACTGTCACACAAGTGAATTAGGTTCCAACATTGAGACTTAGACTCATAAACACAATCTTGTATGTTGATAATGACATAGATACTTTGCTCAAAGGACAAAAGTACTATGACATTGAATTAAAAAAAGAGCAAATACAATGCTTTATAGGGATAGACTAGGCTACACTTTCCACCACTGTGCATATGGGATTTTGCATCCTGAGCCCACATTGCTCCATACAAAGAAGCTAAGATGGGTGTGATTTCCAATATCTCAACATTTGTGAGGTAAAGCCTCATGTGAATCTTCTCCAACTAATTCATGTTATCTCGAGGAGTGTATAAAGAGTTTAAGAAGATCCCTTGCATTGGGTATATCATCGAACCCTTGAGAATAGCCTAGATGGAAGATGATTGGTTTGAACATGCTGAAAAGCATTGCTCAAGGGTGGTAGCATATGTTGATGGCATATTAACACTACAAGATATAGACCTTATAGTGACGTTTAAAGCAACGAAAATACAAACAATAAAATTTGCCCCCGTCGTCGCAAAAAGCGTCGTTATTGACGACGCCATAGAATCATCGCTATATGCGTCACTATATGCGATGCATATAGCGATGATTACAGAGAATTTGCGACGCTCATAGCGACGCCAATAGCGATGTGAGCAGTAAATTTGCGACGCAAATAGCGACGGTAACAGAGAATTTTTTTTTTGTGGCAGGGCAGCAAGCTGCCCTGCCACATATAGCACTGTGTGCTGTATGAGAGCCATACAAAATAGTTTCTGCACTGCTGCATATAAAGTGTTTGCAAACAAAAAGAATGTATACTGAAATCATAAAATTGATACATGAAATAAATACATGATTGCATAAAATGCAATTGGTACAATCATGAAACGATATCACTAATACATAGAAAATGTCTACATAGATCACGCGACTAAAAACTAAAGGTGTGTGAGCTCTAAGGATCCAAGGGCGAGCTACAAATCCTCGTCCCCTGAAAGCTCGTCCCGCTGCAAAGGAGCATCAAACGGGTTTTGCAGAAAAAGAAACAACATATCAATTCACCATACAATAATGCATTCAAATATCTCATGGTAACTACGGACAAGAAAGATGAGTGACTTATAGGGCCGCCGCGTCTATACAATCGGTCGATCAATGCCCTGAGATCATGCCTCTCTGCATATCAAGTCTCAAGGCCTTGCGGATCGCGATTTGTAACGGAGTGCTGCAAAGAAAACAAAATGCTAACCGTTAGAAACATGATTGTCAGTACAAAGAATATCTCAAAAAAACAAATAGCAAAACAAAAGAGAAACTTACAAAGTCCTCCAAATATGTCATGTGGCCGCCACTCCCAAGATGATGCACCGATCCGGCCTCGATTCGTGCCCTCATCACCTCCCGTTGCTGACTCCAATGTCCTGGTGAATTTGTAGCCTCCTCCCTCAGTCGGTGCCAGTCGTCTGCATCTAACTACTTGGGCTTTGGAGCCCCACTCTTGATTGCCTTGCGTGCGTCGGATCGTCTATGTGACATGTATGCACGCATGCAATCCATCATCCAGCCCATAGAGAATCTATCTACTGCGGCTGCCACTGGGAACTCCTCGTGCAAGGATGCTACTATGTAGTCCTTGCTCCCCTCCGGTATGTTCCTCCAATGATCCAGGACGAAAAACTTGTTGGCACAACTCCCTCATGCGAGCCATCACCCTCCTCCCCTCATCATTCATGATGATGGCTCCTGACCTACTATCCACTAGGTATCCATAACCCCTAGGAGTCTGCCTAAGATGGGCCCTCTCCCATCTCCGTCCACGCTCCTGGGCATATCTAGGAGACCCCTGTACATCCGGTGTACCGACGGGGGTACCCTCTCCCGGAGTGCCACTCAAAGGGGTGCCACCAAAAGGAGTACCACCAAAAGGCGTGCCATCTGCCGACGGCTGCGCAAAAGCCGGAGTAACTGGAGTGGACGTCCCCACAAGTGTGACAAATCCTGGAGGTGACGCAGCTCCAGCTGAACGACGAGATGGAGACACCACGTCCGTGTCTCCACAGCAGCACCCCCCTGATCCTCCTGCAGTCGCAGTCCCTCCCTCTGGCCCAAGTCACGAGCGTCGAGATTGTGTGCTCGAAGCTAAAGCATCTGATCGCGCTGAAGCTGATCTAGCAGAGCCCCCTGACGAAGAACGAGACAACTCCTGGTCTGCCATCTCTCTGAATCTCGCGAGCTGATCTGGAGACATGCGTGCCATCATGTCCTGAAACTCCTCATCGCTCATCCCTCGACTCATCTTGAAAATGTCGATACCTGCACAGACAAAAAATGATGTTAGAATAATCAATTTAAACTATACAAAGCACATTAATATAAATCATTTTTGAAAAATCTCTCTTAAAATGCATTATCTACCTTTATGGAAGATCTAAACAACGAATTGAGTAATACAATTCTCCAAGAATGAAGTATTCTATGGTCCCATGTTAATCTCCTGACACAACTCTCCATACACTGGAAGGTCGATAGACATGTCACCACAAAAGAACGAGTCTGCCTCGTTCTCAAAAAATTCTACGACTTCTGTATTTCCATCATTGTTAGCCGATGCGGGCTCCAAGCTTGCGGTGGCCTCCACCCCTTGTAATATCGACCCCTCTATTTGCATATATTCTTCATCTATGCCTGGAACATTGCTTTGATCATATACTCTCGCACCTCGAGGAGTTGAAGGTATAACATACCACCATCGAGGTTGTTCGGGGTTTGGATGGAAGATTACATGTTCACAAACACTTACAAAGCGAGTTCAAACCATTGTGACATAAACCATGTCGTATTACAATTAGCAAGCAAATGACTATTTGCACCTGTTCACAATGGGCCAGCAACACAAAGGTGTCGCGCAAATCCGTCCATTTTTTTTCGGAATCTATTTCGAGAAATCCAGATGGACCTCGTCGAATTGTTGCTCTAGCTCCTCCAAGTACCACTTTGAACCACTGCACATCGAATAGTATCATGGAGAAGCTACGGTAATCCACCGTAATAATACTTTGCAAGTTCCCAAAATACTCCATCTCATCCACAACCGTGTTCGGATCCGTTGCTCGTCGCCGGCTCTCTTGCTCAAACCTTGCCATGATACCACAGTCCATTGTGGAGCGCATTTTGTCAATACGCTCCACCCGAAAATGCCGTCCGCGCGACCATGCTGCACTATATATTTTGTACTGCACATTGAAACACTCAAATTAGATGTAGCAAGCAAATTTAGATACGACACATTCTAAACCCCTCATTACCTTTGGACTACATCCCCTCGAGAACTCCCACTCCTCCATTGAGACCTCTGTCCCTTCGCTGGATGCTGCGGTCAAGGCTCCATGCAACCATCGTGTTGACATAAACCGTGGCATCTCCTCCATGCCTTCGGGATATCAAATCAGTCGGTGACGCGTATTACATCGGAATTCAGCTCGCGCTTCCTCTCGATCTTGCCTTGCAATCTGGTACTTGGCGAGCCACGTCTCCATGGAGGCATGGTGCAACATACAAAAACGATTCACCTTCTCTTCCATTGAGTCATCCATTCTTTTTTCTACCCCATTTCCAACCACCACATCTCCAGTCAGCCTATCATCGTCCTTCAGCGTCCATAGCATTTCATTGTCTAGTTCCACTGTTGGTAGCCATTGTGAGATATGCACTAATGCCTCTGACACCAACCAACCTTCCGCCATGTTACCTTCTAGACAAGCTCGTTGTCGCACAAAGCCTTTCAGGGTTTTCATGAAGCGCTCCAGGAAGAACATCCATCGTGTATGGACAGGTCCAACAATCTCCACTTCGTCCACAAGATGCACAAGAAGGTGAACTCGTATCATGAGCATGCTAGTGGGCAGGTATTTCTCAAAGAGACAAACCGTCTCAACTGCTCCCCGCCTTGTGGATTCAATAGAGGACATCTTAATATCTTTCTGTGAGATCCATTGCACCAAAGTCGACAACTTGTAAATGGCTCCGCGAATTTTTGGAGTAAGGCATCCCGCGATCGCGATCGGTAGGACAAACTGCCACAAATGAGAAAGCATTAAGAATAATGGTCACTTCTCAAATTTCAAAATGTCCACACTAATTAAAATCCATTTTGTTCACAAACCTGACATATCTTATGCCAATCATGGGACTTTAGCCCAGACATTTGGTCATCTTTAGAAAATGCGGACCTGAGAGAACGCATCATACCCGTCGGAGTGCGGATAGACTTGATTACTTGCTTCACAATGCACTCTTCTTTGGTTGTCAAAACCCAGGGAGCGCGAGGAAGCTGCACTCCCCCTTCAACACTCGACTGCGGCCAAAGCGCCTCCATCTTACCTACCTCCTTTAAATCCATTCGTGACCCTATAATGTCTCTCTTTCCTGTGATGTGGTCCCATAGCAAGCTACTCACATTTTTGAAAATATGCATGGGATCCAACAAGTGGTTGACCTGTAAGTGGGTCCAATATGGCAACTCGTAGAAAACTGAGAACCGTCGCATTCCATTTGGATGTGATTCCGGGTTGTCCATTTTCAGCTCATACCAGCTTGCAGCATTCATACGTGCTGGAGGTCGTCCAAGAAAACCTTCCCTGAGTTCATGATCCTCCGGCAAGAAAGCGGCATGTCCTTGATATACCATCTTCTTCATGGTTCATGACCTTCGGGAGTCTAACTGTGGCCCACACAATGGACATGCATGATAACCTGAGGTAACCAGACCTGTAAGGTGATCCATGACCTAGTGAATACTTGATTGAATGAAATAAAATATAGATATTACTAGTGAGAACAAAGGTCTGCTCACTTGAGCACTCTCCCAATCCCGGAAAGTCATGCATCGTCCACATGAGAATGGCTCGAATGTTGGCTGACCGCCGACCATCGCGCCTGCTCATATCTTGCACCGTGACCCCCTCCTCCCACAAAATCTTAAGCTCATCGACTAATGGACGAAGATACACGTCCATATTTTTTACTTTGTAGCGGCCCGGGACGAGCAAGCTAAGGATGAGATGTCATTTCTTCGTAGAAAGCGATGGAGGGATGTTGTAGTTGACAAGCACTATAGGCCACACACTGTAAGAAGTCGAGCACAGACCGAATGGGTTCACACCATCCATGGCGAGACTGAGCCAAAGATTCCTTGGCTCTCGCGCAAAGCCTGGAAAGGTAGAGTCAATGTGGCTCCATGCGCGCGAATCTGCTGATATTCGTTGAACTCCATCCGTGGACCTATTTTGCACATGCCACGTTGTCAAGCTTGCCATGGCAGACGTGCGAAACATGTGGTTTATGTGGGGGATGAGCGGAAAGTGTCTGAGAAATTTTTGAGGGATGGTTTGTCCTTGCAAGTCCTGTCGATACTTGTGAGCACCACACTTTGGACATGTCTCCATAGTCTCGTATTCATCTCGAAACAATATGCAATCGTTGATACATGCATGGATGTTATTGTAGTCCATGCTAAGCTTCCGTAAAACATGTCGTGCATCATCACGAGACTCAGGCATGGTATTTGCAGGTGGCAATATATGATATTTTAATAACCTGAAAAAAATCATAAAACACCTTGAAAAAACACAAATGTTTGCAGCAATATTCCACAAAAAAAAATCAATGAAGCCTGTGTGCAAGGTACCTGAATAACTCAGTCACACTCGTATCGCTCCAACCGTATTTTGCTTACATACTTAAGAGTGCAAGCAATGTCTTCAACCGAGATACTCGGCACCCATCATATAATGGTATGGATGCTTCCTCTCTAAGCGGGTCAGATGTCTCAACATCCATGGGAATCAATGCATTGATCATTGCCTCCATCTTAGGCTCCAAGATTGTAGGCAGGTCGGGAAGGTTGTCTGTCTCCTCTGGCATTGATGGTATAGATGGGCCTTGCGAGTGGCCGATTGGCTCCTGCAATCCATCCCATCGCACGTCCACGAACTCTTCTAATTGGCCGCAAAGGGTGCACTCCCCCTTGGGTTGAGACATCACCCCCATGGATAGAAAATTTGCCAACAAGACCCAATCTTATTGTGTATGGTTTTCAATTAGCTTGAGAGTACAATGCATGAAAAATGCTAACTTCAAATTACCGTTTGCTGAAAATTCGCAATCGCCTGATCAATGATCTCAGATTGAAACTCGCCAAATCGTCGTACGTGTTCTATAGACAATCGGCATTTTCGTCTAATTGCCAACTTGCATTGAGAGCAAGGACATGGGACACGCTGATTAAGATACGTCTCGCGGTCTTGAACAATAAGACCTTCTTCGTTTTCCATCTTATCTACATTACAGCAAATGAGGCTTAAATGGATAGCTTTATGGAGATGTACGTCAAGTTGCAAGTTGACCATAAATCTTGCATTGTATATAGTAGTTGAGAGATTTTCCGATGTTATATCTCGGCCTTGTATCATGCTCAAGGATTTGTTTGTCCCGGTAGATAATTATTTGTTATATCTTGGCTTTGAGTATAAGTAATCCATTTTAAAATTAATGCGCGCCATCTATGAAATTTTATAACTATAGTAATAAAATTTATTTCAATCAATTCTACTCATAGTCATAAGACCTGAGAGAAATTATCCTATACTCAATTTAAGGGTTTCTTCTTCTATAACAATACTTTTGGGTGTTGAGATATCGAGCTCCACTCGTGATACGCCAGGGTGACCGTTGTGTATTTATGTCACCGACTTGTCAGTTGTTACAGACGCGGTTGATACACCGCCCATGAATAATAGCTACATGATAGCTATCCTTATCTACTCTAGTTCGTGGCTCAGTTAGTATGCCACCTTAGTTAGTTGAGTTTGGTTTGAGACCCATATATAGGGTTCTTCTATTTCTTTGTATTAGAGTTCTTTTGGCTTACACAACTAAGAAGAGGAAAACTGTTTTCAGCCTCCACCCTTGTGTGTATTCCCCCATTGTGCAAGGAAGAAAGCTACAAGTGAGACTCCTTCCTTCTCTCCCACAATCTTGACATGGTATCAGAGCCTTGTTCGTGGTAAGGAGCTCAAGAAAGCAAGCCAAGCTCGTGGTGTTTTGGTAAGAGGAGCAGTGTTGCTTTCATTTTTTGTTTTGGGAGCAGATCTCTGCAAGTAGCACAGCCGGAAAGTGCAGGAGTGCATTGTCTCAGGTTGAGACACCCTTCGCGGTGAAGCAAGAGGGTAGTATATGCTGCGGGAGAAGGCTTTAGCCCTCGGTGACCTTATTTTTTTGATTTGAGGCCATTTTGGGGCCTGTTTTGGAGGCGGAAGTTTTCTGCACGCACTCAGGAAAAGGCCCAGTTTTATGCTGTGCAGCCACTGTTCTACAGGTCGGTGAAAAGTTTCTGTAGAAATTGCATCGTATGCTTGTGCACAAAGACATTGGGAGTTACAGAATCATCCTTGGTTCCTGTTTATGCAAAATCGTCACTAAGAAGTGACTATGTGGTCAAATACCACTTTCGCTAGTTTTGCAGATTTGCCCTTGTAAGGGTGAAGCTGAGTTTTTGCAGTGACAGAATTTTTCGCAGTGTTCTGTAATGGCGTCTAATTCTCTCTCACAAATTGTCACTGAAAAGCTTGACAAGAACAACTTCCAAGCATGGAAGTTTAGAATGACGAATTTCCTTTTGGGAAAAGGATATTGGGAATTTGTTGCAGGAAATGAAGAAGAACCAGTTCTTCCTGATGTTCCCAATCAACAGCAAATGCAGGCATTCAAAGCATGGCATGAGAGAGCCAGGAAAGTTATGTACTGGCTGTCTATCAGCATTTCAGACTCTATGATTGTGCATATTCAGGATGCAAGTACGCCAAAGGAGGCATGGGATACTCTGTCAAAGATGTATAGCACAAATACGCAAGCCAGGAAAATGCAGCTTAAGCAAGAGTTGCACAATGTGCAAAGAGAAAATATGAGCATCAATGACTACCACATGAAGGTGAAGAAGATTGCAGATGCACTTGCTTCCATTGGGTCGCCAGTGGAAGATGATGATTTAGTTCCTGTGACCTTGAATGGTCTAGGAAAGGATTATGCGCAGTTTCGGACATCCATTTCCGTCCGTGAAAGATTTCCTAATTTTGAGGAGTTGATTGCTCTTCTAATTTCTGAGGAGCAGAGAAATGGTGGTGCATCTTCTTCAGGAGGAACTTCAAAAGAAACTGTCTTCTACTCAAATGCTGGAAGAGGTAGAGGCAGAGGTAGAGGAGGCCGATTTGGAGGCCGTGGTAGAAATCAGAATATGCAGCAAACTCAAGAAAACCACTCCTATGGAGGAGGACGTGGTAACTCTAGAGGCAGGGGGAGCCAAAGAGGTCATGGTGGATGGCAAAGAGGCCAAAATGCAAACAGTAATGTTGAATGCTACTATTGTGGTAAAATGGGTCATATGGCTAAAGACTGCTATAAAAAGCAGAATGACATCATGAATGGAAAACTGCAACAAGGAAATTATGCGTCTTCTAGTAGACAGGGTGATGACAGAAATGAGCATTTGTTTATGGTGCAGCACATGAACAATTCTGTGACAAGTGCAGAAGAAAGCAACGATGTGTGGTATGTTGACTCAGGTGCATCAAACCACATGACAGGTCATGCAGAATGGATGGAGGATGCAAGGAAAATGGAAAAACCAGGATTTGTGGAGACTGGTGATGATACTGCACATCCGATTGTGCAGATTGGAAAAATTCCTTTGTCTATGCAGGATGGGAAAAAGAAATACCTGTCCGATGTATTTCATGTCCTGAATATCACCAAGAATCTAGTTTCTGTTGGGGTCAAATGGTTGAACAGGGCTTGCAGGTCAGATTTAATCCTCATGGATGCTTTGTTGAGGATATGAAAAATAAAGGTCGCTTGACAGCAAAAGGAAAGAAGAAGGGCAGAATGTTTACATTGGATACAGACATGCCTGAATTGAGTGCAGCAATGTTTGCACATGGGACCGGTGTAGTTGCAGATATTGATATCTGGCATAAACGCATTGGTCATGTTAATGTACAACGACTTAAATCAATGCAGGCCCAAAACATTGTTGCAGGATTGCTTAAGTTCAAGGTTGCAGAAATGCATAAGGTATGTGAAGCCTGTCAGTTTGGAAAACAGGCAAGGAAACCATTTCCTAGACATGTTCAAGAGAGTAAGAAGCCATTGGAATTAATCCACTCTGATGTGTGGACTACTAAAGCTGCATCTCTTGGAGGCTGTCATTATTTTGTCACTTTTATTGATGACTATAGCAGAAAAGTTTGGGTGTATTTTATGAAAAAGAAAAGTGAAGTTTTTGGGCATTTCAAAACTCTCAAAGCTATGGTTGAAAAAGAAACAGGTCTGCAGATAAAATGCCTAAGGTCAGATGGAGGGGGAGAGTACCTCTCAAATGAGTTTGCAAGGTTCTTGCAGGAGCATGGCATAAAGCAGCAATATTCATGCAGTCATACCCCACAACAAAATGGAATTGCAGAAAGGAAAAACAGGCATATTGGAGAGGTATCTCGTGCCATGCTCAATGAAAAAGACTTGCCAGATTTTTATTGGGCTGAAGCAGTTGCTACAGCAGTCTACATAATGAACAGGACTCCCACTGCAGCAATACATGGAATGACTCCAGAGGAGAGGTATACTGGTAGGAAACCAGATATTTCTCATTTGAAAATTTTTGGTTGCATTGCCTATGTACATGTGCCAGATGAGTTGAGATCCAAGTTGGATCCAAAAGCTAAGAAGTGCATCTTTATTGGTTACTCTCTGCAGCAAAAAGGGTATAGATGCTATAACCCTTTTACTCGTAAGTTTACAGTGAGCAGAGATGTTGTTTTTGATGAGATGAGTAGTTGGTATAAACCAGTAAATGTGATTGATGATGTAGATGCACAAAATGGTAATGCTGCACAGAATTCACAGCAGCAATCGCAAAATATTAGTGGACCTGGAGCGTCTTCTAGCAGTGGTTCACATTCTTCACCATGGACAAGCAGATTGAGATCAGGAGAATCTTCTCAAAGCAATGCACATAGTGGTATGCAGGTATCACGAAAAGGAAAAGAGAAGGTTGATCAGCCCATGTTTGATGTGAATGCAGGTCACTCTTATGTGGATGGTGAATCCAGTGGCTCAGAACAGAGCATTGATGATGAGTTGGGTATTCCTTCTATTGTTACACCTGGAGTAAGGAAGACCAGGGATGTTTTGAGAGCACCTGGGAGTGAACCCACTTTGCGCAGGTCTACCAGAGTTAGGTATCCTGTGGATAGGCTGAAATATGATGGATTTACAGCCATTCAATATGCATATATGGTCAAGGTGATACAGGAACCAGAACCCACTTCTTTTGAGCAAGCCATGGGAAAAGAAAAATGGGAGAAAGCCATGGATGAAGAAATGGATGCCTTGGAAGCAAATGCTACATGGGAATTGGTACCTTTGCCTAAAGGTAAAAATGCAATTGGCTGTAAGTGGGTTTATAAGGTGAAGCACAATGCAGATGGTTCTGTGAACAGATACAAGGCAAGATTAGTAGTCAAGGGGTATGCACAAACATATGGCACAAACATATGGGATGTTTTGAGAGTACCTGGGAGTGAACCCACTTTGCGTAGGTCTACCAGAGTTAGGTATCCTGTGGATAGGCTGAAATATGATGGATTTACAGCCATTCACTATGCATATATGGTCAAGGTGATACAGGAACCAGAACCCACTTCTTTTGAGCAAGCCATGGGAAAAGAAAAATGGGAGAAAGCCATGGATGAAGAAATGGATGCCTTGGAAGCAAATGCTACATGGGAATTGGTACCTTTGCCTAAAGGTAAAAATGCAATTGGCTGTAAGTGGGTTTATAAGGTGAAGCACAATGCAGATGGTTCTGTGAACAGATACAAGGCAAGATTAGTAGTCAAGGGGTATGCACAAACATATGGCACAATGCAGATGGTTCTGTGAACAGATACAAGGCATGATTAGTAGTCAAGGGGTATGCACAAACATATGGCATTGACTATGAAGAAACATTCAGTTCGGTTGCAAGGATGGCAACTGTAAGAGCAGTCATTGCTATGGCTGCATCAAAGGGATGGTCTTTACATCAGATGGATGTAAAGAATGCCTTCTTGCATGGTGATTTGCAAGAAGAGGTCTATATGGAGCAGCCACCAGGTTATGTGCATGCTGTTCATCCTGAGTTTGTTTGCAGGTTGAAGAAAGCCTTGTATGGCTTGAAGCAAGCGCCTAGAGCGTGGTCTGACAATATAGGACAGTATCTTGTCACTATTGGTTTTCAGATTTCCAAGGCAGATTTCTCACTTTATGTGAGAAAAACAGAGAAAGGTATTATGCTACTTGTCATTTATGTTGATGATTTGATTATGACAGGTGACAGTGATGAAGATGTCCTTCATGTGAAAATGCTATTGAAGCAGAAGTTTGAGATGAAGGATTTGGGAGAGCTGCGTTATTTCTTGGGCATTGAGGTGATTAGATCACCAAGTGGGATACAGCTCTTGCAGAGGCAGTATGGATTGGACATGCTGTCCAAATATGGGATGACAGGCTGTAAGCCTATTTCAGTTCCTTTGGAGCAGAATGTGAAGCTGAGCACAGATGCAGGTGAGCTTCTGGAAGACCCTACTATATACAGACGCATAGTAGGAAGTTTGATTTATATGATTATTACCAGGCCAGATTTGAGCTATGCTGTTGGATTGGTAAGTCAGTTTATGCAGGCTCCAAGGAAACCGCATTTGGATGCGGCTAGACGCATACTCAGGTATGTGAAGTCCACATTGCAGTATGGACTATTTTATGAGACTGGGGTTCAGATACAGCTGCATGGATACACTGATGCTGATTGGGCTGGTAGTATTTCTGATAGACGATCTACCAGTGGATATGTGTTCTCTTTTGGGAGTGCTGCAGTCACTTGGAGCAGCAAGAAACAGCCTACAGTTGCCTTGTCGAGCACAGAGGCTGAGTACAGGGGTGCAGCAATGGCTGCATGTGAGGTAGCTTGGTTGCATAAGCTACTTTATGATATGCATCAGTCTACAGATGGGCCAGTTGTCATTTATTGTGACAACATGAGTAGTATACACTTGGCAAATAACCCAGTCTATCATACTAGAACAAAGCACATTGAGGTGCATTATCACTATGTGCGAGAGAGGGTTTTACTAGGTCTTATTGATCTAGTTTATGTCAGCACAGAGGATCAGGTAGCTGACATATTTACGAAGGCATTGGGCGTAGAGAAACTGCGCAAGTTCAGAGACCTGCTTGGTGTGCAGGAATTGGGATTGAGCTCGAGGGGGAGTGTTGAGATATCGAGCTCCACTCGTGATACGCCAGGGTGACCGTTGTGTATTTATGTCACCGACTTGTCAGTTGTTGCAGACGCGGGTGGTACACCGCCCATGAATAATAGCTACATGATAGCTATCCTTATCTACTCTAGTTCGTGGCTCAGTTAGTATGCCACCTTAGTTAGTTGAGTTTGGTTTGAGACCCATATATAGGGTTCTTCTATTTCTTTGTATTAGAGTTCTTTTGGCTTACACAACTAAGAAGAGGAAAAATGTTTTCAGCCTCCACCCTTGTGTGTATTCCCCTATTGTGCAAGCAAGAAAGCTACAAGTGAGACTCCTTCCTTCTCTCCCACAATCTTGACATTGGGTTCATTTTGATGAAGTGCCTTAATGACCATTAGCTAGGGTATCATTTTCTTTTAGTCCTTCCGTTGACTAGTTGGCATGATTTCTAATTTGGCATGCCTATAAAGTTAATACAAAAACAATGAATTATGCATATCACAATTAGATCCCCCTACTTGGACTTCATGAAGGAATTGACCATTTTTAAGCCATCTTAAAGAGTTACCAATGTACGTGGCCCATGGCAAAGCACATTGCATACCATTATCAATAAGTCTATTATCTTAAATTTCCTTCCCCTCCCTCTCCCTCTCTTTCTCTCCCTCTCTCTCCCTCTCCCTCTCTTTCTCTCTTTCTCTCACCCTCTCCCTCTCCCTCTCGTTCTCTTTCTCTCCCTCTCTTATTTCCTTCCCCTCCCTCTCCCTCTCCCTCTCTTTCTCTTTTTCTCCCTCTCCCTCTCTATCTCTCTTTCTCTCTCATTTCCTAAACAAGCAAAAAATAAAGTGATTTAAACATCCTCCAAGCAAAAGGGAGAGGGAGAGATACAACGCACTCTCCCTCTCTTTCTCTTTCTATCCCTCTCTCATTTCCTTCCCCTCCCTCTCCCTCTCGCTCTCTTTCTCTCTCATTTCCTCTCCTAAACAAGTAAAAAATAAAGTGATTTAAACATTAAACAAGAAAAAGGGAGAGGGAGAGAGAGAATGCACTCTCCCTCCTTCTCCCTCTCTTTCTCTTTCTCTCCCTCTCTCATTTCCTCCCTCTCCCTCTCCCTCTCCCTCTATTTCTCTTTCTCTCTCTCCCTCTCCCTCTCCCTCTCCCTCTCCCTCTCCCTCTCTTTCTCTCTTACTCTCTCATTTCCTTCCCCTCCCTCTCCCTCTCTCCTAAACAAGCAAAAAAGAAAGTGATTCAAACAACAAACAACAAAACCCGTCGTGAGAGAGAGAATGCACACACTCTCTCTCACCCTCTCCCTCTCCCTCTCGTTCTCTTTCTATCCCTCTCTCATTTCCTTCCCCTCCCTCTCCCTCTCCCTCTCTTTCTCTTTTCCTCCTCTCCCTCTCTATCTCTCTTTCTCTCTCATTTCCTAAACAAGCAAAAAATAAAGTGATTTAAACATCCTCCAAGCAAAAGGAAGAGGGAGAGATACAATGCACTCTCCCTCTCTTTCTCTTTCTATCCCTCTCTCATTTCCTTCCCCTCCCTCTCCCTCTCGCTCTCTTTCTCTCTCATTTCCTCTCCTAAACAAACAAAAAATAAAGTGATTTAAACATTAAACAAGCAAAAGGGAGAGGGAGAGAGAGAATGCACTCTCCCTCCTTCTCCCTCTCTTTCTCTTTCTCTCCCTCTCCCTCTCCCTCTATTTCTCTTTCAATTTCTCTTTCTCTTTCTCTTTCTCTCCCTCTCCCTCTCCCTCTCTTTCTCTCTTACTCTCTCATTTCCTCTCCTAAACAAGCAAAAAAGAAAGTAATTTAAACATTAAACAAGCAAAAGGGAGAGAGAGAGAGAGAATACACTCTCCCTCTCTTTCTCTTTCTCTTTCTCTCCCTCTCCCTCTCTTTCTCTCCCTCTCTCTCCCTCTCCCTCTCCTTCTCTTTCATTTCCTCTCCTAAACAAGCAAAAGAGAACGATTTAAACCTTCAACAAGCAAAAGAAAGAGAGAGGGAGACTCACCAATGAGATATGGCGAGCGTGGGGCGGCTTCTCTTTGCAATGAGGGCTCCTCCTCTCCTTCGCGAACAACGACGGCGGCGGCGGCGGCGGCAGCGAGTCTTCTTCCTCTTCTTCTCTCACAAAGCCTTCGCTCTCTCCCTCGCTCTCGCTCTCAAAAGTCGAAGCAAAAGAAATGAAAACGGCGCTCGGGTTTCGGCCGCGTTTTTTTTCCTGCGGCGCGACGCTATAGCGACGCCAATAGCGACGCAAATAGCGGCGCCAATAGCGACGCCGATATCCGCCGTCGCTAATCGGCATCGCTAATTGCCCAATTCCTTGTAGTGTAATGGATCATGCCATTGTGGATATGGAATCCTTTGTCAACATTATGAGTTTAAAATTGATGGAAAGATTGGGAACAAAAATCCAAACGGATGTCTTCAGAATTCTTCAGATGGTTGATGACAATTTAAGACAACTGGAAGGTTAAGCATTACCAAAGTCTACATGATTGTTGCTAATATGGAATTCATTTTGGGCTTTAGGAATATTAGCTTTGTAGGGTGGCCAAGCTATCAAGTATTATTAGGAATGGCCATGGATCTTGCAATCCAATTGTCAAGTTGATATACCTGCTAGTCGTCTGATTTTTTGTAGAGGTGCCAAACATATAATAGTGGATACATACCTTGAATCTCCTCAAAGTGAGAGAATGCCTTTATCTTCGATAGAATTAGAAGTATTAAAAGATCATTCTAGTAGTGAGATTTCGTCAAGTGATAATCATGAGAGGGGTCTACTACAAAAGATTTGTACTAGGTGACTCAATAAGTTCATAGAAGCTCAAGATAGAATTAGAGACATGCTTGCTAGATCTTGATATGTTGGATGATCCCCAATCATTTAAATTAAGATCTATGCTTAGTCTGGAAGAGAGGAAGGACTATGTGTCCTTGATCTAAGAATTATGTGATATTTTTGCATGGAGCTATGATGAGCTAAGGATATTCCTCCTAGTTTGGTTATGCATACTATTCCCATAAAGGAAGGTAGCTAACTTGTTTGACAAAATGTGCAACATATGCCTTTGGAGCTAAGGGACGGACTATTTAAGGACCTACAAAACTTGCACAAGGCTGGCCTGCTATTTTTTATACAACACACGGAGTGCTATTCATTGGTGTTATCAAGAAAAAGAAGAATAATCAAATATAGCTTTGCATTGATTTTAGGGAGCTCAATAAAAAAATGGTTAAAGATTACTATTTGCTACCCTTTATTGATCGGATTCTAGATCTGTTAGCACATAGGGATATCTATTTGTTTATGGACTACTTTGACAGTTACAACCAAATGGCTAATGCAGAGAAAGACAAATTGAAAACAACATTTATCATTGTAATTGGCACCTTTGCGTATCATGTTATGACTTTTGGATTTGCAATGTACCACGGTCTTGGCAATGTATGACTGATAAAACTTTTGGTGATATTTTTCTAGAAAAGCTGAAGGTCTTTATTGATAATCTAGGTGCATCCACCACAAGGAAAAGATAGTTGGTTATTTTATGAAAATGTTCCAAACGATGCAAGTAGTTCTCATTGCTCTTAATCCAAGGAAACATGTCTTTGGAGTATCCTACAGATTATTGTTGAGCCATGTGATTAGCTTGGATGGTATTGCAACTGATTATGAAAAGATAAAGGTTATCATCTCTATGAGTCCGCTACGTACTCCTAAAGAACTGCATAGCTTTTTTTCGTTGATTGGATATTATTGACGATTTATTAATGCACTGGCTCAGAGGATATTGCCATTCACAAATCTATTGTCCTTTAACTATCTATTTGTTTGGAGTGATCTGTGTCAAGTATCCTTCGAGGATGTGAAGCAAGAATTGACAAAAGTGCCATTCTTGAAAGCATCTAAAAGAGGTGAGATATTTTATATATTTTTAGTAGCTACAATGTATAGTATTAGCTACTGTTTAACCCAAATTTGGGAGGAGAAGTGATACCATCTGATTGTGTTTGCTTCGCAAATTAGGGGTATCTAAGATTAATTACACTTATATGGAGAAATTGTGCCTTGGGATAGTCTTTGCAATGAAGAAATTCATGCACTATATCCTACATGAAAATTTAGTATTTTATACGAAGGTAAAGAGGCTAAGGCTATTATTTAATAAGTTATAGCCACTTGATTGCCTAGCAAAGTGGTTGATCACTTTGCAAAAATTTGATTATGAAATTAAGAGGAAGCTGTTGAAGTGACCTCGAGGGTCTATTCAAAATTGATATGGCCGCCATTGTATCCTGGTATATTGCTATAACACACTTTTTATCCACAAGAGAGAATGGAGCCGCTTTATCAAAGGCTGAAAAGGGAAAATTAGGCAGCAAGCCTTGAAATTTTCCTTGATTACAAGAACACTATAGCACCAAGGGGTTGATGATGTTTATCACTGATGTATTATTCCTAATGAGGTTTTGTTTATCTTGGAAGAGTGTCATGACTCCACTTGTGGAGGGCACTTTATTGGATGGTTGACTGCATAGAAAGCTTTGAGAGCTAGATATTGATGGCCATCCATTCTTTAGGATATTTTTGTGAATGTTAAGAGATATGATACATGTCAAAGACATGACAATAGGGTGAATAGAAAGCATCCACTGACTCCTATTATGGCTATCCTACCATTTGAGAAGTGGGGTATTGATTTCATTGATCCTACACATCCTTCATCAACTATGCGGAAGCATTATATCATTGTGGAAACTAACTATTTCACGAAGTGGTCCAAAGCACGTGCTACGATGAAGAATAATGCTAAAGAAATGACTAGTTTTATTTTAGAGCACATTATGTGTCGTTTTGGTCCACGTAAGGAACTTGGGTCTGACCATGGGACACATTTTTTTAAATAAAGTGTTTGAGGCTTTGACAAAAGCATTGAAGATTAAACATAACAAGGCCACACCTTATAAGCCCCGAGCTAATGGGCGAATAGAGATTACTAATAAGCAGTTTGTGGGGATTTTATCCAAGATTGTATCTGAGGTTAAGTGTGATTGGGATAAGAAGTTGTATGTGGTTGTTTGGGCTTATAATACAACATTCAAAAGAGCTACATGCCACATCCCTTTTAAATTAGTACACGGGGAAGAGTGCATTTTTACCTTTGAAGATCGAGTTTCCTACAATAAGGTTTTCTCTAAACCACTCTCTAGGTGAAAAGGAAGCGTTGTAAGAAAGGTTCATTTCCCTTGCACATCTTGACGAGGTTTGGTTACAAGTCTTATTACATCAGGAAGTAGGAAAGAAGTGGATGAAAATACTTCATGACCTTTGGGCTAAGAAGTAAAAGTTTGCTAACAGTCAATTGATTCTATACTATGATGTTCCTCATGAGCTTTTTCTAGGCAAGTTGGAACCTAAATGGGATGGTTCTTATAAGATTGTTCATATAGGGAAAAATGGCTCTACAGCCCTTTTAGCATTTTTGCAAGGGATAGAGTTCAATACTAAAGAAAACTTCAATAAATTGAAGCCATGCTATGTATAGGGGCAGACATTGGAGTTGGTACCTCTTCAGGTCCTTCAGGATTCAGTTTAAACTTGCAAAGGGTATCAAGACAGTTGGATGAGGAAAATCATTCCTTATCTTGAGCATCCATATTTAGAGTAGCATTACCACCAAGGCAAAGTGATTTGGTGGAGTAAGAATTATTACGTCACTAAGTGGCAAGACATATCTTTTATGTGGGATATTAGGGTTTATTGCCACCATTGTCATAAGGTTCTTACTAGCATCCCTATTGAATTAAGTGAGAGGAAGGAGAGGTGTGTGCATGTCTTGCAAACTCTCTCGCGGTTAGACTTTGACTATCATAAGTACAAGTAGGTTGATTGCCATGGCAGGTTGTATCAATGAAGCCAAGGTTTCCAACTTTCCACATTTATATTTTCATGGAGCTTCTTGAGGACGTGCTAAGCATGCGAGTGTAGGGGTTGTCATAAAATATCCCTATCATCGAGTGGTTTTAAAAATGGGAGTGTATCTAGGCACTTCTTTTATAAATAAAATGGCGGAATAAAAGGCCTTGATTATGGAATTAAATCTAGCTAGACATGGTGGTATTCATCGCTTATTGGTGAAATTGCGATTTGTAGTTAGTGATGAACCAATTGAATGAGACCTATAGTGTGAGAGATTCCATTCTAAGGATGTATCATCATGCAACCTTGGATGCATTCCATTGGTAAACATCTTTCAAAAGGAGCTCATAAGGGTGATTTGCGTGCACAAATCCCACTTCAAGTCGTTCCATCTATTCAGTAGCAAGTGTTCATCTTTACACATAGCTAAACAAGCCTATAATTGTTGCATCACAATTGTTGGAGTCCATGATAGAGTATCCCACTCCAACAAGAGTTGAGCTAGCAAATGTCTCAAAGATGATGTGACCAAGGGTAGATGCATTAATGCTTTCTGGAGTGGTGTAGAGGCATATCATGGGGGTGAGTAGTAAGGCCCACACAGTTATAGTGGAAGTATGTTGTGCCCATAATCTAAACCCCAAGGATCGACTAGGTTTAGCTAGCACCTACATGGAAGTGAAAGTATGCCATGCCCATAATCTAATCCCCAAGATTACACTAGGTTAATTTAGCTAGTACCTACATGGAAGTGGACTTTGATGGTCAACTTTCGGACTAGGAAGTGATATCACTATCACAGTACAGGATCAAATCTTCCATTTTCACAAGTTTCCACAAGAGGCCCATACACATTTGAGCTACTGCAAGGGTTTGTTATGGACTCAAAATGGAAATTACAACATCTAGGGCAATCCCACTAAGGTGTGCTGCTGAGTATCTTGTTATGCATGTCTTTCATCTAAAAATTTCTTAACAGGTGGGATTGCTACTGCTTGCCAGCACTGCACAAATGTTAATGGCAGTGGCAGTTAATTAGTGGCCTTTAAAGCCAGGAGCTGCCAGCTGTGCATAAAGGGGCCAACGGGTGCAAATGCAATAAAGACTACCTAGCATAACACATAGGTTAAATTTAAAGGATCTTTCAGAAAATATTGTTAAGAGAATCATGCAACTTACCCAAAAGTTTTGCAATTATATTTTACACCCTTATCTAGAATGGAGTCCTATGATACCATAATGTCTCCCTCACAAAGATTTTGCTTTCCATTGTAGGACTATCAATGACATTGAGACTAGAACTCCACTATACCACAATGTCTTGTTCGCAAAGATTTTTCTTTCCATTATAGGGCTATCAATGATATTGAGACTACTTGTCAAATGAACAAAGCACTGGTCTATGGAGGCCTTATCTACCCCAAGCATTGGTAGGTACTCATGAGTAGTTTATTCCTTGCCAAGGGTCACAACTTTTCCCAACTACTAACAACATTGCAATGGCCTTAGAAAGGCATGAGGCTAAATATTTCTCAACCTTGTCATTCCAATATAATGTATGGATATCCATTAGCAAGTATTTCAACAAACCGAGAACATGTGGAAATCTAAGCTAATATGGATCCCTAAAATTAGTAATTTCCCTTGAAGATATGCCTTTCATAATCATCTCTCAAAGCAAACACATATTGAAAAGCCATTTAGTTGACTATTTTTCTTCTCAATTTGAGTGATTCAGGAAATGTTCCCATTACGATTCCCCATAATCACAAATGGGGAATGCAATCCCCTAGTTACATGTGGGGGACACGTACGTGAACATGTGGGAAACCTTGAAATCTTGGTCCACGTAGGAAACGATAAAAAGCTCCTCTTGTGCATCTAATCCGCGAGCGAGGTGTCCGCTTCCACACTCTTACCAGCGAAGTCTTAACCCGTTTCATATAACACCGCGTCAGCTGTCTGGTCGTGGCCAGGCATCATCGGCCAGGCATCGAGCCTGGCGTGTTGTAGGTGTTTGAGAGTGGCATCGTACGCGTATATAAGCTAGTGTTTGAGAGTATTGTTCAATCGATACATACAACTAAGCCTTCTTGTACGTGCATGTGATATACGCCTCCTGGCTGGGTTGCAGAAACATCGACCGCTGCAGCAGCTGGCGTTAATCTTGGTCCCCGATAATCATGGTCTGCACGGGCCGTCCTAAGAATTCTATGAAGAAACAAGCTTCACATCATTACAACTACCAATCAGTATCATCGGTGGAGGCGGCCGCGCCGATGCACGTCCTCCAGCGCCGCCCCGGCCTCGGTCTGATCCTAATAGTATTCATGTCCGTCGTCATCAGTTATTGCAACATTATGGAGGGAGCAGAGGGCACATTGCAGCTGTCCGTGTACACGCCTGCTGACGGTGGCTATCCGGAGAACTCGTCATGGATATCGCTCCTGGCGTCGGCCCTGCTGGGTCAAGGCACGCCCGGCCTATTCTGGGGTGCTGTCCCGGCAGATGCGGTAGAGTCAACTTGTCAGATGATCGAGGGTGGATATCTCACCATCCCGGCTACTGTCTCTGCTTACGGTATGACCCGTGATTGGAACTTGCAGGTATGTGGAATATTGTGCGTGCGCTTCACTCCCAATTTACTGCAGTTTCTATTGCTCCGCTTCGTTTCATAGTCACTTCTGTGCCATGTATGTGTACTAGATCCAAGCCACTGGGGGTTGCGACGCATCATCAAACTCCCCTGTTGGTGTAGAGATTGTCTTCATCGATGATACAGGAGTTACCAATGTTGTAAGTGGCTGCTTATTTTGAGTATGTACTATTGTACACGTGCTTATATTGTTGTGTAGGTATCCTGGCATAGTTACTTTTTCAATTTATTGGGCTCTCAGATCATATGTGATGAGAATGCTTGGACTGTGGGATGCGGTCTTTATAATACCGGAGATGATGTCAACTCCTTGTACAGAGAAGGGACCTCAACAAATACCCTCACATCTGATCCATCAATGACGGTCACATCTTCTTCCACCACATCAACCACTACCGAGGTTGATGTTTCTAACTTTACTGCTGAATATGGGCCTCTTACTCTTGCATCCTCAAATAAAGGACGACGTCTCATGGACGACTCATCCACTTGCGTTGTCGAAGGTTATCTTCCCATACCTATGGTCTATTATTAACTAATATTTGAAAAAAAGACCATTCCCTCTCATGGTTGGTTAAAGATATCAAAACGTTGGTCCTTCCATACAACACAAACAATCATGGATCATCATTCCATAGCTTTTGTGCATACACTCATGTATCTACATGTCAAACCTACACACATACACGTGTGTATAGTTATCGCATTGTTATCATCTTATAACTAATATTGGTCTCTTAGCTATTCTGATTATGCATGACTCAACATGCTTGTGATCCAGTGATTATGTACTTGTCTTCGAGGTGTTATGTACTCCAAAGTTACCATAAATCATGCATCTAACTAGATACCTGAACCGACTCTAAGTGCTCTTGCTGGCAGCATATTTGGATTCGCGGGTGTATTTGGATGTGTTGCAGTTGATCCACTACTTTTTCCTTTTTGTGCGAAAGTTACGGTGGCAGTTAGCACTATTCTAGGTGTGGCAGGAAGATGTGCCACTAAAACAATCGGAAGTTGTGTTAAAGGTGGCATCACTCATCTGTGATCCTTTGCTTATTCCATGCATGTATCTTTATGGCATAACCTTATCTATTTCTGAATTTGATAAGTGACCTCATTCCAAGTGATTCAAGATAGATATAGTGATTCTGTAGCTAATGAAATAACAATAAGAGATATGAATATCCATATTTAATTGAATGGGTGTATGATGTAGGAACCTCCATGGTCATCACAGAGGTCGGAGATCGCAAGAAGATATGTGACATTGGCATTGGAGAAAAGGTTTTGGAACATTTTTCTATTTAGACTTAAAATGGTTGCACTATCCTAACAATTAACTTCCATTTCTCATTTTTTTAATATTATTTGACTACTCTCATTTTACTACTTCATCATGCCAAACTTCTTCATTTGTACCTTCTATTTTCATAAAAGGTTGCAGTCTGGAATACTAATCCTACTTGTACGAGGCGGGGCGAGTCTGGGTGGTTGGGCGACTGAGGCTGTACTGGGGTGAGGGGCTCCCACAACTGTTTCTAGAATGCTTTTAAACAATACGTCAAATTCTTGCTTATCTCGAGTTGCCCTCTCCTCTTTCGAGCACCTGGTGCCCGAGCATCTGGTGGGAGCCTGCACGACTGGTGTTGCCACACCTTGTGCACTCCCTTGAGCCCTCGTCCTCTTGGCTAGGGCAGTTTTCGGTTTGCGTCCTGGGTGATGTCATTTAGGGCCTCTTTTCGGCGTGTACCTCTTTAGAGTAGGCATGTAGCATTCTGGTGGGGGTGCTAGTGCCTTATGCTCTTTCCGACGATGGAGAGTTTCCTTTCATGCCAACTGCACTACGTGGTCCATGATTGCTACTGTAGGGGGACCTGCAAAATGCGACCCAAGTATTAGGCCTTGAGGCAGGATAAAACTATTCACATGGAAGGGAATATACAATGGGTTATCAAGCATATATGATGAGGAGGGGTGAGGTGAGGCATGCAGCATTTGTTGTAGAGGGACAGCCCCCTATTGATGTTCGTTGTGCCTCCAACCATTAGCAGATCTTGGCTTATGCTAAGTTGCACAGAGTGGTGTCATGGAGTGGAGCAGGGCTCATCCCTAGAAGGATAGACCGAAAAAAGGGATAGGTGTATAGAAAGGGATGGTGCCCCATCTACACCATCAGAGATGTTGGTCAGAGCTTCATATGGCGATAATGAGGGTTGCATGCCCTCCTCCTAGAGGTGGGAATGGTCACATGACTTCTCAATGTGTGGTGAGAGGAGGACCTGAGGAGCTCAACCTGTCAAACCCAACTCTTCTCCCTGCACTTGACTATTATTGCTTGTGTGTGTTGATCTTATCTATACAGGGTCACAAAAGTCATTGTTTATTTATATACATATTTACAAATCCATGTCACTTCACAAGGATAAAAACCAATTATAGAACTCGGGATTGTACTGGAGTGTGGCACATGCATCCAGTACTCATGGTAGCCTTCTTAATAGCATCAGGTATTTTGCAACATCAAGTATCATGGTACCTTGCCCGAGCCTACTTGCAACATGTAGCTCCTCCTCAGTGAGAACCTTATCTACCTGAGAGTTCTCTTGGCTAGTTCCAGTTAAGTCCGTACCCCAAATGGCAATCAACACTCGAAAGGAAGTTGGTGCCATATAGGTTGGGTCTCTTTGAGACTGCCATTTGGCCAATCGCTCCTCTGAGACTGTCATAATCTGGGCTCCTAGTTCGGCCATTGCAACGCAGCTTTCAAACCAACATTTTTCAAATTGACTTCAACCCTCTGATTGTTGCTTTAGCTGCTCTATCTCTAAGAGATTTGGTTGGCAGAGCACATCATTGAATGTTACAGTTAAGCGTAGTTCGTCGGCTTTCTCGTCCTTCATGCAGGAGCCTGTCATAGTGCTCATTAAGATGTTCTTGCTCTTCCCAGGATAGGGGAAATAGCAAGTATTCTTCAAGCTACTCTTTAGGGAATGCACCCATGTCTACCAGGACATAGACACGTGCAAACACTTTGAGCTTAGCATCTAGCTTGGTTAAGCATTCTGCGACACTTCTATGTTCAACGAGGGCTTGCTCGGTTGCTATCTCATGCAAGGTTCTAGGAGTTTGCCTAGGCCTTAGCATAGCTGGGGGCTCAGGCCTAAATGAGCAAGATTGGTCAACGCTAGGATTTCTTATGCTCTCAGGTTTTCCATGTTTCTCCTGAGGCTTTGTTATTGCGTCATGGTTCTCCTTGGATGTGACTGGTATAAATTTGTCACCCTGTTGTGACAGCATTGTATCCACTCTTGATTGGTCAATGCGAGTTCTATTTTTCGGTGGATTGAGTATTGAAAGCAACCATTGATGGTAACGGCTGCTTTGATTTTTTAGAGCACACGGATGTGTCTGAGGTTTCACCGCTATTAGGAGAGACATCAATGGGTTCATTGGTGGATGGTCTCGATACTTTATTCCTTAGCTCTTCGGCACCCTTGGTTTCAATCTTCTTGGGGTCTACAGCCACTTGCAATTGCCGTTGTTGTTTTCTTTCTTTTCTCTTATTTTTGTTAAGCAATCGAGGTGTATCCCTTGAAGACTCGGGGCCTTGAACTAGGTCAGTCGTTGATGTGATTGGCTGGGCCTCAACATTCTCTTTCTCTAGTGTGTCCTCATGGGGCGTAGCTACACCCTACTGGACAACCTTGCTAGGTTGATTGGTCAGATGCGCCATCTCCTTGGCCACATCTTTGAGAGGTTTCTCCTCAAGCCTAATCTTTAGGTGCTTTGAAAGTGCTGGAGTTGTCAAGGAAGTTGGTTGCCACACCTCCTCCATAGGTAAACTACTAAGGACATGTTCCGCAAGGGGCATTATCACGACCAAGGGCTGTGACTGCTGTGACCCTTGATTGGAAGTAGTAGTAGCTAGTTCAATGGACTTGCTATCATTGGTGGATTGTGGTGTCAAGTCCTTAGGTCGATTGGAAGTAGTCGTATCTTTTGTTGCCCTTTGAGCATTCACATGTGTAGATCGAGCATGAGTGATCTAGTCACATTAGGTTGCATGGGCCGAGCGGTGGGTGTCCAAGTCGAGTGGGCCGAGTCAAGTGGTCTGAGTTGTAGTGGGCCGAGGGCCGAATGGCCGAGCGGTCCGAGGACCAATTCTGGGACTCGGCCCACAATCGCCGTCACTCGCACGCGCCAAGCACGGCACGTTTTTTTCATCGAACTTCACCTAATTCACCGTGCAAAGTATTTGAGGCCTTTCCACTGGTTGAGCAGCTCCAGATCCAACCTACTCATGTAGGGGAAGGTGTAGAATTACCTGGGTTGGGCAAATATCTCTCGGATGGCAAGATCGAAGCGGATCCACTCAACGAAGCTTTTTTCCTCTCTCCTGCTCTCTTGAAACCCCTGCAATGCACAATGTGGCCTTTCTTGCCACTCTTGGCCCCTTATCACCCTGTCCACGCCTACACTCACCTCAATCTTGCTTCCCTTACTAACATTTAACCCAAACTTTCATTTATTGCCCTTCTTTTCCTTGTTTCAGACTGTTATACAGCAATAGAATACCCTACTGTTTACTCCAATTTTTTGCTCATATCCTTCCTAAATGCAAGAAAATTTTATAAGAAAAATACCTACACTACTCCATCATGCTTTCCCAAGTCCAAAACAAAAAAAACCTACTTGCTAAGGAGATCGAATACCTCTTCAAACTCCCTTGCTTCCTACCTATCTACCTCAAGCACCGATTCGGGGAAAACCCTACTTCAATGCTTGATTCGAAGCGCGCAAGAGCTCAAGGCTTGAATCCGTTGGTCCTGGCAATGGAACCAAAATGTGGGAGCTTTCACTCAATTGTCAAGACCCACGGATTGCTTATTGTTCCAAGTGTTTGTTAACCCCAAGTCGAGATGGCAAAAAATGGTGGAAAATGAAGGAAAAAGTGAAAAAAGCATGGAAGAAGAGCAAAGACATGCAGGTGACCTCTAAAAGCTAAGCCAAGACCAAAGGCACAATTTTCAATGAAAGGCGCTTGAAAAAACTTGGAAAAACTCTTGTAAAAGAGCGCCAGGCTCCCTCCTGTGCCAATTGTAAAATATTAGACGGGAGTAGGCTAGAGGCATAAGGCTAGAAGAGGGAAATGGAAAAAAGACCTTACCACAATGGCCAGTCATGTAAAAAAGGGGATGGGTGCCCATGGGATTTTAGGGTTTGTATATAAAGTTCAAAAAGTGAATGGAAGCTCATTCTTTGGTGTGTGGCTAACAAGAGCTCTCTTCTTCCTCTCTTCTTCTCTTCTTCTTGCTTGTGTGTGCTCTTGAGAGAGGGAGTGTGAGAGTGAGAGGAAGTGAGTGTGTGGGAGTGAGGGATCAAGAGGGCGAGGCTCTTCACCATCTCCTCTTCTCTTCTCTTCTCTTCTCTTTTCTCGCGCGCGCGGCTATGGAGGATGTAGCTTGGAGATGGAGGAGGTTTGAGGATGCTTGAGCTAGCATCAAGAATCGTGGAGCTACCGAGGTATGTGAGGGAGGAGGCTACTCACATCGGCATCAAGGTAAGCTCACTACACTTGTAGGATCAACGGCGCGTCGGCTAGGTGAGAGATAGCCATTAGAGCTCGCTTGAAACACTGGAAGCAATAAGCGGTCCGTGGGTCTTGGTGGTTAAGCTGAGCTCCCACTACATTTTGGTTCCATTGCTGGGACCAACGGATTCAAGCTTGAGCACTTGTGCACCTCATATCGAGCATCGAAGTAGGGGATTCATCCCCAAAACTAAGCTTGAGATAGGTAGGAATTTTGGGTGTTTTTGATCTTCAAAACAAGTAAGTATTTTGGGATATTTTGGTTGTTTGATGATTGGAAAACATGGAGAATCTATTTCAGTTTTTTGCCTTCGATTTTTGTTGCATTTAGCGTAGGTTAGAATTAGGAAATCAAACCGGAGAAGGGTAGGGTTTACTGTTTCAAAACAGGGCAAATTAGGGCAAAAATCGTGCAAAAATAGGTAAAATGCTCGCTAATGATGCCTAAGATCAGCAAGTAAGTGATTGGCGGCATCAACACTATACTTGGGAAGGGGTATAAGAATTAGGAGGCCAAGGGAGAGCTCATTTGTGCCATTTCAGTGAGAGAGAGAGAGAGAGAGAGAGAGATAGAGAGAGCTCCAGCCCGCATCGATTCAATCGCATCATCGACGCGCTTACCGGGCCGTTCAGGTATATGAATCTCTCCCTCTACTCCCCTAGATAGGATCTAGAAGTGCATGGCCATTGTGCTTGCTTACATCTTGTGGATCAATCAAATTTGTGTTCGCGCTGTTTACACGCACCGCACTCGGCCCTTCCGAGTGGCCTTTTCTGGGCCGAGTCCTAGAATCGGCCCTCGGCCCCTGTCACTCAGCCCACTCAGCCCAAACCCTAGTCGGCCCTCGGCCCTCGGACCGTCCAAGGCAAATCGTCCAAGTCAACCCATTCGGCCCGTCCGAGTCAAAACTTTCGGCCACGTGGCACATTCGGCCTCGGCCCGTCTGAATGACCCATCCGAGTCCCAAATTCGGCCCTCGGCCACTTTCCACATTCGACCCTCGACCCAAGTGCCTCAGCTCGTTCGAATCACCTTATCTGAATTTGCCATTTGGCCATTCGAATCAAAACCGTCCGAGTCAAACCCTAAAATTCGGCCCTAGGTCCTGTGCCTCGGCCCGTCCGAGTGACCTACTCGGACCCTACAATTCGGACCAGTTGGTCCGAGTGCAACTTTTTATTAAATTTTTTAGAAATTTGACCTAACCCGGCTCATACGCAGCAGCGCAAACTATCTAAATCCTTCGGGCGCTCAGAACTTGATTCTAGCACACGTAATAGGAAAAAATCGTAGCGCCCACCAGCCACTTAGCAACTAGAAGTAGGCAGTTGCGAGACCCAAGGACTTAGACGCGAACCGCTGAGTTGTAAAACCTAACTGACCGAAAACGAACAAGGCGACATACGAGAAAAACCCTAAACCCTGACAAAACGGCAAAAAAATTGATCTACACGCCTATCAGGCCCGAAACAAGCGAGAGTGCCTAAGACGCGTAGGAATTGCTTGCTGCACTCACATCGAATTTCTGCACTTGAAGTACACTTAAGAAAGCTGAAAGCCCGATTGAGCACAAGTGCATGAGAAATGACACACACACTGAGTGATCATAAATTGAGGTTTGTATTCAATAACTAAAGGAACTCACTCAGATAAACCACTCAAAGAACCCACCAATATGAGAGGACCCAAGACATAGACAAACCATCAAAGCACAGATTAGGACCAAGCAAGGGGCACCAACGATGTGGATTTAACAAGTCTACTGAACCTGATCGACAGCTTGGTGGAGCAAGACAACTCGACAATGGCAGAGGAAAGCTTAGACCGTAGGTCTAATGAGGAACTCGATTTGAACGTCTTCCCAGATGCTATTCAGAAAGCTAGTAAGCAGTTATGACACACGCCCGGTATGAGCACCGCGGTAGAATAGCAGACGCTATCATCGCAGATCTAGAAGAGGAGAGAAAGCTAGCCCGCAAAGCATTGCAAAGTATAGCCGAATACAATAGGAATCAGTAGGCTAGAAGCCAAAGGAAAAGTACGAAGTTGCACAAGGTGCGGCGAGTGTTGAACTTGGCAGGTAGGAACCGAACAGATCACGAGAGAGCCCTAGAGGGGGACTTGACGTTGAGCGAGCTTCTCATGAAGCGACTGCTAGATAACACGGCTGCAGAGCAAAGTGCCGCGGCACTAGCGACATCGCTGCTCGCAGGACTAGGGGCGAACCAAGGCTCAAGGAGCCAATCCAAAATACTGATTGTTGCTAAGCAACTCGACAAGTACCAACCCCATGATGACCCATACAGCTTTGTTGAGCAGTTTGAGCAAGTCTGCGAAGCCAACGGCCTCAACGACCTAACTCAATGCTCGCAAGCGTTCGGGCTTTACCTAGGCGACAAGGGTAGGATGTGGTATACGAGCCTAGATGCTGTAGAGCGAGCCAACTTTAATGGCCTCAAGGATCTCTTCATTAAGAGATTTGCCGAGCCCGGATACTCCAATAACCTACTAGTACGCTTGATGAGCGTCAAGCAGAAAGAGAAGGAGGACATTCGCGACTACGTGACCCATGTGAGGAGTCTCTTCAAGAGAATCCCTTTGGGCGAGCGACCGACTGAAAGAGCAGTTTCAACTATGTTCATCAGCGGAATTTGAGACGAGGAGTTATATAAGGCTTTGGCAAGCAATTCAAGCTTGCAGCGAGACGCGATAGCTAGAGTGTTTTAGGAAATCATCAGAGTCAATGATCAGCTGAAAGAGCAGAGCTCCAGGAGCTCGAATGTAGAGGAGACCAACTCGCGAGGTTCAGAGAGAGCGTCAGCCTCTAGTGAGTGATCAATCCCATCATCCCAAGATAAGGGGAAGGCCACCGAGACAGATCAAGGCTTGGCTGATGTCAAGATGGAATTAGCCAAGTTGCAAGAAATGTTGAGACGACCAACGCGCCTGCACGTCCAATGCGTGTACTGTGGCGGAAACCACTTATCGGCCAAGTGTCAAGACCCTAGGTCAAGACCCTGTGCTAACTGTGGTAGGTTTGGCCATGATGTCACGCATTGTAGATTACCAAGAAGACTTCCGTACTTGCAACCCTACGACCAACCTTACCTAGCGAACAGGCCGCAGCCATTCTTTGGAAGGGGAGCCCCATTGGCCCTTCCCGCACCTAACGATATGAAGCCAACTATTCCTAGGATGAAAATAAATCCTACGGGCATCCCTAGACCACCTGGTCCTTACGTGACCCATCCATCGAGCGATGCTCCAATCTACTACGTGGAAGAGCCAAGTGAGGAAGAAACTTACATATACCCTTATGTCTCGCATGACGATGAGGGCAACGCTGTCCTCATGGACTATCGACCCGTGCCGGTGATGGTGTTAGGAAGAGGACGAGGTAGAGGCCTAGGAGGGTAGACGTAGGATCCAGTCATCTATTGGACTTGTGGTCACCCCGGTCATGTCTCATCACGCTGCCCTGAAAGAGAGCAGCAAAACAGAGATAAGGCTGACCAAAGGTGCTCAGAGTGCAGAATCACCCATCTCTTCGTAGATTGCCCAAAGTGAAAGCCATCTTCTAGCTCAGCCAACGTACAATCTGTCCCATTGGGGCTATTTGGTGTCAAAAACCTCGATGGGGAGGCCACACCTATCCCATTGCGGGTCATGACCCGAGCCCAAACGAAGCAGGCCGGCATCTCTCTGCCAAGTCCTAACTATCTTGACACAGCCTCGATAGGGAAGAAAAGCCGCAGGCGAAAAAAGAAGAGATCGGAAGCTAAAGTCGCACTAAAAACTGAGAGTGCTACGACTCTGCCTGCTGGAAAGAAGGTTTCAGACGCGGAGGCAGAGACTTCAGCCCCTAAGACGGCCGAAAAGGGAAGCACTAAGGTAGGGGAATACCCGCATCCGAAGCGACAGTTAGAGGCCATAGAAAAGGTGAAGGAATGCGTGAAGGAGGCTCAAGAGCATCTCAAGGACACTGAGCCTATCATAGAGGATGAGATCAATGATCTCTCTAGTGTAAGCATGCTAATATCACCGCCTCAACCTAAGTCGGCAGAAGAAACCGCACCACAAGCAGTGCCGCTAAGACCAAGCCTTGATGCTACAGAGCCGCAGATCAGTCACAGCCATTGGCTAGGACAATCCAGGTTAGGGGAGAGATGAGTATCCAATGATCTCCTGACCACGCTAGTGACTACCCCTATAACACTTAACCTGGGAGATCTACTTAGGCAACATCCTACCCTATGGCAAGATCTTAAGTAGTGGGTCGAAGGGTCACGAGCGCAGGTCACAGCAGACCCTCAAGACCATGATGCAAAAATGCAAATACCGAGTTTGATGCTGCACTCTGTGCCTAAATCCTTGCACGCCAATGCCTTCTGGGAAGGTTCTGAGATGCACGCAGTCTTACCGGTCCTAGCCCTAGGCAACACAACAAGAAAGGGAATCGTAGACACGAGAGCTAGGGTTAGTGTGCTTAGCCATGCAGTGCTTCAGACTTGGGAAAACCTGCCTGTTGAAACTGCTAGGTTTAATGTCACACTAGCAAACGGTATGAGAGTAAAGCCATTCAGGGTACTTAAGAATTCGCCAGTAAAGATTGCAGGCGCCCAGTTCTCTGTTGACTTTATAGTCATGAAGGGAGTGGACTACGATATCCTATTAGGCCGACCTTGGATACACAACGCTAGAGTCATCGAAGATTGGGGTAACAGCTTGATCTTCCTTGGCAACAGAACGGATGCCGTAAGGATAGAGATGGATACTTGGAAGACTTCACCGGTCGACCTAGATGCCATCTCTGCTATGCTCAAGGGTAACACTCAGGTCAAGGAGTCCTATGGGCCCTTGACCAAGTATATCCCATGCCGAGAGGATGAGCAGGATTGGATGCACATTCTTGCTACAATCGACCTGCCATGCTCAGACCATGAGGCGTATGGGCAAACCATGAAAACGATCGGCAAGCCTAGCGACACACTCTTCGTACCAGACTGCATGATGGCAGGAACCCTTCGGGGAAAGCCTATGCCTCTCAACTTCCAAGTCCCAACTAACAAAAGGGAAGTGTAGGCGATGCTGGAATACTTGACAGGCAAGCTAGCTGGCAATTCAGCTGCAAACTTCACACCACTACAGGATCTCTTAGGTGAATCCAAGTGGCAATGGACTAGAGTGCATGACTTAAACCTCATATATAACTGGGCCCTACTCCCTGACCAACGACAAGAGGTGTACCAAGCCCTAGGAGATGATGAGCAGTCTGATGAAGGGGATTCTAACGACGAATACGAAGACTGCCAATCCTTCAGTGATGGAACTGAGGGTGAAGTAGATACCATAGAATACGACACTGAAGGACAAGAAATAGAGCAAATACGAGCAGACTCCAAGCCGCAGAAAAGAAATATCTTTAGGATAAAGCGAGGGACCATGTGCATGGAATGTGACCGCGCCTAGTTGGAACACGTAGGAGCCATAGACCTTGAACAAGCAGGCTTAGCCCAGCCAGGGACGACACCAGTCCTTAGGATAGAATCACCATCTGAACTACGTCCACCAGGGGAGACTACCTCTTCTAGCGAAGACAGGGAGTTTGACTCTGAGTCGGAGGTTAGTTCGGACAGTGATCCAGAAATCCCTAGGCCGCCCACGACTAGATGCACGAAGGGGGACCTACCCGTCCACCTGAGACGCTGATGATTAAGGCAGGAAAAGGTAAAACAACCCAGGGATACGCGAACGGAAGAACAATGAAAACCGCAGGACCTCCCTAAGCGCTTCATGAAATTCAAAAAAGGGGATAGGGTAGTAGTTTTGTTAGGTGCCAAACGTCAAGGAAAAACCAACGAACCAATCAAGGGACTAGCCAAGGTCAAGGAGGTGAATCGGGCCCAGGAAGGGAAAACACCCCAACCAGTCTTCATTGTCGACGACTTGACTGAGGAAGAAGAAACTAGTCTTCTCGCTCTCTTGGAGAGTACATAGACGTATTTGCCTGGTCGTGACTCACAACATACCCATGATGCCAGATGCAACGCCGATCATGGGTATGTTGTGAGTCACGACACTCAGATCTACCCCCAAAACTAGTCTTCTCGCTCTCTTGTGACTCAGCTTAAGGGGGTAGATCTGAGTGTCGTGACTCACAACATACCCATGACGCCAGATGCAACGCCGATCAAGCAGCGACTGTACCCTATGAATCCAAAGCACGCTCATGCTATCAAAGAGGAAATTGACAAGCTGATGAGAGCAGGATTCATTTACAAAATTGAGCACACAGACTGGGTATCACCCATAGTCATCGTGATGAAAAATAATGGAAAAATCCGAGTGTGTGTCAATTACAAGAAGGTGAACACTGCTACGAAGAGGGACAACTATCCATCGCCGTACACCGAGCACATGCTTGAGAGGGTGGTAGGCAAGGAAGCCTACAGTTTTCTAGATGGCTTCTCAGGGTACAACCAGGTGTAAGTGCATTCTACGAACAGGCACAAGACTGCCTTCGCCACTGAGTGGGGCGTCTTTGCTTACATAGTCATGCCCTTCGGGTTGACTAACGCCCTTGCCACTTTCCAATGCCTCATGTGCACCATCTTTAAGGACATGCTTCGTAAGGAGTTAGAAGCCTTTGTCGATGACCTATGTGTCCATTCGACCTGGATCGAACACTTAGACAAACTCCGTGCAAACTTTGCGCAGTCTTTGAACGGTGTCGCTTATATCATCTCTCCTTGAACCCCTTAAAGTGCCAGTTTTGGGTAAAGCACGGATGCATCTTAGGGCACGTGGTGTTGAAGAACGGCATTGCCACTGACTTCTCGAAAGTCAGGGTTATTGTCGACCTTCCACCCCCAATTAATTACAAGGGAGTTCAATGCTTCTTAGGCCATACGGGGTACTATCGGCGGTTTGTACTAAACTATGTGTTGATCGCCAAACCATTGTACAAGCTGCTACTTGTCTTTGAGTGGACCAAGGCATGCCAACGAGCGTATGAAGAGTTGAAAAAGGCTCTAACCACAGCACCAATTCTACGAGCCCCAGATTGGACCATTACCTTCCACGTGCACATCAATGCCTCTAAGTTTGCCGTGGGGGCAGTGTTGTGCCAGCCTGGTGAGCACAACTTAGATTATCCAATGAGCTTTGCTAGCAGACAACTCATTGAGACGGAAATGAACTACTCAACAACTGAAAGAGGGGGATTAGTCATGGTGTTCGCTGTGAAGAAATTCTAGCATTATGTATTGGCCACACCCTTCATCTTTTTCATGGACCATCAAGCCCTGCTCTATCTAGTAAACAAACCTTGTGCTACAGGACGCATAGCTCGATGGCTCCTTCTGCTCTTGGAATTTGATTTCTCCATGGTTATGCGGAAAGGAAAACATCACTACATGGCTGACCATATGTCACGCATTCCCACGGGAGAAGCCACTGGACAAGGCATCATTGATGAATTACCCGACGCCCATCTATTCCACCTGTCCAGTGAGAGAGATTTATTTAAGGCTAATCTCGCGCCATATTGGGTGGATGACATAGTCCAAGTGCTTGAGCAGGGACTACCTGAGCGACCAATAGAAAAAGCCCGACTTAGGTGCTTAATCCTTAAGATCCAGTCCTATCAGCTGATTTGCAGGCCAACTCTATAGGCTCGGGCAAGACGGATTGCTGTATAGATGCGTATGTGAGCATGAGATGCATGACAGCATGGAAGGTGCTGCAGTCTCAACTATGGTGGCCCACACTTTTCCGCGATACCACGCTATTCGTCAAGCATTGTGACGAGTGCTAATAGACAAAAGTCCCAATTCGCAAGGATCAGATGGAATTGACCCCAATTATTGCACGATAACCCTTCGAAAAATGGGGAATCGACTTCGTAGGACCCATTAGTGCTGCGGCGCAGTACTCACAAGCCAAGTACATCATTGTGGCCATGGATTACCTCACGAAATGGGTAGAGGCAAGAGCCACACGTAAAAACGACGCTAGGACAACTGCCAAGTTCTTATGGGAGCAAGTGATCTCGTGATTCGACTGCCCCATCAAACTGGTTAGTGACCAAGGCACGCACTTCCTCAACGAAGTGATAGCGCATCTCCTGTCCACCTTTCTCATTATCTATCGCAAATCATCGCCATACTACTCTCAGGTGAACGGTCAGGCAGAATCCACGAATAAGATTCTCGTCAATGTCCTGACTAAAGTAGTCTTAGCCTCACGTAGCAACTGGGACAACAAACTTATGGTGGCTTTGTGGGCTTACTGTACAGCTTATAAAACGGCTGTCGGTCAAACCCCGTTCAGGCTGACCTATGGAACAGAAGCAATCCTACCCTTAGAATTCTTTGTTTCTAGCATGAGAATAGCCCTTCAAGAACGATGGGAAGGGAATGAGGCATGGATGCAACGCCTAGTCGAGCTTGAACGCCTATCAGAGACCCGTCTTCTAGCCACCCATGCACTTATATGTGAGAAGGCCCGTCGCAAGAGTTGGTTTGACAAGCATGTCAAGCAACGTGACTTTGAATAGGGCGACTTAGTGCTCCTCTACTCCGTTAAGGGACATAAACAGAAAATGAAATTTCGAGGCCTTGGACCCTTCAAAATTCATGTGATCAACCGCACAGGCAATGTCAAACTCGAAACCATAGACGATGAGGGAATAGGCTTCTTCAATGGCAGTCGTGTCAAGAAGTACTACCCTCCCACCCATCCTTTGCACGAGCCCCCGATGTTAGAACCGCCTGTCTAAGTACGAGTGGCCACACAATCACTAAGATTGATGACCTAGATGAGAAAGCCGTAGAGCCCACATACCTCCATATAACGGTCATTGCAAAACAAACCTGCACTTTCAACGCTTTGATTGATGAGGGAGCAGACTTCAATGTCCTAACTCACGATCATTGGACCAAACTTGGCAAACCACCACTTCAGCCCACGAATGCTAAATTAAGCCCATATAGGGCCCATTCCTACACACTCCCCGGCAAGTGCAAAGTAGCCGTTTCTATCGAGTCAGAGACTGTCGCAATGATTTTTTGTGTGTTGCCAAATGCTAAAGACATAGGCACGGAGTCGGTGCTAGGGTGCACTTTCAAAAAGCAGACTCACTGCAATGTTGATTATGAGTCGTAGTGCATCCACCTCGCAATAGGCAACATTCGCATTGTCACAACTTTCAGCAAGGGCTGCGCGACTTCATCACCATCCGCAAAGCCACCGATAGAATTCTCCATAACCAAATCTAAGGTGGGGGGTAGTGCGCGGCCACCACCTCCCAAAATTCAAGAATCACAGCCCACAGTAGCAAAACATAAGGCTCAACAGCCTAGATTTCAATGGAAGCCTAAGCAGCCGCAACCGCCGCCTAGGAGTCGACGCTTCTATCCTCATAAGACCAAAAACTCTAAACCTAGGAGGCTAAGACACAGTCACAGAAAGCGTCGCATGATCAAGCAAAGATGGGTCCATAAAGCCCTCTTACGTGCGCAAGGCTACTACGAGGAAAATACCTGGCTGTGGATCCCTAAGCCCCACACGACCAAAGGCACCCTTCATACACCGCCCTCAAGCTTGATCAAACCGCGTTCCATAAACCCTCAAAACCACAAGCCGCCGTGCTCTCCTAAACCACAACCATCTACCTCATCCACGCCTAGGCCCAAGAGAGTCCCACAAGCCTACCGGCCCAAACCGCATGCTCCATCACAAGAGTCATCACCCGCCGAAGTCAATCTGCCTCCCCAACTCCAACCTGAATGCAGCAGCCTATCTATCGTGGCTACTCCTAATCCACTCAACATCCAAGCAGCCCAACCACAAACTCACAAACCCTCCCAACCGCCCATCTTCATTGTCAAAAGCTCTTGTTCTATCAAACCTCAACCACCTGTCGGCCTTACGCCCTCCTATGAATGAAAATCCGTTTTAGCGCTAGCCGCTGACCTCACTGAGGACATCGGGGATGACATGGTGGATTGTATTAAAAGACTAGATGACACTTTCATGTCGCTCACGCTAAGCTACGGCTACTTGGACTTAGGTCTATTAGAAGAACCCTTTGCAACTGAAGTGCAAAATATGCATTGCTCTTGGGAAACCTTTGAATTTGCATTCACAAAAGCTTCTCGCTCCGCTGCTGAGTTGCTTAACAGCGAAATCTCCAAGAAGCAAGCCATCAAACAGCGCCTTATCATGTCATACGATCCACGAACCACTTCTGCTATCACTAACCAATAAATCGCAGCGTTATCACAACTCGCTGATATTGGATCACCTTTCTTGAGGCAATGGTACACTCTTAGGTTGCAATGGAAAGTTGAAGGATGTCGCATAATGACCAACGCTGAGCAACGCCGCGCCATCAAAACAGCAAAGTATGATCCCACTTACGTCGCGCCCACCTCGTATAGAGTGTTAACTACTCTTCGCAGCCGACCCATGGAAGAACACATCAAAGGACACCCCTACCTCGATCGCTTGTTGACTGAGGAAGAGTTACACATTGCTAGGTGTGTCGACTCTGGTGACTTCCTCACAGATGTTCTCACATACATCATGCACGTGGGAATTTGACCCTTTAATTTGGACCGCGCAGCTCAATTGGAATACAATCCAAATTTCTATACTTGGCTCCTTCACAAGTAACTCCTACACCAATATGCCGAAAGCCCTTGACCTTTTGACCCTCAATCCTAGGAAGGATTCTTCTCAAGATGGAAGGGGCGGGGGGGGGGGGGGGGGGGGGGTAAGGTGAAATGAATCAGATGAGAAATGAATCAAAGGGGGTAAATCAAAGAGAAATCAGTGAAAAACATAAACAAATATTATGAAAAAACGGATGGGGTAGGAAAATGGGCATGAAAACCTTGAAGTAAAGGGCAAAAAGTCCAAGTCTGAAAATGAAAATCTACATTGCTTCTTAATGAATTCATTCAAAAAACATAGAGTTTTTCTTTTCCAGCAATCGGTGAATTAATATGTGGAAAGCACTAATGAAAGTTACAATTTATGGCAGGAACATAAAATGTCGTAGCAAGACCGCGTCCACCGACACCCGTTCACAGACAAGGAAAGAGAGCAATACCGCATCCACCTAGAGAACCGCACCTTCAGCCAGCTTAAATTTTCAAACCATCCACAACATAGAAGTGGTGGTGGCCAAGGAGGAAGCAGCTAGGAGGGTGGTTGAACAATGTAACCTTACGAAGTATCTTGAAACGTACAACCCAAATCAAGAATATGGCAATGTGACGGTGGGCAGAGGAGAAAATGCAAAGCAAGTACAGATCCGCTTAGACCCAGCCTTGGTGGAGAAGGCTTTGGGGTTGGAGCCAAAGACAGAGAGGAAACAGAAAATGGATGTTTATGCCATGCTTAAAATGAAGAGGAAAGATGTGCTCACAAATGATGGCATAAGCATCCAAGATATCCACGACGCAGAAGCTAGGATGCAAGCAAAGCTGATACATGTGCTCTTCTCCAGCCAGCGCTACAACTCATTGATGCATCGAATTAGCGTACCTGTGCTAGAGAATGTAGCAGCCCATACCCTAGACGAAGTGGACTGAAACGGTTATGTGCGAAAAACGATCGACTAGGCAGCCAAAGCATTGGCCCTGGGTGTCAAGGTTATGGGAGAGAAGGAAGGAGTCTCACTTGTAGCTTTTTCACTTACACAATGGGGGAATACACACAAAGGTGGAGGCTGAAAATAGTTTTCCTCTTCTTAGTTGTGTAAGCCAAAGAGAACTCTAGTACATAGAAATAGAAGAACCCTATATATGGGTCTCAAACCAAACTCAACTAACTAAGGTGGCACACTAACTGAGCCACGAACTAGAGTAGATAAGGATAGCTGTTATCTAGCTATTATTCATGGGCAGTGTACCAACCGCATCTGCAGCTAACAAGTCAGTGACATAAATGCACAACGATCACCCTGGCATATCACGAGTGGAGCTCGATATCTCAACACTCCCCCTCGAGCTCAATCCCAATTCCTGCACACCAAGCAGGTCTCTGAACTTGCGCAACTTCTCTGCGCCCAATGCCTTCGTGAATATGTGCAGAAGAGGGTTTTACTAGGTCTTATTGATCCTCTGTGCTAACATAAACTAGATCAATAAGACCTAGTAAAACCCTCTCCCGCACATAGTGATAATGCACAATGTGCTTTGTTCTAGCATGATAGACTGGGTTATTTGCCAAGTGTATACTACTCATGTTGTCACAATAAATAACAACTAGCCCATCTGTAGGCTAATGCATATCATAAAATAGCTTATGCAACCAAGCTACCTCACATGCAGTCATTGCTACACCCCTGTACTCAACCTCTGTGCTCGACAAGGCAACTGTACGTTGTTTCTTGCTGCTCCAAGTGACTACAGCACTCCTAAAAGAGAACACAAATCCACTGGTAGATCGTCTATCAGAAATACTACCAGCCCAATCAGCATCAATGTATCCATGTAACTATATCTGAACCCCAGTCTCATAAAATAGTTCATACTACAATGTGGACTTCACATACCTGAGTATGCGTCTAGCCGCATCCAAATGTGGTTTCCTTGGAGCGTGCATAAACTGACTTACCAATCCAACAGCATAGCTCAAATTTGGCCTGGTAATAGTCATATAAATCAAACTTCCTACTATGCGTATATACATAGTAGGGTCTTCCAGAAGCTCACCTGCATCTGCGCTCAGCTTCACATTCTGCTCCAAAGGAACTGAAATAGGCTTACAACCTGTCATCCCATATTTGGACAGCATGTCCAATCCATATTGCCTCTGCAAGAGCTGTATCCCACTTGGTGATCTAATCACCTCAATGCCCAAGAAATAACGCAGCTCTCCCAAATCCTTCATCTCAAACTTCTGCTTCAATGGCATTTTCACATGAAGGATATATTCATCACTATCACTTGTCATAATCAAATCATCAACATAAATGACAAGTAGCATAATACATTTCTCTGTTTTTCTCACATAAAGTGAGAAATCTGCCTTGGAAATCTGAAAGCCAATAGTGACAAGATACTGTCCTATCTTGTCAGACCATGCTCTAGGTGCTTGCTTCAAGCCATACAAGGCTTTCTTCAACCTGCAAACAAACTCAAGATGAATAGCATGCAAATAACTTGGTGGCTTCTCCATATAGACCTCTTCTTGCAAATCACCATGCAAGAAGGCATTCTTTACATCCATCTGATGTAAAAACCATCCCTTTGATGTAGCCATAGCAATGACTGCTCTTACAGTTGCCATCCTTGCAATCGGACTGAATGTTTTTTCATAATCAATGCCATATGTTTGTGTATACCCCTTGACTACTAATCTTTCCTTGTATCTGTTCACAGAACCATCTGCATTGTGCATCACCTTATAAACCCACTTACAACCAATTGCATTCTTATCTTTAGGCAAAGGTACCAATTCCCATATAGCATTTGCTTCCAAGGCATCCATTTCTTCATCCATGGCTTTCTCCCATTTTTCTTTTCCCATGGCTTGCTCAAAAGAAGTGGGTTCTGGTTGCTGTATCACTTTGACCATATAGGCATAGTGAATGGCTGTAAATCCATCATATTTCAGCCTATCCATAGGATACCTAGCTCTGGTAGACCTGCGCAAAGTAGGTTCACTCCCAGGTGCTCTCAAAACATCCTTGGTCTTCCTTACTCCAGGTGTAACAATAGAAGGAATACCCAACTCATCATCGATGTTCTGTTCTGAGCCATTGGATTCACCATCCACATAAGAGTGACCTACATTCACATCAAACATGGGCTGATCTACCTTCTCTTTTCCTTTTTGTGAAACCTGCATACCACTATCTGCATTGCTTTGAGGAGATTCTCCTGATCTCAATCTGCCTGTCCATGGCGATGAATGTGAACCACTACTAGAGGACACTCCAGGTCCACTAATATTTTGTAATTGCTGATGTGAATTCTCTGCAGCATTACCATTTTGCGCATCTACATCATCAATCACATTTACTGGTTTATACCAGCTACTCATCTCATCAAAAATAACATCTCTGCTCACTGTAAACTTACGAGTAGAAGGGTTATAGCATCTATACCCTTTCTGCAAATAGTAACCAATAAAGATACACTTCTCAGCTTTTGGATCCAACTTGGATCTCAACTTATCTGGCACATGAACATAGGCAATGCAACCAAAAATTTTCAAATGAGAAATATCTGGTTTCCTACCAGTATACTTCTCCTCTGGAGTCATGCCATGTATTGCTGCAGTGGGAGTCCTGTTCATTATGTAGATTGCTGTAGCAACTGCCTCAGCCCAATAAAAATCTGACAGGTCTTTTTTATTGAGCATGGCACGATATACCTCTCCAATATACCTGCTTTTTCTTTCTGCAATTCCATTTTGCTGTGGGGTATGACTACATGAATATTGCTGCTTTATGCCATGCTCCTGCAAGAACCTTGCAAACTCATTTGAGAGATACTCTCCCCCTCCATCTGACCTTAGGCATTTTATTTACAGGCATGTTTCTTTTTCAACCATAGCTTTAAGAGTTTTGAAATGCCCAAACACTTCACTTTTCTTTTTCATAAAATACACCCAAACTTTTCTGCTATAGTCATCAATAAAAGTGACAAAATAATGACAACCTCCAATAGATACAGCTTTAGTAGTCCACACATTAGAGTGGATTAATTCCAATGGCTTCTTACTCTCTTGAACATGTCTAGGAAATGGTTTCCTTTCTTGTTTTCCAAATTGACAGGCTTCACATACCTTATGCATTTCTGCAACCTTGAATTTAGGCAATCCTGCAACAATATTTTGGGCCTGCATTGATTTAAGTCACTGTACATTAACATAACCAATACGTTTATGCCAGATATCAATATCTGCAACTACACCGGTCCCATGTGCAAACATTGCTGCACTCAATTCAGGCATGTTTGCATCCAACGTAAACATTCTGCCCTTCTTCTTTCCTTTTGCTATCAACAAAGCATCCATGAGAATTAAATCTAACCTGCAAGTCCTGCTCAACCATTTGACCAACAGAAACTAGATTCTTGGTGATATTCGGGACATGAAATACATCTAACAGATATTTCTTTTTCCCATCCTGCATAGACAAAGGAAATTTTCCAATCTGCACAATAGGATGTACAGTATCATCACCAGTCTCCACAAATCCTAGTTTTTCCATTTTCCTTGCATCCTGCATCCATTCTGCATGACCTGTCATGTGGTTTGACGCACATGAGTCAACATACCACACTTTATTGCTTTCTTCTACACTTGTCACAGAATTGTTCATGTGTTGCACCATAAACAAATGCTCATTTCTGTCTTCACCCTGTCTACTAGAAGATGTATAGTTCCCTTCTTGCAATTTTCCATTCATGATGTCATTCTGATTTTTATAGTTGTCTTTAGCCATATGACCCATTTTACCACAATAGTAGCATTCAACATTGTTGTTTGCATTTTGGCCTCTTTGCCATCCACCACGACCTCTTTGGCTCCCCCTGCCTCTAAAGTTACCACGTCCTCCTCCATAGGACTGGTTTTCTTGAGTTTGCTGCATATTCTGATTTCTACCATAGCCTCCAGATTGGCCTCCTCTACCTCTGTCTCTACCTCTTCCAACATTTGAGTAGAAGACAGTTTCTTTTGAAGTTCCTCCTGAAGAAGATGCACCACCATTTCTCTGCTCCTCATAAATTAGAAGAGCAATTAACTCCTCAAAATCAGGAAATCTTTCACGGATGGAAATGGATGTTGGGAACTGTGCATAATCCTTTCCTAGACCATTCAAGGTCACAGAAACTAAATCATCATCTTCCACTGGCGACCCAATGGAAGCAAGTGCATATGCAATCTTCTTCACCTTCATGTGGTAGTCATTGATGCTCATACTTTCTCTTTGCACATTGTGCAACTCTTGCTTGAGCTGCATTTTCATGGCTTACATATTTGTGGTATACATTTTTGACAAAATATCCCATGCCTCCTTTGGCGTACTTGCATCCTGAATATGCACAATGGCTAGAGATTCTCCTTCTGCTGGCACACTTCCTAGTGTTGAGATATCAATCTCCACTCGTGATATGCTAGGGTGATTGTTGTGCATTTATGTCACCGAATTGTTAGCTGCAGATACGGTTGGTACACTGCCCATGAATAATAGCTAGATGACAACTATCCTTATCTACTCTAGTTCGTGGCTCAGTTAGTATGCCACCTTAGTTAGTTGAGTTTGGTTTGAGACCCATATATAGGGTTCTTCTATTTCTATGTACTAGAGTTCTCTTTGGCTTACACAACTAAGAAGAGGAAAATTATTTTCAGCCTCCATCTTTGTGTGTATTCCCCCATTGTGTAAGTGAGAAAGCTACAAGTGAGACTCCTTCCTTCTCTCCCACAATCTTGACATGGTATCAGAGCCTGCTTCAACGCCCTTGGATTCGAAGAGGAAGCACCACAGGGAGAGCGGTAGGGGGAGGAAGCAGAACTTGAGATCGACATGAACCGATTCAGGGAGGATGTAGTCCCACAAACCCCCTCGCCGCAGTCTCAAGAGCCACCACATGAGGACCCATCTGCGAAAAGACAAGCCACATCTAGGAAAAGACGCAGAAAGCTAGTAGAGGAAGCCAGGAAACAGCTGAGAGCCAAACCAACCGTGCTGCTGTCCGCACCCCTCCCACCTTGCCCTGATGATATTCCTGCTGGATTCCACGCAGAACTAGTGCTGTGGGAGATACAAGAACAAGGAAAGGATCCATTCACATTTAGTTTTCTCCTACCCAACAGTCTGCGGAGGGTCTTGCCGCTCAAGGTGATGGATGAGATGATCACGATGGGTGGCTGGTTGGGGCAAAGATGGCTAGAAGAGCAAGAAAAAAACCCGACCTCTTGGGGAATAGAAGTGGTTGATTAGTGGCAGAATAAAGTTTTTGAAGTTCCACACACTGTACAGGGCTACAAAAGCCAACCCCTGTGGAGGAGGCGAGTATGCGACATCAGTATGCTCACCTGGATGGCGTTTTGTAACACCTTGCCATTCGAGCGGAACAACCCCACCTAATGGCATACCCTCGAAGGGTAGGTGTGGATTTTGATGCCACCCTCCACGGGCGGTATGACTTCCCTATTATTTATAACTCTAATTTAGTATCCTTCGAGCATGCCCTTCTCTTTACCTCCGAAAGCCTAGATGATTCTATGACACACTTTCTTGCGGATTTCTCCTCATGCCCTGACCCCGCCTTTATAACAACCTGTAATTATCTTAGGTTGCTTAAGCTACTCCTTAAGCAGGACCCGACTCCACAAGATCGCGGCCTACCTCCCCTCTTCTTTGACCCCAACTCTATTGATAGCTGCGCCATGGCTTGTCTTATGATGAGGGCTAGTCTCCTCCCCTCTTTTTGCCTAGCCTTCCTAGAAGATATGAATGACAGCCAATTCACTAGGTGCAATCACCCTTTCCTCTCCACCACTTCTCTCCACGTCCGCATGAATCTGAAAGGATACATGCAAAGCTACCAGTTTTTTAGCAAATCCATCCGAACCCCTTCCCCCCTCATTCAGATGAAGACAATTAGGCCTGGCTGTCATTCCACAACTGCAAAAAAAAAAGGAAAGTCAAAGCAAAGAAAGAATAACATGAAAGGAAAAGCACACAAGCACTCACTTGCAGAAGCACTTAAACACCACATAGAGCACTATCACTAGGGTTCTCAAGTTAGGCGTGCCCGGTGGCTTCGGTCGGCCGGCTTTGCTCCTAACCCCCTAGCCCTTTTTGCTTTCCCACTTCATGCTTAGGGCACATCAAGGGCAGGACATACCTAGGGAGCTAACACTCGCCTATGGTTAGACCTGTCACCCTAAGCCACTTGCATCGCACCTTCTCCTTTCAGGCATCACACAAGCGGTAAACCACCAATTTCAGAGGCCCCCGTCAACCACTCGCTATCCATTTGGCTTCCCCGACAAACATCAACTTCCACACGCACCTGAATCTACATGCGGCCCTTCCCTTCACACCATCATGGCCCAAGTGCCTATCACCCTACAACAACACAGAAGTGCCATGGGACTGGCACCCGTCTCGGAGGGGGTAATGTTAACCCCAAGTCGAGATGGCAAAAAAATGATGGAAAATGGTGAAAAATGAAGGAAAAAGTGGAAAAAGCATGGAAGAAGAGCAAAGCCATGCAGGCGACCTCTAAAAGCTAAGCCAAGACCAAAGGCGCAATTTTAAATGAAAGGCCCCTCAAAAAACTTGGAAAACTCTTGTAAAAGAGCGCCAAGCTCCCTCCTGTGCCAATTGTAAAATATTAGATGGGCATAGGCTAGAGGCATAAGGCTAGAAGAGGGAAATGGAAAAAAGACCTTGCCACAATGGCCAGTCATGTAAAAAAGGGGATGGGTGCCCATGGGATTTTAGGGTTTGTATATAAAGTTCAAAAAGTGAATGGAAGCTCATTCTTTGGTGTGTGGCTAACAAGAGCTCTCTTCTTCCTCTCTTCTTCTCTTCTTCTTGCTTGTGTGTGCTCTTGAGAGAGGGAGTGTGAGAGCGAGAGGGAGTGTGTGTGTGGGAGTGAGGGATCAAGAGGGTGAGGCTCTTCACCATCTCCTCTTCTCTTCTCCTCTTCTCTTCTCTTCTCTTTTCTCGCGCACGCGGCTATGGAGAATGGAGCTTGGAGATGGAGGAGGTTTGAGGATGCTTGAGCTAGCATCAAGAATCGTGGAGCTACCGAGGTGTGCGAGGGAGGAGGCTACTCACATTGGCATCAAGGTAAGCTCACTACACTCGTAGGATCGACAGTGCGTCGGCTAGGTGAGAAATAGCCATTAGAGCTCGCTTGAAATGCTTGAAGCAATAAGCGGTCCATGGGTCTTGGCGGTTGAGCGTGAGCTCCCACTATAGTGTTCCAAGCCGAGCACTAATGGCTACCTCTCACATAGCCGACATGCCATCCATATCTAAGGGTGTAGTGAGCTTACCTCCATGCTGATCAAGTTACCTCCTCTCTCGCGCACTCCGGTAGCTCCACGATCCAAGTGTAAGCTTCAAGCAAGCTCCATCCTCAAGCTCCACACTCCAAGCTCCATCGCCGTGAGCAAGACAAGAGAAGAGAAGAGAAGAGAAGAAGAGAGGAGAATATGGCGAGCTTCTCCTCCCCGATCCCTCACCCTCATACACTCACTCCCTCACACTCTCACACTCCCTCTCTCAAGCACAAGCTCAAGGAAGTAAGAACAAGAAGAAGAAGAAGAAGAAGAGGAGAGCCACTTTTGGCCACACACAAGAATGAGCTTCTCATTCACTTTTCAACTTTATATACAAAACCCTAAATTCCTTTTGGGCAATCATCCCCTTATCCCCTTTTTTACATGGCCCATCGTGGCCTAGGCCCTTTTTCTCATTGTCCTCCTATCTTCCTAGCTCCCTTCCTACTGTCTGTCTACATTTACAAATTGCACGGTTGAGAGCCTAACATTCCTCACATTAAATCATGATGCGCTTGTGCTCTTTTACAAAAGTATTGACTTGCACTTTTCCTTGTGCGCCTTTTTCCCTTATTTAGGACTTTTCTGCACTTCTTGTGTTTCCAGATTTTTCTTCGCGTGCCTTCGTCTTCTGTTCCACTTCGCCTTGGCCTTTGTCTTCTGCTTTAGCTTTTCCAGATTTTCCACCTTGTTCGTTTGACGGTTAACGGTTAACATTCCTCGAAGTTCAAGGTCATTGTTGATCTTCCACCCCCAATTGATTACAAGGGTGTTCAATGCTTTTTAGGACATATAGGGTATTATCAACGGTTTGTGTTAAATTATGCATTGATTGCTAGACCTCTACACAAGCTCTTGATTATATTCGAATGGACTGAGGAATGCCAATGCACGTATGAGGAACTAAAAAAGGCTCTAACCATAGCACCAATACTATGAGCCCCAAATTGGACACTCACGTTTCATGTGCACATCAACGCTTTGAAATTCACCATAGGAGCTGTGTTGTGCCAACCTGGTGAACACAATCTGGACTACTCGGTGAGCTTTGCTCTAGCAGACAACTCACTGAGACCAAAATGAATTACTTCACAATGGAGTGAGAGGGCCCATGGTGTTTGCCGTAAAGAAATTTTGGCATTATCTTCTGGCTACACCTTTTACTTTCTTTGTTGACCATCAATCATTGTTGTACCTGGTTAAAAACCATTTTGATTTCTCCATGACAATGCATAAGGGGAAACAACATTACATGGCTGACCATCTATCTCGCATCCCCACGGGAGAAGCGATTGGACAAGGCATTGTGGATGAACTGCGAGACGTGCATCTATTCAGCTTATCGAGTGAAAAAGATTTGTTTAGAGTTGACATGATGCCATATTGGGCAGATAACATAGTTTAAGTACTTGAACATAGACTATCAGAACGACCAATACAAAAGGCCCAACTTAGGTGGCTTATCCTAAAAATCCAACCCTATCAGGATAGCTGACCAACTTTATAGGCTGGGACAAGACGGGTTACTGCACAGATGCATGTGTGAGCATGAGATGCATGACATGTTGACAGATGCACACAAGGAAATCATAGGAGGACATTTCAGCAAATATGTGACAGCTTGCAAAGTGCTGCAGTCCCAACTATAGTGGCCTACCCCCTTCTAAGATGCGACACGATTCGTAAAGCATTCGTGATAATTGTCCCTATCCGTAAAGATTACATGGAGCTAACCCCAAAGATCACATGGATCCTTGGCACACCATCTCGCTCAAGCCGAAAAAGAAAGGATATTTGCTTAAATCAGAGTGACATGCAGCCACCCAAGTGAGCTTCCAAACCCAGCAACACGCCTTCTTGGATAGCCAACTAAACGTCACTTAGGCAGAGGAAGGAGAGTCCATAGAAATAATAAAAAAGAAATTGGAATTGGCTTGTAGAGCACTGAAAATAGGACTACAGATGCCACCACAACCTAGTGGAGTTGGCCCAAGCTTGGAAGAGCAACATCATTATCTCCTATTAGCATGCCTAACCTCACAGGAAGTGGACGTGCTCGGGTTCATTGAAGAAGAACAGCAGGGGCCAAGCCAAGAGAGAGAAATGGATGAGAACTTTGGAATAGAATCACATGAAGAGGAGTTGGTCCCACCGCCTCCTTCCCCACGACTTGAAGAGTAGCAATACGTAGACACCTCCGTAGAAAGAAAGGCAGCACTAAGAGAAAGAAGGAAACAAATGGTGGAGGAGACAATGAGAAAATGGAATGCCAAGGGAGTGAGGGCACCCCAGGCACCTATCCCACCATGTCTGGATGGCACCCCAGCAAGCTTCCACACCAACCTTGTAATCTCGGAGAGGCAAGAAACAGTCAATAGCTCCTTCGACCTTAACTTCCAATTCCCCGTCGCCCTGTGCAAGGTTTTACCCATTAAGGTGATGGAGGAGGTGATTAACATTGGAGGCAGGCTTGGGCAGAAGTGGCTGGAGCAGAGAGCACAAAACCCCACATTATGGGTCACTGAAGACGCCAAATTTTGGCAAAATAAAGTTTTTGAAGTACCAAGGTCCGTGCCCAGCTACGAATGCCAACCTACCTGGAGAAGAAGGGTGTGCGACACCAACCTGGACACTTGGATAGCCTTTTGCAACACTCAACCCTTTGAGCAAAATGACCCAACCTTCATGCCCTACCCTGAAGGGTCAGAGTGGATTTTGACTCTAGTGTCCACAGCTGCAACGACTTCCCTATGATCTATAAGCCTCATTGTACTACATATGAAGATGCCCTCATCTTCACACCAGAAAACTTGTATAATACCCTAATCCAATTCACTAACGACTTCTCTTCAAGCCCTGACCCCGCCTTTATTACTACTTGTAATTATGTTAGATTGCTTAGGATACTCCTTAGGCAAGATCCCACCCCACAAGAGCATAGCCTCCTAGTACTCCATTTTGATCCTAATGCTATAGATAGTTAAGACTAATGATGCGAGCTACTCTATTGCCTTCATTTTGCTTAGCTCTACTAGAGGACATGAATGATAGCCGCTTCACCCATTGCAATCATCCATTCCTCTCCACACTACCCTTCAAGTCCGCCTAAACCTCAAGGGGTACCTCTCCAAAGTCATTGATTCCTTAATAAATCTATTAAGCCTCCTTCTCCACCTCACTCCAATGACGAAGATTAAACTTCTATCACGACTATGTACCTTTATTATTATTATTATTATTATTATTTTAAAAAAGAGAAGAAAAAGAAAAAGGAAAAGATATTACATGTCGCCACCGAAAGTTGCACATTGACCATAGTCACTGCACCTAGGGGTCCTCAAGTTAGGAGCATCCGGTGGCTTCGGTCGGCTAGCTCCGTCCCTAACCCCCTAGCCTCATTTTGATCCCCCACTTCATGCTTAGGACACATCAAGGGCAGGGCACACCTAGGGAGATAACACTCACCTATGGTTAGACATGTCGCCCTAAGCTACATGCACCGCACCTCCCTTATGCACAAACTAAGTCCTCACATGAGTGACAACGCTCAGGCTTGCTCCCAGTCCCACTAGCATGAGCACATTGCACCACACGACAATGGAACACACACCCTGGTAGTGCACCTTCTTTTCTTTTCAGGTACAAACAAAGGCCCCAACAACTAGCCATCCATGCAATGCACTCCCCATCTTATGTGACAATGTCACCATGCTGGCAAAACAAAGTAGGGGCACATTGAGGTAGCCCCAATCAAAAAGTGAATGAAGAAGCTCATTTGGAATAGTGTGAGAGAAGGCAACCATGGAGGGCCAGGAGACAGATCCATCTAACACCATATTCAATTTTAAATATGGATCCACCCATCAGCCTCTCTCCCCACCAGGATCCATCCAACACCATCGTCAATTTCAAAGGCATAAATTCCTCCAACACACCTTCCACCAGGGCTCGTATAAGGGCCTTTCAAGTCCATAAATCCCTCTGGCACCAGGGATCATATCCAATGCAAGGGCCTTTCATTTCCATAAATCCCTTTAACAGGTCCATAAATCCCTCCAGCACCAATGATCATATCCAATGTAAGGGCCTTTCAAGTCCATAAATCCCTTCGACACCAGGGATCATATCCAACGCAAAGGCCTTCTAGCTCCAAAAATCCCTCCAACACCAAGGATCATATCCAACGCAAGGGCCTTTCAGTTCCATAAATCCCTCTAATATGTCCATAAATCCCTCTAACACCAAGGTTCATTCCCAACTCAAGAACCTTCCATCTCCCAACATGGCTTGTATACAACCTCAAAAAGACCACCCAACAAGTGCCATGGGACTGGCACTCAACTGAGGGGAGTAATGTTAACCCTCAGACGAACAAGGTGGAAAATCCAAAAAAGCTAAAGCAGAAGATAGGGCCAAAGTAAAAGTAAAATGGAGAATGAAGGCATGGCAAGAAAAATCAGGAAACACAAGAAGTGTGAAAAAGTCCTAAATCAAGGAGAGGCGCACAAGAAAAAGTACAAGTCAATACTTTTGTAAAAGAGCTCAAGGCGCACCATGATTTATTTTAAGAGCGTTGGGCTCTAGCTTGTCAGCTCTGACTCGTGCAAATTGTAAATGCAAATGGGCAGTAGGAAGGAAGCTAGGAAGATAGGAGAACAATGGAAAAAAGGGCCTAGGCTATGGCTGCGACCATGTAAAAAGAGGATGAACGCCCAAAGGGGATTTAGGGCTTTGTATATAAAGTTCAAAATGTTGAGATGGCAAGCTCAACACCTGCGGACATTGATGATTGACCGCCTGGCTAGATGACTCCGCGCATCTATACTTAGCACATTAGTGGTCATTATGATACTCACATGGCCACTGACTTATCACTTATTATATTTAGTTTGTTACACCTACCTACAACTAGCAAAGGTATAACGCCAATCAATTAGTGTAGTCGGTTATGCACTGTTTGACTTAGAAGGCCACTTTTCTTTATATTGTATCTTATCTATACTTTGTGTACATTATATAGTGTGTGGAAGAAGAAGAAAAAATCAACAAGAAAACGTTTTGGCCTCCATCTCTCTTTGTGTGTTCTTGAGTGAGCTTCCTCTTGTGTATACAATGTGTGTTTAGCGTAGCACCTCAAGCAAGTCTCCCCACCACACGATTCTTGACATGGTATCAAAGCCACGCCATTGAGAGAGGCTGATTTTGAAGGCTGAAGTGAAGGAGAAGAAGCAAGGTTTGAGCAAGCAAGCAACAGGTAAGAAGCTCTCCCATTCTTCCACTCTCTCTCTTGGATAGTGCCTGTGGAGGCACCGAAAGCAGGGTAGAGCGAAAATCTCAGATTGATGTGAGATTTGGTGTGCAAGCAAAGCATTGTATACTCTACAAATATGCCCTTTAGGACTCCCCCGTAGTTGTTTTGGGTGTCTGAGGCCGTTTCAGGCCCCGTTTTAGAGCCACAAGGTTGTGGACATCAATTTTAGGGTACACTATGATTTCAATTGTTTTGATCAAAAGTGGATGCACAGGTGACAGATTTTGAATCTATAATTTTTGAGGTATCTGCAGGAAGCAAACATAAGTTTTATCTACAAACAGGTTGCAGATTACATGTACTATTGAGAAATCAATGAAAAAGGTTGCTTGGTGTATTGTTGTGCACGTGTTGTGAAACATTACAAAAGACTAGCTTGTTGTGTTGTATCCTTGTTTGTGATAATGGCAGAGAACAGTAGAAATCCCATTATTGAGAAGCTTGACAAGAACAGCTACCCTTCATGGAAGTTTCGTGTGACAAACTTCCTCATTGGAAAGGGCCTTTATGAGTTTGTTTCAGGTGAAGAAAAGGAGCCAGAGCTGGGTATCCCTCCGACTGAAGATGAATTAAAAGCATGGAAAGAATGGAATGTGAAAGATAAAAAGGTGATGTACTGGTTATCTGCAGTCATTGATAATACAATGTTGGGACATATCAGGAATGCAAAAACTTCACATGTAGCTTGGACAATTTTTTAGAACATGTTTTCAGTAAATACAAAGGCACGAAAGATTCAACTCAATGAATGCCTTGAAGAAAGGGAAAATGTCTGTCATGAGTATGTGTTAAAGGTGAGGAGCATTGCATATGCTTTAGCAACCTTAATGAGACATTCTCTAAAAATGGTGCTTTTAGTGACTCTACGTGTCTTTGGTAGCTCCTTTAACAATTTGGACTTCTGTAATTGCTTTTTGATCATTACTAGTATTCACATTTACTATTTTTTGTAGTTACTAAAAGTGGTTAACATTATGCTCCATCTTTGCTTATGCCTACTTAAGGTTCCTGCACTCATCTATGACTATGAATCTTTCCATCTTTGGATAGAAGTTATCCTTTAGCTTCTCCTACACTTCCTCCCACAATAAAATGGATCACTTCACTCCTATTCAAATGTGTATTGACTAGCTTTTATCCTCATCTAGTTAAATAGTTGCTACTTGTCCTTTTTTCTCATCAAGCACTCTAGTATACTTCAAATATTTTTCCACATTTGTTATCCACTTCTTCAAGATCAATCAATCTCTCTCTCCCTTGTCCTTGGCAGGTTGAGGCATCTTGAATCTTCCATACTCATCTATGTATCTTGTCCTTAGCATCTCCCATTATAGATGTGGAGAAAGCCACAGCTTGGCTTTAGATGGTATGCTATAGGGAATATTTCTTGGCTTTTACTGGTGGGTACTAGATTTTTGCTCTTGCTTCTATCGGTATGCCTTGGCTCCAAGCAAGAGTCACTTTGACTCACTCACTCTCACCCACTCAACCTAATATAGAAAGAATACATAAGATAAGAGAAAAAAGATATGCTCTTTTATTACTCAAATTACATATCACACTTGTTGGCTCCATTCAATGAGTGCAATTGCTAAAATTTATATTTCATGCTTTAAATGCAAGTACATTTGATATATATTCTAGCATACATATGTTCAAATGTCACTTATAACGGAATTATCCCTCTGAGGTTCACAAAAGATGACATTACTACAAATGAGTGGGTGCGAGATACATCAAATCCCCAGTGAGAGGTCACTATGAGTTCCAATGTTGTTAAACCACTGCAGAGATGTTTTGTAGGCATTTAGTAGATTCCTAATGCCTCATATGAATACCACATATTGTAGGTGGCATGCAATGCTACATGACTTTTTGGAGCTTGTTCTTGCAAACGTACACAAAAAAGGAGATGCCATTTTAGATTGCAATGCGGGATGTGGTGACCTTGCATCAATAGCACCAAATTCCAATAGACAAATTGCATGTATGTATCACTTTGCCAAAGATGGAAGATTTCTAAGAGAAAAGGTAACATGTTTACATAAAGTTGTACAATATTTGACTATAATGTGGTGCTCTTTTTAGTCATACTAATATATGGGTGCTCACCTTTCCATGTGCACATGTACACCTATCTCCCACAACCAGAAAATTAATTGTGTTCGATGTGAATGGGGTGCTTCCACACAGGCGACCAAAGCAGAAGGGATAATTACCAAAGCCCCTAGAAATGGGTGGGTATTGGGTGGTTTTGTGGCCAGGGCTCACAAAGTTTTTGAAGGAAATATCTACATTGTTTGACATTGTCATTTGGAGCTCAATGAAGGAAGACAACTTAAGCAAGCTACTCCAACTAGTTAGAAGTGAATGTGCCAAGTCATGAAAGCAAGCAATAATCTTTGTATTTCAATATGGACAAGGCAAGTATAGAGCAACTCCCACAACCACTTCTTCTGGAAGGAGTTACACAAAGCCCCTTTTCTTGAAATGTTTTGATGACATTGATTGGCATCCCAACAATGACACTATTTGTGGATGATAGCATGGAGAAGATGCAAAGGAACCCACCCAACACCTTTATATGCCCACCCCCATTTGAGGGAAACCCCATGGACACAATCCTCCTAGAGCATATGCTTCCCTACTTGACCACACTAGCATGCTTCCATGGTTCAGGTGTAGACTTTGTAAGGGATCACCTATTCCATCCTCCAACAATGGAACTCGATTGATATTTGATGTGTATGATGAATATGTACTTTCACAATTATTTGATTATGTTGATTTATAAGCACAATGAAATGAGGATGAGAGAGAAGAGAAAGAGAGAGAAATGTGCAAGTGAAGGAGATTGTGTACATGCCTTCACTCAATTGCAGTACTATAAGATGTGTAAAAAAAGCACATGCAAAATATCTAAGAAAGGGTGGAGTGTAGATACATGCGCGTATGTGAATGTATATATGCACAGTGGATTGTGTAACAATGAGGTAATATTGTTATCCTGATATTAAACTCTTTAAACAATTTGAAAAACAATAAATATCACATGTTATTGCAGTGAGTGTAATAAACTATTTGATATTTTATCCTCTTGTAGTAAGTCCACACAATAATGCTCAATTGAATATAGCAAAAACATGATGTGTGATATAGTTTCACTTATGTGTGCACAATGGAAATAATGATATATTGAGATGTAATAGCAAATCATGCACACAAAATAGAGAGGTATGTGAATGTATATATGCATGTGGAAGTAACAATGTGATATTCTTTTCATCTTGATCTTACTTACTAAAAGTATCTAAGACAATGGATCTCATACAAACCCTTGACCCTTGCAAAATTAAGAGGATTGTGAAAAATGGATGCATGAACCTTGCAAAATTAAGAGGGGGAGAAAGAGAGAAGTTGCTAATTGAGAGAGAGAGAGAGAGAGAGAGAGAGAGAGAGAGAGAGAGAGAGAGAGAGAGAGAGAGAGAGAGAGAGAGAGAGAGAGAGAGAGAGAGAGAGAGAGAGAGTGTGTGTGTGTGTGTGTGTGTGTGTGTGTGTAGAATGTAAGGGGCATAGGAACCCTCCCCTTAAATATTAAAGGAAAAGGAAAAAAAATTTAAAGGAGAGAGAGAGAGAGAGAGAGAGAGAGAGAGAGAAATAGGGAGGAGAAAAAATAGAGAGAGAATAATTGGTGGGAGATGGGAGCAAAAAAATTTGGCCCCCTATTTAATTATTAATTAGTATTAGTTAATTATTATTAGTTATGATTAAGTTAATTTAGTTAGTAATTTAGTTAATTATTTTGTTAGAAATTAGTAATCTATTTAATTATTTAGTTAAAAATTATTATTTTAATTTACTAGTTAATTATTCATTAGTCATTAATTAATTACTTATTATTTAAACAATACTAACCTAATAAGTAAATAATAGTAATCAACACTAATATTCATAATTACTAAAAATTAAATGATTAATAATAATTAAATAAATAATAGTTATAATGAGCTAATTATTTAGTTAGTAATGAGTAATAATTAATTGATTAACATTTATAATTAGTTATCTATTTAACTAGTAATTAGTAATAATTATTTATTTATTAATTAGATAATAATACTAATAATAATCTAATAATTAAATAATACTAATCTACTAATTAATTAGATTGGCACTCATGGTGATGTGGGGTGGAGTGGTGACATGGTGGTATAATGATAAAGGTAGTATAATGGTGGAATAGGTGGTGCGGGATTCAAGTCAAGAAGTTAGGGTGGTAGCAGGGCAAGGATTGCATAGTACCCAATGACAATAAGGGTGGTGCACTAGTGAGGTGGATGGTGCCTAGTGCCATATAATTGTAGTACAATGTGCCATGATCCAAATGGTACATGAAATCATAATACAAGTTATATCATCCACAAACTATGTGTATTTTGGTCAGCTATAATATTATATTTGTGGAAGATGATGTGCATCCTTGACTTTCCTATACTAAAGTGATAAATATATGGTCACAAGATATGTTTAACACTTTTGCCTTGTTTTAGTGGTGGGAAATCAAATGTAGCACCCAATGAGGAAGTTTTTTGGCCTATGTAAATTCTTATGAATCCATAAATCATCCTATTTCTAATGCAAGTTTGAATCATACGCTTGTTAATGAGAGAGAAGAGATTGAATTATTTAAGTCTATGCTAAATATGTCTTGTGAAAATGTTACATGACTGTAAATTGGATGCACATTTTTATAGTCATACTCATTCTAGCTCTCATAGTGCCTCTTTATGCATCAGATTGTTATGCACTAGTTGCTTCCAATGTGTGTGATGAGGACGAGCATGTTTCCTTTGAAGAGGCACAAAATTCAAAAAACTAGACAACTACTACAATTTGAGTATGATCCTATTGTCAAAGTTGGCACTTGGTTCTTTGTGTTATGACACTTATGCATCCACAAATGGTTTTTGATACATGCTTGGCAACTCACACACATTGTGATTGAGCAAGAAGTAACCCATTATACTTACTTTTAGTTGTGAAGTTCAGAGTGGCTTTTACAACTACGGTTGAGTGTGTAGCTCAACTACCTTTTGCTTGATTTTGGTGTTGAATGGTCATACGCCACCACCATCTTCACTAATAGCCAGGATGCATTGGCAATTGTACAAAACCTAATGCTTCATGCTCTTAATAAGCACATTGAGGCCAAACTCTCTACAAGATAGATTAGCTTGGTAATTAGGATAATCTTGCTAATCTCTTTTTACAAAGTCTTTGCCTCATGAAAAGTTCAAAGCTTTTCACAAAGCTTTGGGCCTACTTGCCTTCATGGATTTTGACCGTACTCCACCGAGCTTGGAACTTCCTTATACATGAGTGTTAGCTCTTATTCACTGCATAACTTTGAGGGGGGATTTGCTACCATATTTTGGTAGTGATATGCGTGAACACACTTAGGATTGTTGGCAAACACACTTAGGAGTTTTGGGGGACTTCTTTTCCTCACAGATTATCAAAGAACCTTTTTGTCCTCAGTAGGAGGTTTTTTCTCTCAGCCTTGTATATACACCTATTCACTCTAGGGAATACTTTGTCTTACTAAAACTTCTACTTTATCACCTCTCAATACACTATGTGTTGTGATTGTGTGCTTTCAAGCTTCTTCTTCTCTAAGTAATGTGTGTGTATTCTTGCAACCCTAAATTCAACAAGCAGGTTCATGACCAAGTCACCAAAGTCCTACTACCAAGTCATATTGTATTATATGTGATAAAAGAAATCATTGTCTTACAACTAGTATATAGGGGCTTTAAATGTATTGTGAAGGGCTTCTAAATATGTATTAGTGCCACTTCATGAAATTCATAAAGTGAATCCAAATTACAAGTCCTTACTGTACTTGAGTCAATACTCAGTTTTGAATTAATGATAGAGCCTTAGTATTTTTCTTTAAACTTATTGTGTGTGTATATGAGAGAGAGAGAGAGAGAGAGAGAGAGAGAGAGAGAGAGAGAGAGAGAGAGAGAGAGAGAGAGAGAGAGAGAGAGAGAGAGAGATTCCACTTCAAGCATCTAAAATTTCTAAATCATGGTTTGTCCTTGAACTAGAATTGCCAAATTATACAAATAGATAATAACCAAAATAGCTTTAGGAAAATAAGTTCCTCCTAAAACAAATCCAACCACCTAACTTCAAGGGTGAGGGGCTAAAGTTGAATAGGATGTTGTGGATTAAGGCCATGGATGATTATTTTTATGGCTACAGGAACCTTTGTTACTAATCAATCCATGATTACACACCTTCATATATTGGAGAAATCAAACTCTAGTGGAAGTAATGGTGATGAGATATTGTAGTCACTAAATATTCCTAAACTTTGAAACAAGTTATTAAAGTTAAAAGGGAACATTACCTATCTCCATCTTTCAAATCTATCAAGATGAATGAATTCTATAACATCCTATAACTAAAGGAAACTCTAGTACATGTACTCCATTAATATTAGGAACTCAATAAATCCCTAGATTCTGCCATGGACTAAATCCTCCACTTGACACCTATCTTAAAACAATAGGGCCCATAACTTTGGAAGACACTCTCATCCATGCCAAACCCTTAGTACAAGAAATCTCCAAAAAAGACCAAAGAGGCTATGGCATAAACAACAACTAGATAAGGAACTATACTAGTCATCGTACCCAAGTAAAGAATGGAAAATGAATGGACAAGCCTTTGAGATCATTCAATGATAAATAGATGGGGGGAAAAATAATGTTTCTAGTATAGGAAGACTAGACACCTAAGGACAAGCTTGTCCACACCATCATAGAATCCAAACTTTGGCCAAACCAATAATGGAAGGTAGAGGAAATAGAAGCAACCAAAGAGGACAAGGAACAAGAAGAGCAGCATGTTTGAGTCAATTTTGTGATAAGATAACCATCCAAATAAGAGTTTACCTTAAGGGAAGACTAAGAGTAATGATCCATTTACATGGTCATTGGGAATAATTAGTTGATTGTAAATGCAAGGTTATCATCAATATGGATCTTAACAAGCTCAATGTGGTTGCTCAAGAACCTCCTTAACAAAGTGATACTTCATCTAAATGTGTTTTTTATTGGCATGAAAGGCAAGGTTACAATCTAAGCATCTCTCCTATAATGCCCTAGATGAGTAAGCAATATATCTTCCTTGTAAGCCTCAATGGTTGCAACATACTCTGCCTCAATGCTCCCTTAGTGGTGGTAGATAAAGCCATGCATGGCTACAATCAAGATACTTAAGAGATTATAAGCCTCAGTGGCTACAACATACTCCACCTTAATGGTGATAGATATGGTTGCACATGGCTACAATCAAGAGACCCAAGATGCTACAATATTCGAGAGACCCAAGAGACTACAATCAAGAGACCCAAGAGACTAAACCACATGTGAGAGTGAAGATAAAACATGTACTAAATGTCCTAGAGTCTACACTCCCTGCAAAATTATTGTGTATATATCTAGAACAGATGCAGCCTTCCTTCCCAAAGCATATACACATATATCTAGTGTCATTCAAGTGTCTCATGATACTCTTCACTACCTCCCAATACTCTTTGCTAGGGTTACCATATAGTTACTAACAACTCCCATTGCATACAATGTTTTGATGTGTAGCAACCATGGCATACATCAAGCTACCAACTACGTATAGATAAAGAAGCTTGGCCATTTTAGCCTTCTTCTCATTTGACTTGGGATTGTTCTCTTGGCTAAGTTTCAAATATGAAGGCAATGGAACATTGATAGCCTTCCCACTCTCCATATTAAAACACTCTAATACCTTCCCAATGTATTTCTCCTAGGACAAATAGAGTATCTTTTTGTCTCAATCTTACATAATATGCATTTGAAAAAATGTGACTAGCATTTCCCAAGACCTTTATGTCAAAGGTTTCATGAAATCTTCTTTTAAAAGAATCCACATCCATAATGGACTTCCTAGTAATCAACATGTTATCCACATTAAGAATCAAGATCATAAGGGGATCCATCCTTAGCCTTCCTAGTGTATAGGCAATAACCCATCTCACTCCTAGTGTACCATTGAGACCACATAGAGGCATCAAACTTGTGAAACAATTTCTTCAAAGCCTGTTTCAAACCATATAAGCTCTTATACAACTTACACAACAACTTCTCCTTATCTTCCACAAAAACCCCTTAGGATGTTGCATATAAATATCCTCATGCAAGTCTCTATATAGGAAGTCAATATTTATACCCATTTCAACCAACTCTATATCCTCTCTGGCAACCAAATTTAGAACCATATGAAGGGTGGTCATCTTGACTACTACTGATGAGAAGATAGATCTCATCAAAATCAGTCCCCTCCTCTTACTTAAATCCTTGTCCACCAATCTTGCATTATACTTAGGCAATTCATTAGATGAAGATACCTTCAGCTTATAGACCCATTTATATGGCAGTGCATATTTGTTCTTTAGGCAAAGGAACTAATTCCTAGTTAGCATTATTTTTGAAAGAATCCATCTCCAATTACATAGCCCTCTGCCACATATGACTATCATTCCTAGTCATAGCATCAGCATAACAAGAAGGCTCACCACAATCCATGACCATGACATAATCTAGAGAGACAGAGTATATCTATCTAGCAGTCTAGAAATCCTTGTAGACCTATGTAAAACTAGCTCAATAGGAGCCTTTGGCTATCCCACCTAGCTATCTTGTAAGACACTAGGATGTCCATCATCCTTGGCACTCCACCTTAGAATTAGCAAGTTGTCCCCAAGTTTTTCATCGTGTGGTATATGTCATACAATCTACTCATGTGTTGGTTGTCCATCCTTTTGAAATACCATTCTATGGATCTCAACCACTTTGATAGAGTGCTTATGTATCTTATCCTCAATAAAGATGACATCATGGTTGCGCACTACCATTCTAGATTTAGGATCCCACAAACAATAGCCCATTTCACTTTACTCCCCATAGCTAAGAAAAATGCATTTATTTGACTTAGGATCGATCTTACTCCACTTATCCTCAGGCATATGCATAAATACCTCACAACTAAAAACACACAAGTGATCACAACTAGGTCTTTTGCTAGAGCATAACTCCTCTAGTATTTTTCCATATAATGACTTGTTAGGAGACCTATTGATCAAATGCATTGCTATCTTTATAATTTCAATGCAAAACCCATTAGTGAGACTAGCATTAGAGAGCATGTATTTTTTTATCTAATGAATTGTTAGGAAACCTATTGATCAAATGCATTGCTGTCTTTATCATTTCAACCCAAAATCCATTAGTGAGACTAGCATTAGAGGGCATGTAGTTTTCCATCTAATGACTTGCTAGGAGACTTGTTATGATTAAATGCATAACATTGTCTTTACAATTTTGACCTAAAATCCATTCTTACAAGGCTATCGACTCTCTCTTAATTCGACAACTTACATAAAAGTTCGTAAAGTATGCAAGGTATTCTCTCCATCATTATTAGTCCTTAAGAACTTAAGCTTCTTGCTTGATTTGTTCTCTACAAATCACAAGAACTTTTGAAATGTATCCAACACATTGCTCTTCTTACCAAAGAGGATACATACAAACCTTCATTATGGTATTATCTATAAAAGTAACACAAATCTCTATGAACCAAATCGAGACATTCTTATCTTCTACTCTTGCTAACTCTCTTATACCACATTTTAGTTTGCTTTCTAAAGAGAGGATGCTCACAAAAACCAAGATAAAAAAATTTTAGACAAGGAAGATAGTTTAAATAGCACAAAGCTTTGATCCAAGTGTGACTAACATATATCCCAAATGACAATCCCATAAAGAAACAAATGATTGTTCAATTACAACTACAACATGGTCTTAAATTACAACTACAACATGGTCTTTAACACTAGAAATATGCAAAGGATACAATGAAGCAGATTTTGGCCCTTTGGCCACAACAAGAGATCCCTTGCAAATCTTCTATGCATGATCAACAAATATCACTCTATAACCACAACCATCAAGTTGTTTATACTTATCAAAATTTTTGTCAAGTATAAGACATGTGCATTCTACATTATAAAAGAAGATCCAATTGGCAATGACATGTGTATATTCCCAATACCAACAACATTACATGCATATTTATTTCCAAGGTGATACATCATCTCTTTCTAGCATCATAGGGTATTGGACCACTCTCTATGTAGAGTGGGATGAAATGATGCTCTAGAATCCAAAAGTCAATTCCGAGACATGCGATTATCCATGTTAATAATAAAAATGCATCACTCAAAGAGGATATATATATAATATTACCACCATCACTATACAGACAATGATTAATAAGAACATGGTCTTCACAATGAAACATGAAAGACAATGTTTCAATATGCCAATTGGCAAAAATAGTATTGAATTCATTGAGGTGATTACACATCAAATCCCCCTCCATGCGAAGATCATAAGTTTTTTCAACCAATAAATTTAGGAGGTCACACTTTCTTTTTCAGATAGATCACCAAGATTTTTCCACACACCATATGTACCTTTTGTATTCTTCACATTAAAATACACAAACTTTGAGAGTGTCAACATAATATTAAAGCATGCCAATTTATCCAATTTCTCCCATACGTATGCATCCATGCCCTTAGGCTTACCCCATTGCATTTGATGGGTTTTACATACTTTTTCTAGACCAATACATTATAGCTTTTCTCATTTCAATATTAAAAGTTTGTACCACCAAAACTTTCCATATTAAACAAAATATTTTTTGAAGTTGATGAACATAACATAATGATAATAAGATATCTTACACATCAAATATCCAAGGTATTCTAAACTATAAGCTCAAAAGAGACCGGCTGGCTATAATATGAGTGTCTCATAAAGACAAACAATGGCTAAAATAGAATCAATGGCCCAAAATTGATACTAAAAGTAGAGAAACACCTGATTTCGTGCTGAATAAGCTTCAAAATAAGATCTTAATAATCTCAAATAGCTAGAAAATACATCTATAGCAAGGATATTTCAACAATGTAAAATAAAGAACTAAAAACTGTATAGAATCAACTTTGTGATTATATTTCTATAATGCTTATCATGCTTTTTTATTTTAAGCTATAGAATACCTCAATTTGATATTGGATGCAAAAGTTATGGCCAAAATATTGAAGTGCTAGCAAACTACCATAACTATCCATGACTTGAATCAAGTTTAGCCACTATTGGCTACCCAAATACAACCAAATTGGGTGATGGAAGCTCCAAATTCAAGTCTAAATGGATCCTCAAGTTGAAGTACCTATTTTTCTTAGATATAGAGCTCAGTGGCAAGAATAATACCTCTATCAAGATGTGGTCAACAAGCACTAATGTCAAAGAAGAAGCTTGAATCCTCAACCTTCACAACATAGCTTTACTTCTCACACTCCTTGCTTCAAGTATGGGCTCCAACAGAAACCAAATGGTGCTCTAAGTTTACCTTTACCCCCCCAACAAAAACTAGTAAGGATAAGGATCCAATTGGCTAAAACTAGCTGACTCTAAAAGGGATTGATAAATAGGGGAAAACTACTCTATCTAATTAGGTTAAACAAAATGAAAGAGCATGAGGCAAGTCAACTTCTTGGACAATCACTTCAATTATGTATTTCCAGATAAGTTGACAAGCTTTCCCCTAATAAGGAAGCTTATCAAGAAACAAAACTAATCCATGAAGGAGAACTAGTGTCTGAGACCTTATAAAATGTTGTTTCTAAAAGCCATCAAAATTAAGGAGTGGCTAAGACAATTGATTGGAAAAAGGTTAATCAACTCAAGCAACTCATTATGGGGCATGCCTACTTGGTTAGAAAAGCAAAAGGATGGTTCCCACAAACTCTACATCAACTTTAGAGGTGTAAATCAAGTAAATATTAAGAACCCATATTCTATTCCCCAAATAATGAGCTAGTAGACCAATTATACATGGCTATAATTTTCTCCAAATTGATCTAAGATTGGGATACTACCAGGTCAAGATTAAGGAGCAAGATATTCCTAAGATAGCCTTTAGCACACATTGCAGTCACTACAAGTTCTTGGTCATACCATTTGTATTGGCCAACACACTAACACCATTCAAAAGATTAATGTAACATATATTTCATCTTGTGTTAGTATTCTTCAACAATGTGATTGTGTACTTTGAGTGTCAAAAGGATCATGAAGCCCAACTAAAGATTGGACTTCAAACCTTTCAATAAAATGAGCTCTATGCTAAGAAGATTAAGTGCATCCTTTCTATGGATCAAATTGAATATTTAGGGTATATTAACTCAGGGAAAGAAATCTATAGTTCGCCGTGATAAAGTCAATTATTTTTTTTTGTACAAATTAGACTCAATATTTATGGTATATCAATTATGTTGAGGAAATATCTTGATCTTGCTAAGATCAAATATATTTGTAATTGGCATATTTCCACAATAATCAAGGGTATCTATGGATCTCTAGGCCTAACAACACGGTATCAATCTTTCATCAAGGTTCACTCCTTTATAGTAGCATCATTTATCAATCTCTCGAAGAGTACACCTAGATCATGTGGTTAATAGAGCTCCAACAAAAGGAATGTGCCATAATGACCCCTATGCTAAAACTTCTCAATTTCATCCAAACATTTGGGGTCTATCAATGCAAATGAACTTTCCATTGGAGGAGTCTTAGTACAAGAAAAAAGACTAATGACCTACACTTCCTAATGACCTACACTTCCTTAAAGTCAAAATCATACAACCCTAACCATGCTCATAATACAGCATGGCCTAAAACTATGGGACATTATTTTTTTGAGTAGAAAATTTCAGGATCTTCACCCAAGAAAATCTAAACATAAGGAAAAGAAGATGAACAGAAACTCTACAAGAATTTGATGGGTTCAAATATAAAAACACAACTGATGCCTTGAATAGAAAGGCATTCTAACATATTATTGGAAAGGTCCAAAGCCTAAAGTCCATATCCACTCTTGATAGTCCTACCTTAGAGCTTGTTTGTTAAGTTGTCACCTTTGACCAATGAATAGGCCAATATAAAGAACTATCATGTGGGTGGGATATGTTTACTTCTAGAATCAACTTTGCATTCCAAGGAGCTAGAAAGTTATGGTAAAGTTCTTGTGGCAAGCACACAATGGTCCTTGTAATGTCTTGATAAAATTTTTTAAAACATAATGAAAAAGACAAACAAAAATAGTGTTGCATGCTCTAACATAGTGATCATCATCAAGACTAGTTTCATCATTGAGCTCATCTTCACTTACGAAAAAGCCATGATTGTGATCCTCAAAGCTTGCATCTTGATCTCAAAGCAATAGAGCTCACACCGCAAACTCACAAACTAACAAAAAATTTGGATGCGCCACCCCAAAGGATGGCATGATAGCTTGGTAGGGAACGCTATAAAAGTGTAGCCAACAAGGCTTTAAAAAGCTGGTTATTCTTCAATATTGCACTATTGATATAGAAGACTAGAGAGAGAGGATGTGAAGGTGAGAGAGATAAAGGAAATTGTAATTGATAGAAGAAGAAGAAGAAGAAGAAGAAGAGTAGAGAGAGAAGAGAACTAAAGGAGAAGAACAAGAAGACAAGGAGGAGGGAGAGAGGAGATAGAGAATTAGGAGACAAGAGATAGCAAGAGAGTTGGGAGAGAGTAAGGAAGAAGAGGAAGAGGAAGAAGAGACAGAATTAAGAAGAAGAGAGGGTGAGATAGAGGAGAAGTTAATTAGAAGGGAAATCTACAAGGACAAAGAGAGGGAGTAGTTGAGGATTTATACAAGGATTGCAAGGACTGTTTGTCAGCCACAATCCACCATGTGGAGACCCCTACCTAGCTGAAATACTTCATTGTTCTCTTCACCCAGATTACCTACCTCAATGTAACCCATCTATCTCCAATCATCACCTTCCTCTTACTCTATTCCTTACCCCTGGATTTACACCACAAAATCCTCCAAAGATTCCATCTTAATATCATTACTCAACCCTCCTTCTAAATCAAATGTATTTACCTCTTAAACCGCATTCACTTTTTCCCTCATACACATTCTTCTACTTCCACAAAGTTTGACTAAGATTGGAAAGGAGAACTCAAAGAAGTACTGACAAAGATGGCCCCTAAACAAAGAAGTTTTGGAGATGTCATAGGGACATCAAATTTAAAGATGCTTTAATCTTCTTGATAACATTTGATTAAGTTATTAATCAAATGTGCAAGATTGCTTATGCATGTGATGCACATGGCATTTATTTCATGGTAACAAGCTAAGGACCTCGAGGATGTTGTGGGTGTCAAAGGTAAAAGTTGTTATAAGTTAGGCCAATTGGTGTTAGTTTTAACCCTAGCATAGTTGTTTGGCCAATATATGCCAATGGTGACCCTAGGAACTAGCATTAATTAATTAATCAATGCTAGTTTGAGAGTCAATAGAGGTTGGGGACCACTCCAAGTTGCAAATGGCCTAGCCAATTTAATTATGGATAGACACATTTAATTTTGGGCAGGGTTTCATGGACTAAAGTTAATTTTTAGAGTGATTTAATTTTGAAAATTAATAATGCTTAAAAATGGAAGAAGTTTAACACTTGGCAAAAATGCCTATGCAAACTGAGAAAACGTTTTTGGGAGCTGGGTCTCAGCCATTCGGTTAGTTTATAGCCTAGGAGAGAGAGGGAGTTGTTGTGGTCCATTTTTTGATTAGAGAACAACAATTTGCTGCAAAAGATAGACATCTTGAGCCCTCAACATGTAGGGGATAGCAAGGAGACACCTTTGAGGGGCTAACAACAACATTGTTGATCAAGTGACATCATTTTGGAGGTGCCTGACAGCAAGTGATTGTATTAGATGCAGGGGCTGAAGCAGGTAGCATGCAAATTTTAGAGTTTTCTCATCAAGAAAATCAGATTTTAGGGTTTTCTCATGAAGAAAATATTATTTCTCTCTCATCTTGGCTTTCTCTCACCTTCTCAGTGATTTCTGAAAATATCTCAGCATTTCTCAGCCATTCTCGATAGATCTCAACCAAATTTGGTAGATATCAAGGGGATTTCTATTATGAACCCTAAAATTATGCAAGAATTAGGGTTTGACAGCCACTTCGGATCCGTGCCAATAGAAATAGGCATCCTACATTGCAATCAACACCTAAAATTTATGGAATTGACAAAAATTTCAAATTCCATGTCATCCAATGTAAATTGGGGTAGCATTTGCCTAGTTGGTGGTTCCATTTGTGCAATTTCTAAGCGAAAATCAAGGGGCAATTAGACCAACTTGCTTATTGATTATGTATATAGCAAGGGGCTTTTGGATTAGCAAAGGAGATTGTGGACTCTCAACTTGTACACTGTCCATTAGCAATTAAAGATAAAGAAATACCAAAAGAGGCGGTAGTTTTGGGGCCAATCGGGTGTCTATTGTCCAAGATTGTTAAGGTAATGTTATACATTTCAATTTATGATTAGTTATTAATTGCTACAATTAAGTGTTTGACATAAAAACGATACCCCCATCCCACAATCCCAAGTCCATGTTATTCTTCCATAGTAATTTTTTTAATAAAAGAAATATGGGTTAAAATAATAATTCTGTAAGCTTTTAGGCAATTTGGGATTCTTGTGGATACCCGAGACACCAAGTAGGGGAACATGAGTTGGGTTGTAAGAAGAAAAATTGAATGGAATTAGCCTCCCATGATAGCACCTTCCTCCAAATGTATATGTTGTTGGCATCGACTTTAGGCATGGAGCCTTCAGTGGTTGTGGTTGTAGGGGTGGTGGTGGGCACTAGGAGAGTAGGGATGGGATCAATTAGGCCCTTTCCCTTGCCTTCTTTCACCGGAGGTGGCATGATCTTTAGAACTTGGACACTTGATCCTGGGCCTTCATCTCATGGGTGGCTCATAGCACCCAGCTTGACATCCTGTCTGACTGTTGTTCTATTGACATGTGCATTGCTAGCGCGATGTCCTCTTCTTCCTTACTCTTCAATTCCAGTCTTAAATTATTTGGTTATTTTCTATTTAGAAAGGATTCATGAGATTCGACAATTCAAGTGATTCGTAATAGTGTTAGCTTATGAAGATCTAGTTAGGAGAAAATATTTAAATCAACATCAATAGAATCTTGTTAAGACAAATGGCCTAGGATTGATCCTTTGAAGGAAACAATATACCCACATACCCAAAACAAGGTACTACAATGCCTAAGTGGCGCTAACTTGATTTAAAAAAAGACCTAAAATTCATGACCCATTACTTTGGAACCTATGTTTGTAATCTTTGGACCTATACAAGCACTTATGCACGAGAGCATTTGCTTGTTGCATTAAAAGACTATTTGAACAAATGTTTGAGGTTTTTTAAAAAAGAAAATATTTAAATATAGGTTAAAACCATGATTAATGCACTAAGCCTTCCCCAAGGATAGTTACATGGGCTCTGGACCAAGAGAGTCTGATTTTCCTCTCTAAATTGCTACGGCTGGCACTAGATGCAAGAGGTCTCTCCATAGGGGCTGTCATAGGCTAGGAGATGCCAAGGAGCCTAGGGGCTTTGGCTATAATTCCTTGGGCTCTTTAGGACTAGCCTACTCCCCTACGAGCTCGAGTGAATCTCCCAAAAGGCCCCATGCTAGCTATGGGTGGACTTGATAGTTTTATTTTTGGCCTTCGAATGGAGTCTGGACACAGACTATAGAGATTGTTGAAATAAGATTGACTAAATATATATTTCTTTTTTGGAAAGATTGTATTCTTGTACGTGCTTAATTTATGTGAAGGAATATCATCTTAAAAGGCTAATTAAGGAAGTTGGTTGCCATGTGTCAAACTAAATCGTGCTAGGAATAATTAGTAAACTAAAGAAAACCCTAAAGGAAAGTAGATTGCTAGATTCCCAACAAGTATTGCCAAAGGCAAGGTGGTCTTGGTTCAGTAAGAGGCTTCTCTTACAAATTTAAGCATTAGTTTTAGGCTATTTAGGAAGAGTAGAACGTTGATTGTCCTAGCATGTCTTCAATAGAAGCCAACTAGTGTTGTTTAGGGGGCCAAAGGTAAGACTTTACCCTATGAATAGAGGGGTTGAAGTGCATTGCTTCCCCCTCATTTCTCACTCTCTTTAAACCAAGTGCAACAGTGGTTCACTTTGTTCTGAGGGATGATAGCAATGTTGTCACCTCAAAGCCAATGCTAGGTGTCTGATATAAGACTTTTAGCATAAGAAATTAGGTCTCCATTTCAAGCCCATCCTTGTGTATTGAGGCATAGCTTCCCTTGCAGGATAGACTCAAGTAGCCCGAGACCACGAATGTCCAGTTATTCTAAACGAGTTCTGCACAATAGTAATCTTGATCACTTCTTGAAGGACTACTAAAAATAAATGCTAATGATATTAGATTTAGTTAGGCACATTACACCTGTTATTAGAGTGAAAATGTTAAGTATTGTTTATGAGATTATAAAGATTACATAAGTAAGAGAAAAGCCACATAGCCTTTAAGTCCAATCAAGAAACACCAAAATATTGGGGTCAAGGTTCGCCCAATAGGGGACCTCATGCATTTTTAAAGGAGGTGCAAGGGCAATTGCAGTTTGATGCAAAGAAAAAAGCAAAAGTCAATACAACTAGTACCTTCATTCCCACAAATGAAAATAATGGTTTCCAAAGGTGCTTCCATTGCAACAATGTGGGACACTACATAAGACAATGCCCTAAATTAAACCAGCCAGAATAATCTCTTGATGGGCCACTAAATTGTGTCACTATGGGGTCATAAGTTGGGCACATTACAGTAACAAAGGGTAAGTTGGCATCTAGTGAGTCATTGGACTACCAACGTAATCCCTTCCCTATTTGCTAAATTGTCCATTACATGTATCTCATGAGAAATCCAAAAGCTCATTTCCATCAATGCATCTCATGTTGACTTCTTAAATTAAAAATATATCGCCATGTATATGCCAGTTGTACAAAGGCTAATGCTAGGCAAGATGGTAAGATTAAAGAGAGGTGACCCTACCTTACCAGTTAGGATGCTGAAGGGATGCACAACCTGACCTGAGGGAAACTTTTCCCACCTCCTAGTGATCCAAAGCGCAATACTTGTGTGTAGGTAGTATAGTACATTTGGTGGGTATCCAAAATCTTGAATGGAAATACTAGACATGAGGCAAATGTATTGACAAAGGCATGTGGTACCAAGTTTCATCTTTTTAAAAAATTATGCTTTAAATAAATTTTATTAAGATGTTACATTCTCCCAATGATATTATTGGCACCACTTGCTCTCTAACATCGTGGTCGTCTTTCATCTTTTTAAAAAAATATGTTTGAACCTGCCCAATGATAGCAATCTCTTCTTTGGATGGACACGAAGAAACACCATGCCCCCTTCTTTAAAGATTTGCTTATGTCTTCCAAGGTTAGCCTAGTTTTTTTTATGATCCTTTGAAATAAAAGAATGAGTACTTGCATAATCTATCAAGACTTGAAAGGTTTTACCTTGATAGTTCATTGGTGTTTGAATCCTTGAAAATTGACAATTGGGTCCCTTCTTGTCAAGAGCAACATGAATCATTCCTCTTTCCATTTTGGTCCCCATTGAGGGTTCTTGAGACTCTATGGAAATTATTGTGGTGGCTCTCTCTCTTTCTCTTGCCCCTCTATTTTTCCCACAAAACTATCCATGTCTTCTTCACCCAGATTACCTACCTCGACATAACTTGTCTATCTCCAATAATCACCTTGCTCTTACTCTATCCCCTACTCGTGGAACTATGCCACAAAATCCTCCAAAAATTATGCAAATGCACTCTTTGTACTAATAGAAAAGAGTATTTGGTTTTATTTTGTCTAAGGATTGGACTTCAACATATATAATCAAGGTCAAAGCCAATCCTTGTGGTTGAACTGAACAAGTAATGGATGCACTTGTAGTTCATGGTAGTTTGTAGCATCCTTTACCTCATAAACCCTTTATCTTTACATTCTAAGGCTACAAAAGTGGTATCTACACCCTATTCCTTCATATTGAATAAAATAGAATGCTAATACTCTTAAGAATTTGTCAAATATCTATTTTGGTGGAGGAAATTTTCTAGAAAGCTTATGGAAAATAAGCTAGCTCTTAAATTGAGGCTTTTCCATTAGAGATATCTTGTGGGTGTGTTGTCTTTTGGGGTATTTCTTGGGCAATGTTGGTTTAGCTTGTCAATATTGCAAGGTGCCTATGGATAGTCCCTAACATTTTATGGTTTTTCCCTTCAAATTGCTACTTTTTAGATAGCTTGTTAGCTTATTTGGGGGATCATTTCCCTTCCCATTGATTCCACAAAAAACTTTGGATCTTTTGGGGATTTGGCATTATATTTTGAGGAGCTCTTTAAACTTCTTGCTTGGGTTAGTTCTTAGCTCTCTAGACCATTTTGATAATCTCAAAATCATATGGCCTTTAGTGACACCTCCATTGATGTTTTGATCCTTTAAGGAAAACTTGACAATAATTTGTATGATTAGCTAGATTCCATGATACTAATCAAGATATTACTCTCTTTTAAAACATTCTTTATATAAGTTATATTCACATCAAGTATGGCCTTCTTTGTAAATTGGTATAACATAATTCAACCATTTCACCAAAAAAGATAAAAATTTAGTAGCTCAAGGTAGCCAATCCAATTATAAGTTTGATAGTTCAATGATACCTCTACATTTTTTGTGTGAAAATTTCTATAATGAATAAGCTATAATTAACCCCAACACATATCATAATAAAATGCTAAAAGCTTTCTATCTAATTGACATTCAAATTTTAGTCTCCTCTTTTAGGTCCTCAAGAAAAGGGATTCGAGTCATAGATTTAATGTGTGCAACTTTGTTAATATTACCTATTGGGCATGCTTACGTGATAATTTGGTGGCATTCTTGAAGAGGAAAATTTCCCCCAATTGATAGGTAATTAGCCTTAAGTTTTTATCTTTCTTTTCCTAGTTTTTGTATGGGTAATTTTCTTTTTTCTCCCTTTTTTAAATCTATAACTCATACACACGAGAGAAAAAGAAACAAGCACAAGGAAATGCTCCAATGAACAATGTGTGCTCTTGTTACTATGCATATATTTTTGTGCTAGCACAATTTTACATTTAGGGTTGGTTGTGTTTGTATGTTCTTGCATAGACACGCAAAGACTTCACCCATGCAAATTTGAACTTGTCATATAGCATAAAAGGAAAATAGAGCATGTAGTAGTTTGGTCATAGTTTTATTAATTAATATTTTAAGATAATTCAATGAAAAACAATAACCCTTATTTTGATTTTCCTTTCTAATTCGTATTGATGCAACTTATTTGGATTTCCCTACTACATACCCATTTGACATCATGGAGGCTCTTGTATTTTGGCAAACTTGGAAGAGCTAGGCTAAAAACCAAAATTTAGCTTAAACTCATATAGAATGATTATTGAGTAGGTAATGTTTTTGTTGAGTGATGTTTAGTGTCATGATTAAACCATTATTATTTTGCCTAATCTCATTGGCAACACAGGCAACTATTACCATCACGGTATCATGGCTCTTGCACTTTGATCCTTCCCTATAGTGAGATCAATGTGCTATGGCTAGGATTTGTCACATGCATGGTGAATTAATGGGAATCTTACCCAATGCAAGCCAATGTTTAGAAAGAAACAACACCCTCTTGTTGTGACTACTGAGTGTATGTGTACTTGTGCCTACTTCAACCTCTTGGTCTTGAAGCTCTTGGTGAGCATCTTTGGTCCCAGTCCTTGATTTTGTCAATGACCATGAGTCAATGAAGTAGATTTGGATACTTACATACTTTGTTAGTCATTGGGTTTCTAACATTAGGTGCTATAATACCACTCTTTAACATGCCGTTAGTAAATTTGCGAATTTCCCACAAGTTTAGGACTCATGGTCAAAATTTTCTCTTTGCTATAACTCTCACATCATGGCTCTGAATTTGGTGTTCAATAGCTCAATAGATTCCATTTTTCATAAGGTTTCCAATTATGTATTGTATGGTAGCTTTGGGTGACTTGAAGGCATCTTTTCTTGAGTCCCAATGTTCTAAATTAAAAAAACTGGGACTTAATAGTCTCCAAAATTCACCAAAATTATGTTCTTTGGACTAGAAATGGCTACTTTTGCAGGTAGCGCACTAGCACTCTCATGTTTTAAAGAAATTGTAACTATGTGACACTTCTTTCTTTTCTTTGAGCATTTCTTATCTTGACTTTCCACTTATGAAATGCTCCTATATAGACTCCTTACTTTTGAGACATATTCTCTCAAAGTCTTTCCCTCCCGTTGCTCTACATTCATCAACCAAACAATGAGGTCATTTCCATATTTGGCCTTTGTAATAGCACATGATAAAGATATGTTTAAGGGTTTATCAATGGATTCCAAAGCAATAAACTACATTATACCTTTCTCACCAAAGCAAAGTCCAAAGCCTTGAGACTTTTTGGTGTTAGATGTGAGGTTCTTAGCCTTACACACATGCTCAACCATGGGAATCATCAACCATTCTATACTTGTCTACTTGCTTCACAATTAAGGGTATGATCTTTTGAGTTATGTGTTATGGGTAACCCCATCAATAAGTTTTTGGCCATTCATAAGCCAAATTGGAAGGCACCAAAGTATTCAAAAGCTATATTTGAACTAGATATGGCATAAAATCATTGGACGCTCTTTGAAAGCCTTGAGCTCAATGCTAATTCCTTGATATCATCTATCTCTTTTTGCATTCCTATTCTCTGCCTTTGTGTTGCTATGGTAAAGTCTAATAATCTATTAAGGGTGTTTAGCCCATGATCTTTTACCATTTGCAGCTTGTGATGGATGCTTCTTCCATCGTCCATGTTGCATCAAAATCTATTATTGCTTTAAAAGTTTCCAAGGATTCTCAAATGTCGTGGGAAACCTCTCCATGATTTCTTTTTACTGCCATCCCCTAGTTCCTTTTTGGTCGACCTCTTGATTCACTAACTTGTGATGTGTTCTATTAGATATGGGATGAAGATATCTTTAGATTCCTGATTTTCTACCTCTCACTTAGGACTAGGAGATCTTCTTGCCACTTGAGATTTGATCTTGTGTCCACTTCTCATGTTCATAAACCAATCTCACGTTTTGAGTAGTCAAATAGCTCATGAGGGTCCAAACCTCTTGGAAGGATCAAGTTCACAAACTATAGGTCCTTATGCTTCTTTGAGAGCAAAGATAGTTGGTCTTATTCTTTGGTCTTTGATGTTCTAGGCCCCCTTGGTGTTTTGGTTTAGGTCTCTTGCTTACAATGATTCCCACTTTTTGTCTCTTCCTTGTTTGGAATAGATGATTATCTCTCAAATTTATCAAAGGTTCTCAATAAGAGCCTACAAGGATACTCTAATGGGTCCTTAGTGTGTTCTTGCTCACTACTACAAGCCTCACATGCTTGCCTATGGTCATCATTGACATTATACTCTACTCAAGAGATATGTTGTGAAGGTATATTCTAGGTTGGATTCAATCTCTCCCCTTCTCTAAGCCTTTGTCAATTCTATAGCATAAACTCTAGAAGACTTTGAGGATATGAGCTCTTCTTTTTTAGCTCCTTATTTTGGGCTTATGTCTCAAAGCATCCTAGATTGAAAAATGAAACCTTGAGTGTAGATTAGCTTCACATAGTCTTAATTTTTGAAACTACATAAGAAATGATGTTGAGATAGCCTATTCCTCATCATCGTTGTTCCTTTCCTTATCTCCTTTGTCATCTCCTCCTCTATCCATCTCCATGCCATGATTCTTTCTCCGTGCTCATTGTTTTCTTCATTCTCTACCTATCTTATAATATAAGTCATATCTTATAAGCTAATGAACTTATTATATACCCCCAAACAAAACTTACTCAGGATGTTTTCTCTATGTGGTACTTTACAATCCACTCAGGGGGGCAATGAAATGGTGTCGATTTATTATGGATCTACTCAAGCTATGATAACAACATGTAACAAAGGCAAGATCTTATGTGCATATAAAGATGTAACTTAGACTTGTTACTATGGATCTAAGGAGGCATAGGTACGATGTAACAGAGACCATCAACAATAAATCCATGGCTATGGTAGTGGAATCAAATGTGGTTATGCGACTTGAAGTGACGTTGATAGCTCATCAACCTTAAGTAGTGGTGGTAATCCAACCTCAAGTAGCGGTAATTCAATACAATGATGGTTGGCCAAATCAAGACAATTAGGTTGGATAAATTTGAGCTACAATATTCCTAAATTAAAGTTGATTCCTTAATATAAATAAATCCTTACTAAAATAAACTTGGGATGATAGGCATCGTTAATAATATACGGGCTTGGAAATGAACAAAAGAATGCCAAGAAAAGTTATAAAGGATACTAAAGTAGAGTATAAAAATAGTCTAAACAAAAAACAAAGAAAGAAAACCCAAGAAAAGCAAGAACTATAATAGAAAACAATTATTTTGTTAACAACGATGAAATAGTAAAAGTGAGGATAAATTCATACACCTTCTAGATTGGTTGTCATTAAAAAAGATTAAATTGTTGCTTATAGGACTACTTTTATTTGTGAATATTACACCTCACCTTGGATTTATACTTGATAGCCAAATGAGAAAAAGGACATTATGCAAAGGAAGATTGGGATCCACACCATCAATTCATGTGCACCTTGAGGGATGCCAAAAACTCATATTTTAGGATGAGGGTCTCCATCTTGTATGGTGCGAGAGTTTTTGAGGAATCTTGATTATGTGTTAGGGAAAATGACTAATTAGTAGTATTCTCATGACATAGGATGGCTCTTGAGGCATAAGAGAATTTAGCAAAGCTCTAAGCTCATAAATCTATTGTGGCTTTCGAAAGAGTGTGATCACGTATAGCCTAGCCTTGTGGGGTGAGAAGGTCTCATTCTAGGTGGGATAGTTTTGGCCATCCTTTTGTGACTGATGGTTTTTAGATAACATTTGATTCATATATTCATTGTTTTTGGAAGTGTTTGTGTTATGCTTAAAGGCGTCTGAAAGGGAACCTTATGTAATGGAATAATAAAAGGAAACTAATCTTATCTCTCTCACAATGTAGCAGCATACATTACTTAGATAGTGAAAATTAAAATGTCACGAAAGGTAGGAGATTCCAATCTTGTCAAATTGATATCTAGGGATGGGTGGATTTGATAAACCAGGTATCTTTCCAACACTTGATATAGCTACTAGAATGTGATCACCTCATGTTGGATAGAACCCAAGCTAACACCATCTTAGGGGAATGGATTATGGTTGAGTATTGATCTTAATGGTTGTGGAAGTGTGAAAGCTAGCCCCACTCACTAAGTGCAGAGCTCTACTGCTCTTATCTTTGATTGGTTGTAAAGTGATTTTTGGTAAATGGGTGTTAAACTATCGTTAGGATGAAAATGTTGGTCTCTATGCATGACAATGGGACATTGACATAGCTCTTATTATTTCAAGAGTTTTATTTACTCATGGCTCAAGCTACCTCTCGCACTCCATTCCCAAGAAATGGACGAAAGCAAAGCAACTCATAAGTTATATTAGACTCGCCAACTTTACCTCTCTAATATTGTAGTCTAAATGGAGGAGAGCATAATGATAATCCAAGTGGTGCGATTCTCAAGCCATGACCACTCCCTCTTGGGATGAAGACGAAGAAGATGATGATGATGATTATGGAGATAGAGCTTATAGGGAACAAGAGGCTCAAAAGTTTGCACACACAAGAATTGTGAGAGAATTAATTATCCTCCTAATGGACTTAATAGTGCTTGAGATAAATGCAATGAAATTTCAAAAAGTTATATCCTTCCTTCTTTAATACTTCTAGCACCAATTGCTCTTAGATTGGCCCTCGTTGACTAACTTATGTCCATCTTTGACCAACACCCTTGAAAATTGTTATGCAATGTCATTTTCTATTTGTAATAAAAGTGCATTGGCAATAATACTATGGAAGAAACATTACTCATAAGAACTTGATGATTCCCAACAAGAGTAGAGAAAGATAGTATCTCACATGTTTTGGAGAAACAAGTGTTGAGTATAAAACTAGATTTGTTATTGAGTATCTAAACTTGAAGTGTATAATAGGACAACATGCACTTCAGTCAATGAGAGAGGGCATGTCCCTCATCTCTTTCAACTAAGAGAATTGTACCAAGTCTCCACCACCATATATACTACATGAGAGTCATGTAGCTTTGTGCACTACATGTTCATAGAGAAGACCATTAATTTTTCCATTGATTTTACCACATGATTTAACCATCCATGCTTTTTTCTTCATAGCAAAAACACACAACTTTGAGAAAAAATTATTGATATCCTAGGAATTTGTTAGTTGCTTATGCAAGCTTAGGTAAGTTCTTCCACAGTTTTTTTTCTACCCTTGCAACTTCTTTGTTTAACTTAAAATGGCAACCAAGCAAGACTAGTTGTTAGACTATCCTTAGTATCATGGGTCACACATGGCCTTCCTCCCTCTCCCTCTCCCTCTAGAGTTGAAAGGCCTTCAATTACATCGCATAAGAAAATTCTGCAAATAAAAGATAAGATATCATGGACCAATGATCCCATTGTTGTTTGTTATGCATGCACGAGATTCTTGGTTTCCTATTAAAATAAACAATTGCAGTGTTGATTGGCTTATATTTTACTAGAGCATTGTCACTTTGGATCTCCTTGCTCCTAGTTTTTTTCAACATGCTTTCTAATTAGACTATCAATATATTTGAGGGATTGTTTGCCATCCCACATCATCTTTACACATTTTTAATATTGCACTATGTTCACATCGAGAATTGCCTTCTTTGTAAAATAGTATAACATAATCCAATTATTCTGCCAAAAAGAAAAAATGTTAGTAGCTATCAAGGTAGCTAGTTTAATTATTGGTTGGGTGGTTCATTGGTGCCTGTACCTTTTGGGTTGAAAATTCATACATGCCAATAAGCTAGAACCAATATAAAAGACCAAAAAACATTCTATCCTAATTCTCATTATTCAATTGCCTCTTGCATGCCTTGAAGAAACAAGACCTAAGTCATAAGTCAATGTGTTGAACTTTGCTAGCATTGCCTATAGGGCACGCTTAGATGGTGGTTGGGGTCATGCTCATATGATGGTTGAGACACTAAGCATGTCCTAATACAACATTGTGATTATTCTATCCTAATTCTCAATCTCAATTGCCTCTTACAAGCCTTGGAGGAAAAGGGCTTAAGTCATAAAATCAATGTGTCCAACTTTGCTAGCATTGCCTATTAGGGCATGCTTAGATGATGGTCCCTGTTTGCTTATTTTACATTCTAAGATATTGTGATCTCAAAGAAAAATTAGAATGGCCCTTGCCTGGATTTTCCTTTCTGATGCATATTGATGCAGAAACTTTAGCCTATACACCTTACATACTCATTGGACATTATGGAGGCTCTTATATTTTAGCAAACTTGGAAGGGCCAGGCTGAAAAATGGGAATCGGGTAACATAAGCATTTCTGCCCAGTCCCATTGGCAGTACTGGCAACTGTTTACCATCACAATATTTCACATATGTATACTGATGAAATGAACTTATATGGGATAGCCATGTTGGCTCCTTGAGGCTGCAGAAAGAACTGGTTCATATTGGTGAGAAAAATCAATAAGCCAATTACTATGGCAGTCTATTTTGCAATAGGGCTCTCTCAGCTTTATTTACAGAAATTAACATTGTTCGTTTGCTGAATCAGGTATAAGTACAACTAGCCTTATGACTCTTGCACTTTGGTCCTTCCCCTAGTGAGATCAATGTGCCATGGCCAGCATCTTGTCAATTGCGTGATGAGTTGATGGGGATCTTGTCCAATGCAGACCAACGTGATGAGTTGATGGGGGTCTTCCCCAATGCAAACCAACATCTGGAAGGGCATAGCACCCTCCTTTTGTGACTGCCGAGTGTGTGTGTACTTCCTGAAATGATGGATGCAACTGATCATGAAGATGCCTGGCCACCTGAGTATTGGGTTGTTACAAGGTTGAGACTGAATTATGCCTCCTAAGGTATTTAGCAGCATATGAATGGGCACTGGAGGGTGAGCTAAAATTGTAGCGTCAGCTCAGGATTAAGTAGGTCTGTCCTGACTACTCAGTTGCCCACATGATCAAACTGCAGCTTCGATGGCCAAGTATAGCATCCTTTGGCACCCAGAGTCCTGACATCTTTCCGGTCTTCACTTTGATTTCAGAAGGCCCACAATTGTGTCACTTGCAACAACTTCCAAACCAAGGCAGTAATGGCATAGTCACATGCCATTGGACTTTGCAGTCACATTCATAAGTGTAAGAACAATGGCTCCTTCTCGTATTTCCCAATAGTAGAAAGGTTAACTGCTTTCGTTGAATGATTGCAAGCCAACAGTAAGCAGCCTGATAATCATTTTGAACTTCAATTACCCTGGCACAGTCTCTGGTCCCTAAAGATCCAGTTTGCTCAGATATTTACGTGCGCCCACTGTATTGCCACTTTTCATGGTCAAGGTATAATGGCCATGAGTTTCCATGGACAGAAAGCCGAGCTTCCTCTATAGCATGTTACACAAAAGCAGTAAGTCTCCCTTGCCTACATGTGAATAAGCTTTCTATCATCAATGAGCTTAAAGGTGTTCCCGTTGGGCAGAACACCCTTTGATAGCATTTCATTGAACAGGGCCATGGCATCCTGGTCATGTCCCCTTAGAACAAAAACTCGTATCTTCGTATTCCAAGAACGAATGTCGTGCTCAAATCTCCTGTCAAAGACAGCCCTTGCATCATCTAAACTCCCACATTTACCATACATGTTTATGAGTGCAACTTCAAGCACGACATCAAACTCAGTGGCACTGTTAACAATATCAACATGGAACTTCTGACCCTGTGCAAGCTTGATTTGATGTGCACAGACATCAAGGATAGTGGAGAAAGTAAACTTGTTTGGACTGACAGACTCCAACTGCATCTGCTGAAATAAGTCCATGGCCTCGTTATCTCGACTATCAGCTTCATATGCTGCAATGATAGTGCTCCAAGTCACCTCATCCCGACATGGCATCTTGGAAAAAATGCTCATGGCTTCCTCTAACCTGCTGCACTTGCTGTACATATTAATCAGTGAGTTTTTTACCATAATATCTGAATCCAATCCAATTGAAACAATATAGGAATGAAACTCCAAACCCTTGGATAGCTGTGCAAGATTTGCACATGCATCAAGTACACCCAGAAAAGCTGGCCTTGTTAGCTCTAAGCCTGTCTGCTGCATCAAGCCAAACACAGTGAAAACTTCTAGATGGCAGTGGTTCTCAATGCATGCCTCAATCATTGCATTCCAACAAATGCTGTCCAAGCCCATTATCTGCTCAAAAACTATTCCTGCTGTCTCCAAATCACCACACTTGCTATACATATACATGAGGCTAGTGCCAATAACAACATCTGTGAGATATCCTCTGCTGATTACAGAGGAATGTATGAGCATACCCTCAATCAGAGCTGCAAGGCCTGCACATGCATCGATAGCCGAAACAAATGTTATTTTGTCAGGGCTCAAATTCTCATCCAACATATCACCATAGTGCTGCAGGGCTTCGTTGCCAAATCCGTGCTGTGAATAAGCAGCAATGATAGCGTTCCATGAAGCTACATTCCTCTGTGGCATCTTATCAAACACAATCTTGGCCTCATTCACCCTCCCATTTTTAGCACACGCATGAATAAAGATGTTCCACGAGTACACATTTGGTCTGTCGATTTTGTGGAAGGCAATCTGTGCGGCACCAAACTCACAACAGTTTGCGTACATGAGGACAAGGAAGTTTCCCAGGAATCTCTCTGACTCATAACCATTACTGATGATACAAGCATGAACATGTTCGCCGGCAACCAGATCAGCTGCATTACTGCAGTCCTTCAAACAGCTCGCCAGGCTCTCAATATCTGCATCGGCGTCTACTCTCCCCTGCAGGTCAGAGAGATCAAAGGTATTGTCATCCAAGTCAGTGGCAGGGGTTTGTTGGATAGCCAGTGAACTAATTCCTTTCATTTGTCTGTAAGGCACACACAATGCCTTTTCTGTGCCTAACGGGAGGTTCAGAAATCCGAATTTAATGCTGAAAGGTACTGGCATGGGCCTTGTCCCGAGAGAAGCTCGCCCTGGTGACGTTATTGATGCAGCGGAATCGAAGTAGGGTTGCGACACAGGGTGCCAGGCAGCCATGGCTGCAAAGAACGCCTGGTCGGCCTCAACCGAAACTAGATATGTGACTCAGATTATGATGCACCACGACCTGCAACGCCACGGCCTGAATCTTCTTGCTCAAGCCCATCCTGTCTACCTGCACCATGGAAGCGGGATCAATGGCCATTGCATTTCCCGGTGGTTTTCTTTTTAGATCGTCTCTAACGTAAGCAAGCTCTCAATTCGGACGGATAAGAATTAAAATCCGGGGTACTGAAAATGGCATCTGTGGAGAGGGTTTGAATTTGGAAGAACCACTCGTACATGCGGCACCAAGCATCCCTCCATGCATGGCACATGCAAGGGGTTGGATGCTCAAAGTGTCCCTTCTCTCCGAGTCTGGAGCTCATATAGTAATGGCTTCCCTAAGCCCCATCACGGGACATGGCAAAGCTCACATAGGCATCATAGGAGGATCTCATAGTGGTTGCACACCAAATGACGAACGCCCACTTTGTAAGCTTTAGCTGATCAAAACATGTATTTAAGAGTTGAGCTGTCCGCAGGCCTTTCTACACAAGAGATTGTATGACTTATTGTTTACCTGCTAAACATATAAACTTCTCGCCAACTTTTGGAGGGGGACTCTCCCGTGCTCACTTTGTAAAGTGGCAAACAAAGGGGCACTTTTTGCATTTGCAACCAATCAAAAAATTTATAAGTTTACTATTTTTTACTTTTTTACAGACAGTGTCGATTTGGTGTGTAAAGGTATTGCACCCATGCCCATGCCCAGTTTCAAAAAGTGCATACCTACACTCTTGGTAGGGGTGGGCCGCCGTCCGTCACTCGATGTGTAACCAGCCTCAAAATGTATAATGATTAGAAGCATCAATTGCTATCAAAGGGAAACAAAAAAGTGCTATGAGCACAATTTTCTCTGCCTAATCTTCAAAAGTCATTATTTGGGCTGCTACCTCGTAGGTTTGTTCTTTATCATTATTTAGATGCATGGCTTCTATTTTGTGCAAAAGGGCTCAATGTTTTAAAGGGATTAGATTTGATACAACATTGTGGGCTTCAACAAAAACTTTGTATACCTTTCACCTTAGTAAGCTCACTTGTTCTCCCTTACAAGTGTTTCCAATATAAGTGCCTTGTCTAGATCAACTTCTCCTCGTTCTTAGTTGGATGGACAAGGAGGTTTGTGCACTTGTCGAAATTCTAGACATTATTTTGTATATCCTAAATAGCAAGTAAGGTATCACCCCCTTTGATAAGCATTGATGATTGTGAGGTACCCCATCTGTAGTCCTTGAAGGGTCCTCAAGTAGTCAATCAAAACCCCTAAGTTCCATGTGCATCACCATTAATTCCCTCTCTTGGGAACAAGGGACTTAGTTGAGCGTAAAAGTTCTGATTCTACTTCCTAGAGGAAACGTTAGATAGTCATTATATACCCATCTAAGAAGGATCACTGCCTTTGCTTATAGTGAGTGGGGCAATCTTCTAAACTTCCATGGCCTGAAGGACCAGTACTTTACTATACTTTATTTTTTTAGAGCAATGTTAGCTTGGGTTTTACCCAACCAAAATGGTAATGTTCTAATAGTTCTACCTAGTGTTGGAAAGCTACCTAACTTATCAATCCACATATCCATAAGACCAATTGTTAGGTTTGGACTCTTGGACTTTCCTTGATTTTTTTTTCTTTAGTGATCTAAATAGTTTATGCTACATACTCTTAGACATATAAAAGCAGCTGTCTTTTATCTCCTATGATACAAGGTTCTTTCGCACAATCATTTAAGCACACAAAACACAATTTAGAAAGCAGTAAATATATTTTTGTTTGAAACATCACTTCCATAAGAGTGACCAAAACTATCTTTCTAGGATGGGACCTTTTAGCCCGCAAGGTTAGGCCATAATGTGATTGCATTCTCTTTAACAACTACAAGAGATTTATGAGCTTAGGGCCCTCCTAAGCTCACACTAAAACCACATGATTTTTCTACTTTGGGAGAATTTATTTTGGCCTAAGGCTATCTATCCATCTTGTGCTCTGTAGGCTCAATTTGCTTTATTTCTTAGACATCCTCCTATTAAGGCCTTGAGAGACTAGTTCACACAGATTGTTCATGATTTTGTCTAGGGAGGTGCCGATATTGGATAACTTTTTGAGCTTTACACAACTAAGCTAATGTTTGTTCTTGCTTTCATCATTTGACATTCAATTTTAAGATTGTTGATTTTTTTCTATTTAAAGAGTTTAGTTTCATTTCTATCAGTTAGAACTTCATAAAAGTTTATAGGATATCTAATCAATCTTCTTTCAATAATGGAAACTTAAACTTCATGACTATCAAGCTTAAATTTAATGGCTTCAAATACATGAATCTTTATGAGTATAAGACTAGTGCAATGGATACATTGTTGGAAAGGAGAAAAACTTCTCAAGTATTCACCATCCCAATTAGCAATATAGCTATGTATAATGATGTCCTACATAGCTACCATATGTTAATTAGTGCATGGGCTTTCTTACACTAATTGATTTGTGTGGACCTAGATCACTACCAAGTGCCATACTATCCTCTTGTGCCTTCCTCATACCATGTGTCTTAATAGATGGAATCCCAAAGTCTTGATTTGCGCTTTGCTTAGAATCATCTATATCCACATCAACATGAGAGAAACCTAATGATACACTAGTCATAGAAAGTGACTCCCTGACCTTATCCTTACATTTCCTTTGAATACATATGATATACTTGGTGGAGTGACCTATGACCATAATTTACCATTCTAAGGTCTATCAATAAACACATGACTAGGAGACTCCTATGGCCCACTCCATGTTATCTAGTAATAACTCTTCCAAACACCATCAAGGGTCTTGTATATTTGAGGTGCTTAACAATGGGACTATAACATCCCTACCTAGATTAAACATTGTTAGCACTTATTTTTTGTAGCCCATCAAGAAGTAATCAAGACTACTGTTATTTGAAACTTGTTTAAAATAATCGAACATTCGTAATCTCAAACTACTTGAGTCTACCTTGTAGGGGAGGTCCACCTCCACCCCACAAGGATCAACCTGGAATGGGGACCTAATTTTTTATGCTAAAAGTCTCCTATCAACCATCTAATGTTGGCTCTGATGTGACTCTTTGCTACCATCCCTCAGATTGAAGTGAACCATTACTGTACTTCGTTCAAAGAGAGTGAGAAACAAGGGGGAAGCGATGCACATCAACCCCTCTACCCTAGGGTAAAATCTCAGCTTTGAATCTTTCTCAATTGCCTAAAACTAATGTTTAAAATTGTGATGGAAGCCTTTAGGCTAATTGAGACCACCCTGCCTTTGGCAAGACTTGTTGGGAACCTAGCTATCCACTTCTCTTTAGGGGTTTTCTTTAGTTTACTAATTATTCCTAGCATGACTTAGCTTGACACATGGCAGCCAACTTCCTTAATTTGCCTCTTAAGATAATGTTCCTTCATGTAAATTAAGCATGGACAAGAATACAATCTTTCCAAAAGAGAATCATATATTTATTCAATCTTAATTCAACAATTGTTCCATTTTGTGTCCAGACTTCACCCGAAGGTAAAAAAGAAACTACCAAGTTTGCCCACAACTAGTGTCAAGCCTTTCAAGAGATCCACTTGGTCTCATTAGGGATAGGTCAGTCCACCCAAGGAATTACAAGTAGAGCCCCCCTAGCTCCTTGGTATCTCCTAGCCTACATTAGTTCCTATGTAGAGACCTCTCACATCCGGTGGTGTTGGTCCCAACAATTCGGAGTGGAAAATTCGGCTCACTTGGCCGACACGATTATCCTTGGGGGAGGTATAGTGCTTCAATTATGGTTTTAACCTGTATTTAAATATTTTCTTTTTTAGAAAAACCGTAGATATTTGTTCAAATAGTCTTTTAATGCAACAAGAAAATGATATCGTGCATAAGTGCTTATATAGGTCCAAAGATTACAAACATAGGTTCCAAATTCATGGGTCATGAATTTTGGGTCTTTTTTAAAATCCAGTTAGCCCCACTTAGGCATAGTGGTACCTTGTTTTGGGTATTAGTGTCTATTTTTTCTTAAAGGATTAATCCTAGACCTTTGGTCTGAATAAGTGGCTAGTGATGTTAATTTAAATATTGTCTCCTAACTAGATCTTAATAATCTAACACTATTAACAAAGCACTTGAATTGTTTAATGTCACGATTCCTTTCTACATAGAAAATAACAAGATTATTTAAGACTAGATGTCTGAAGGTGCTATCATGGGAAGTTAATTTCATTCGATTTTCCTCCTAAGCACCTAATGTTTGTTTCCCTACTTGGCATCTTGGGTATCCATAAGAATCTCAAACTACCTAGTAGCTATTCTTTTAACCCATATTTCTTTTATTAGCTAGCACAAGATTACTATGAAAGAATAACCTAGAATCGGGGTCGTAGGATGGGGGCATTGTTTGCGTGGGCTATCTCATGTCCACCAGCTCTTAAACTTCTTCATTTAGGGGCCATCTTTGTTAGCACTTCTTCGAGTTCTCCTTTCCCACTCAAACTTTGTGGAAGTAGAAGGGTGTGTATGAGGGAAAAGTGAATGGAGTTAAAGAGGTTGAGAATTTTGGGTTAGAAAGAGGGTTGAGTAATGAGACTAATGCATAATTTTTGGAGGATTTTGTGGCATAGTTCCATGATTAGGGGATAGAGTAAGAGCAAGGTGATAATTGGAGATAGACGAGTTATGTCGAGGTAGGTAATCTGGGTGAAGAAGACATGGATAGTTTTGTGGGAAAAATAGAGGGGCAAGAGAAAGAGAGAGAGCAACCACAATAATTTCCATAGAGCCTCAAGAACCCTCAATGGGGACCAAAATGGAAGGAGGAACAATTCATGCTGCTCTTGACAAGAAGGGACCCAATTGTCGATTTTCAATGATTCAGACACCAATGAACTATCAAGGTAAAACCTTTCAAGTCTTGATAGATTATGCAAGTACTCATTCTTTTATTTCAAAGGACCATCAAAAAACCTAGGCTAACCTTGGAAGATATGAGCAAATCTTTAAAGAAGGGGACATGGTGTTTCTTTGTGTCCATCCAAAGAAGAGCTTGCTATCATTGGGAGAATTCAAACATAATTTTTTAAAAAGATGAAAGACGACCGCGATGTTAGAGAGCAAGTGGTGCCAAATATCATTGGTAGAATGTAACATATTAATAAAATTATTTTAAGCATAATCTTTTAAAAAGATGAAAATTGGCATCACATGCCTTTGTCAATACATTTGCCTCATGTCTAGTATTTCCATTAAAGATTTTGGATATCCACCAAATGTACCTATACTACCTACACACAAGTATTGCGCTTTGGATCACTAGGAGGTGGGAAAAGTTTCCCTCGGGTCAGGTTGTGCATCCCTTCAGCATCCTAACTGGTAAGGTAAGGTTGCCTCTCTTTAATCTTACCATCTTGCCTAGCATTAGCCTTTGTACAACTGGCATATACATGGCAATATATTTTTAATTTAAGAAGTCAACATGAGATGCATTGATGGAAATAAGCTTTTGGATTTCTCATGAGATACATGTAATGGAAAATTTAGCAAATAGGGAAGGGATTACGTTGGTAGTCCAATGACTCACTAGATGCCAACTTACCCTTTGTTACTGTAATGTGCCCGACTTATGACCCCATAGTGACACAATTTAGTGGCCCATCAAGAGATTATTCAGGCTGGTTTAATTTAGGGCATTGTCTTATGTAGTGTCCCACATTGTTGCAATGAAAGCACCTTTGGAAACCATTATTTTCATTTGTGGGAATGAAGGTACTAGTTGTATTGACTTTTGCTTTTTTCTTTGCATCAAACTGCAATTGCCCTTGCAACCCCCTTTAAAAATGCATGAGGTCCCCTATTGGGCAAACCTTGACCCCAATATCTTGGTGTTTCTTGATTGGACTTAAAGGCTATGTGGCTTTGCTCTTACTCATGTAATCTTTATGATCTCATAAACAATACTTAACATTTTCACTCTAATAACATGTGTAATGTGCCTAACTAAATCTAATATCATTAGCATTTATTTTTAGTAGTCCTTCAAGAAGTGATCAAGATTACTACTGTGTGGAACTCGTTTAGAATAACTTGACATTCATGGTCTCAAGCTACTTGAGTCTATCCTGCAAGGGAAGCTATGCCTCAATACACAAGGATGGACTTGAAATGGGGACCTAATTTCTTATGCTAAAAGTCTCATATCAACCACCTAGCATTGGCTTTAAGGTGACAACATTGCTATCATCCCTCAGACCAAAGTGAACCACTGCTGCACTTGGTTTAAAGAGAGTGAGAAATGAGGGGGAAGCAATGCACATCAACCCCTCTATTCATAGGGTAAAGTCTTAGCTCTGGCCCCCTAAACAGCACTATTTGGCTGCTATTGAAGACATGCTAGGACAATCAACGTTCTACTCTTCCTAAATAGCCTAAAACTAATGCTTAAATTTGTAAGAGAAGCCTCTTGCTGAACCAAGACCACCCTACCTTTGGCAATACTTGTTGGGAATCTAGCAATCTACTTTCCTTTAGGGTTTTCTTTAGTTTACTAATTATTCCTAGCACGATTTAGTTTGACACATGGCAACCAACTTCCTTAATTAGCCTTTTAAGATGATATTCCTTCACATAAATTAAGCACGTACAAGAATACAATCTTTCCAAAAAAGAAAAATATATTTATTCAATCTTATTTCAACAATCGCTATAGTCTGTGTCCAAACTCCATCCGAAGGCCAAAAATAAAACTATCAAGTCCACCCATAGCTAGCATGGGGCTTTTTGGGAGATTCACTCGAGCTCGTAGGGGAGTAGGCTAGTCCTAAAGAGCCCAAGGAATTATAGCCAAAGCCCCTAGGCGCCTTGGCATCTCCTAGCCTACGACAGTCCCTATGGAGAGACCTCTTGCATCTAGTGCCAGCCCCAGCAATTTAGAGAGGAAAATTTGACTCTCTTGGTCCAGAGCCCATGTAACTATCCTTGGGGAAGGCATAGTGCATTAATCATGGTTTTAACCTATATTTAAATATTTCCTTTTTTAGAAACACCTCAAACATTTGTTCAAATAGTCTTTTAATGCAACAAGAAAATGATATCGTGCATAAGTGCTTGTATAGGTCCAAAGATTACAAACATAGGTTCCAAAGTCATGGGTCATGAATTTTAGGTCTTTTTTTAAATCAAGTTAGCCCCACTTAGGCATCGTAGTACCTTGTTTTGGGTATGAGGGTATATTGTTTCCTTTAAAGGATCAATCCTAGGCCATTTGTCTTAACAAGATGCTAGTGATGTTGATTTAAATATTTTCTCCTAACTAGATCTTCATAAGCTAACACTATTACGAAGCACTTGAATTGTCTAATCTCATGAATCCTTTCTAAATAGAAAATAGCCAAATAATTTAAGACTAGACATTTGGAGGAAGGTGGTATCATGGGAGGCTGATTCCATTCAAATTTTCTTCTTACCACCCAACTCGTGTTCCCCTACTTGGTGTCTTGGGTATCCACAAGAATCCCAAATTGCCTAAAAGCTTACAGAATTATTATTTTAACCCATATTTCTTTTATTAACAAAATTACTATCGAAGAATAACATGGACTTGGGATTGTGGGATGGGGGTATCGTTTGTATGTCAAACACTTAATTGTAGCAATTAATAACTAATCATAAATTGAAATGTATAACATTACCTTAACAATCTTGGACAATAGACACCCGATTGGCCCCAAAACTACCGTCTCTTTTGGTATTTCTTTATCTTTAATTGCTAATGGACAGTGTACAAGTTGAGATTCCACAATCTCCTTTGCTAATCCAAAAGCCCCTTGCTATATACATAATCAATAAGCAAGTTGGGCTAATTGCCCCTTTATTTTCGCGTAGAAATTGCACAAATGGAACCACCAACTAGGCAAATGCTACCCCAATTTACATTGGATGACATGGAATTTGAAATTTTTGTAAATTCCATAAATTTTAGGTGTTTATTGCAATGTAGGATGCCTATTTCTACTGGTGCGGGTCCCAAGTGGCTATCAAACCCTAATTCTTGCATAATTTTAGGGTTCATAATAGAAATCCTCTTGCTATCTACCAAATTTGGTTGAGATCTATCGAGAATGACTGAGAAATGCTGATATATTTTTAGAAATCACTAAGAAGGTGAGAGAAAGCCAAGATGAGAGAGAAATATGATTTTCTTCATGAGAATACCCTAAAATCTGATTTTATTGATGAGAAAACCCTAAAATTTGGATGTTGCCTGCTTCAGCCCCTGCATCTAATACAATCACTTGATGTCAGGCACCTCCAAAATGCTGTCACTTGATCAACAATGTTGTTGTTAGCCCCTCAAAGGTGTCTCCTTGCTATCCCCTACATGTTGAGGGCCCAAGATGTCCATCTTTTGCAGCAAATTGTTGTTCTCTAATCAAAAAATGGACCACAACAACTTCCTCTCTCTCGTAGGCTATAAACTAACCGAATGGCTGAGACCCAGCTCCCAAAAACGTTTTTTCAGTTTGCATGGGCATTTTTGCCAAGTGTTAAACTTCTTTCATTTTTACGCATTATCCAGTCATTTAATTAATTTTCAAAATTAAATCATCGTGAAAATTAACTTCAGTCCATCTAACCCTGCCCAAAATTAAATGTGTCTATCCATAATTAAATTGGCTAGGCCATTTGCAACTTGGAGTGGTCCCCAACCTCTGTTGACTCTCAAACTAGCATCGATTAATTAATTAATGCTAGTCCCTAGTGTCACCATTGGCATATATTGGCCAAACAACTATGCTAGGGTTAAAACTAACACCAACTGGCCTAACTTATCACAACTTTTATCTTTGACACCCACAACATCCTCGGGGTCCTTGGCTTGTTACCATGAAATAAATGACATGTGCATCACATGCATAAGCAATCTTGCACATTTGATTAATAACTTAATCAAATGTTATCGACAAGATTAAAGCATCTTTAAATTTCATGTCCCTATGACATCTCCCAAACTTCTTTGTTTAGGGGCCATCTTTGTTAGTACTTCCTTGAGTTCTCCTTTCCAATCTTAGTCAGGCTTTGTGGAAGTAGAAGAATGTGTATGAGGGAAAAAGTGAATGCGGTTTAAGAGGTAAATAAATTTGGTTTAGAAGGAGAGTTGAGTAATGATATTAAGACAAAATCTTTGGAGGATTTTGTGGTGTAATTCCAAGGGTAAGGAATAGAGTAAGAGCAAGGTGATGATTGGAGATAGATGGGTTACATTGAGGTAGGTAATCTGGGTGAAGAGAACAATGAAGTATTTTAGCTAGGTAGGGGTCTCCACATGGTGGATTGTGGCCGACAAATAGTCCTCCTTGCAATCCTTGTACAAATCCTCAACTACCCCCTTTCTTTATCCTTCTAGATTTCCCTTCTAATTCATGTCTCCTCTATCTCACCCTCTCTTCTTCTTAATTCTGTCTCTTCTTCCTCTTCCTCTTCTCCCTTACTCTCTCCCAACTCTCTTGCTATCTCTTGTCTCCTAATTCTCTATCTCCTCTCTCCCTCCTCCTTCTCTTCTTGTTCTCCTCCTTTAGTTCTCTTCTCTCTCTACTCTTCTTCTTCTTCTTCTTCTTCTTCTTCTTCTTCTTCTTCTTCTTCTTCTTCTTCTTCTTCTTCTTCTTCTTCTTCTTCTTCTTCTTCTTCTTCTTCTTCTTCTTCTTCTTCTTCTTCTATCACTTACAATTTCCTTTATCTCTCCCACTTTCACATCCTCTCTCTCTGGTCTTCTATATCAGTAATGCAATATTGAAGAATAACCAGCTTTTTAAAGCCTTGTTGGCTACACTTTTATAGCATTCCCTACCAAGCTATCATGCCGTCCTTTGGGGTGGCGCATCCAAAATTTTTGTTAGTTTGTGAGTTTGCGATGTGAGCTCTGTTGCTTTGAGATCAAGATGCAAGCTTTGAGGATCACAATCATGGCTTTTCGTAAGTGAAGATGAGCTCAATGATGAGACTAGTCTTGATGATGATGACTATGTTAGAGCATGCAACACTATTTTTGTTTGTTTTTTCATTATGTTTTAAAAAAATTTATCAAGACATTACAAGGACCATTGTGTGCTTGCCACAAGAACTTTACCATAACTTTCTAGCTCCTTGGAATGTAAAGTTGATTCTAGAAGTAAACATATCCTACCCACGTGATAGTTCTTTATATTGGCCTATTCATTGGTCAAAGGTGACAACTTAACAAACAAGCTCTAAGGTAGGATTATCAAGAGTGGATATGGACTTTAGGCTTTGGACCTTTCCAATAATATGTTAGAATGCCTTTCTATTCAAGGCATCAGTTGTGTTTTTATATTTGAACCCATCAAATTCTTGTAGAGTTTTTGTTCATCTTCTTTGCCTTATGTTTAGATTTTCTTGGGTGAAGATCCTGAAATTTTCTACTCAAAAAATAATGTCCCATAGTTTTAGGCCATGTTGTACTATGAGCATGGTTAGGGTTGCATGATTTTGACTTTAAGGAAGTGCAGGTCATTAGTCTTTTTTCTTGTAGTAAGACTCCTCCCATGGAAAGTCCACTTGCATTGATAGACCCCAAATGTTTGGATGAAATTGAGAAGTTTTAGCATAGGGGTCATTATGGCACATTCCTTTTGTCAAAGCTTTGTTGGAGCTCTATTAACCACATGATCTAGGTGTACTCTTTAAGAGATTGATAAATGATGCTACTATAAACGAGTAAACCTTGATGAAAGATTGATACCATGTTGTTAGGCCTAGAGATCCATAGATATCCTTGATTATTGTGGAAATATGCCAATTACGAATATATTTGATCTTAGCAAGATCACGATATTTCCTCAACATAATTGATATACCATAAATATTGAGTCTAATTTGTACAAAAAAACATAATTGACTTTATCAAGGCGAGCTATAGATTTCTTTCCCCGAGTTAATATACCCTAAATATTCAATTTGATCCATAGAAAGGATGCACTTAATCTTCTTAGCATAGAGCTCATTTTATTGAAAGGTTTGAAGTACAATCTTTAGTTGGGCTTCATGATCCTTTTGACACTCAAAGTACACAATCACATTGTTGAAGAATACTAACACAAGATGAAATATATGTTACATTAATCTTTTGAATGGTGTTAGTGTGTTGGCCAATACAAATGGTATGACCAAGAACTTGTAGTGATTGCAATGTGTGCTAAAGGCTATCTTAGGAATATCTTGCTCCTTAATCTTGACCTGGTAGTATCCCAATCTTAGATCAATTTGGAGAAAATTATAGCCATGTACAATTGGTCTACTAGCTCATTATTTGGGGAATAGAATATGGGTTCTTAATATTTACTTGATTTACACCTCTAAAGTTGATGTAGCGTTTGTGGGAACCATCCTTTTGCTTTTCTAACCAAGTAGGCATGCCCCATAATGAGTTGCTCGAGTTGATTAACCTTTTTCCAATCAATTGTCTTAGCCACTCCTTAATTTTGATGGCTTTTAGAAATTATATTTTATAAGGTCTCGGACACTAGTTCTCCTTCATGGATTAGTTTTGTTTCTTGATAAGCTTCCTTATTAGGGGAAAGCTTGTCAACTTATCTGGAAATACATAATTGAAGTGATTGTCCAAGAAGTTGACTTGCCTCATGCTCTTTCATTTTGTTTAACCTAATTAGATAGAGTAGTTTTCCCCTATTTATCAATCCCTTTTAGACTCAGCTAGTTTTAGCCAATTGGATCCTTATCCTTCCTAGTTTTTGTTGGGGGGTAAAGGCCAACTTAGAGCACCATTTGGTTTCTGTTGGAGCCCATACTTGAAGCAAGGAGTGTGAGAAGTAAAGCTATGTTGTGAAGGTTGAGGATTCAAGCTTCTTCTTTGACATTAGTGCTTGTTGACCACATCTTGATAGAGGTATTATTCTCGTCATTGAGCTCTATATCTAAGAAAAATAGGTACTTCAATTGAGGCTTTCCAAGAAAAGATGAATCATCATTCTCTTTTATTTTCCTCCCCTCAAATATATGTGTAGCAAAGGAGAAACTAAGAATACCTTTCAACCATTCACTTTGGGAGCAGCTATATCCATTTTGAGTGATATACATAATATGTGTGAAGTCATGGATAGTTATGGTAGTTTGCTAGCACTTCAATATTTTGGCCATAACTTTTGCATCCAATATCAAATTGAGGTATTCTATAGCTTAAAATAAAAAAGCATGATAAGCACTATAGAAATATAATCACAAAGTTGATTCTATACAGTTTTTAGTTCTTTATTTTACATTGTTCTGGTTTGGATAGTAATTTTGGGCAAGAGCTTGAAATATGCTTGCTATAGATGTATTTTCTAGCCATTTGAGATTATTAAGATCTTATTTTTAAGCTTATTCAGCACGAAATCAGGTGTTTCTCTACTTTTAGTATCAATTTTGGGCCATTGATTCTATTTTAGCCATTGTTTGTCTTTATTAGACACTCATATTATAGCCAGCTTGTCTCTTTTGAGCTTATAGTTGAGAATACCTTGGATATTTGATGTGTAAGATATATTATTATCATTATGTTATGTTCATCAACTTCAAAAAATATGTTGTTTAATATGGAAAGTTTTGGTGGTACAAACTTTTAATATTGAAATGAGAAAAGCTATAATGTATTGGTCCAAAAAAAGTATGTAAAACCCATCAAATGCAATGGGGTTAAGCCTAAGGGAATGGATGCATACGTATGGGAGAAATTGTATAAATTGGCATGCTTTAATATTATGTTGACACTCTCAAAGTTTGTGTATTTTAATGTGAAGAATACAAAAGGTACATATTGTGTATGGAAAAATCTTAGTGATCTATTTGAAAAAGAAAGTGTGACCTCCTAAATTTATTGGTTGAAAAAACTTATTGATCTTCGCATGGAGGGGGGTTTGATGTGTAATCACCTCAATGAATTCAATACTATTTTTGCCAATTTTCATATTGAAACATTGTCTTTCATGTTTCATTGTGAAGACCATGTTCTTATTAGTCATTGTCTGTATAGTGATGGTGGTGATATTATATATATATATATCATCTTTGAGTGATGCATTTGTTTATTATCATGGATAATCACATGTCTCGGAATTGACTTTTGGATTCTAGAGCATCATTTCATCTCACTCTACATAGAGAGTGGTCCAGTACCCTATGATGCTAGAAAGAGATGATGTATTCACCTTGGAAATAAATATACATGTAATGTTGTTGGTATTGGGGATATACACATGTCATTGCCAACTAGATCTTCTTTTATAATGTAGAATGCACATGTTTTATACTTGACAAAATTTTTGATAAGTATAAACGACTTGATGGTTGTGCTTATAGAGTGATATTTGTTGATCATGCATAGAAGATTTGCAAGGGATCTCTTGTTGTGGCCAAAGGGCCAAAATCTACTTCATTGTATCCTTTGCATATTTCTAGTGTTAAAGACCATGTTGTAGTTGTAATTGAACAATCATCTGTTTCTTTATGGGATTGTCATTTGGGATATATGTTAGTCACTTGGATCAAAGCTTTATGTTATTTAAACTATCTTCCTTGTCTAAAAAATTTTTATCTTGGTTTTTGTGAGCATCCTCTCTTTAGAAAGCAAACTAAAATGTGGTATAAGAGAGTTAGCAAGAGTAGAAGATAAGAATGTCTCGATTTGGTTCATAGAGATTTGTGTTACTTTTATAGATAATACCATAATGAAGGTTTGTACATATCCTCTTTGGTAAGAAGAGCAATGTCTTGGATACATTTCAAAAGTTCTTGTGATTCGTAGAGAACAAATCAAGCAAGAAGCTTAAGTTCTTAAGGACTAATAATGACGGAGAGAATACCTTGCATACTTTACGAACTTTTATGTAAGTTGTGGAATTAAGAGAGAGTCGATAGCTTGTAAGAATGGATTTTAGGTCAAAATTGTAAAGACAACAATGCATTTAATCATAACAAGTCTCGTAGCAAGTCATTAGATGGAAAACTACATGCCCTCTAATGCTAGTCTCACTAATGGATTTTGGGTTGAAATTATAAAGATAGCAATGCATTTGATCAATAGGTTTCCTAACAATTCATTAGATAAAAAAATACACTCTCTCTAATGCTAGTCTCACTAATGGGTTTTGCGTTTAAATTATAAAGATAGCAATGCATTTGATCAATAGGTCTCCTAACAAGTCATTAGATGGACAAATACTAGAGGAGTTATGCTCTAGCAAAAGACCTAGTTGTGATCACTTGTGTGTATGCATATACCTGAGGATAAGTGGAGTAAGATCAATCCTAAGTCCAATAAATGCATTTTTCTTAGCTATGGGGAGTAAAGTGAAATGGGCTATTGCTTGTGGGATCCTAAATCTAGAATGGTAGTGCACAACCATGATGTCATCTTTATTGAGGATAAGATACATAAGCACCCTATCAAAGTGATTGAGATCCATAGAATGGTATTTCAAAAGGATGGACAACCAACACATGAGTAGATTGTATGATATATTCCACATGATGAAAAACTTGGGGACAACTTGCTAATCCTAAGGTGGAGTGCCAAGGATGATGGACATCCTAGTGTCTTACAAGATAGCTAGGTGGGATAGCCAAAGGCTCCTATTGAGCTAGTTTTACATAGGTCTACAAGGATTTCTAGATTGCTAGATAGATATACTCTGTCTCTCTAGATTATGTCATGGTCATGGATTGTGGCTAGCCTTCTTGTTATGCTGATGCTATGACTAGGAATGATAGTCATACGTGGCAGAGGGCTATGTAATTGGAGATGGATTCTTTCAAAAATAATGCTACCTAGGAATTAGTTCCTTTTCCTAAAGAACAAATATGCACTGCCATATAAATGGGTCTATAAGCTGAAGGTATCTTCATTTGATGCATTTCCTAAGTATAATGCAAGATTGGTGGACAAGGATTTAAGTAAGAGAAGGGGACAGATTTTGATGAGATCTATCTTCTCATCAGTAGTAGTCAAGATGACCACCCTTCATATGGTTCTAACTTTGGTTGCCAGAGAGGATATGGAGTTGGTTGAAATGGGTATAAATATTGACTTCCTATATAGGGACTTGCATGAGGATATTTATATGCAACATCCTAAGGGCTTTTTGTGGAAGATAAGGAGAAGTTGTTGTGTAAGTTGTATAAGAGCTTACATGGTTTGAAACAGGCTTCGAAGAAATTGTTTCACAAGTTTGATGCCTCTATGTGGTCTCAAGGGTACACTAGGAGTGAGATGGGTTATTGCCTATACACTAGGAAGGCTAAGGATGGATCCCCTTATGATCTTGATTCTTAATGTGGATAACATGTTGATTACTAGGAAGTCCATTATGTATGTGACAAAGTATTTGCTGCCACCAAGAGATACATTCTGTGTAGGCCCCCAAACATCTGTATGCACTACATCAAGTATTTTTCTACTCATTTCTCTATCATGCGAGAAGGGTTGTCTTGCCTGAACCTCTATTCTGCCATCCACCTCTTCCTCTAGAGCTCCCCCTGCCTCCAAAGTTTCCTTGGCCTCTTGAAACCCGCATTTCACCAAATTGCTGATTGAACCTGTTTTTCTGGTTATCGCCCACACGTCCCATACCATGGTCTCTCGAAGAGGAACTACCACGTCCCCTTCCTGAACTTGAGTAAAATGCTTGAACCTGTTCACCATTTTTTTCAAATGAGTCACCCTGCATATTGATCTCTTTAGTAATCATGAGAGAGGATCAACTCATCAAAATCTAGAAATGGCTTTCGTACATATACTTAAGTAACAAATGATTTCCATGTCTTCTTATTGTTAAGGCCACTTGAAACCAAATCATCATCACCAGGCATTGCATCAAAATCGTTGCTAAAGCATATGCAATGCTCCTCACCTTTAACACATACTCATTGATAGACATTTTCCCTTTCTTCAAGGCATTCAACTCTTGCTTGAGTTGAATCTTTCGTGCCTTTGTATTTATTGAAAACATGTTCTCAAAAATTATCCAAGTTGCATGTGAAGTTTCTGCATTCCTGATATGTCCCAACATCGTATTATCAATGACTGCAGATAACCAGTACATCACCTTTTTATCTTTCACATTCCATTCTTTCCATGCTTTTAATTCATCTGCAGTCAGAGGGATTCCCAGCTCTGGCTCCTTTTCTTCACGTGAAACAAACTCATAAAGGCCCTTTCCAATGAGGAAGTTTGTCACATAGAACTTCCATGAAGGGTAGTTGTTCTTGTCGAGCTTCTCAATAATGGGATTTCTACTGTTCTATGCCATTATCACAAATAAGGATACAACACAGCAAGCTAGTCTTCTGCAATCTTTCACAACACGTGCACAACAATACACCAAGCAACCTTTTTCACTGATTTCTCAATAGTACATGTAATTTGCAACATGTTTGCAGATAAACCTTATGTTTACTTCCTGCAGATACCTCAAAAATTATAGATTCGAAATCTGTCACCTGTGCATCCACTTTCGATCAAAATAGCCGAAATCACAGTGTACCCTGAAATTGATGTCCGCAACCTTGTGGCTCTAAAACGAGGCCTGAAACGGCCTGAAACGCCCAAAACAACTACGGAAGAGCCCTAAAGGGCATATTTGTAGAGTATACAATGCTTTGCTTGCACACCAAATCTCACATCAATCTGAGATTTTCGCTCTACCCTGCTTTCGGTGCCTCCACAGGCACTATCCAAGAGAGAGAGTGGAAGAATGGGAGAGCTTTTTACCCGTTGCTTGCTTGCTCAAACCTTGCTTCTTCTCCTTCACTTTAGCCTTCAAAATCAACCTCTCTCAATAGCATGGCTCTGATACCATGTCAAGAATCGCGTGGTGGGGAGACTTGCTTGAGGTGCTGCGCCAAACACACACTGTATACTCAAGAGGAAGCTCACTCAAGAACACACGAAGAGAGATGGAGGCCAAAACGTTTTCTTGCTGATTTCTTCTTCTTCTTCCACACACTATATAATGTACACAAAGTATAGATAAGATACAACATAAAGAAAAGTGGCTTCTAAGTCAAACAGTGCATAACCGACTACACTAATCGACTGGCGTTATATCTTTGCCAGCTGTAGGTAGGTGTAACAAACTAAATATAATAAGTGATAAGTCAATGGCCATGTGAGTATCATAATGACCACCAACATGCTAAGTATAAACACGCGGACTCATCTAGCCAGACGGTCCATCATCAATGTCCGCACGTGTTGAGCTTGCCATCTCAACATTTTGAACTTTATATACAAAGCCCTAAATCCCCTTTGGGCGGTCATCCTCTTTTTACATGGTCACAGCCATAGCCTAGGCCCTTTTTTCCATTGTTCTCCTATCTTCCTAGCTTCCTTCCTACTGCCCATTTGCATTTACAATTTGCACAGGTCAGAGCCAGCGAGTCAGAGCCCAACGCTCTTAAAATAAATCATGGTGCGCCTTGAGCTCTTTTACAAAAGTATTGACTTGCACTTTTTCTTGTGCGCCTCTCCTTGATTTAGGACTTTTTCACACTTCTTGTGTTTCCTGATTTTTCTTGGCGTACCTTCATTCTCCATTTTACTTTTGCCTTGGCCCTATCTTCTGCTTTAGCTTTTTTGGATTTTCCATCTTGTTCGTCTGAGGGTTAACATTACCCCCCTCCTAGTTGAGTGCCAGTCCCATGGCACTTGTTGGGTTGTCTTTTTGAGGTTGTATAAAAGCTGTGTTGGGAGATGGAAGGTTCTTGAGTTGGGAATGAACCTTGGTGTTGGAGGGATTTATGGTTATGTTAGAGGGATCTATGAAACTGAAAGGCCCTTGCATTGGATATGATCCTTGGTGTTGGAGGGATTTTTGGAGCTGGAAGGCCTTTGCATTGGATATGATCCCTAGTGCTGGAGGGATTTATGGACTTGAAAGGCCCTTGCATTGGATATGATCCTTGGTGCTGGAGGGATTTATGGAACTGAAAGGCCCTTGCATTGGATATGATCCTTGGTGCTGGAGGGATTTATGGACTTGAAAGGCCCTTATATGAGCCCTGGAGGAAGGTGTATTGGAGGGATTTATGCCTTTGAAATTGACGATGGTGTTGGATGGATCCCGGTGGGGAGAGAGGTTGATGGGTGGATCCATCTTTAAAATGGAATATGGTGTTAGATGGATCCGTGTCCTGGCCCTCCATGGTTGCCTTCTCTCGCACTATTCCAAATGAGCTTCTTCATTCACTTTTTGATTGGGGATACCTCAATGTGCCCCTGCTTTGTTTTGCCAACATGGTGACATTGTCACATAAGATGGGGAGTGCATTGCATGGATGGCTAGTCGTTGGGGCCTTTGTTTGTACCTGAAAAGAAAAGAATGCGTACTACCAGGGTGTGTGTTCAATTGTTGTGTGGTGCAATGTGCTCATGCTAGTGGGACTGGGAGCAAGCCTGAGCGTTGTCGCTCACGTGAGGACTTAGTTTGTGTATAACGGAGGTGCGGTGCATGTAGCTTAGGGCGACAGGTCTAAACATAGGTGAGTGTTACCTCCCTAGGTGTGTCCTGCCCTTGATGTGCCCTAAGCATGAAGTGGGGGATCAAAATGAGGCTAGGGGGTTAGGGACAGAGCCAGCCGACCGAAGCCACTGGATGCTCCTAACTTGAGGACCCCTAGGTGCAGTGACTGTGGTCAATGTGCAACTTTTGGTGGCGACATGTAATATCTTTTCCTTTTTCTTTCTCTTCTCTTTTTTAAATAATAATAATAATAATAATAATAATAAAGTTACAAGTCATGATAGAAGTTTAATCTTCGTCATTGGAGTAAGGTGGAGAAGGGGGCTTAATAGATTTATTAGGGAATCAACGACTTTGGAGAGATACCCCTTGAGGTTTAGGCGGACTTGAAGGATAGTGGTGGAGAGGAATGGATGATTGCAATGGGTGAAGCGGCTATCATTCATGTCCTCTAGTAGAGCTAAGATAAATGAAGGCAATAGAGTAGCTCGCATCATTAGTCGGGCCATTGCGTAATTATCTATAGCGTTAGGATCAAAATGGAGTACTAGGAGGCCGTGCTCCTGTGGGGTGGGATCTTGCCTAAGGAGTATCCTAAGCAATCTAACATAATTACAAGTAGTAATAAAGGCGGGGTCAAGGCTTGAAGAGAAGTCGTTAGTGAATTGGATTAGGGTATTATACAAGTTTTCTGGTGTGAAGACGAGGGTATCTTCATATGTAGTACAATGAGGCTTATAGATCATAGGGAAGTCGTACCAGCCGTGGACACTAGAGTCAAAATCCACTCTGACCCTTCCAGGGTAGGGCATGAAGGTTGGGTCATTTTGCTCAAAGGGTTGAGTGTCACATACCCTTCTTCTCCAGGTAGGTTGGCATTCGTAGTTGGGCACGGACCTTGGTACTTCAAAAACTTTATTTTGCCAAAATTTGGCATCTTCAATGACCCATAATGTGGGGTTTTGTGCTCTCTCCTCCAGCCACTTCTGCCCAAGCCTGCCTCCGATGTTAATCACCTCCTCCATCACCTTAATGGGTAAAACCCTGCACAGGGCGGCGGGGAATTGGAAGTTAAGGTCAAAGGGGCTCTTGACTGTTTCTTGCCTCTCCGAGATTACAAGGTCGGTGTGGAAGCTTGCTGGGGTGTCATCCACACATGGTGGGATAGGTGCCTGGGGTGCCCTCACTCCCTTGGCATTCCATTTTCTCCTTGTCTCCTCCACCATTTGTTTCCTTCTTTCTCTTAGTGCTGCCTTTCTTTCTACGGAGGTGTCTACGTCTTGCTGCTCTTCAAGTCGCGGGGAAGGAGGCGGTGGGACCAGCTCCTCTTCATGTGATTCCATTCCAAATTTCTCATCCATTTCTCTCTCTTGGCTTGGCCCCTGCTGTTCTTCTTCAATGAACCCAAGCACGTCCACTTCCTGTGAGGTTAGGCGTGCTAATAGGAGATAATGACGTTGCTCTTCCAGGCTTGGGCCAACTCCACTAGGTTGTGGCGGCATCTGTAGTCCTATTTTCAGTGCTCTACGAGCCAATCCCAATTTCTTTTTTAGTGTTTCTATGGACTCTCCTTCCTCTACCTAAGTGACGTTTAGTAGGGTATCCAAGAAGGTGTGTTGCTGGGTTTGGAAGCTCACTTGGGTGGCTGCATGTCGCTCTGCTTTCAGCAAATATCCTTTCTTTTTCGGCTTGAGCGAGATGGTGTGCCAAGGATCCATGTGATCTTTGGGGTTAGCTCCATGTAATCTTTACGGATAGGAACAATTATCACGAATGCTTCACGAATCGTGTCGCATCTCGGAAGGGGGTAGGCCACCATAGTTGGGACTGCAACACTTTGCGAGCTGTCACATATCTGCTGAAATGTCCTCCTGTGATTTCCTTGTATGCATCTGTCAACATGTCATGCATCTCATGCTCACACATGCATCTGTGCAATAACCTGTCTTGTCCCAGCCTGTAAAGTTGGTAAGTTATCAACTGATAGGGTTGGATTTTCAGGATAAGCCACCTAAGTTGGGCCTTTTCTATTGGTCGTTCTGATAGTCTATGTTCAAGTACTTAAACTATGTCATCTGCCCAATATGGCATCATGTTAGCTCTAAACAAATCTTTTTCACTGGATAAGCTGAATAGATACACGTTTGGCAGTTCGTCCACAATGCCTTGTCCAATTGCTTCTCCCATGGGGATGCGAGATAGATGGATAGCCATGTAATGTTGTTTCCCCTTATGCATTGTCATGGAGAAATCAAAATGGTTTGTTAACTAGGTACAACAATGCTTGACGGTCAACAAAGAAAGTAAAAGGTGTAGCCAGAAGATAAAGTCAACATTTCTTTATGGCAAACACCATGGGCCCTCTCACTCCATTGTGAAATAATTCATTTTGGTCTCAGTGAGTTGTCTGCTAGCAAATCTCACCAGGTAGTCCAGATTGTGTTCATCAGGTTGGTACAACACAGCTCCTATGGCGAATTTCAAAGCATTGATGTGCATGTGAAACGTGAGTGTCCAATTTGGGGCTCATAGTATTGGTGCTATGGTTAGAGCCTTTTTTAGTTCCTCATACGTGCATTGGCATTCCTCAGTCCATTCGAATATAATCAAGAGCTTGTATAGAGGTCTAGCAATCAATGCATAGTTTAACACAAACCGTTAATAATACCCTGTATGTCCTAAAAATCACTGAACACCCTTGTAATCAATTGGGGGTGGAAGATCAACAATGACCTTGATCTTCGAGGAATGTTAATTGTTAACCATCAAACGAACAAGGTGGAAAATCTAGAAAAGCTAAAGCAGAAGACAAAGGCCAAGGCAAAGTGGAACAGAAGACAAAGGCACGCTAAGAAAAATCTGGAAACACAAGAAGCGCAGAAAAGTCCTAAATAAGGGAAAAAGGCGCACAAGGAAAAGCGCAAGTCAATACTTTTGTAAAAGAGCACAAGCGCATCATGATTTAATGTAAGGAGCATCGGGCTCTCAACCGTGCAATTTGTAAATGTAGACAGGCGGTAGGAAGGGAGCTAAGAAGATAGGAGGACAATGGGAAAAAGGGCCTAAGCCATGGTCGGCCATGTAAAAAAGGGGATAAGGGGATGACCGCCCAAAAGGGATTTAGGGTTTTGTATATAAAGTTGAAAAGTGAATGAGAAGCTCATTCTTGTGTGTGGCCAAAAGTGGCTCTCCTCTTCTTCTTCTTCTTCTTCTTGCTTGCTTGCTTGAGCTTGTGCTTGAGAGAGGGAGTGTGAGAGTGTGAGGGAGTGAGTGTGTGAGGGTGAGGGATCGGGGAGGAGAAGCTCTCCATCTTCTCCTCTCTTCTTCTCTTCTCTTCTCTTCTCTTGTCTTGCTCACGATGATGGAGCTTGGAGCGTGGAGCTTGAGGATGGAGCTTGCTTGAAGCTTGCACTTGGATCGTGGAGCTACCAGAGTGTGGGAGAGAGGAGGTAACTCGATCGGCATGGAGGTAAGCTCACTACACCCATAGATATGGATGGCACGTCGGCTATGTGAGAGGTAGCCATTAGTGCTCGGCTTGGAATGCTTGAAATAATAAGTGGTCCGTGGGTCTTGGCGGTTGAGTGAAAGCTCCCACATTTTGATTCCATTGCCGAGACCAACGGATTCAAGCCTTGAGCGCTTGCATGCTTCGAATCGAGCATTGAAGTAGGGTTTACCCCGAACGTCAATCTTCTTAGAAAGTAGGTTTTTGTTGTTTTGGACTTGGGAAAGCATGATGGAGTAGTGTAGGTATTTTTCTTATAAATTTTTCTTGCATTTAGGAAGGATAGGAGCAAAACATTGGAGCAAACAATAGGGTTTTCTGTTGCTATATAATAGGCTGAAATAGGGAAAAGAAAAGCAAGAAATGAAAATTTGTGTTAAATGTTAGCAAGGGAAGCAAGATTGAGGTGAGTGTAGGCTTGGACAGGGTGATAAGGGGCCAAGAGTGGCAAGAAAGGCCACATTGTGCATTGCAGGGGTTTCAGGAGAGCAGGAGAGAGGAAGAAAGCTTCGTTGAGTGGATCTGCTTCGATCTTGCCATCCGGGAGATATTTGCCCAACCTAGGTAATTTTACACCTTCCCCTACATGAGTAGATTGGATCTGGAGCTGCTCGACCAGTGGAAAGGCCTCAAACACTCGGTGCGGCGAATTTGGTGAAGTCTGGCGAAAAAAACGCACCGTGCTCCGCGTGTGCGAGTGACGGCGATTCTGGGCCGAGTCCCAAAATCGGCCCTCGGACTGCTCGGCCATTCGGCCCTTGGCCCAATACCACTTGGACCACTTGACTCAGCCCACTCAACTCGGACACCCACCGCTCGGGCTATCCGAATTGAGCATTTGGACCAACTTTGAAATTGGGCCTCGGCCCACTTGACTCGGCCCGCCTGACTCAGCCCTCGGCCCATTCGGCCCTCAGACAATCAAACTCGGACGGTCCAAATTTGACATTCGGACCAATTACATTTGGCCCTTCCACTCGGCCCTCGGACGATCTGAATCGGACACTCGGCCCCTGCAATTTGGACCTGTTGGGCCGAATTTAGATTTTTTTAAATTTTAACTTGTAGACCTTGAAACTGGTTGAGAGACCATATAGAGCCGAAAACACCTCATAGATATATCACTAGGCTAAAATCTAGAGCAAGTAGTTCAAAACTTGACAAAAACAGTCCTTCAAATTGCACATGGCATTTACTGTAACGGACCTACGGGGTGGGGGGGACTACCCCCCCGGACCTCCGCAGAGGGGGCTCTGCCCCCTTTGCACCTTCCCCAAGTAGGTTGGAGAGAAAACGCGCGTCGTTGACAGGTCCTCCAAATTGGACCCTAGTGTAGTAATGGCTCTACACGAGCATGGATTCTCACTTGTAAAAGAGCAACCAAAAGCCCATACCCGAATAGAGAGAAAGAGAGACCCTAGAACCTCAATGGACCAATCTAGCCAACAAGGGCAAAAAGGCCACACTGTAAAAACACATACGTATTGCATTCGGATTGCATCTAGTCAAAGCGGAAAGCAACAACATCAAGCTACAACAACGAGAATGACTAGATATGACAGTCCTAAAGATAGATGCTCCTTGAATAGCACTACACTGACAATCCAAGACATCAGTGGAGAATCCACATCTGGTCGTGCAATTGGGGACTCAAGGGCCTTTGTCAGAAGGCTTAAATTTACAAGCAAAGACTCGGAAGATGAAGACATAGTACCACCTGCTTATCTTAGGGTCAAACTCACCGCGAAAAGAGAGCACACTATCGATGCTCTGATTGATGAAGGAGTAGATTTTAATATCTTGACCTATCAAGCATGGACCCTACTAGGCCAACCAGAGCTCACATCGACTAATGCAACTCTTAGCCCTTACGAGGGACACCCATAAGCACTCATAGGGAAGTGCAAAATCCTTTCGACAATTGAAACTGAAAGCTTGCCTATCCTATTTCATGTTCCTCCAAATAATGCTAACTGCAGGAAGGAAACCCTCCTAGGAAGACCCTTTAAAAGGGCGACCAAGTGTGAGGCTGACTATGTAGCTCGGAGGATACACCTGACACTACCAGGTGTGAGGATAGTCACAACCTTTAGCAAGGGTGACCTCATCGAACCTCGAGGGAAAGGCAAGGAAGGTGTTAACATAACAGTCAACCTACTAACGAGAGCAATGACTTGTTTGAAGAGTTGATAAAAGAACAGGTCAAATGATGAGAACCAGTGAGTGAGGCTATGCCTGAAATAAGAAGGTCAAGAGACAATGCCAAGGACGGGCTTTGGATTTACAAATATCGTAGAAGACCCCAAAACAAGCCCAAGCCTTATAGACGAAGGCATTGATGGAGGGTCAGTACAACACCGTGATGGATATCCAAAGTGTTGCTACATGCTCAAGGGTACTATGTAGGTAACCGATGGATTTGGGTACCAAAACCCCTTGCTAAACCACCTCTAGTAGCTAAAGACCAGATTGCATCAAAAGCAATGAAGCATAGAAGGAAATCTAAGAGAAACTCCAGGTCTCGAGGCAAGAAACCAAACATGAGTGTTCAAAAGAAAGAGCCTCATCCTAGCATGCTTAATAAGCAGATGTCATATGTAACCATTGAGCGTGCATAAAGACCACTAGTGCTCAAGGAGCTTTTGACTTCCCAAGAGGATAATAAGCACCAGAGGCACAATGCTGCTTCCGAAAGGCTGATTGCTCAACAAAGCAAATGGCACAATCATCTAATAGCCTCGAGCAAATCATTCAGCCCAGTGCCAAGTCCACCTAAGAGTCTTAGATCTCCTACATCCTCTTTTCCCAAATGGACACATGAAGCACAGCAACAATCGTCAAGGGCGGCTACTCAATCCCAATTTCTATCTCCATCTAAGCTTCCAAATTTCCAAGAGGTGGGACATTGAAAGGGAGCGACGGATCGAAGGTTGGACTCGAGAGCTATGGCAAGAGAGCAAGAGCAAGAAAGGGAGAGACTAGAAATGGGAACTCCAACAATCACAATGTGTGACCGGGCCTTCCTTTATTCAAATTGTCACTAAAAGAATAAAGAATAAAGTGACGGTGATGGGCGCCCACCACCTGCAGTGTGCAGTGGCGGTGACTGTCTGTGTAATAATACACGGGTGGCTAGGCAGAGGTGCCTTTACCCCCAACAACCTTCCACTTAAAGGCGAATCTACCCCAGTGAGGAGTGAAAAGAAAAAGAAAAAAGACAGTACAATATGTACACATGTACAACAGGATGAGGAAAGACGTCATCTCATCCCATGCCCATCAACCTCCTGAGGAAGGCAAAGCGCTCTATAGAGAGGCTTTTCGTGAGCAGATCTGCAGGATTCTGGTCAGTCAAGATCTTGACAAGATCATCAGACTTGTCCTCAACGACTCCACGTATGAAGTGATATCTCACCTCAATGTATTTCATCTTCACATGGAAGATCGGATTCTTGGCTAATTGAATAGCACTCATAGAATCCGAATGTAGCGTAGGGATGGCATCAATACCAAGGTCAGCAACTAAACGACCCAACCAAGTGGCCTCTTTGCAAGCCTCAGTGGCTGTAACATACTCGGCCTCTGTAGTAGAAAGGGCCGTGCATTTCTGCACCTTGGACATCCAAGAAATAGCACCTCCAGCATAGGTGAATACATAGCCGAAAGTGGACTTCCTACTATCTGCATGTCCTGCATAATCAGAGTCAGTGTACCCCATGACTTCTATATCCTGGCTGCCATAGCATATGCATATATCTACAATGCCCTTCAGGTACCTCATGATACCCTTCACGGCATCCCAATGCTTCTTGCCAGGTGTAGCCATATAGTGTGTCACAACACCAACTGCAAAGGTAATATCTGGACGAGTGGCTATCATGGCATACATAAGACTGCCCACTGCAGATGCATAGGGAATCTTGGCCATCTCAGCCCTCTGCTCATCTGTCTACGGACAATCAGCCTGTGATATCTTCACATAAGAAGGCAATGGACAACCAATAGGCTTTACGTCCTGCATGTAGAAGCGCTCAAGGACTTTATGAATGTACTCCCTCTATGACAAGTAGAGGAGTCCCTGATGCCTGTTGCGTCTAATGCGTATACCAAGTATGTGAGTGGCCTGTCCCAGATCTTTCATCTCAAAGCTCTTCTTGAGCTGAGCCTTAAGAGCATCTAGCTCATATGAGCTTTCCTTGCTATCAACAAATCATCCACATAGAGTACCAAAATCAATAAAGAACCATCGCAGGCTTTCTTCGTGTAAAGACACGGATCCATAGCACTCTGGCTATAGCCCTATGACTGCATAAAGGCATCAAACTTATGATACCACTCCCTAGGTGCCTGTTTCAAGCCATAAAGACTTTTCTTCAATTTGCACACTAGGTGCTGCCTGCTAGGTTCCGCAAAGCCCTTAGACTGCTCCATATAAATCTCATCATGCAAGTCGCCATGTAAGAAAGTAGTCTTGACATCCATCTGGTATAAATCCAAGTCAAGCTGAGCAACCAAAGCCAAGACTAAGCGCAGGATGGCCATCTTAACCATAGGAGAAAAGACCTCATCAAAGTTCACACCATGCTCCTACTTAAAACCCTTTGCTACCAATCTAGCCTTGTATGCCAACTTGGGGTGTCCAGGGGTACTTTTTAGCTTGTACACCCACTTGCATGGCAAAGCCTTCTTGCCCGTAGGCAAGGAAACCAAATCCCAAGTATCATTCTTATGCAGGGAGTCTATCTAAGACTGCATAGCCCTCTCCCAGGAGTGACTATCACCCCTGCGCATAGCCTCATCATAGGTGAAAGGCTCTCCTACATCTGTAACCAAGACATAATGCATCTGCTGCAGCTATAGGCTATCCAATTGGCTGTGTAGGAGCTCTCGGCTCCTCTTGAAATATGACCTTGCGGATCTCAACAACTCTCTTAGGCTGCCTATGCATCTTGTCTTCATGGAAGACTACATCATGACTGTAGATGACTTTGCGCTCCTGCGGATCCCAGAGACGATAACCCATCTCGCCTGCATCACCATAACCAAGGAAAATGCATTTGAGACTCTTGGGATCCAGCTTACTTCTCTTGTTCCTAGGCATATGGAAAAATGCTTCACATCCAAAGACACGGAGATGTGCATAAGAGGGAGGTTTTCCAGTCCATACCTCCTTTGCAACTTGGAAATCCAAACCACTAGAGGGTGATCTATTTATGACATGCACAACTGTACTAACTGCCTCAGCCCACCAGAAGCTCTGTGGTAGGCCTGCATGGCTAAGAATATTGCATACACGCTCCTGGGTGGTTCTATTCATCTGCTCAGCCAAACCATTTTGGGGGGGGTGTAGGGGGCGGTCAACTGATGCTTAATACCCCTCTCATCACATAACTGCTCAAAAGCACATGAGACATACTCACCCCCATTATCTGTCCTTAGGCATTTTAGCCTATACCCAGACTGGTTCTCAACCAATGCAAGCCATCTCTGAAACACAGCCAAGACATCGAATTTCAGCTTAATGGGATAAGCCCAAACTTTCTGTGAAAAATCATCTATGAATGTAACAAAATACTTTGCACCACCCATAGACTGACAAGGCATGGGTCCACAGACATCCGAATGTACCAATGCCAAGGGCTCACTCATGCGTGGCCTACCAGATTTCTTATGCGTAGACCTAGTCTGTCTGCCATAAAGACAATGCTCACATGAATCAAAACATGCATAATCAAGGGGCGGTAAGTACTGCAAACCAGAAAGCATTTTTATTTCTTTCAAAGACATATAGCCCAAACGGTCATGCCAAAGAGATACATGTGGGATAGAACCCACAGACAAAACATGATCAAGGGAAAAAGCTGATACAATCAAGGGGTAGAGACTGCCAACCTTGGCACCTCTCGTAATCACAAGTCTGCCACAAGTGATCTTCCATGCAGAGTCTCCAAAACATACATGATAACTTGCATCGTCAAGCTGTCCAGCTGACATGAGACTGCGTGTGAAAGCAGGTACATGACGTACATCCTGCATAACAAAACTGCTGCCAGAAGGAAACTGCAACCTAACATCACCGATGCCCACAATATCAAGAGAGCTGTCATCACCCAAGCGCACAAAACCTGAAATAGTATGGTATGAATGAAACCACTCTCAACAAGGTGTCACATGAAAGGATGCACCTGAGTCCAAGAGCCAACACTGTGCATACATAGAGTGTATCTTTGTCATCTGCGAAGCACTAGAAGAAGCTATTAGGATATAATCATCATCATCAACATCCTCAGGTTGCATAACATTGATCTCTTTAATTTTAACACTGGACTTTGCAGGTACTATGCTGCGATAAGAAGACTTATCTTGCACTTTGTCTTTCCCCTTATCTTTGCGCCTTTAATTGCGCAATTCATGGAATTGTGGCCTAATATGGCCCTTTTTCCCACAATAGTGACAAGTAACATCTGCATTCTTGACACGGGATTTGCTACGTGACTTCCCACGAGACTTGGACCGAGATTTCTGAGAATCTCGTCCACGGCCACTACCACTGCCATGCTTTCCATATCCATCATTCCTGCCTCTAAGTATCATAGCATGAGACACATGAGAGGCATCCAAATTCTTACGGTTAACCTCTTCCTGCAGAAGAGCACTCTCAATATCAGATAATTTCAAGGTAGCAGTAGAGGCACATAATGCAGTGTGGAATACATCCCATGACTCATTAAGAGTACCAAGTAAGAAAAGAGGAGTGACATCCTCTGCAAAAGTGATGTCCTGCGAAGTCAAGTTCTTGAGTATAGCATGGAACTGGCTCAAGTGAGCAAACATAGTCACATTCTCCTTCATGCATAGATCCATAAGCTGCTTCAGCCAATACATTTGACTCGCTGGACTTTTCTTGTCATAGAGATTTTTTATCTTTTTCCACAACTATCATGCACTCTATTCTTCCTCAAAGACATTATAGTGAACCTGTTTTGTGAGAGACAATACAATAGTGGACTTGCATAACACATCAAGCTCAAGCCATTCCTCATCTGGCATAGTTGCAGGCAGATGCCCGCTTAACCTCAAAGGTTTGATCTACAATTTCTGCACCAATACTTGCCAAATCTGGCTCTTCCAATAAGAGTAATTCGTATCATCAAGCTTAGTGATGTTGAAAATAGCATGATCAGTCACCAAAATGCAGGCTGGAAGACTGTAGACCTTTCAAAACTGCTTGTTGTTTACTGCAGAAAATGACCAAAAAATCACCAAAATCAAGGAAAAATGGCAAAGAAAGTGGAACCAAAGTTGCTATCCACCAAGTAGTAGTGAAAGTACATCATTTCATAGTGTTTCAGCATGAAAATCCATGTCAATCCATACATATATGCTTGCTGTAATAAATTTCAGATTTCAATAAAAGAGAGCTAACAGTGCCAAAATCGGATCCCAAGGCAATCAAATACTGCCAAGACCAAAGCCGGCATCATGCGGGCATAGAATAAGCATATGACGGTCGATAAGCATGAATCCAACACTCAAGTATGTCATACAAACATTTGCTAGTGAGTAGGCACACCCCCCAAGCAACGGGGCAAAGTGTTCCTGCCACTACCAAAACTTGACACAAGTAGGTGTCAGTTCACAAATATATGGATCCAAAACTGAGACTTAGCTCATAAGCATACTGTGATCCAAGACATATGATGCATCATCCCAAAAGGTAAGAAATCCCAAAGTCTCAAGTGTCTGTAACTGCTCAATAGCATGTAATGGCTCAATGCATAAAAGTACCACTTGCTCAATGTTTGATAAGCATTCAAGAATGCTCCCACTGGCACAAAAGCTGTATGTACGAGCTGAAGAGCTCAAGCCAAGGCAAGACATAGTGCCAATGACATAAGTCCAAGACAATACATCAATAGTACATCCCGAACATGTAGGAGGTAGAGCATATGATGTAGCATCCACAAGCATGTAAGACATCAAGTACATCCCAAGATACAACTCTGGCAAGCCAATAAATAGCTCAAGTAAGCTCCAAGAATCCAAGGTCAAGCCAATAGGCTCCAAACAATGTAACTAGCATGTAGTAATGGCATATGCTAAGCATGTCAAGACCGGTCAGACATAAGCAACATACATGCCATAAGTACATCCAAGATGGAGCATCCAAATGCTTTGCAAAGTGAGCTCAAGCTCAACCAATGATCCCGAATCAAAATCAAGTTCTATATCGAGCCCCAAGTGTCAATACATCACCATATATACCCGAAACATAGCTTGAAAAGCATAGGCATAAGTATACATGAGTAAAATAACTTCAGCCCAACTGTGTACAGCAATGATTTAATGTTCAAAACTGAGAATTTCAATAGCAAAATCAGCTCCAAATGGTTGCCAAACAATAGGCATACATTCCCCTAACATTCGGGCATCAAACGGGACCATCTGGGCATCAAATGACAATGCCAAATAAGATATGGCATCAAATGATAGTATAACACTGTCATAAACAGCCTGGGGATTGTTATGACAGTCCCAAAATAGTGTTAAATCAGTCCAAATGCTATGCCAACACATTAACCATCAAAAAACCAAGCATCAAAGCATGTTCATATGCCCGAAATGGAGCCTTTTCAAGTGCCAATGGAGGGGGAGAGCCTTTCCAAGTGTTAATGTAGGCGGAGAGCTGCTGTTGTGACTGTCAATGCTGAAGACACATATGGGAGGACTGGGTGATTCCGCCAACTGTAAATGCTGGTCCTGGGGCTGCAAAAAATGGTGGCCAAGCTTCGGAGGGGTCCGGTTAAAGCCAAGGAAGGCCTCAAACAAGCTCCAGCAAGTCTTGTTCAAAGGCAAGTGAGATATGAAGCAAGGGAGCTTCAATGGTGGCTGTCCCAATCTTGTTTACAGCCTGTGAGACCTGAGAACTGAAGTAAACCCTGAAGAAAATGATCAAATACCTCTTATGTAATGCCCTGAAGATGCCCAACAATGCTGGAAAGGTGCTCAGGAAACCGGGGAGTGACGGGAGCTTGAAGGAGTCGGATATGGCTACCGGGAAGGAGACCCAATGCAAGTAGGGAGTCGATGGGATGCTGAGAATGCCACGAACCAAGCTCAAGAGTCGGAAAGCAAAGCTCTAATACTAGTTGAAAGGGAGCAATGGATCGAAGGTTGGACTCGAGAGCTATGGCAGGAGAGCAAGAGCAAGAAAGGGAGAGACTAGAAATGGGAACTCCAACAGTCACAATGTGTGACCGGGCCTTCCTTTATTCAAACTGTCACTAAAAAAATAAAGAATAAAGTGATGGTGATGGGCACCCGCCACCTGCAGTGTGCAATGGCGGTGACTGTCAGTGTAGTAATACATGGGCGGCTAGGCAGAGGTGCCTTTACCCCCAACAGACATGACACTATCCGTAGCTCTCGGCCCAAGGATATACCTGTGCAACCTAATGTGACTAGATCAACTCATGCTCGATCTACACAGGTGAATGCTCAAAGGGAAACAAAAGACATGACCACTTCCAATCGACCTAAGGACTTGACACCGCAATCCACCAATGGTAGCAAGTCCACTAAACTAGCTGCTACTACTTCCAATCAAGGATCACAACAGTCACAGCCCTTGGTCGTGACAAAGCCCCTTGCGTAACATGTCCTTAGTAGTTTACCTATGGAGGAGGTGTCACAACCAACTTCCTTGACAACTCCAGCACTTTCAAAGCACCTAAAGCTTAGGCTTGAGGAAAAATCTCTCAAAGATGTGGCCAAGGAGATGGTGCATCTGACCAATCAACCTAGCAAGGCTGTCCAGCAGGGTGTAGCTACACCCCATGAGGTCACACTAGAGAAAGAGAATGTTGAGGCCCAGCCAAGCACATCAACGACTGACCTAGTTCAAGGTCTCGAGTCTTCAAGGGAGACACCTCGATTGCCTAAGAAAAAGAAGAGAAAAGAAAGAAAACAACAACGACAATTGCAAGTGGCTGTAGACCCCAAGAAGATTGAAACCAAGAGTGCCAAAGAGCTAAGGAATAAAGTATCGAGACCATCCACCAATGAACCCATTGATGTCTCTCCTAATAGCGGTGAAACATCATACACATCCATGTGCTCTGAAAAAACAAAGTAGCCGTTACCATCAATGGTTGCTTTCAACACTCAATCCACCGAAAATAGAACTTGCATTGACCAATCAAGAGTGGATACAACACTATCACAATAGGGTGACAAATTTATACCAGTCACATCCAAGAAGAACCATGACGCAATAACAAAGCCTTAGGAGAAACATGGAAACCCCGAGAGCATAAGAAATCCTAGCGTTGACCAATCTTGCTCATTTAGGCCTGAGCCCCCAGCTATGCTAAAGCCTAGGCAAACTCCTAGAACCTTGCATGAGATAGCAACCGAGCAAGCCCTCGTTGAACATAGAAGTGTCGTAGAATGCTTAACCGAGCTGGATGCTAAGCTCAAAGTGTTTGCACGTGTCTATGTCCTGGCAGACATGGGTGCATTCCCTAAAGAGAAACTTGAAGAATACTCGCCATTTCCCCTATCCTGGGAAGAGCAAGAACATCTTAATGAGCACTATGACAGGCTCCTGCATGAACACATGTGACTCACCTCTGATGAGGAAGCCGACGAACTAAACTTAACTGTAACATTCAATGATGTGCTTTGCCAACCAAATCTCTTAGAGATAGAGCAGCTAAAGTGACAATCAGAGGGTCAAAGTCAATTTGAAAAATGTTGGTTTGAAAGCCACGTTGCAATGGCCGAACTAGGAGCCCAGATTATGACAGTCTCATAGGAGCGATTGGCGGTCTCGAAGAGACCCAACCTATGTGGCACCAACTTCCTTTTGAGTGCTGACTGCCATTCGGGGTACGGACTTAGTTGGAACTAGCCAAGAGAACTCTTTGGCAGATAAGGTTCTCACTGAGGAGGAGCTACATGTTGCAAGTAGGCTCGAACAAGGTACCATGATACTTGATGTTGCAAAATACATGATGTTATTAAGAAGGCTACCAGGAGTACTGGATGCATGTGCCACACCCTCCAATACAATCCTAAGTTCTATAATTGGTTTTTATCCTCATGAAGTGACATGGATTCGTAAATATGTATATAAATAAACAATGACTTTTGTGACCATGTATAGATAAGATCAACACACACAAGCAATAATAGTCAAGTGCAGGGAGAAGAGTTGGGTTTGATAGGCTGAGCTCCTCAGGTCCTCCTCTCACCACACATTGAGAAGTCGTGTGACCATTCCCGCCTCCAAGAGGAGGGCATGCAACCCTCATTATTTCCATATGAAGCTCTGACCAACATCTTTGATGGTGTAGATGGGGCACCGTCCCTTTCTATACACCTATCCCTTTTTTCGGTCTATCCTTTTAGGGATGAGTCCTGCTCCATTCCATGACAACCACTCTGTGCAACTTAGCATAAGCCAAGATCTGCTAATGGTTGGAGGCAAAATGAACATCAATAGGGGGCTGTCCCTCTACAACAAATGCTGCATGCCTCACCTCACCCCTCCTCATCATATATACTTGATAACCCACTGCATAATCCCTTCCATGTGAATAGTTTTATCTTGCCTCAAGGCTAATACTTGGTTCGCATTTTCCAAGTCCCCCTACGGTAGCAGTCATGGACCACATAGTGCACTAGCGCCCCCACCAGAACGCTATGTGCCTACTCTAAAGAGAGGTACACGCCGAAAAGAGGCCCTAAACGACATCGCCTAGGATGCAGGCCAAAAACCCCCCAAGCCAAGAGGACGAGGGATCAAGGGAGCGCACGAGGTCTGGCAACAATAGCCGTGCAGGCTCCCACCAGATGCTCGGGCACCAAGTGCTCGAAAGAGGAGAGGGCAGCTCAAGATAAGTAGGTATTTGATGCATTGTTTAAAAGCATTCTGGAAACAGTTGCGGCTAGGGACTACACCATCCGGGTCCCAGCTGACATTTTCCCCTCCCAGCCTCACAGGAGCCTCTCACTAGCATAGCCTCAGTCGCCCAACCACCCAGACTCGCCTCGCCTCGTACAAGTAGAGTAGCCCTATGTTGTATAAAAGGCTTATCAAATGCTACCTGGCCATGACTTTTTGTCTTTAAAAGGATGACGTAGGTCTTTGTGTGAAAGTGTTCAATGCCCAAGTCACTGCAAGACCACTGACCCCACAAAGAGCTGCGACAAAGCCATGCTGCCGAAAGCAAAAATCGCCCCTGTGAGTGCCCACGTCGCATGGCCCAAAGCATGATCTTAACCACTTCCTCTTTCTGGTTTACACTCTACACCGGGCACTCACGACAGCCGTTACCCCAATTGTACCAACATTGCACATTCCAAAGAGGGTTGCAATATCTCAAGTGTATCTCCCCATCTCAACGACTGCTTCTCTAACAACGAGGCTAGGGCACAATTATCACTATAATATCCATTTCTTGAGCCTTTGAAGCTTGACATTTCCCAACCCATTGAAAGGCTAATAGCCTCAACATATTGCAATGGTTGTACGTAGGCAAGTCCAAAAAAAAGAAGAAGAAGAAGAAAGAAAGAAAGAAAGAAAGAAAGAAAGAAAAAAGAAAAAGAAAACAAAACAAAAAAGAAAACACAATATGAAAAAATAAAAGAAAAGAAAAGAAAAGAAAAAAAAACAAAACAAAAAGATACGAAGCACCCACGATCACAGCACATCACCTAGGGGTCCTCAAATTAGGTACGTCCAGTGACCTTGGTCGGCTGGCTCCATCCCTAGTCCCCTAGCCCTTTAGCATCTCCCACAATTGTTCAGGGCACATCAAGGGCAGGACATACCTAGGGAGCTTGTCTCGCCTATGGTTAGACTTGTCACCCTGACCCATTTGCACGATTCCCTCTTGCACTCTGCCTTAATACCATTGCAATCAATTGTGGTAAGCACCGCACGAATGGCCATGAGAAGTATACCGTCCTCATCAAGCAAGTCCCATAGCTCCCAAAAGTGTGATGTCCCTGTGCTCAATTATGCTATGTCATGCAGTCACAATGCAAAGGATGTCTCATACACCTTCACGTGTACTTCTTCTCAACATGGACAACTTTGCTTCATCCACACATTGTTACGAGAAACCAGCCCGCAGTCTTCTAACTACGTAATATCTAAGTAGGCACGAGCACTCACATAATATCTGCACCGAGATATATACACAGTTTGGGTCCTCAAGTGTAGGACAATACTCTCAGATTGCTTAGAGTTTGACCTGTCTTCCAAACTAATTGAACTATGTCTTATGCATGATAGAGAAGACTAACACTACCCCTAGGGAGAGGCCACCTATGAGAGATTTTCAATTGCAGGTATTGAAGACTCCAACGAAAGTGTTGTTCACTCTTCATCGACATCCAACTCTGAATTCTTATCCTTTATCATCCTGCAAGCCCGCCAAGAATTGTCATGTGCAGAATCCCCAACAAACTAACACTTGTGCTGGCCATCAGTGCAATCCCCAACAAAGAACAACCCTACCACCAACTCCAACAACCCTACCACCAGCCACCTGGGCCACCAACGTGTCCCCAACAACCTTCCTCCACACCACCACCAACACTCCTCCACGGCAACCATCGATGACCCTTCCACCCACGTCTTCAGTGCACGCCAAAGCCTGCTACCTATGATGGTGAGTGCCATGGGACTAGCACTCGTCTAGGAGGCGGGTAATGTTAACCGTTAACCGTCAAATGAACAAGGTGGAAATTTTGGAAAAGCTAAAGCAGAAGACAAAGGCCAAGGCAAAGTGGAACAGAAGATGAAGGCACACTAAGAAAAATCTAGAATAAACTCTGCTACATGAAGATCATGATCTTCATTGTACTCTCCCTTAACAATTGGCAATGGGACTACATTTACTAGCTTGTCATCGATATTTCCAGGATGAATCTGACTAGGAAGGGGACCTTGAGTCGCCATGGGGACTTCTGTAAAGAGTGTTTTTAGGGTGTCAAAGGAGGCTTCTACTGCGAGCTCGTTCTCAGCCTTGATTTTTGCCTTCTCTCTTCTCACGTACCTCTGGACTCGTTCTAACACTTGCCTCTTGATTGCATCATTCATCAGGGGCTTGGCTCCAACCAGTTGGTCTGTACTCAGCAGGATAGTATCAGAGAGGGCTTCAGTCCCCTGTCTGGGGGATTCTCTGGCCAACATCTCCTCTACTTTCTTCTTTTCAACATCTCTAAATTCAGCTTTCAAACCACTACAGAGGGGGAGATATTCCGTTCTGAAAGTATCAAAACTCATTCTTCTTAGGATCGTTGTTGTGCCATTATAATAATGCCAGCTTCTGAGGGTTTCAACGATGTATGTTGTGAAAAACACTTTGTCTACCAACTTCCAGTGGGTTGCTAATTGGACAAATAGAAGATTGTCAGTGCACCAAGCATCCCACGTATTGTGCTATTGAGCATCCTCGAACAAATTCCAACTCTTTTCCTTCTTGTTTTCGTGAACCTCCATTGACCATGACTCCTGAAGTTTCTTCACAATCTCCCACTTGATGATGTCTGGAAACTTTTCAATGAATACCAAATCTTCCATGTATAGTCATTCTCTCTGCTTCTCTATTCTTCAGTTTGTTCCCAAATAATTTGCCACCAAGTTGCAAGTTTATGTTGCTTCAATAGGAAGAGGAAACAGTCCACCACATGGAGCATGCATCATGATGGTAATATGTTTTCGCCATTGTGGGATAAACTTCTTGTGGAAAGTGGCTTTGGCAATAAGAATCTCCAACTCTTCAATGGAAGAAGGAACTTTGCAAGCATCGATTGAATTCTCCTCTTCTTGTCAATGCCACTTCCTTCATTTTCAACCTCTTCTGATACTTGTTAATGGCAAGTTTCCCTAGTTGCGTACCAAAAACATGGAGCCCCAAGAGGAACACCAAGGAAAAAGGTATTCTACTGCAAGAAAATCTATCTTGTAACATCAACAAGCTTTTATTTTATTATTTTGATAACCAAAAAAAAGAAAACAACAAATCTTCACACAGCATCATAGTAGATATCTCCCACCGATTTGATAGAATCAACCATAATATTCAACATCTTCATAGAATCCATCAATAGAACAATGAACATGAAAGAATACACCATTTTTGAATGGAAATAAATTACATAGTATTCATCTTCAATGTCTTCATAGTTCTCTCTCTTAATCTCTCAAATGCAGTTACACTGTTTTGATAGAATTAGCTATCTCTGACTCTCTCTCTCTCTCTCTCTCTCTCTCTCTCTCTCAATAATAATACATAATCTCCTCACTAAAATAATCTAATAATGACTCTCAATAATCCTTCTTAGGTCGTGGATGCACCTCCCAAGAGGTATGTTTGATGTGAAGAGGCACCAGAGCCACTACAGTGTCTCTTCATAGCTCACTATTGTCACTGTCACTCCAGTCTTCTCTTCAGTCTTCAGCAACAGCTGCTTCTTCCATTTGTTTTAGCTCTTTTGAACTTAGATTAATCCTTTACAAAAGTTAGAAAACTTTCCCAAAGTCACACATACATTCTACAGAACACTTACAGAAGATCTACAGAACAGGACCAGAGCATATACATAACAGATTCAGAGTAGATACAGAGGCTCTACAGAAGGTTTACAGAGGGTTACAGAAGGTCATCAGAGAACATCAAATCCTCATAACTCATACTAAAACCATTCCAAAATATTAAAAACTATTCAATAAACTTTCAAAAGATTTCAACCTTCATCAATCATCAATCCATGCTTCATACAGAAGAAAATCAGAACAAAACAGAAACTATACAGAACCAATCAGAACCTCAACAGAACCTATCAGAACATCACATAGCTTCATATCTCCATTAAAAATCATGATGAGCTTCCAAAATATAATCAATATCATCCAAAACACTCTCAAACACTTTCATTAACAACCATACATCACTTTAAATCTATAAAAAATCAATCATTCAGACCTCAAAAACAACAAAAATCAGTCAAAAATTCAGTCTTTTTCCACTCTCAACAGAGGATTAATAGTGACCAAAGTATCCAAAATGGGCTTTGATACCTTGGAAAGGGTCCTACAAAGTTTGGTTGATACCCATGTTCATATGCAGGAGATACAAAGTCGAGAAGGTCGATATTTGGCCAAGACAACATGTTATAATGAATAGTTGCAAGTTGTGCAGAAACTTTTAGGGGCTAAAAACTTCAGAATGTGATCCCAATGTTTTCAAAAAATTTGTACACCATAAGCGCGGCTACATTTTTACTTTTTAAAGATTAGTGATCCGAGTTATGGTTCAAAAGATATGAGCAATTTTCTACAGGGTGGTCTTGTAGGACAAATTTCTTGATAAGATAAAACTACATCTGATGGATATAAATTATTGCATGTGACATATGTTTTGGTAGAGATGTTTGAGACTCACATGAAGATACCAAGGATAGAAAAAAGAATCAAAATATGTGAGAGAAGAGATGGATCAAAATATGTGAGGCCAAGCTCGAATATGACGCAGAGTTTGTGGATGTGGATGCTATAGAGTTTGATGATGCAGATATGAAGACTAAAGATGTAGATGCTACAGAGTTCAAAGGAATGAATGATACTGAGAAAGAGAAGTGAACACAATATTAGTGAGTTTAGGAATCTCCCAATTCCCATTTTTTGAATACTAAAAAGGTGGCACCCATATAACATGTCCATAAGTTTCTCAAAACCATATGATGTGACCTATCATTGGAAAGCACTTGAAAAATGGAATCTATTGAGCTATAGAGTGCTCGATTTGGAGTTATAGTGTTCAAGCTATGACAAATCCAAAGATTTGACCATGTGTCCCAAACTTATGGGAAATTCCCATATTCCCCAATAGGGTGTTAGTGGATAATGTAAACAGATAATAGAAAATACAAGTGAGACATTGATGCACGTTACAGAGAATACCATCATTCGAGATGCAAAGAAAGACGACCTAAATAGATTAAGTGGGCTAATGACGTGGATCTTTGATCTTCGCATATTCTGCATGATATACAAGTTATTTAAAGCCAAAGGGATGTCTTGCATATATTTATGTCTTATTGGTAGACTATCTAGTGGATATTTGACCCAAGAGGGCAATATGGTTGTTGGAGACTATTGTAATATTTCCATGCAATAAAAGTTATTCGGTTAGTTCGAAAGTTAGTTAGTCAACTTATTAATTGGATGGTCCAAAAATATTAGATTTTTGGAAAAGAAAACCAGTATATTTTAGATATTATCCAAAAAAGATAGAGCTGAGAGTCACTTAAAAGAAAATACAAGTGATGTTTTAGTTAGTTTTGGAGATTTTATAAAAGAAAAAAAAAATGACTGACAGAATCATGCGTGCCGCGACCGTAGTCTACAGGTAGTAGATAGCACTTCGAATAGAGAAAAGGAGTGAACTGAGAAAAGGCAGTAGATAGCCCTTGTTTGGAGCCAATGCAACCATTAGATTTATGATCTGACCATCAGATCATTGAGTCTTCTAAGAGCCCCTCCACTCTTGTTCTCAGACTTATCCCCTCCTCTCTAATTCATTATAAATATGAGGCATGGGGAGGCACAAGGGAGCAGAAGGAGACCCCGAGAGGCTACGAGAGAGAGGTAGAGAGAAGGATACCCCTTCAAGAGAGAGAGAGAGAGAGAGGGAGGGAGGGAGGGAGGGAGAGAGAGAGAGAGAGAGAGAGAGAGAGAGAGAGAGAGAGAGAGAGAGAGAGAGAGAGAGAGAGGAGTTACCCCGAGAGGCTACACAATTTTCTCTATCTTGATTCTCAACTTAACCATCCTCTCTTACGCTCTCCCATCTCGAATATATTCTGCCTTCTTAAACTCTTGAGTCTACTTGCGGATGATGGCCTCCAAGCGAAGAATGTCGCATGCGGATGGCAATCCTACAACCAGCAACGAAGCTTCGGGCGAAGGAATCACTGTCAATCCAACTGCGGTTTCGATCGTAAGTAATGTATTTCTAAATTGATAGATACTTGCTTTGATTTTTGCATGAGATACAATAGGCTCCATGCTATGATGTATGAGAATAGGTCGTGGGAAGGGATAAGCCTCTTCTCACATATTTGAAAGATGGAGTTTGCAAAGTGCATGTGTTAAGGAAAGTTAATGGCACTAATTGCATATGGCTTATTCGTTGATAGAGCAATCAATCAGGGGTTATGAATAGCATAATCGTAAAAAAAGAATACATTAAGAATTGTGCATGGAAGTATTAAGTACATTTTGCATAGAATCGCTCTTTGATCCCAAGGGGGAGAGCAAATATACGATAAAATTGTTATCGCGTCTATTCTTGTATTGTTTGGGAAAAATACAATTAGTTTTATTGGTTGATTGAACAACACCCTAAATGTTTTCTTTCAATCAATTGATTGTTGCATTGTGATTTGGATAAATATTTCAAGTGCTTGTGTTTGATGGTAAAAGCATAGTAAGGGCCAGCAATGACAAGTAGCCATGGAAAATAAAGGAATGTTTTCGCAGAAGATGATATTAGGGCCGATTGCCTTGATTATGCTTGATTCTTAATTGGATTAATTAAGGAAGGATATTTTGTGATTCTTCTCTGCATTATGAGTCACCCTAGAATTATTGCAGTTCATGCAGAAGTTTCAAATCAAGCTCTTTTCTGTAAAAATAAATTGCATGCCTAGGTGTACTCCTTGATGTAGCCCCTCCTCTGTAAATCATTATCACTGCTGCTATTATTATGATATGAACCTACCTATGCATATAGACCTGTAATTTTACTATTATTGCTGCACTGAACTTTCAATCTCCCCTAGGACATGGCATGATCTCTCTTACTCCTTACCGCATCATCCATACCTATAAGTTCTGCTTTGGCGGTCTAGTCCTTTACTATTAATGTTGTCTACATATTTGCAACTACTTCTTTCCTTTCATGATAGAGACATTTTGACCTCTCACTGCTAGTGGCAATACCTACTGACCTTCAAACTAGATATCTAGACTTGTGATTCCTCTATTGCTTGTTGACAAGGGTTTTGGTTGATGTATACAAAACCTTTGCTCATATAAATGCTCATAGACCTACTACAGTGCACAGATTCACAACTGTACACATGATCTTAGCTGTTGTTAATTCAAAATTTTAAACCTACAGTTTGTGAAAAAATCTGAGGCAACAAGACTTTTGAGAACCCTCAATTTTTACTTTCATTGGAAATCTTTCTTTTCTTCAGCTGCCTCCTTATATTTGTAGACGATGCATCCTGTAAGTTGTCATAAACAGAGCCCCTGTCTAACTTGGAATATCTATGCTTGGAAAGCTCAATTTAGTAGCTCACGCAACCACCTTATCCAACCCATATGCTGCCATAAGAGATCCAAAATGTAGCAAATTGAGTTACGATTTTCTCACCATGCAGTGTACAACTCTTGCTGTATCACTTTCACTAGGATACTTCTTCTCAACTCCTCTTAAACCTAAGGTAGATTGGGATAGCCTTTTGCTTGTGCTTGAAGTCTCGAGTCTTGTTGCACACTCTACACACTTGTACATCTTCAGTCAGTTGAAATAGACCAGACCAAGAAAGAATATCAAAGTTTCCTTATACGAAATACATTTGTTTTATTGCACTAGCTAGGGGTATCAACTGATCTGAAGAAGATTGCCAGCATAGTCAACTCTAGCATTTTAGCATGAATATCTACTGTCCAGAAACAGTTTCTTTAATGATAAACAAGTTTACAATATAGTTTTCTCTCCCACAAGATATCACTTGCTTTGGGAATGACAATTCTAGTGTAGCTAAGCTCAAAGCATGCCCAACTAGACCCAAAAATTTCCAGCATTCCAGCATGAAGACCTACCCCAAATAAACATTTATTTTAATGATAAACAAGTGTAGAATATAGTAACAACTCCCGATACTACGAATCAAAATAGAACATTGGGCCTTAAATTGTACCAAGTTTATCGAAAGGGTAAGAAGGCAAGGTGTGCAAAGTTAAAGTTTTGTTCTCTTTCAAGATGGTCATCATTTGTATTTTGTGCATAATATGAAGAAAGTATAATCGATTGTCATATATACTAAGAAAAATAGTAATTATGTTGTAACTAACAATTACTCACTAAAACTAACAAGAAAATGGCAATGTGCAATTTTTTATCTCAGCAAAGCAAAAAACAAAGGTTCTACCCCTAAAACAAGTATCAAAAGTGGCTTCTTAATTTTGTAAAAGTTCATGGGGTATGACGGAAAGTGGTGCATCAAGGTCACTGTAACGTGCCCGCTCCTCAATTCGCGGGACACGTCTTGGCAGTCCATCGAGAGATACATCTAGAAGATGCCACCCGGCACTCCCAAGAGATGACATGGGGTTTGCCAACTAGGGTCTCTCGAGTCTACCCCCACAACGAAACTTATCCGGCCATTCCCACTAGGATCAACCTGAAGTCCAACTTTTCCTAACATTTCACGTTAACATTTCCTTTGAGGAAAGCTCTCGGCTAACCGAGACCACCCTTCCGTAGGATAGACCCATTGGTCACATCCACCACGCTTCCCTCGGAGGTTGTTTTAGTTATCTAATTACCTACCACATTATCTTTGACATATAAAAGCATCTTTCTTAATTAACCCGTTAATCACAGGTTCCTTTATGTAATTTAGGGCATTGACACGAAGATAAGATAAAACAAGATCAAACACTTCCTTAACTTATCTTAAGATTAATGTTTGTCTCCTGCCCATACAAGAGAATTAAGTGTTCCTTAGAAGCCTCCGCAGAAAAATCCTTCCGTCTCCCGACAATGAAACCCGAAGGTTTATCCTACCAAGATTTCACCTCGTAACTAGTATCAAGGCCTCGAGATCCCATCTCGAGTCACGTAGAACACTTGTGTAGGGCCCCAAGGCATTGGGATTTATGGCCAGAGCCCCCACTGGCACCCAAGCATCCTCCTACGCCAAGTAATTTCCACCGAGAGACCTCTCGTGGCGGGTTCGGTCCACATTCTTGGTGCGGATTCACAACCCCCTTGGTTAGGGTTTGGCAATTTGTGGGGGGTAGCTAATGCCATCCTTCCTTAATCATCCCTTTAGGAAATCAACCATAGCTGAAGCAACCAGCTTAAAAACAATTACTAGGGAAAACATCCTTTTTGTTTCCATGGCAATCAGTCATCTCAGACCCGGCCATGCAATCATCAATCACACCCCACTTGGGTTAACATTCAAAGCCACATTAACAAACAGTTGAATGCACAACCTCTTGCTTCAAGGCACCGCAATCCCATTGCATGCACAATCAAAATTTAACTTGGATGTATCAAAACACTTGCTCAAGGGTTTTACAACCTTTTCAACAACCAAGCATAACTTGGGTCTACAATCCATTTAGGGTTAGGTCACCAGCCTCAATTAAGCTAGGAGCGTATCCATTTGCGATAGTCCACAGCATGATCGATTAAACAATTTGCAGGCAATTATACTTATTCCTAATGCACCGGATCTCATGAAGGTCTAGGTTTCTATCCATCAGTGCAATTGCATCCTATGAGTGGAAACTATCATTTCATGTGTTTCTTTTAGTCATTGATCGCGAAGCATGAATTCTAAATGACTATTCATGCACTGAACTAGTTTAAAAGCTATTATTTTATGTGAAATAATGCAAAAGTCTTATCATTTTATGTGTGTAAAAGCTATCATTTAATGCATATAAACTTATGCGAGGCTCCATACTCTATCATTTCGCGTATGCAACCTAGCACCTAAGGCTCGTCTGTGTTCCATGCACGTAGCTAACCCCTTCATTTCTTTCACGAGAAATAAAATGTAATTAATTACAAAGCTTAAAGAACATGGGTTTGATTTGTGATTGTAGGGGCATTCGTCACGTTGGTCGCTCCGCTTGCCTCTCCCGCATTACCAGTACCAACGGTAGCTTTGGCACCTACTCTTCCCGTGACTTTCTTCTTGGGAGCCATTTGCCCCTGTGGAGATTGGACAATCTGGACCTCGACGGATTTCAGGACGATAGGCTCGGGTAGGAAGGGTCGTTAGATGGGGGTCCTTCGCCAAAAGGCTGGCTTCACGAGCGTGACTCCTCGAGGGCTACACACCAACCCTCACTCCCTCTCTTTCTCTCTCTCTCTCTCTCTCTCTCTCTCTCTCTCATCCTTCTTTTCCTCTTCTTTTCTCTCTCTCCTCTTCCTCTTCTACTTCTTTCTCTCTTCTTCTTCTCCTTCTCTCTCACTACTTCTCTTCTTCTTCTCCTTCCCTTCTTCCTTCTCTCTCCCTCCTTCCACTTTTCCCTTTCTCCTTCTCTCCCTCTTCCTCTCTTCTCCTCTTCTCTCTCCCTCTCCTTCTTCTTCTCTCCCTTCCTCTTCTTCTTCTTCTTCTACTCCTTCTCCTTCTCTCTTCTCTCTCTCTTTCTCTTCTTCTCCCTCTCCTTTTCTTATTCTCTCCCTCTCCTCTTTCTCTTCTCTCTCTCCTTCTCCTTCTTTTCTTCTCTCTCCCTCTCCTTCTTCTTCTCTCATTCTCCTTCTCTTGTCCTTCTCTCTTCTTCTTCTTCTACTCCTACTCCTTCTCTCTTCTCTCTCTCCTTCTCTTCTTCTTCTTCTCTTCTTCTTCTCTCTCCTTCCTCCTCTTCTTCTTCTTCTACTCCTTCTCCTTCTCTCTTCTTCTTCTTCTTCTACTCCTTCTCCTTCTCTCCTCTCTCTCCTTCCCTTCTTCTCCCTCTCCTTTTCTTATTCTCTCCCCCTCCTCTTCCTCTTCTCTCTATCCTTCTCTTCTTCTCTTCTCTCTCCCTCTCCTTCTTCTTCTCTCTTTCTCCTTCTCTCCCTTCTTCTTCTTCTACTCATTCTCCTTCTCTCTTCTCTCTTCTTCATGAGGCCCGTAGTTGACTAGTGAACATGTGGGGGGGTGCTTTAGTCGGGAGCCCAGGGGCGTGATCACCAAGGCGGAGGGGGAATTCTGTGCCCGCAGGATGACATGGAGGGGGAGCCTGTCTCTGATGGGGGGGGGGGGGGGGACTATCTGTACCAGGGAGGGGGGAAGGCTTTATAAAGGGGGGGCGTAGTTGTCTGCCACCACCTGGGGGGCTGCATGCCCCTCCTTCTCCCACTTCACTCCCTCTCTCTCTCTCCCCGATGTACTATCGGTGGGGAGAGGGATTTTTTTTTAATTGAAAAAAATTAAAGGGGGGGGAGTTCCTATGGGGGATAGTACAGGGGTCACAAGGGGGGAAGGAGACATTACAGTCACAAAATACCAAGCCCAGGCATTCGTGCATTCAAAAAGATTGAGGAGCTTCATAGTGGATTGATTAGTACATAACATGCAAATCTATAAGCCACTATACTCTGATCAAATTGAGACCTACAATTGACTAAGTGACCAATGTTGACTGCAAGAACTGTGAGAAATTAAACCTCGATTTTCTTAGAAGCCAAGTACTCAATGCATGTTTCTATCTCCTTGAAATCCTGCATGATGGGGGTCATCATTTGCTCGAGGTTGAGCTGGTGATCACTGCAAAGATCCAGTTTGCACATCCGACAACAATAACTAGTACCCTCAGCTGTCAAGAAAAACATAAACTAGTGATGGAAGTTCTGTTGCTTTGAATAACATGATCATCGGTTGGAAAATTTCTTACACCAAGACTTTGCAATTTAGGCAGCCAGCTGGAAAGGCGATGTAGTGTCTAAGGCCTATCACATGCATATGTGATAATAATAGAATGTGCTCTCCTTAACTCGGCCTCCATTTTGGTTTTTTCCTCTGACCTGAGAAAAGATATGGTGGTTACTGCAAACTTAGAGATGAACAATACATACGTCCTCGCATAAGTAGGCATTCAAAGCACAATGTGAATAGTCAAAGGTTTGTAGGAAAAATGTAAGACAAACAGGCAATCATGTAACTTAATTTTTGCACTCACCTTGATGAGGTATCAACGATTATGAGAGGGACCCTGTCAGGATAGTATTCAGGAGAAAGGCGGGTGAGCGGAATGATAGGAGGCACCATGGTGTTGAAATTCTTTGTCGCAACAGCAACGATGAGGGTTGACTTGCCGGTATTTGCATCGCCTCTACCACAACCACTCGCACGCTACTCATGTAGAGGGACTTGCACTAGTCACCATCTCTCTCTCTCTCTCTCTCTCTCTCTCTCTCTCTCTCTCTCTCTCTCTCTCTCTCTCTCTCTCTCTATGGTGTGCGTGTATCTATACTTAGCAACCTTTAAACTACCAAAACAATGTTTTGGAAAATAGGAAGCAACAAAAGAAAAAACCATATTGTTATTGTTGCCTTTAGTATAGGATTGCCATTCGACATTTTTGGTGTACTCTTCTTTTGGTGCACTCTTGCTAAGGCCATCCTAAGCGAGATGCATGACTTTATGCAAATAAATAACACCATATCTTAGTGTAAATAAAGAACCCTAAGTCCACCCAATGCTACAACATCCATAGAGAGTATGGCTTAGATTATAATATACAATAAAGTGAAGTAAGCAAACAATAGAATAAATGATAAGAGAATAGATCATCATGCTTTCCCTGGAATACATGGCTAAGGTGTTGACACACATGGCACCAGTTTTGACACAGCCATGGTTTAGAGAATTATTTTGTAAGCCACTAAGTTGCATCTTTTTTCCTATGTACACATGTTGCTAAATTGTGTGATTAGCTAGTTTTTTCATTTCTTACTTCATTTTATAGTACTAAATATAGGCTCCCTCACACAAGTTTTTATTCATGATCAAAAAGTTGTGTGGAGACCATTCAAGTAGTGTGCTCCAAGCTAAAGTACATGCCATACATTCGTGTGTGAAAATTACTTGCACCTGCTCGTTTCAGGGAGAGAAAGACGATTGGAAGAGGCGCAAGCCATACATACATGCTTGCAACATAGGGTCTTCTTTTAACTAACCCCCGTTTGCAAATGTCCTCATGTAGCCTTGTTCCCTTGAATAAATTCTTTTGCTTTACACAAGCCTTCATCAGTCCCACAACATGAGTAGTCTCCTTTGGAAAGATAGCTCCTTCTCCTCTTGAGGCTCCCCTTCACTCAATTTAAGTGTGGAAATTGATTCAAATTTTTTGACGTCTTCAAAAACCTAGGTTGGCTTGTATCGGCAATCCAACCACAAGGCATATATTGTCACTTTTTGCTTGAAAATTGGAGACCTTGCACTAGCCGGTGGTTATAGTGGGGCAAAACAAAAAGCCATGTCTCTTTGAGAGCTCACAATATTTCATATTTTACATATGTGGAATACATCATGATTCATAATAAAATATTTTGGGGCAAACTAACCTTGTTGTTGCGCTATTGTCCCACCATTGGAGGGATCTTTGAACTTGATGTTGTTAGCTTTGGTATGGTGTTGTTGGAGCTTATCATTGGGTGGTGGCTGATTGATGAATCTTTGTGAAGATTCTTCCAAAGATTGGAGAAGTGCAAAGGAGCACCTAATTTTCATGTTGCACACTATCTTCATTTTTTATGCTCAAAAGCGTTAGGGCCACCATCACAACTTGCAAGAATGGGTAGCTCACTTCTCCACCTTTGTCAAGATTTAAAATTTTCCTCACACACACACACACACACACACACACACACACCCTGTGTGTGTGTGTGTGTGTGTGCAGGCAAGTTCAATATACACACTTTCTTAAATCTATATTTCTTTTTCTCTATCTTCCCTTGCATTTCCCACACTACTTGAACATTAATTTAGACGTGTGTTTATATTCATTGATTCATAGACGTATCTCTCATATCTATCTATCTATCTATCTCTCTCCCCTTGCAATTCCCACTTTTGAGCACTAATTTAGACAAAGTGTGTTTATGTTCGTTGACTCATAGACCTAGATACATGTAAATGTGTAAACCTGCACAAGAGCATTTAGAGAGAGACCTTCATCTTGGATGTGCCCAAAGCATTTCAAAGCTTTATCATAATGTCCATGTTGTCCAGTTATCGAGTAGTTAGGACAATCCAAGAAACTTCTTGCACTTTTACAAGCATAGCACACTTAGCATACATGCTCTATAATGCAGTGCCTAGCACAAAATCACAATTTTTCTATTAGCCCCAACGTATGAACCTTAGCTTGTATCACACTTATCTCATATCCACATCAAGCCTTATCAACTCACACTTAGATAAAAGTACGGTGGAAACACTACATGGGAATATTCATTATCTCAAGAGAAATGCATCAAAAATTGTATTGGCATAATCCAGAAATAGCAATCTAGCTCATAAAATGCTTACTTTGTCTCTTGTGAAGCTTTGAACTCACCCACATTCTCATGCTTATCATCGTTTCCATTTTTATAGTCAAAATCTACATAAACATTCTCTTGCCTATTATCATTTCCATTTGTATAATCAAAATCTATATAAATATTACTCTTTGGAAAATAAGGTGCAATGTTTCTTTGGAGTAACTACACAACATTTCAAATGCCATTTTTGCTATTGTTGTCATTTCTTATATCGAACAAGAGGCACTTGAGAGAGTACACCACATTTCAAGATGATCAACAAATGGCATCACCATGATCATTGCTTTTGCTATGTATACATATTACACACTTGGAAATGAGCTCCTACACTCCAAGGCCCATAGGAAGCATATGTAGAAGATATTTCTACCTTTGATCACAAAGAAGCCATCGAGGTACTACAATTAGGAGAACATTATGGGTGCACACACCTATTAATCAATAGTCATGCAAGGTTTTTTCACATAAATATTAGACTTGTAAATGCTTTTACTCAGCTCTATGCACCCAGGTCAATGCTTTGTACTTAAAGTACAACTTCTAGCCCTCGACCCGCATTGCTAGCTCTGAAAGTCTTCAATATCTCTTGCTAGACTTATCACCTACAAGCCTTTTTCTTTTGAGTCAAATTTCTCCTTCCCTCATCCACAAGTGACTTATAATCAAAAAGTAATCCCATCACGTATACAAATGTCATTGAAAAAGGTAATGCTAGAGTACCTCCATCTTGTTGAGTTGCTTGAAAAACTAGCTACATCATTTTTAATCCCTAGACCATGTACTGACTTGTAATTTTCACTTGCACCATGTACTACACATGCTTGTGTTCACACAACTATCACCCTAGCATAGGGCATGCATCTTGATCCTACTAAGGTGTTACTCAACTTAGCTTGAAGTATGTGCATAAGAAGGTAGTCCCTAGTACTTCACAAAAGTGTGTCTAAATCCAAATGGCCAATGTGGAAAAAATGATGGACATTCTTCCTAAAAATCAAGGCCTCATGTGCTTGCTTGTGAACCACATGCCTATACATATTGAAGGATGCCCCATGCAATTGCTAGTCATGATGAGTTGTACTAAATATGTTGCCCAAGAAGAATGCTAGAGCACTTAGGCTTATCCCTAGTTGTGCACTTGCCACAGAAATTCAGGATCAATCCCAAGTCAACAAAATCAAATAAAAATGCAACTCTCAATGCCCGTTTTAGAAGAAATTATATATGCATCGAGTTGACAGTGCATGTAGGGATTGTCAAATCATGAACAATGTAGAGTAGCAATGTACCACCAAAACAATTCAGAATTGAATCCAACTTAGTGCAGCAACGTCTCTCTTCTCTCCATCATTCTCTCATGTAACCTGATCTACACTAGGAGATAGAGCATCACCCCCTCTTGAAGGAGTTGCACATAGCTAACCACCTTGAGGGTCCTAACCTCTTGATCAACATCATTACTTATCATTGTGTGTTAGTAGCTCGAACATTCAATTTGGATCCTCTTGCTAAGTTAGGTGGGACCTCCTGAGAGATGCTCCATATCAATTTTACTTCAATTCTCTCAAAGCTAAGCATCAAAGAGAGACTATCACATTTATTTAGGACAAAAATAGATGCACCTTTACCAATGACTAGGATATGCTAATGTTTTCCACAAGCATCCATTAGTGGTGCTAGTCAAAGTTAAGCCCAAGAGTGTTGTTGATTGGTCCTAGTGTGTTGCTAAAATCTTGGATGTGGAAATGGAGAGCGTCCTTGGCACCTTGCTAAATTAGCTTACTCTTGGATCAACCATTCATTGAAGGGGAGCTATTATTTGTGCTCAATTCTATGAAGAGGGGAAGTCCCTTAGCATTTATGGGTTTCAGGTAGAGCTGTGTCTTGCTTTGCAACTTTCAAGATGCATGCTTCAAAGATCTGACTAGCTTAAGTTATTGGACCATGGTCCACGAGTACCTCAAACCTTTTGGTTCTAAGAATTGTGTATATGTATGGTGGAGGGGTGTGTGAGAGTCATGTGTATGAGTATGTAAAGAAGGAGCAAGGATAAGTAGTATATGACATGCGTCCATGTATGTACTATGTGTATGAGTACATATGTACGTGTGGCAAATGTTTCTATATATATCCCATAACTTATAAATAATGTGGAAAATTTAATATATTTCTTTCAATATTTGTTTTGTATGAATGGCAAAAGAGCCTTCAAAATCTTGATATACCTTAGAAATGTTAGCGAATAAAAAATTTTGGAGTTATAACTCAACCTACTCAAGTTTCGAAAAAAAATCTGAAAAAATAAAAGTATAGCCATTTGGCGACATATAGCCACTAAAATCATCTATGGCTATGAGGAGGATATTGGGTCTCAATCTTCAATTTGATCCTTGTAGAGAGATTACGGAGGAGGGTATATCCTCATAGGTTGAAGCAAGTGGTCTTAGCATATAGAGGATGATAAGGTTATTAGAAGAGAAAGCACCCAATCATTGGTAAAAGCACCCATTGCCCCCCCATTGTACCTTTGAGAAATTTGGAATAAAATGACCCATAATGTGAATTTATATTGAGCACATTTGTAAGCCCCTTCTATTTTTTAGAAAACTTTAAGTCAATATGATAAATATACCCTTTCTTTTCAACTCACGTGGTATCTTACATGTTCTATAAGGTGGACTCCCCAGGGGAATAGGCCATCCCTTAATTCGAAAGGCATATGCCATACTTTTTGTCGCACATGACGGCTACCTTCCTTTAAAGGAATGGCATGAACAGCCATGTTGGGAGGAATACCTCTCAACTCGTCATAACTCCAAGCAAAGATATCATGGAATTCCTGAATCATGGACACATAGTCCTTTCTTTCTCCCAAACTGAGCATGGACCCTAATTTGATTTGCCATGAATCATTCAATGTACCAAGGTCACTCAATTACGTCCACATCCCTTATCCTCTCTTGAGCTTCTATTGGCTCATTCAAAGTTACTTTTGATAGATATCCTCTATAGTGGACACCGCATTGGATTCATCGCTTAATGATGACTCATTACCAAATGGAGCATCTAATGTATCTAACTTTGACGAGGATAAAGGAACTCTCTCACTTTGAGGAGATTGCGGGTAGTCGTTTACTACTACACATCTAGCACTTCTACCAAAGATCAATCGGCTAGTGGGTAGGTCAATCTGACAGTTTTCTTGTAAGATCCATGGCCTGCCCAATAGTATTTGATAGCTAGGTCGCCCTACAAATCTAATGATCCGAAAGTCCAAAATGCATTACACATTGGCAACGGTCACATGGACTTTAGTAATGCAACCTTCAGGTTGTCTTAAACTGTCATTAGCCATTCCCAGAATCGTGCAGGTATTTTTTTTAATTTCTAATCCCAACCTCTCCATCAAATTCTGAACTCAAAATGTTGACAAGGGATCCCATGTCTACAATAGCTTGTTCCACTAATATTCCATCAACATATGCTGCTACCCTCTCGGACAATGCTTTTCAACATGTTCGAACCAATCATCTCCTACTTGCACTATTCCCAAGGGCTCAAGGATATATCCCATGGTGAAGAATCTTCTTAAACTCTTTACGCACTCCTAGAGACAACTTAATTAAATGTCAGAGGTTTACATCCAGCTTAACTTCACAAAGAGAACTCGCTAGATCAAATTCATGATAGCTAGCAAGAGCTCGCTTTTCCTATTGAACCAGTCTTTCTTTTGGTCTTTGAACTGGCTTTGGTGCCTCTTTTGTGGCTTTTGCCTTTTACTTTTCCAACCCTTTATTAGGATCGGTTTTACCATCTACTGCCTTTAGAGGTCTGCCTTCCATATCGGGATTAAGGACTTGCATCCCCTTATAATCTTGCTTAGGGTTTCCCTCAATAGGTTTTACCTTATCTTTATCGGTTTCTTTACCCTTTTGAACTCTTGTAACGACACGTAGATTAGAAGCTTCAGTGTCATTGACAGAAATGGCTTCAATAAGGTCAACTCCCCTGCCGCTAGGCAGCTCTTTGACCATAGCTTTCCCTCTTTGTAGTATTTGTTTCAATCCCTCATCTTACTGAAGATTATTTCCTTATGCCACTCGATGGACCTGGCTATTTACTTCCTTGCTGGACAGAACTAATCTTACTTCAATAGGTACTAGCTAGGTGGCCGAACTTTCTACACATGTTACATTTAACATTTGGACAATTCCTAGGGAAATGTTGGCTATAACACCACTTACAACTAAATCCTGAGGGCACACTCTCTTTAAGGTAGTGTTGACTCCCTATCAAATTCTATTACTTCTTAAGGAAATTGACATCAACAACTATTTTCCTATATTGTTTGCTAATCATGCAAGTATAGTGCTTCATCATATCCTTAACTTCACCAAGGACATTCAAGGTACTTCATTCATAGTCGCGATTATCTACCTATTGTTCCATTGGTCTCACTACTTGAGTAGGAATTGGCTATTGATTCCCTAGAATAACATTAGGGTTTATTGCTTGGCCTCCAACACTTCATGGAGCCATCTGACTAGCCATAGTCATGGTCACACTGGGAGGACCTGGTAACATAGGCACATTTTGAATCATGCTTCCTCTCCCATCCGGAATACTTATGGGCATCCCTTGACCTCCATTTGTTAGTGCTAAAGTATTTCCAACAATTAGACTCGGATTTTAGTGTGCCCTAGAGGTATAGGCTTCTTATAATCATGATTCTACCTCCTATGCCAGTGTAATATCCATATCAATGTCGGCAAGAGTAACACTACTCAATTGCACTTGAAAAAGTCTATCCCATTCAAAAAGTATTTCAACTAAGCAGCAACTGGAATAAGAATATAGGTTTGCAACTTACAAAATACTTCCTTTAGTTTCTTGGTATACCCATGAACATTCTTGTGAAGCTCTTTTGACGTATTACATTCAAAACACATAGCCGATATACTGCTGACCTCGGGCAAACTCTCTTCAAACGGCCGTAAACAAAAAGTAAACTATAGTTATCAATCCAACCTCTAGGCTATGATACCATATTGTAGCTCATCCTTTCAAAGTCATATTTCAACATCCTTTCAAAGTAAATTGTTGCTATGGTTCCAACCTCTAGGCTATGATACCATACTGTAGCTTATCCTTTTAAAGGCCATAAAGAGAAAGCACCCAATCATTGGTAAAAGTGAGGCCTATTTCAACAAAACCGTATGGTAGGATTTTGTAGGCATAGCTTTTTATTTTTTATTTTTGTGGAAGGAAGGTACAATGCTCTTTGCCCGCTATTTGAGGGTTGCTATTGAGGAGTTTACAAAGAGAAAGCATTAGTTTTTTTCTTATAGTAGGGAGATCCCAAACAAACATGCTAGTCATTTGAAATTAAACCAACACTTTGTATACCAAGATAGAGAGTGATGGTAAAGGAAACAGGGCTTTTATTTGGGGCTCTCAAATAGACACATCTTGGGCATATCCCCCTTCCCATTGCCCCCCCATTGTGCCTCTGAGAAATTTGGAATTAAATGACCCATAATGTGAATTTATAATGAGCACATTTGTAAGCCCCTTCTATTTTTAGAAAACTTTAAGTCAATATGATAAATATACCCTTTCTTTTGAACTCACGTGGTATCTTACATGTTCTATAAGGTGGACTCCCCGGGGGAATCGGCCATTCCTTAATTCGAAAGGCATATGCCATACTTTTTGTCGCACAGGATGGCTACCTTCCTTTAGAGGAATGGTATGAATAGCCATGTTGGGAGGAATACCTCTCAACTCATCATAACTCCAAGCAAAGATATCATGGAATTCCTGAATCATGGACACATAGTCCTTTCTTTCTCCCAAACTGAGCATGGACCCTAATTTGATTTGCCGTGAATCATTCAATGTACCAAGGTCACTCAATTACGTCCACATCCCTTATCCTCTCCCGAGCTTCTATTGGCTCATTCAAAGTTACTTTTGATAGATATCCTCTATAGTGGATGCCGCATTGGATTCATCGCTTGATGATGACTCACTACCAAATGGAGCATCTAATGTATCTAAATTTGACGAGGATAAAGGAACTCTCTCACTTTGAGGAGATTGAGGGTAGGCGTTTACTACTACACATCTAGCATTTCTACCAAAGATCAATCAGCTAGCGGGTATATCAACTTGACAGTCTGCTTGTAAGATCCATGGCCTGTCCAACAATACTTGATAGCTAGGTCGCCCTACAAACCTAATGATCCTAAAGTCCAAAATGCATTACACATTGGCAACGGTCACATGGAATTTAGTAATGCAACCTTCAGGTTGTCTTAAATTGTCATTAGTCATTCCCAGAATCATGGAGGTATTTTTTTTAATTTCTAATCCCAACCTCTCCATCAATTCTAAACTCAAAATGTCGACAAGGGATCCCGTGTCTACAATAGCTTGTTCCACTAATATTCCATCAACATATGCTGCTACCCTCTCGGACAATGCTTTTCAACATGTTCGAACCAATCATCTCCTACTTGCACTATTCCCAAGGGCTCAAGGATATATCCCGTGGTGAAGAATATTCTTAAACTCTTTACACACTCCTAGAGACAACTTAATTAAATGTCAGAGGTTTACATCCAGCTTAACTTCACAAAGAGAACTCGCTAGATCGAATTCATGATAGCTAGCAAGCGCTCGCTTTTCCTACCAAACCATTCTTTCTTTTGGTCTTTGAACTGGCTTTGGTGCCTCTTTTGTGGCTTTTGCCTTTTTCTTTTCCAACCCTTTATTAGGATCGGTTTTACCATCTACTACCTTTAGAGGTCTGCCTTCCATATCGGGATTAAGGACTTGCATCCCCTTATAATCTTGCTTAGGGTTTCCCTCAATAGGTTTTACCTTATCTTTATCGGTTTCTTTACCCTTTTGACCTCTTGTAACGACATGTAGATTAGAAGCTTCAGTGTCATTGACACAAACGGCTTCAATAAGGTCAACTCCCCTGCCGCTAGGCAGCTCTTTGACCATAGCTTTCCCTCTTTGTAGTATTTGTTTCAATCCCTCATCTTGCTGAAGATTATTTCCTTACGCCGCTCGATGGACCTGGCTATTTACTTCCTTGCTGGACAGAACTAATCTTACTTCAATAGGTACTAGCTAGGTGGCTGAACTTTCTACATATGTTACATTTAACATTTGGACAATTCCTAGGGAAATGTTGGCTATAACACCACTTACAACTAAATCCTGAGGGCACACCCTCTTCAAGGCAGTGTTGACTCCCTATCAAATTCTATTACTTCTTAAGGAAATTGACATCAACAACTATTTTCCTATATTGTTTGCTAATCATGCAAGTATAGTGCTTCATCATATCCTTAACTTCACCAAGGACATTCAAGGTACTTCATTCATAGTCGCGATTATCTACCTATCGTTCCATTGGTCTCACTACTTGAGTAGGAATTGGCTATTGATTCCCTAGAATAACATTAGGGTTTATTGCTTGGCCTCCAACACTTCGTGGAGCCATCTGACTAGCCATAGTTATGGTCACACTGGGAGGACCTGGCAACATAGGCACATTTTGAATCATGCTTCCTCTCCCATCTGGAATACTCATGGGCATCCCTTAACCTCCATTTGTTAGCGCTAAAGTATTTCCAACAACTAGACTCGAATTTAAGTGTGCCCTAGAGGTATAGGCTGCTTGTAATCATGATTATACCTCCTCTGCTCGTGTAATATCCATATCAATGTCAGCAAGAGCAACACTACTCAATTGCACTTGAATGTTAAAGTCTGGCCCATTCAAAAAGTATTTCAACTAAGCAGCAACTAGAATAAGAATATAGGTTTGCAACTTACGAAATACTTCCTCTAGTTTCTTGGTATACCCATGAACATTCTTGTGAAGCTCTTTTGACATATTACATTCAAAACACGTAGCCGATACTGATCTCCCTTTCAGGGACAAACTCTCTTCAAAAGGCCGTAAAGAAAAAGTAAATTGTAGTTATGGTTCCAACCTCTAGGCTATGATACCATATTGTAGCTCATCCTGTCAAAGTCATATTAAGAACATCATCAAATGTCATTCACCTTGGCTTTGACATTTCAACATTAACTTTTGAAATTCATTGATATGAAGTTCCGTGTCTTCCTCTGCTAACCCATTAAAAATGAGTAGAGGAAACCCTAAGGCTAGTAAGTCTAGCATTTCTACTGGGACTGCAATGGGTTGCACCATGGTAACAACCAAATTCACTAAAGGAGTTTGAACGATCAAAACTATTACTCCACTAGATGTGGATAGACTAATTGAAAGAGGGGAGGTACTAGAACTTCCACCTCCTAACGGACTATGTGTCGAACTAGGGTTACTAAGACCCCTCCCTTGTAGGGATATTGGACCATTCATTTGTGGAGAATATCTTCTCATGATTTCGTCCCTCTGTCTAGCCCATTCAGCTCTTTCTTACTTTTGAAGCTCGGCTTGACAGTCTTTTGAATCTATCTCACTACCTTTTGGCATACACTAATAAATTGGTCCCTATTGATGGGGATTCAGAAACTACCACTTATTAGTGGTTCTCAGCAAATGCACCACCTGTCGAACCTAAGATAGGCATGGCACTAGCTCTAAGGCACTAACTGGGCCTATACTACTCACTTAAAACCACCCCACACGTCCACACAGCCAAGAGCGTCTAAGAACTTTGCGTTTATATGATTTTGTAGTCCAAATGATAATTTTTTTCCCACTCTTCAAAGGGAGTCCCTAAACATGCTGGTGTTATATACCATGTAAACACATACAAAGGGAGCACCCCTTGATTGATCACCATGGCTCCACTACGACTCTCCTATGTCTTGGGGATTGGCCCCAAGATGCACCGTGAAGAACATAGAACACATTCGAGACAAACTCCACTCTTTTGACAAATTGATCTAGGAGATAATAAATAAACCTCACCGAATAACCCCCAAGGAACCGAATCTTTAGCCTTATAGCTTAGAATACCTCACACTCTCAAACGTAGGTCATCGCTCATGCAAATAGGTGCTATGCATCCAAGATACGATACCATATGGTGTGTCAATGTAATTGTGTATGAACACTATGCTCAAACAAATTTATTCATTAGAAATCAGCAACATGAAAATGTGAAGACAATTCGTTTCATGCTTTTCTTCTTCTACGATACTACTTCGTTGCTTAGGGCTAGTACTGAGCTTTCTTGTGCTAGTAGACCCTTTTAATTTTAGACAACAATGAATCCTATATGACATGCATCATAAAACATCGGAATCCAGTATACTTTAACCACTCATCAACCCCTTTCTCCCTACCGTTTAAAATTTTGCATGCGTTGGTAGGTTTCAGGCATGGTTTTTTTTTTTTTTGAAAAGCGATAAAAACTCACTCTAACAAAGAGATAGGGATGAACTAAGGCTAAACCTCATGCTTTAGCTCTATCATATGTTCAAAAACATAAATCTTATTTTTTCTTATGCGAAAAACTTAATTTTCTCTATTTATTAATAGAAAATTACCAATAATTACTGATTTTCAAGTTTAGATTGATTAATCTTACTAAGAATGATCTTCTTAGCATATTTCAATCCATAGGAATACAATATGCACACAAAAACCCAAAAACCCCTAGATTTCTCCTTAAACGGCATAGTCTCAGGTTTTGCATGTTTAGCATAAAATTATTATACGACTAACTTTTGTGATTTCTTCAACATGATTGATGACTTTGAAAATTAGCAAACAAATACAAGCATTTCTAACCATTTCAAATCAAAATTGATCATAAAACAATGAAATTGATGACTTACTCATAAATTGTGCATTATGATGTACGTTTTCTGACATTGGAGGCCTGTTAATGCTCCTCAGTGGCTACTTACAATCCATCCAACCTTGATTCATGTCTCTTTTCACTCTCGCATCATCATCGCATGATCGAAAACATCCATCTTAGCCCACCCCCTTCTCTTTTACATTGATCCATGAGAACAAACCACAAGAGGAGAGAGGAGAGAGAAAGACTAAAATCAGATCTTTTTGCTCGGTTCATCAAATTTTTTCATTTCTACAGCAATGTGGATGGTGAAGGATTGAGAGATCTCATGCCCTTCTTGCCTTCTCTGATCAGCCACCCATAGCTCAAAAATCATTTTAAAAAAGTCACTTTTTCGGGCGCTGAAAAAAATGCCCCCCACCCTCTCGCTCCACCCCACGTTTTGGAAAATTGTGACCTTTCAAATCACAAGCTCAAGTAAAGCTTAAACTTTTAAACAAAAAAACTAGTTCAACCTTTCTTTTTCACACCTTATGCATGAAGTGGTTTTTTCAATTTTGGAGGGGTAAACGAGCTCGAATTGGAGATCCATCTAGATGGCTTGACAACATCGAAATCTATAAACTTGACCATTGTCATACACTTTCTGGCTCCTAGGTCACATAGCTCCTTTATAATGTGAAACCTTGCGGGGATTAAATGGGGGGTCAAATGGACTCCGATCGACGAATCGAGACTTGTGTTGGGTTATTGGCATCGAACTCCATCTTGAAAAACTCTAGCTCATTGATCTACAACCATTTCATTTATGATGAAACATTGGTCTTTGACAGCCTCCTCGGCTCTTTTTTGCTTCAAATAATGGCCTCTAAAATCCGCTCTCAAGTCTTGAAAATATTTGGTGTTAGATCACTATGATGTGAATATATATCACTCCACAACCTGTACAACATTCAAATGTCAAAAGTGATGTGCGTGTCATCTGTGTCCATTCTGAGTACATCTATCATCATTTGTATAGTGGTTGTGCTTGGACATTGATTACAATACATGTCAATGGTGTTTCAGTTTTGCAACCTTACTTTGGTGTTGCCAACATGAGGTAAGGTGCCACAGAGGAAATGAACATAAGGCATGGATTTTCATCTTCTAGTGCAAATGTTCATGGCATTGATGGCAAAAGTGCATCTCTTAAGGGATGCTAAGGTGTTGGTCATGGATTCAACAAGCAGTCATGTTGAGGCAAAATCATCTCTCGCATTTCTAATGGGAAGCTTACTTTGGAATGGGACCAGTACATGAGAAAAGCCTAGAAAATCGCAATCAAACTAGTGGTATGAAGATGTTGATGTTTTGGGCTTGGTTGTCTATAAACAGTTGATCACAGCTATGAAAGCTCGTGGTACGAGTCCTGAAAGCATTGTTGGTGCTCTCGTGTACTTTGGAAAGAAATACTTATTGGGATCCAAACAAACCTTAGGCTACTCTGGAAGGTAGCGGAGGCTGTATGTAGTGTGCAAGCACATTAGCCATTGACCGAAAACTCATTCGGTGCCTATTTGTCTTACCCCAATCATTGGACCATAGATCTTGCTCCCACTCTATGTCTTCATCTCATCCCATTGAGTGCCCCATTTTATTGAGCTTGAAGCCTTGTATGAAGCTTAGGTAAACCTTGTGAAGCAAAACAAACTAATCCCATGGCTGAAATCCCTATTTAAAATTGGCACATAGGGTAGTCTATGTGCTAAGCAAGGTCACAGGATGCTTATCCAAAGGTTTGTGTAGGTAGATATTGAGCAAAAAGAACAAGAGAGAAGCTAGAAGGCTACCCTCCATGGCTATTTGAGAAAAAGCTTGGCAAGCAAGAACAAGAGAGAGAAGACTTCATTTCAAAAAGTAACAGATTTTTAGGCTTTCACTAGCTCGTACGAGTCCTTGTTGGCAAGTTTACCCCTAAATTTTGATTAGTCGTTGAAAATAAGCTACCATTTTTGTTCCCTTTCCTCTAGATTTGTCTAAGCCTCTTGCCATAACTTGTGTGGTCTTCATGAAGTTGTCATCCCTACTTACAGTACTTCCATGTGCCTATAATAAAGTAGGGTTCTTATTATTTTTAAAGGGGAAATGAGATTTGAAAAAAGGAGAGAGAAAAGTATCAAAGCACACAGCTCTAATACCAACTGTAATGAAGGAGACTGAGAATGAGAAAAAGAGAGAAATACTAGGAGAGAGAGAAATACATGAAGAAGAGAGAGAATGCCAAGAGGAGGAGATAGAAGGGAGAGGAATCCATGAAATTTGAAGGTCTAGAAGAAGATGAAGACAAAAGGGTATTTGTATTAAGTGATGATTGCAGAAATCAAACCCCATACATCTTGTATACCTAGCCTTGTAGTTAGTATTCATCCCTATTTTTCATGGGTATTTATATTTTCTCTTCTTTACATTATGTGGCTTGGACAATTTGATGTTAGAAAACTACCTAATCCCTTGAGAAGCTACCATTTTTCCCCTAGAAAGAAAAATAAAGACATTTGATCATGCTTGATGATTGTCACTTTTGGAATAATTGTTGGAGTTGCTTACTTCTCTAGATGGCACACATTGTGCTCAAGCATTTATAGATTTCATACTAGCCACTACACTAGAGAGCAATTTCCTATCTTGCACTTTTTTTGAGTAAGATAAGGTACAAAAGTTACTAATGCAACCATTCTTACTATTCTTGGCTTGTTGAGCCACACAAAATTTAAGCATATTGGTAGCTTTCTGAAGTTCTAAAACACTAGCTAGAGAACTTCTAATAGTGTTTCCTTATGGTATCCTATAACCAACTACTTGAGTTGGATCACCAAAGAAATTGCTTGTAGTATACTAGAACCAATTGTTAGAGTTGGATCACCAAACCATTTCTACTACTGCAATAGCTATTTTGGTTACTCCTAATAATTGAAGAATTACTTGGAAATTCCAAAAACCTTTGAATAAACTTGTTGTTCTATATACCTTGAGACAAAGATCTTGTTATCATCTCTATGTTTTCTTGCCTTTTTGGATTTTGAAACGAGTGACCTTACTAAAGTTTCACCAAATCTATCCTCTTTTTCATTGGAGAAAGGATTTCTCCTAAAACGGCCCAATCCCTAATGAATATATAGCTCTTTTACATGCTTTAGATTTCGAGTGATACTCCATTTCTTCTTCTTACTAAACACAGATTCATCAATAGCAAGCAAATTTGAAAGAGAATAGATTTGCATGTTGCATATATAGTTACAAACTTCCCTTCTCAAGCTATAAAATTTATGTTCTTTACAAGATTGAGATGACCCTAATTTTTATTTTACATTTGGAGGCTTACTTTGGCTCTCTTTGGAAATTCTTAGTTTGAAAGGTGAGAGGTAGCACAAAAATTGTGTGTGGTGCTTTCAAAGGGAGACTACGAAGGGCTAAGGTTGAAATAGTTCATCCTCAAGACCAGAAGGTTTTGTGGCTTTAAACTACCCATTCAAGGGTGGATTTATACCTTGACAAAAATGAGTTTCTTACTATGTTATTCTTGTATTGGGGGTATGCTTTATGAGATAACAGAAAGGGAGTAGTATTCCTCCACTGCCAAATCTTGCTACCTCAAACTATAGAAGTTGATTATATTCCAAAATTGTTAAGATGGAGAAAAGTATCTCCCTTGGACAACAAGATTTAATTTTCTCCTAGGGTTGGGAGGTCTCCATGTAGTGGCTTTGTCATAGCACCATTGTTTCCACCAGAGACAAGCTTCCATGGTGAGATGAAGTTAGGTGATCATAGCTTGATTAGCTACACTTGTCCTTGTGTTGTAATAGAGAAGTAGTCCTCCATTTGCTCAGTCCAAGTTCAAGCATTGGTTTTTATTTTGGGTCTCTCACCTTCAAGAGGCTTTACTTACTTTAATAGATTTTTTTCTTTCTTTCTGGTCACACAAACTGACTAGAGGTGGGCACCTAAAAATTTTGATAGAAGCTAGACATGAGTATTCACACCCTAAAAAGCTCAAGCCTTATAACATAAATATATACATTGTTCAAGCTTTAGAAATAAGTTTTTAATACGCTAGATAAGGATTTTTTCATGGAACTTGTCGATGGATATTTCTTAATATAGAGGGGCTCTTCTCATGGACTTTGAGAAGGTGATATTGATTTGGGACCCTTTTATGAAATAATTGTTTTGTTTTAGCTTGCCTATATGTGGTATCCTATCAAGAGGGATGATATCAGTTACTCAATCATAAATATACCATCTTAGTAGATATTTTGATCATTTACATTTAAGATGGCATTGGCTCTAGGTTCCTTAAATAGAAATATTGATGAGCTTTAGCTCTTCCATCCATCGAATCCTTTTTAGATTGGGGTCTCAAGGTCTGCTAGCCTTTTGGGGTCAATGAAGTAGTATGCACCATGTTGAGGCCATTGCTTGTCCACATAATACCTAGGAGGACCATAGAGATTTTCCAAGATCCTCTTAAACTCTTCCCACCAAGAGTAACCCCACGAATGTAGGGTGGATTGCTACATAGTGCAAAATACAAGAAAATAATGCCACTTTTTGTTTTGAATCTATATAACAATAGCGTAAGTTAATTGAAATCATAACTATTTTCTACAAACACAAGATTTCTTATAAAAAAATAAGGAAAAACCAAACCATATTATTCCATCATTTAGATACAAGGGCTTTACTTAGAGGCCATGTGCCATACAGGATCAATCATGAAATATAGGGAAATAGTGTAGTAATTATATGGATCACTCATAACGTCTAGGGCTAAGTAATGTAGTAGGGATATTAGGAAATCTCTCCATCTAATACCTAGAAACACTAGATCGGTGAGCAAATACAATGTGGTTGGGTCAAATAAGCTAGGTAATCCTCATAGAAACCCAATGGGCTACATTCATGATCCCAAGGAATCCTATATGGTTCATCCTCTAGGTTATTGATATGATCAACAAGCATGTAGTAGTTTGTAGATATCCTATACCAACCCATGTATTGCCTGAACTAGCGAGTATTGAACAACTCGTAGCAAGGCAGAACAAAGATACAATTCATCATGCGGAAAAGATACTCTTGTAAGGGTATGCTGCACTGTGACTCAACCTAGTAAACTAAGGGGAACATCGTATGAAATTCCTCTACATAAGATTTCAAAATATGTACAAGAGTGTTATTTCCCTATTACAAGTTTCATATATTATTTTGATTTCTTTTCATTTGTCAGAAGGCTTATAACTTTTTATAGAAATTATCACCTTAATATTTTGCAAGTTTATTGTTCAATACTCTAAACCTCATATTTTATTTTGAATATGAGAATTTCCTTTGTTTATAAGGCATTGGTAAGCCTATATTTGTACTAGGTGAAATATTGGTGATGGTTTTTCCAAGTTCAACAATACATTTATGGGAAGGTATTCTCTTTACATCTATGAATGTAAGAGGATAGTCAAGGTCACTCGATATCTTTAGATTGGATACAAATGAGTTATGGGGTCGTATTTCAATGCACTTAGGATTTGAGACTTCAATGAGTCACAAGTACACACATTGATTTTAATCTATCAACTGACCATTTACATAAATAAGAGCTAGAGGGTCATGGGTTTCGAACAACCAAAAGACTTGACTCAAATTAAGTTTTTAAAGGACCTAATCTCTCTTTACATCCCTATCGGTATGCATAACCTTTTCAACACCAATCAAGAAATTTCCAACCCATAATCTCCAACTCTCAGCTTTGGATTTTGACTAGTTAGATCCAAGGATGGCCTTGAAAGTAACCAAGGCCACATTGTGTTGTAATCGGGAATCGCTTGATCCACAAGCCATGATGTACATTGTTGGAAACACATCATGGCTCAAGAGTTGGTTAAATAAACCCTTAAAAATATCCTAGCTTTAATAAGCTCTGCACAAATACTCATTGTTCAAGTTAATATGTTTCTTTATATTGCAAAAATCAATTTGCACTCATTTAACATCATTTTTATCAATGGAGCATACCAAAATTTATGCTCTAATACCACATGAAACATAACCAAACCTAAGTTGTAGGGAGGGCACTTTGGTACTCATCTAGGAATGTGATCCTACCGATCACCATCAGTGCTACGTGAGTGTGGAAACTTAGGTAACTAGGTGTTCCCTAGGTGTACCTCACATGCAGGGCCTTTGGCCTCATTGCACGAGGATCCACTTGTAGGTTCCTCAAGACACAACCAGGTCTCTAGCACCAATCTAGTAACATGTTAAGATGGTCACTATGGCATAAGCTATTAGAATCTTTACACAAGGTTCGTTGTTTCAATAATTTAAAACACGAACATCAGCAAATGCAAGGACAATTGAAGATTGCATGTGCTAGGCCCTAAAAAACTAAGACCACTAAATTAACTAGAGTTGTGAATTTGGTAGAAAATCATACTCATAAGCTCTATGAAGTAACCCTTATGAGGATGTCCATCGAATTGCGTATAGCATTATATAACAAGAGCCAACATAAAGTGAAAATAGAATCATATAGGCATGCTATGACAAAGCAACAAGTATTTAGAGAAGCAACTTTGTCAGCTCAAATGCTGCAAATAGAGGGCATTGAAGAGCTCATAGCCCGAATAGGATTGGTAGTAGCTAGCACTTTAGAAGGCTTGGAGATCATTCAAGGAATCAATTTGCTATATAGAAAGCACACCAAGGAAGATCTAAAAAGTCATATGAAAGAGAAAGGGTTAAAGGAGAGATAGTTAATAGCAATCAAGCTCCTACAACAAGAAACAAGTCCCCTAGAGTATATTTTTCACTATAATACAACTAGTTAGTGAATTTAATGATAATCAAATATTATCAGAGAGAACATAAGTCACATTCCTAATTTACAAGAATTTTTACAATTAAATTTTAAACAATATGAGTTATTTAAGAATTTTTGAAAATGAAATAGTAAATTTACACCATATTAATGACTGTATTTTCCATATTTTGAGTGGATGAAGATCCTCATATGTTGATGCACTTCTATACGTGGCCATGGTAGTTAGGAAAAGGTGTTAGAGCAGACGAAGGTCCTCGTACGTTGATGCACTTCTGTGCGGCCAAGGTATTTTAAAAAAGGTGTTAGAGTGGACGAATGTCCAAAATATCATAATTAAATGATAGCTTGCCCCCTCCCTTCCCTTTCTCATTAAGGATCGCCGACCTCACCCACTTGAGGGAAAGAAAAGACAAATGGTTTGTTTCCTTTTCTTGTTGCTCAGGGGGGGAGGGGTGTTGTGGGAGAGGGGGGTTGAAGCAGGTGTAAGGGAAGTGGGGGTTTTGGTAGTGCAAAATAGTTAGGAAAGGTTAACTTATTCAGGGTGGGGGGGCCCCGAAGCCTCCTTAGCCTTAGCCTTTTAAGCCTTTCCTTTTTAAAAAGGTATTTTTCTTTCTCTTTCTTTTCGAAATTTTTCCTTATTTCTCTTTTTGCTATTATATATATAGATATACACTCATTTTTCTTTTTTAAATTATATATATATATATATATATATAAAAGTAAAAAACTTGTTTAAAATTCACTAAAAATCAATTTTTAATTTGAGAGGATTGAAAAATATTTTTGACATAAATAATTTTTTAATTCTTTAATAAAACTCAAAAAGTATAAGTAATTATTAATCAATCCAAAAAAATAAAATGAAATAAGAATAAGCTAGAAAAATATGAATAAATCAAGATAGATCAATAAATTTGATAACAATTTTAATAATTATATGTAATTAAATTAAATCAAGAAATTGATTAGTAAATTAAGAAAAGTTAGATAAATTATTATAATCAAAATAAATAAGAATAAAATTATAATAATGAAAAAAATTCAACTTGGTTAGAAAAAAGCATAATTAGATGATAATAAAATATTTTAAGTGAATTGTATTGCTAGCCTTCATCATATAGTAGCCATTAATTGAGAGACAAAATAAGAAGATAATGAATAACACAAGAGAAGAAAGCTTTAGAATTTGCATGACACAAGATTAGGTGCAATCCTTAATCCCCAAGAAATATTATGGACTTTATTTATGAAATTCAAATGATTATAATTCTTGTGAAGTTTTTATACTTGTCCCCTAATTTGTGACTTATTGCACAAACATGTGGATACAATGTTGGTCGCATTATGTCTAAAAGATAGATGGAAGGGTACTGTTGTGTTTTGTATTGTGGCAAGTAGATAATTCGATGCAGTTAGGTAGAATTATTATTTTGGAGCTAGGTAGCATGAAATTTGTGCACTTTACATTATTTTGCAAGTACAAATTCTGATACTAATTGAAATTGTGTGAATCCCATATGTTTCCTTAGTTGCAAAAATTGATTATCAATATAGAAAATCTAACTCAATTCTTATATATTTATATTATTTAGATTATTTTTATATGATAACAAGGTTTTTTATTTAGATTTATATTTTTCACTATGATTGTTATCAACATCTAATTCTAAGACATCAATATTATATCTATGTGGCTTGAGACACCATTTGGTATAATATTTTTATTTTAAATAATGGTATTTCTAAACAATGATGTGGTTCTTTTGTATCTATTAAAATGGTTAGTTTGAGTAAAATATAATATATCTAAAAGTCTCAAAATGATGAACATTCTAAAACCAATGATCTCATGGAAAAATTTTACTTTTTATGTACTTGGAGATATTCATAAGGAAATCAAAAAAGGATAATATGCAGTAGAGTATGATAAGTTTTTCTCTTTTAATATCTATTTATTAGATAATCTCCATAGAAAAAACTGTAGTTTATCTTGATTTTTCTCACATTAAAAAGTTTAGAAATAGTAAATACATTGAGCAGTTAAAGTATCCCTAGATAGTCATTTCATGAAAATTTTGTATGTTTTCTACATTCACGGAATTGGGGATTTTGATGTTCCTTAATTAGGTGAATTTTAAGTATGCACACAATTATTGACACTCATTTTAGAATTACACATCACTCAAATATAAAACTTATATGCATAGACTAAATTGTTTTACATTACTACATACAAATTAGTAAAATAATATAACTTTCAAAACTAAACCTTATATGCATATGTATAGATGATTCCAAACCTACCCCAAGTTATATTAACCTTCTCTTAACAAACATATTTATCAAAACATATTTTCCATTCTTCGCAGAAACGATTTAGTAATGGTTAATCTAACATTATGTCAAAAACTAAATGTTTGGAAGATAGCTATGGATGCACTAAAATGATATTGGAAAAAAATATGACTTTTCTACATGTTATTAACCCCAAATTATCATATTCACTTGCTCTTTTTTTAAAAGAGTTTTGCATATGCCAAAGTCCTTTGATAGTGAATCTTTCAATGTATAGTAGCTAATCAAGCATATTAATTAGAAAAAACAATAGTGCTAATTTTAACCAATTTTTCTTTCGATAAGTGAGCCCTTATGACCACTAGATTTATGTTACCACCCTTCCTAAATGAAGGCATCTTAAAAGATCATGTCACTTTGTAAAGCTTCATTAAACTCTCTAATGGAAAGTCTAGAATCCTATGTTTGTATGGGATGTTTACAACATGCTGGAGAACAAGAAGACAACTTTGGAAAGGAAGTACTCCACTCCTAACTTATCATCTTAATAGTGATACATTTATTTCTACATGAAGACAATCACATCAAATATGAAATAAAAACATCGATTGTAATCACCTTTTCTAACCATGTTATAAAAGGAATAGAAATAGCTTACAAACCACATGTTGAACCAACTAGATGTTTGGTAGTATCATCTAGCATAATATGTATGCATATTACAAATGAATGTAATGCACAAATGCTTATTCTTTATTCCATATTTGGACCTATAATACGTTATCGTGGTAAAGTAATTTTATCGCATTAAATGATTCTAATTGAGTTCAACATTCTATGTTAGAAAAAGACATATTTGATGGAATATTTTTCATGTGAAATTGATAACATCCTCACATTAACAAGGGACTTTCCCTATCGCACTCGCTCGCCCGCACGCGCACTCGCTCGCACGCACGCACGCACGCACGCGCGCGCACGCACGCACACACACACACACACACACACACACACACACACACACACACACACACACACACACACACACACACACACACACACACAATGAATATTTTGATCATGCTTGAATCAAGGAAATAGGTAAAATAAGACTTTCAAAGGACATATATGTATATGTCAATGAAAATTAAAAAAAGATCTTTGATTGTTATGTGGAATTTTTTTCCTAAATTCATGAATAACGATTCTCCTTTTGTAGGCTTGCGAAGATGGAGATATTAATTATATTACACGTTCCTAGAGTAATAAGAAAAAAAGCTATTAAAAAAATACCACCCCCATAGTTGCTTCCAAACATGGATATACAAATACTTGCATCAAGAAAGTGGTAGAGTCTACTATAAGCATCCTTTTCCAAAATTTGATACAAGAGTAGTGGTATAACAAGCAAGGTCTGCAATCATAAAACATATGAGACACATGCTAGGAAAAGACTAGTAACCATTTAAGAATTTGGAAACACTTTATAATGGAGAACTCGATATTTTATGTACGCTAAGAAATGTGAACAATATGCACATATATATACCTGATAAGTTGATGGAAGCCAATGTGTAATTTTGAGTGTAGCAAAAAGATTATCAAGAAACCATTCACTATGAATTGAGATCACAACATCATCAACGACAATTGTTCCCTCCAAGGTGAATGGGTTAAAGAGCCCTTTCGCAATAGTAGAACGAATATCTACAAATCATAGAATTATTATTCAAACCAGTAATTATTCTAATTTAGCAAGCATGAAGATCAATGCCTTCTATCCTAGCATCATTTTCCAACAATTAAAAACTTACCTATAACTGAGTGGGAAATCATTTGGTTGATATTCTCATCCCAAGCCAACATTTTATCACCAAGGACAATGTCTTTTGCATATTTGTAATAAAAGATTTGGTCATTCCCTACTAAGAAAAGAGGTTGTTAATGAGTGAGTTCTAGAATGCATGAGTTTAAAGATATGAGAAGGTCAAATTGTTGAGGGGAAATCCATCATGTTTATCAATTACCAGAATGAATTAGAACAAAGTGCAAAGGAGTGAGCTCAATCTTCTTTAATTGTGCGCCAAAAGGACCATGATTTTGAAAGAGCTCGATTTGTAAAAACATTGATGATGCATTTGCATCAGCATGCCCAAATCCATATACATCACTGAACTCTAGCTTTCCTAGATTAGTATTCCAGACTGCAACCTTTTATGAAAATAGAAGGTACAAATGAAGAAGTTTGGCATGATGAAGTAGTAAAATGAGAGTAGTCAAATAATATTTAAAAAAATGAGAAATGGAAGTTAATTGTTAGGATAGTGCAACCATTTTAAGTCTAAATAGAAAAATGTTCCAAAACCTTTTCTCCAATGCCAATGTCACATATCTTCTTGCGATCTCCGACCTCTGTGATGACCATGGAGGTTCCTACATCATACACCCATTCAATTAAATATGGATATTCATATCTCTTATTGTTATTTCATTAGCTACAGAATCACTATATCTATCTTGAATCACTTGGAATGAGGTCACTTATCAAATTCAGAAATAGATAAGGTTATGCCATAAAGATACATGCATGGAATAAGCAAAGGATCACAGATGAGTGATGCCACCTTTAACACAACTTCCGATTGTTTTAGTGGCACATCTTTCTGCCACACCTAGAATAGTGCTAACTGCCACCGTAACTTTCGCACAAAAAGGAAAAAGTAGTGGATCAACTGCAACACATCCAAATACACCCGCGAATCCAAATATGCTGCCAGCAAGAGCACCTAGAGTCGGTTCAGGTATCTAGTTAGATGCGTGATTTATGGTAACTTTGGAGTACATAACACCTCGAAGACAAGTACATAATCACTGGATCACAAGCATGTTGAGTCATGCATAATCAGAATAGCTAAGAGACCAATATTAGTTATAAGATGATAACAATGCGATAACTATACACACGTGTATGTGTGTAGGTTTGACATGTAGATACATGAGTGTATGCACAAAAGCTATGGAATGATGATCCATGATTGTTTGTGTTGTATGGAAGGACCAACGTTTTGATATCTTTAACCAACCATGAGAGGGAATGGTCTTTTTTTCAAATATTAGTTAATAATAGACCATAGGTATGGGAAGATAACCTTCGACAACGCAAGTGGATGAGTCGTCCATGAGACGTCGTCCTTTATTTGAGGATGCAAGAGTAAGAGGCCCATATTCAGCAGTAAAGTTAGAAACATCAACCTCGGTAGTGGTTGATGTGGTGGAAGAAGATGTGACCGTCATTGATGGATCAGATGTGAGGGTATTTGTTGAGGTCCCTTCTCTGTACAAGGAGTTGACATCATCTCCGGTATTATAAAGACCGCATCCCACAGTCCAAGCATTCTCATCACATATGATCTGAGAGCCCAATAAATTGAAAAAGTAGCTATGCCAGGATACCTACACAACAATATAAGCACGTGTACAATAGTACATACTCAAAATAAGCAGCCACTTACAACATTGGTAACTCCTGTATCATCGATGAAGACAATCTCTACACCAACAGGGGAGTTTGATGATGCGTCGCAACCCCCAGTGGCTTGGATCTAGTACACATACATGGCACAGAAGTGACTATGAAACGAAGCGGAGCAATAGAAACTGCAGTAAATTGGGAGTGAAGCGCACGCACAATATTCCACATACCTGCAAGTTCCAATCACGGGTCATACCGTAAGCAGAGACAGTAGCCGGGATGGTGAGATATCCACCCTCGATCATCTGACAAGTTGACTCTACCGCATCTGCCGGGACAGCACCCCAGAATAGGCCGGGCGTGCCTTGACCCAGCAGGGCCGACGCCAGGAGCGATATCCATGACGAGTTCTCCGGATAGCCACCGTCAGCAGGCGTGTACACGGACAGCTGCAATGTGCCCTCTGCTCCCTCCATAATGTTGCAATAACTGATGACGACGGACATGAATACTATTAGGATCAGACCGAGGCCGGGGCGGCGCTGGAGGACGTGCATCGGCGCGGCCGCCTCCACCGATGATACTGATTGGTAGTTGTAATGATGTGAAGCTTGTTTCTTCATAGAATTCTTAGGACGGCCCGTGCAGACCATGATTATCGGGGACCAAGATTAACGCCAGCTGCTGCAGCGGTCGATGTTTCTGCAACCCAGCCAGGAGGCGTATATCACATGCACGTACAAGAAGGCTTAGTTGTATGTATCGATTGAACAATACTCTCAAACACTAGCTTATATACGCGTACGATGCCACTCTCAAACACCTACAACACGCCAGGCTCGATGCCTGGCCGATGATGCCTGGCCACGACCAGACAGCTGACGCGGTGTTATATGAAACGGGTTAAGACTTCGCTGGTAAGAGTGTGGAAGCGGACACCTCGCTCGCGGATTAGATGCACAAGAGGAGCTTTTTATCGTTTCCTACGTGGACCAAGATTTCAAGGTTTCCCACATGTTCACGTACGTGTCCCCCACATGTAACTAGGGGATTGCATTCCCCATTTGTGATTATGGGGAATCGTAATGGGAACATTTCCTGAATCACTCAAATTGAGAAGAAAAATAGTCAACTAAATGGCTTTTCAATATGTGTTTGCTTTGAGAGATGATTATGAAAGGCATATCTTCAAGGGAAATTACTAATTTTAGGGATCCATATTAGCTTAGATTTCCACATGTTCTCGGTTTGTTGAAATACTTGCTAATGGATATCCATACATTATATTGGAATGACAAGGTTGAGAAATATGTAGCCTCATGCCTTTCTAAGGCCATTGCAATGTTGTTAGTAGTTGGGAAAAGTTGTGACCCTTGGCAAGGAATAAACTACTCATGAGTACCTACCAATGCTTGGGGTAGATAAGGCCTCCATAGACCAGTGCTTGTTCATTTGACAAGTAGTCTCAATATCATTGATAGCCCTATAATGGAAAGAAAAATCTTTGCGAACAAGACATTGTGGTATAGTGGAGTTCTAGTTTCAATGTCATTGATAGTCCTACAATGGAAAGCAAAATCTTTGTGAGGGAGACATTATGGTATCATAGGACTCCATTCTAGATAAGGGTGTAAAATATAATTGCAAAACTTTTGGGTAAGTTGCATGATTCTCTTAACAATATTTTCTGAAAGATCCTTTAAATTTAACCTATGTGTTATGCTAGGTAGTCTTTATTGCATTTGCACCCGTTGGCCCCTTTATGCACCGCTGGCAGCTCCTGGCTTTAAAGGCCACTAATTAACTGCCACTGCCATTAACATTTGTGCAGTGCTGGCAAGCAGTAGCAATCCCACCTGTTAAGAAATTTTTAGATGAAAGACATGCATAACAAGATACTCAGCAGCACACCTTAGTGGGACTGCCCTAGATGTTGTAATTTCCATTTTGAGTCCATAACAAACCCTTGCAGTAGCTCAAATGTGTATGGGCCTCTTGTGGAAACTTGTGAAAATGGAAGATTTGATCTTGTACTGTGATAGTGATATCACTTGCTAGTCCGAAAGTTGACCATCAAAGTCCACTTCCATGTAGGTACTAGCTAAATTAACCTAGTGTAATCTTGGGGATTAGATTATGGGCATGGCATACTTTCACTTCCATGTAGGTGCTAGCTAAACCTAGTCGATCCTTGGGGTTTAGATTATGGGCACAACATACTTCCACTATAACTGTGTGGGCCTTACTACTCACCCCCATGATATGCCTCTACACCACTCCAGAAAGCATTAATGCATCTACCCTTGGTCACATCATCTTTGAGACATTTGCTAGCTCAACTCTTGTTGGAGTGGGATACTCTATCATGGACTCCAACAATTGTGATGCAACAATTATAGGCTTGTTTAGCTATGTGTAAAGATGAACACTTGCTACTGAATAGATGGAACGACTTGAAGTGGGATTTGTGCACGCAAATCACCCTTATGAGCTCCTTTTGAAATATGTTTACCAATGGAATGCATCCAAGGTTGCATGATGATACATCCTTAGAATGGAATCTCTCACACTATAGGTCTCATTCAATTGGTTCATCACTAACTACAAATCGCAATTTCACCAATAAGCGATGAATACCACCATGTCTAGCTAGATTTAATTCCATAATCAAGGCCTTTTATTCCGCCATTTTATTTATAAAAGAAGTGCCTAGATACACTCCCATTTTTAAAACCACTCGATGATAGGGATGTTTTATGACAACCCCTACACTCGCATGCTTAGCACGTCCTCAAGAAGCTCCATGAAAATATAAATGTGGAAAGTTGGAAACCTTGGCTTCATTGATACAACCTGCCATGGCAATCAACCTACTTGTACTTATGATAGTCAAAGTCTAACCGCGAGAGAGTTTGCAAGACATGCACACACCTCTCCTTCCTCTCACTTAATTCAATAGGGATGCTAGTAAGAACCTTATGACAATGGTGGCAATAAACCCTAATATCCCACATAAAAGATATGTCTTGCCACTTAGTGACGTAATAATTCTTACTCCACCAAATCACTTTGCCTTGGTGGTAATGCTACTCTAAATATGGATGCTCAAGATAAGGAATGATTTTCCTCATCCAACTGTCTTGATACCCTTTGCAAGTTTAAACTGAATCCTGAAGGACCTGAAGAGGTACCAACTCCAATGTCTGCCCCTATACATAGCATGGCTTCAATTTATTGAAGTTTTCTTTAGTATTGAACTCTATCCCTTGCAAAAATGCTAAAAGGGCTGTAGAGCCATTTTTCCCTATATGAACAATCTTATAAGAACCATCCCATTTAGGTTCCAACTTGCCTAGAAAAAGCTCATGAGGAACATCATAGTATAGAATCAATTGACTGTTAGCAAACTTTTACTTATTAGCCCAAAGGTCATGAAGTATTTTCATCCACTTCTTTCCTACTTCCTGATGTAATAAGACTTGTCACCAAACCTCGTCAAGATGTGCAAGGGAAATGAACCTTTCTTACAACGCTTCCTTTTCACCTAGAGAGTGGTTTAGAGAAAACCTTATTGTAGGAAACTCGATCTTCAAAGGTAAAAATGCACTCTTCCCCGTGTACTAATTTAAAAGGGATGTGGCATGTAGCTCTTTTGAATGTTGTATTATAAGCCCAAACAACCACATACAAATTCTTATCCCAATCACACTTAACCTCAGATACAATCTTGGATAAAATCCCCACAAACTGCTTATTAGTAATCTCTATTCGCCCATTAGCTCGGGGCTTATAAGGTGTGGCCTTGTTATGTTTAATCTTCAATGCTTTTGTCAAAGCCTCAAACACTTTATTTAAAAAAATGTGTCCCATGGTCAGACCCAAGTTCCTTACGTGGACCAAAACGACACATAATGTGCTCTAAAATAAAACTAGTCATTTCTTTAGCATTATTCTTCATCGTAGCACGTGCTTTGGACCACTTCGTGAAATAGTTAGTTTCCACAATGATATAATGCTTCCGCATAGTTGATGAAGGATGTGTAGGATCAATGAAATCAATACCCCACTTCTCAAATGGTAGGATAGCCATAATAGGAGTCAGTGGATGCTTTCTATTCACCCTATTGTCATGTCTTTGACATGTATCATATCTCTTAACATTCACAAAAATATCCTAAAGAATGGATGGCCATCAATATCTAGCTCTCAAAGCTTTCTATGCAGTCAACCATCCAATAAAGTGCCATCCACAAGTGGAGTCATGACACTCTTCCAAGATAAACAGAACCTCATTAGGAATAATACATCAGTGATAAATATCATCAACCCCTTGGTGCTATAGTGTTCTTGTAATCAAGGAAAATTTCAAGGCTTGCTACCTAGTTTTCCCTTTTCAGCCTTTGATAAAGCGTCTCCATTCTCTCTTGTGGATAAAAAGTGTGTTATAGCAATATACCAGGATACAATGGAGGCCATATCAATTTTGAATAGACCCTCGAGGTCACTTCAACAGCTTCCTCTTAATTTCATAATCAAATTTCTGCAAAGTGATCAACCACTTTGCTAGGCAATCAAGTGGGTATAACTTGTTAAATAATAGCCTTAGCCCCTTTACCTTCGTATAAAATACTAAATTTTCATGTAGGATATAGTGCATGAATTTCTTCATTGCAAAGACTATCCCAAGGCATAGTTTCTCCATGTAAGTGTAATTAATCTTAGATACCCCTAATTTGCGAGGCAAACACAATCAGATGGTATCACTTCTCCTCCCAAATTTGCATTAAACAGTAGCTAATATTATACATTGTAGCTACTAAAAATATATAAAATATCTCACCTCTTTTAGATGCTTTCAAGAATGGCACTTTTGTCAATTCTTGCTTCACATCCTCGAAGGATACTTGACACAGATCACTCCAAACAAATAGATAGTTAAAGGACAATAGATTTGTGAATGGCAATATCCTCTGAGCCAATGTATTAATAAATCGTCAATAATATCCAATCAACGAAAAAAAGCTATGATGTTCTTTAGGAGTACGTAGCGGACTCATAGAGATGATAACCTTTATCTTTTCATAATCAGTTGCAATACCATCCAAGCTAATCACATGGCTCAACAGTAATCTGTAGGATACTCCAAAGACGTGTTTCCTTGGATTAAGAGCAATGAGAACTACTTGCATCGTTTGGAACATTTTCATAAGATAATCAACTATCTTTTCCTTGTGGTGGATGCACCTAGATTATCAATAAAGACCTTCAGCTTTTCTAGAAAAATATCACCAAAAGTTTTATCAGTCATACATTGCCAAGACCGTGGTACATTGCAAATCCAAAAGCCATAACATGATACACAAAGGTGCCAAATACAATGATAAATGTTGTTTTCAATTTGTCTTTCTCTGCATTAGCCATTTGGTTGTAACTGTCAAAGTAGTCCATAAACAAATAGATATCCCTATGTGCTAACAGATCTAGAATCCGATCAATAAAGGGTAGCAAATAGTAATCTTTAACCATTTTTTTATTGAGCTCCCTAAAATCAATGCAAAGCTAAATTTGATTATTCTTCTTTTCCTTGATAACTACCAATGAATAATGCTCCGTGTGTTGTATAAAAAATAGCAGGCCAGCCTTGTGCAAGTTTTGTATGTCCTTAAATAGTCCATCCCTTAGCTCCAAAGGCATATGTTGCACATTTTGTCAAACAAGTTAGCTACCTTCCTTTATGGGAATAGTACGCATAACCAAACTAGGACGAATATTCTTACCTCATCATAGCTCCATGCAAAAATATCACATAATTCTTAGATCAAGGACACATAGTCCTTCCTCTCTTCCAGACTAAGCATAGATCTTAATTTAATCGATTGGGGATCATCCAACATATCAAGATCTAGCTCAATCACATGCATGTCTCTAATTCTATCTTGAGCTTCTATGAACTTATTGAGAGTCACCTAGTACAAATCTTTTGTAGTGGACCCCTCTCATGATTATCACTTGACGAAATCTCACTACTAGAATGATCTTTTAATGCTTCTAATTCTATCGAAGATAAAGGTATTCTCTCACTTTGAGGAGATTTAGGGTATGTATCCACTATTATATGTTTGGCACCTCTACAAAAAATCAAACGACTAGCGCGTATATCAACTTGACAATTGGATTGCAAGATCCATGGCCATTCCTAATAATACTTGATAGCTTTGCCACCCTACAAAGCGAATATTCCTAAAGCCCAAAATGAATTCCATATAAGCAACAATCATGTAGACTTTGGTAATGCAACCTTCCAGTTGTCTTAAATTGTCATCAACCATCCGAAGAATTCTGAAGACATCCGTTTGGATTTTCGTTCCCAATCTTTCCATCAATTTTAAACTCATAATGTTGACAGAGGATTCCATATCCACAATGGCATGATCCATTAATATGCCATCAACATATGCTACCACCCTTGAGCAATGCATTTCAACATGTTCAAACCAATCATCTTCCATCTGGGCTATTCTCAAGGGTTCGATGATATACCCAATGCAAGGGATCTTCTTAAACTCTTTATACACTCCTCGAGATAACATGAATTAGTTGGAGAAGATTCACATGAGGCTTTACCTCACAAATGTTGAGATATTGGAAATCACACCCAGCTTAGCTTCTTTGTATGGAGCAGTGTGGGCTTAGGATGCAAAATCCCATATGCACAGTGGTGGAAAGTGTAGCCTAGTCTATCCCTATAAAGCATTGTATTTGCTCTTTTTTTAATTCAATGTCATAGTACTATTTTCCTTTGAGCAAAGTATCTGTGTCATTGTCAACATACAAGATTGTGTTTATGAGTCCAAGTCTCAATGTTGGAACCTAATTCGCTTGTGTGACAATCAGTCTTAATGCCTATTCCTCATGAGCTTGCTCTTCCTCTTTCAACCTCCATAGCCATGTCCTAGATCCATGTCTTATCACATGGTATCAAAGCCCAATTGGCGGGCATGGCCTAGCTCATCTCAACTTCCTTCTCTTCTCTTCTAGCTTCTCTTCATCATTGCTTAGCTCAAGTCTAGTTAAAGGTCTCATCTTCAACCTCTATCTCCACTTGACCTTTCTTAGCAGCCATAGCCAGCACGTACCTACCCTGCTTGGAGCTTTCATATATCTCAAATCAAGTCACATCTCACTGAGATTCCTTCTAGAGATATCTTCCTATGCTTAGGCACTTCCTCCTAGCACTTCAAACCAAGACATTAATGATCATCTAGCTCACCATTGTAGAAACTCACCATCGATGTCCTAATTGTGCCTGTTCTTGATTGTACCACTAGCATGCATTGTGCAGGTCACGATTCTGGTCGAGATCATAGGGCAATTGGAGCTTTATACTTAGGCTACCTCCCACTAAGAGGGATTCCTAAATGATCATCTCTATGAGCTGCCTTAACCAAAAAACCAGACCCATGTGTCCTAAAATCCCTAATCTAACATAGCTCATTTTCACTAAAGCTTTTTCTTTTCACTTTATCTAATCATTGAATCAACACACTTAAGGTCCTGTCACTCAAATTGGAGTTGGATGACAGATACATTCATCAAGTAGATGCCTTTGACATGTCCCATGACACTTGGGATAGATTAGATACCTTGTTTGGTGCACAGTCCAAATCTTTAAAGTATGGTTTACTTATTAAATTCTTTCGACTTAACATGAAGCCTAATACATCCCTGGCATCTCATTTGAAGAACTACATGGAAAATATCCTAACAACTTGTAGGGATAAATCTCAAGATGGATGAATATATTTGTATTGGTGTGCTGTTTAAAAGCCTACCTCCTAACTATAATAATGTGTCAACTACATTAATCAACATGCCTAGTCCTAAACTAGTTGACATTAAGGCCTCCTTAGTAGAAGAAGAAAATAAAATAAAATCCAAAGAAGAACCAAGCACCTCTAAAGATAAACAAATGTTTTATGTCGGTAACAGGTACAAGGGCAAGAAAGATTGGTTGATATGTGACTTCTGCAAAAGGATCAGGCACACAGAGAAATTTTGTCATGCTAGGAAGAGGTCTCAAAAGGCCTATCTAGCTACTGTTAAAGAAGAAGAAGACCATGGAGCAAAAGAAGAAGAAGAAGAAGAAGAAGAAGAAGACTACCAAGAGAAGGACAAGCCTCATCAGTCCTTCTACTCCTATTTTGATAGACTTTTTTAGCCTTGTATTTCCTAGCGCTAATGCTTCTGACATAAGTTTGTAAACTCCTTGGGTAAGTTACTATGTATAAACACTAGGCATCACGTGCGTTCAAGGCATGTTTTATATATCCCTATGTAATCTATTTTGTGAAATTTTATTGATCCTTATGTGAATTTTTAGCAATATTTATAAATCCCTTACTGTAATTTATTTTTTTAAGTAAAGAATTTTAATAGATCCCTATGTAATAGATACAAGATACTACAATATAGAATTGACCATAGAGCAACTCCCAAGGTTCATAAAATTTCTTAGTAGTTCTAGTGACTTCACAAGTTGGAAGTTCAATGTCTCAGCCCTCTATTGGGCCAGTACCCAAATCAAACATTAGCCCTGTTAACATTCGACAGCTCCTGGGCATCTATATCCCCAATGGTTGGACCATAGATCTTGTTGATAGTCTAGCTTTACTTCCGATCATGTTGAGTGCCTCATTTGCTTGATCTTGAAGCCTTGTGTGAAGCTCTTAAGTAAACCTTGTAAAGCAAAACAAATTGATATCATGGCCCAAATCTCTATCTGAAAATGGCAAATATGGTCGTCTATGTGCTTACCAAGGTCTACGGAATGTTTTCCCCAAGGTTGTGTAGGCAAATATTGTGCACAAAGAGCAAGAGAGAAGTTGGAAGGATGTCCTCCATGGCTGTTTGAGAAAAAGCTTGGCAAGAATAGAGAGAGAAGACCTCCTTTCAAATAGTAACCTATTTTTAGATTTTCACTAACTCCTAGGAGTCCTTGGCAAGTTTACCTCTAAAATTTGATTGGGGGTTGAAAACAAGCTACCATTTTTGTCCCATTGCCTCTAGATTTGTTTAAGTCTCCTATAATAGCTTGTGCGGTCTTCAAAAAGCCGCCATTCTAAGCTACAACACTTTTGTGTATTTGTAATAAAATAGGGTTTTTAGTGTTCTGTAAGGAGAAAGGATCAAAGGTTGAAAAGAGGAGAAAATCTAAAAATAGGACCCAGCATAGAAAAACTTGGAAAACACTTACACAATGCAAGGAATTAATGGTTGCAAATACATGCTTGACATGTGAGTAGGAGGGACACATGGAAAGGGACTATCCCAATAGGCACTAAATTGAAATTAAGAAAGATTAGAGGTAAATTTTCCAAGTAATATTGAGCCAACACAAATTTCTCCATTCTAAAGTGATTCCCACCCTAACCCTTATGACCCTCACATACGTGTGCTTCTACACTTGCAAACCATAACACATCACCACTTGCAAAGCAATCTTTTCCCTAGATTGGGTTTGTTTCTTAGACTACAGAACAAGTCTCAAGATGGAAGGCAACACAAATTGCATGTTATTCACTCATGTTTGCACATGAATAGTAGGCCTTATTAACTAGAGCTCATTAATTAGAGGGCCATACCATTGATTGAGGCAAACATCAAAGAGATGAGATAAGTGCCAATTTAGGAGGGATCAAATCAATGAGCCCACCTAGTAAACTAAAAATAGTGCATCCCCTTTAGCTTCCATGAAATGCTTTATCCCTATCCATGGCATGTTCAACATTGACCTGCTTTCCCATTTTCAAAGTTGCATGTTTACCTACTTCCCCATTTTCTAAGGCTGTATCCCCTTTAGCTTCAATGACATGCTTTAAGGGGATCTTGATGGCGCGGTAGGCTGTCTTGGAATAGGTCTAACATTGAGCTTTTTCCTTGCCTTCTCTACCAGTTCTTTCCTGCGGTTAGCTTGGGCTGCTCTTCTCTCAGCAGACATATCAGGGGGCTGCTCTTCCACTTGTTGTGGCTGAGGGGGTGGTGGGACGTATTCCTCCTCCTAAGGTCTCAGATCGAACTCCGGTTCACCCCCTTCTGCTTGCTTGTCTTCTTGTGCCTTCGCCTCTGTGAAACCAAGTTCATCTATTTCCTACTCCATCAAACCTACCTGTGCAAGATATCTTCTTTGCTCCTCTAGGCTCTGCGGTGGGCCTCCTAGCTGCAGCGGCACGTGCAGGCCTGCTGTTAAAGCTCTGTGTGCAATGGTTAGTTTCTTCTGCAGCTGATCATTGGCTTTGTTTCCTTCTGGTCTGGTGGAGTGGAGCAGTGTATTGAGGAAGGTGTGCTGCTGGGCTATCATGGCGAGTTGGGCCGCCTCTGCCTGATTCTCAGCCAGCACCCTGTCTCCTTCGTCTTTGGCCAACTGGCTTGCCAAGTCTCGTATTCTCCCCTCATTGTGATCAACCCATTCTTTTGCTCTTTTTTCCATATCTTCCAGGCTCTCCCCCTGATGGAGGGTCATAGCCATGAGTTGTTGCTGCTGGGCCTCGAGCTCACGGTGCAGGCGGGACTGCTTCTGGCGTTCATGGTGATTTGTGCATTGAGATGGTCCAACTTCACCTGCATCCTTCGCACCTGCCCTTCCCTTAACTGGTCCAACTCTGCAGCCTCCTGTCAGATCTTGTCAAGCTGGCTTTGTGCTTCCAGGTTGACTGCAGATCACTGATCATTCTTGCGCCGAAGGTGAGCATTGGTCTCCCTCTCCCCATTGAGACGCTCCATCAAGATTTTTCTCCTTCCTTCCCAAGCAGCGTCACGTTCCTTCAGGGCCTTTAATTCCTCTGCCTCCTTATTACTGGCTTCCTCCCTAAGCGCAACGATCTCCCGTTGGTATTTTGTTATTTGCTTTGTTCTCTCCAGCTGGAGAGCGGCTCGTGATTCTCATTCTGCTGCCAGCTCCTCCACGGCTGTCCTCCTTTCTTCTCTGGCCCTTTCTAACTACAAGAGCAGCTCCTCAACATATTCATTGTATTGGCCCGCTGGAGGTGGGGGGTGGGGCATGGTGGTGGTGGTGACAACGTCTTCTGTTTTCTGCCTCTTCAACTCCAGTTCAGCCGTGGCCGCCCTTTTGACTCCTGATGCTGGTGTGGCCACGGCCTCTTCTCTTGCCAGCTCCCGTTCCACCAAGAATTGTAGCCAAGTGACCACATTGCTCTCGTCAACTTTTGGGGTGGAACCTTGTGTGGTGGTGGCAGTGGGTGTCGTCATGATAGGAGTGGCTGGCATGGGAGGTATGAAGAGGGGGAGAGTTGGCATCATCGGATCTTTCCCTTTTCCTTCTGCTGGGAGCGGGGGTGTGACTTCTGGCACACTGGTACTAGAACCAAGTGCCTCTATTCAGTGCGGGCTCTCCGAGCCTTCCTCGTCTCTTTTATGTTGCTCCTTGATGGAGCGACGGGTGGCCAGCTCAAGTTCTTCCTCTTCCTTCCTTCTCAGCTCCTCCTCGATCTTCTTTTTTCTCTCCTCCTCATCCTTGACTGACTCCCTTCGAGCCCTCTCCAGATATTCCTTCTCTTTCTTCTTTCGCTCCTCTTCTTTTTTTCCATGCAGGGCTTTGGTTCGTTGTTCTGCGTGCCTCTGTGGGGTGCCCTAGGATTCTCCCTCTTTGTCTGCGTCAATCTCCATTTCATCTGATGACCTTCGCTGCTCTTCTGTGTAAGGCAAGGATTGTGACGGCGACTCGTCACTTCCTTCGTCGCCTCCCTTCTTGTCTTCTCCTTCTCGTCCATGCCTGAGTGCTTCTTGGATGATTGTCGTAAGGACACCTCCAAACCCTATGGTTGAGGCTTTAGAGGATGATGCCTTGCGGGTTGATCGGGATGACGGGGACTCCCCTCCCACGGCTCTTCCTCCTGTTGCCAGGGCCCTAGCCGAAGCCTCGATGGTTTTCCTTACAAACCCATTAAGGTTCACCTCATCCAGCGCTTGTGCCGTGATGTTGTCGAGCAAAGGTACATTGATTCAGCTCATTATGCTGTTGTACCTCTAGCTTGAGAACAAGGCGTGCACCATCTTTGCCTACAGCTGGATTTCTGGTTTGGGGATGTCCGCAGGCTAATTCCATCATTGGTATGGACCTTCACCTTGTCCATTCCCAACATGGCATAGATGTCTCTTTTTGGCTTTCTTTCTACCTTATTCGGGAGCCCTAATGCCCTTTCCATCAACTCGGGGGTCAGCTCGATCTACACCTGTCTGGTGGCTTCATTGTCGTGCACCGTGATGGTGCCTCTGTTCCTATTGAAGGTGCGCAAGAAATCAGCGCACTGGGTGTAATCCACCCTCCGTCCCACTGCGTCTAGGTACTTCTACAGGTGGCACTACTCTATGATTTGGCGTACTACCGGCTCTTCGATGGCCATGTCTTCAAGGTTGAAGACGTGGCAGAACTTTAACTGGTTGAAGGCTCTCGTTTCCACCGTGAGGCCGTACTTTACTTGTTCCTCCTCCGAGAAGGGGAGCTTGCCTGCTTTGTCCTGGCTTGCCATGATCGCCACCTGCAAGTTCAGCCATTTCCACTTTTAGTGCTTTTGACAACTAATTTGCTGGAAGAATAAAAGCATAGCAGATTTTATTGAACATAGCCTTAACTTTGCCTTTCAGACTTTTACCATCACCTCTTACCCTTGCATTTCAAATTTAACTAACATTTCACACTCGGTTTACTTTTTAGATTCTATTTTGTTTATTTTTTACATTTCACCTTATTACCCCTTCCCCCTTTGGAAAAGAAGAATCCGTCCTAGGATTGGAGGTTGCGAGGCCAAGGGCTTTCAGCATAAAGGGCGTCGCTCTATTTGTGCAGGAGCCAAGCGTAGAAGTTGGGGTTATATTCCAGTTGAGCGGCGCGGTCCAGATCAAAGGGTCAAATCCCTACGTGTGTGTTGTATGTGAGGACATTTGTGAGGAAGTCACCAGAGTCGACTCGACTTGCGATGTGGAGCTCTTCCTCTGTTAAGAGGCGGTCAACATAGAGATGCCCCGTGATATGCTCGTCCATGGGTCGCCCCGAAGAGTGGTTAACACTCTATATGAGGTAGGCACGACGTAGGTGGGATCATACTCTGTCGTTTTGATGGCTTGGCGTTGTTCGGCGTTGGTCATTATGCGACATCCGTCAACCTCCCATTGCAACCTAAGAGCGTACCACTGCCTCAAGAAGGGTGATCCATTATCAGCAAGGTGGGATAACCTTGCGATCTCTTGGTCAGTGATAGCAGAAGTGGTCCGTGGATCATATGACGTGATGAGGCATTTCTTAATGGCTTGCTCTTTGGAGACCTCGCTACCGAGCAACTCAGCAACAGAGCGAGAAGCCTGTGCAAAGGCGAATTCAAAAGTCTCCCAAGAGCAAGGCATATTGCGCACTTCTGTTGCAAAGGGTTCCGCTAATAGACCCAAGTCCAAGCGGTCATAGCTGAGGGCTAGCGACACAAAGGTGGCATCGAGCCATTTGATGCAGTCCACCACATCATCTCCGATGTCCTCCGCAAGGTCAACGGCTAGCGCTAGAAATGACTTCCGTTCAGGAGGGCGTAAGGCCGACGAGTGGTTGAGGTTTGCTAGAACTAGAGGCTTTGACAGTACATAGTTGCGGTTGGGAGTCTCCCTGAGCCTGCAACCGGGCTGTTTGTAAGGTGGGTGGGTTAGGGTCAGTCACAACAGTTGGGCTGTTGCAGTCAGCTTTGCTGCGGAGAGTCGGGTTGACTTGGTCAGATGATGTCACCTGTGACGGTGGCTGTTGCTTGGGCCGATAGGTTTGTGCGACTCTCTTGGGCCGAAGCGTAGATGAGTCGGATGGCTAGGGCTCTGGAGAGCACTACAGTCTATGGTCTTGAGGTGTTGGTGGGCGTGGGCTGATCGAGCTTGAGGGTGGCGTATGACTAGTGCCTTTGGCCGTAGGGGCCTTAGGGATCCACAGTGAGGCATTTCCCTCATAGTAGCCTTGCGCACGCAAGAGGGTTTTAGGGACCCATATTTCCTTAATCACACGGTGCTTCCAGTGATTGCGTCTTGGCCTTCTAGGTTTAGAGTTATGGGTCTTATGCGGACAGGCGTGTCTAGTCCTAGGCGGTTCTCAAGGTTGTTTAGGCACCCATTGAAAGCAAGGCTGTTGGGCCCTTACTTTGGTTGCTGCGGTCTGCGGTTTATGGAAATTGGGGAGTGGCAGACGCGCACTATCCCCCTCCTTAATCTTGCCTACGGATGTTTCTATCGGTGGCCCTGCGGACGGTGATGGTGTTACGCAGCCCTTGCTGAAGACTGTGACAATGCGCACTTTGCCGATTGCTAGGTGGATGCGCTGCGACTCATAATCAACATTGCAGTGAGTCTGGTTTTTGAAGGTTCGCCCGAGCAGTGACTCCATGCTTGCGTCTGTAGCACTCGGCAACACATAAAACAACATTGGAATAGTCTCAGACTCGATAGAAACGACGACCCTGCACTTACCGAGAAGTGCGTAAGATTGAGCCCCATATGGGCTTAATTTGGCCGTTGTAGGTTGAAGTAGTGGTTTGCCAAGTTGGATCCAATGCTTGTACGTTAAGACATTGAATTTTGCTCCCTCATCGATCAAGGCGTTGAAAGTGCATGTTTGTTTGGCAGTGACTGTGATACGGAGGTAAGCGGGATCTACAGCTTCCTCATCACCATCGTTGATTTCAGTGATTGTGGCTGCTCGTATTTTGACCGGCGGTTCTAGCATTGGTGGCACATGCAAAGGATGAGTGGGAGGGAAGTACTTATTGACACGACTGCCATTGAAGAAGCCTATTCCTTCACCGTCTAGGGTCTCGAGCTCGACATTACCGGTTTGGCTGATTGCCCGAACCTTGAAGGGTCCGAGACCTCTGAATTTCATCTTTTGCTTATGTCCTTTAACTGAGTAGAGGAGCACTAGGTCACCCTGCTCAAACTCGCGTTGCTTGACATGCTTGTCGAACCAGCTCTTTCGTCGGGCTTTCTCACAGATAATTGGGGTTAACTCCATTTGATCCTTACGAATCAGGACTTTTGTCCGTTGGCACTCGTCATAATGCTTGACGAATCGCTTGGCGTCGTGGAAAAGTGTGGGCGACCATAGTTGGGACTGCAACACCTTCTGTGTTGTCGTGTCTCCGCTAAAGTGTCCTCCTGCAATGCCGTTGTGTGCCTCTGAGAGCACATCGTGCATCTCATGCTCACAAATGCACCTACGCAACAATTCGTCTTGCCCCAGCCTATAGAGTTGGCCTGCAATCAGCTGGTAGGGCTGGATCTTCAAGATCAAGCGCCTAAGTCGTGCCTTTTCTATTGGTCGCTTAGGTAGTCCGTGCTCGAGCACTTGGACTATGTTGTCTACCCCGTATGGCATCAGATCAGCCTTAAATAGATCTCTCTCGCTGGACAGGTGGAATAAGTGGGCATCAGGTAACTCGTTAATGATGCCCTGTCTAGCGGCTTCTCCTGTGGGTATACGGGACATGTGATCAGCCATGTAATGTTGTTTTTCCTTTCGTACCACCACGGAGAAATCAAACTCTAGGAGCAGGAGGAGCCATCGAGCTATGCATCCTATAGCACAAGGTTTGTTCACTAAATAGAGCATGGCTTGATGGTCCACGAAGAAGATGAAAGGTGTGGCCAATAGATAATGCCAAAATTTCTTCATGGCGAACACCACGGCTAATCCCTCCCTTTCTGTTGTCGAATAATTCATCTCCGTCTTAGTGAGTTGTCTACAAAGCTCACTAGGTAATCTAAGTTATGCTCACTAGGTTGGCACAACACTGCCCCCACGGCAAACTTAGAAGCATCGATGTGTACGTGGAAGGTAATGGTCCAATCTGGGGCTTGTAGAATTGGTGTTGTTGTCAGAGCCTTTTTCAATTCTTCATATGCTCGTTGGCATGCCTCGATCCACTCGAAGAAAATTAGCAGCTTGTACAATGGCCTAGCGATCAGTGCGTAGTTCAACACAAACTGCCGATAGTATCCTGTGTGACCTAAGAAGCATTGAACTCCCTTGTAATTAATTGGGGGTGGAAGGTCAACAATAACCTTGACCTTCAAGAAGTCAGTGGCAATGCTGTTCTTCAACACCACGTGTCCTAAAATGCATCCATGCTTCACCCAAAATTGACACTTCAAGGGGTTCAAGGAGAGACAATATAAGCGACACCGTTCAAAGACTGCGCGGAGTTTGTCTAAGTGTTCGATCCAGGTCGAATGGACACACAGATCGTCAACAAAGACCTCTAACTCCTTGCGAAGCATGTCCTTAAAGATGGTGCACATGAGACGTTGAAAGTTGGTGGGGGCATTGGTCAACCCGAAGGGCATGACTATGTATGCAAAGACGCCCCACTCAGTGGCAAAGGCGGTCTTGTGCCTGCCTGCAGGATGCACTTGCACATGGTTGTACCTTGAGAAGCCATCCATAAAACTGTAGGCTTCCTTGCCTGCCACCCTCTCAAGCATGTGCTCGGTGTACGGCAAGGGATAGTTGTCTCTCTTCGTAGCAACGTTCACCTTCTTGTAATTGACGCACACTCGAATTTTGCCGTTCTTCTTCATCACAATGACTATGGGTGATACCCAGTCTGTGTGCTCAATTTCGTAAATGAATCCAGCTCTCATCAGCTTGTCAATTTCCTCTTTGACAGCATGAGCATGTTTTGGATTCATGGGGTACGGTCACTGCTTGACCGGCGTTGCATCCGACGTCATGGGTATGTTGTGAGTCACAACACTTGGATCTACCCCCGTAGCTCTTCTAAGGACCAGGCAAATACGTCTATGTACTCCTGCAAGAGAGCGACAAGACTCAACTCTTCTTTATCAGTCAAGTCATCAGCAATGAACACTGGTCAAACACTGATTGGGGTGTCTCTCCTTCCAGGGCTAGGTTTACCTCCTTGACCTTGGTTGGTTCTTCGATTGGTTTGCTCATCTACCCTTGACGCTTGGCACCTAACAGAACCACTACCCTATCCTCTTTTTTGAATTTAGTGAAGTGTTTAGGGAGGTCCTGCGGCTTTCGCTGTTCTTCTGATCATGTATCCCTGGGGTGCTTTGCCTTATCCTGCCTTAACCGTTTGGGCCTCAGGTGGACGGGTAAGTCCCCCTTGGTGCGTCTGGTCATGGGCGGCCTAGGGATCTCTGGGTCGCTATCCGAAGTAACTTCCGATTCAGAGTCAAACCCTCCATCTTCGCTAGAAGAGGTGGTCTCCCCTGCAGGCCACAGTTCGGATGGCGATTCGGTTCTAAGTATTGATGTCGTTCATGATTGCGCTAGGTCTGCTTGCTCAAGGTCTACGGCTCCTATGCATTCCAACCAAGCACGATCACATTTCATGCGCATGACTCCTTGCTCCATTCTAAGGGCTTGCATTTTCTGCGACTTAGCGTCTGCTCGTATCTGCTCAATTTCTCGTCCTTCAGTGTCGTATTCTATGGTATCCACTTCACCCTTGCTCTCATCACTGAAGGATTGGCAGTCTTCGTATTCATCACAGGAATCTTTGTCATTCGACTGCTCGTCGTCTCCTAGGGCTTGGTATGCCTCGTGTCATTGGTCAAGAACCAGGGCCTAGTTATACATGAGGTTCAACTCGTGCACCCTGGTCCATTGCCACTTGGAATCCTCTAAGAGGTCCTGGAGTGGTGTGAAGTTGGCAGCTGGGTTGCCAGCTAGCTGGTCCGTTAGGTATTACAGTACCCCCTGGAGTTCCCTTTTGTTGGATGGCACTTGGAAGGTAACAGGCTTAGGCCTTCCATGGAGGCTTGCTGCCATCATGTAGAATGGTGTAGAGAGTGCTTCGTTGGTCTTGCCGATCGTTTTGATGGCCTGCTCATATGCCTCATGGTCTAAGAATGGCAGGTCAATTGTAGCAAGGATGTGCATCCAATCCCGCTCATCCTCTGGGCATGGGATATACTTGGTCAAGGACCCATAGGGCTTCTTGACCTGAGTATTCCCTTTGAGCATAGCAGAGATGGCGTCTAGATCGACTAATGAGGTCTTCCAAGTGTCCATCTCTATTCTTACAGCGTCAATCCTATTGCCAAGGAAGATCAAGCCGTTACCCCTATCTTCGATGACTCTAGCGTTGCGCATCCAGGGTCAGCCTAATAGGACATCGTAGTCCACTCCCTTCATGACTATAAAGTCGACAAAGAACTAGACAGCTGCAATCTTCACTAGCCAATTCTTTAGTACCCCGAATGGCTTCACTCTCATACCGTTTGCTAGCGTGACGTTAAACCTAGCAACTTTGACAGGCGGGTTTCCCCAAGTCTGAAGCATTACGTGGCTAAGCACACTAACCCCAGCTCCCGTGTCTACAATTCCCTTCCTTGTTGTGTCACCCAAGGCTAGGACCGGCAGGACCACGTGCATCTCAAAGCCTTCCCAAAAGGCGTTGATGTGCAAAGATTTAGGCAAGGAGTGCAGCGTCAAACTTGGCAATTGTGTTTCTGCATCCTGGTCTCGAGGGCCTACCGCGACCTGCTCTTGTGATCCTTCGACCCACTGCTTAAGGTCTTGCCATAGGGCAGGGTGCTGCTTAAGCATATCTCCCAGGCTAAGTGTTATATGGGTGGTCACTAGTGTGGTCAAGAGATCGTTAGATACTCGTCCTTCCTTTAGCCTAGACTGTCCGAGCCAATGGCTGTGGCTGATCTGCGGCTCTGTTGCGTCTAGGCTTGGTCGCAACGGCAGTGCTTGTGGCACAGTTTCTTCGGCCGACTTAGGTTGAGGCGGTGACATTGGCGTGCTTATGATGGAGAGATCATCGATCTCGTCCTCTATGATGGGTTCGGCATCTTTGAGATGCTGTTGAGCCTCCCTCACCCATTCCTTCACCTTTTCTATGGCCTTTAATTGTCGCTTTGGATGCGGGTATTCCCCTACCTTAGCACTTCCCTTTTCGGTTGTCTTAGGGGCTGAAGTCTCTGCCTCCGCGTCTGAGACTTTCTTCCCCGTGGGTAGAGTCGTAGCACTCTCGGTCTTTAGTGCAACCTTAGCTTCCAATCTCTTCTTTTTCCGCCTGTGGCTTTTCTTTCCTATCAAGGCTGCATCAAGATTGCTAGGTCCTGGCAGAGAGATGCCGGCCTGCTTTGTTTGGGCTCGGGTCATAACTCACAAGGGAATGGATGTGGCCTCCCCATCGGGATTTTCAACACCAAACAGCCCCAATGGGACGGATGGAAAATTGGCTGAGCTAGAGGATGGCTTCCACTTTGGGCAGTCTATGAAAAGATGGGTGATTCTGCACTCTGCGCACCTTTGGTCAGCCTTGTCCCTGTTTTGTTGCTCTCTTTTAGGGCAGCGTGATGAGACATGACTAGGGTGTCCACAAGTCCAACAAGTGACTGAATCCTGTGGCTGCCCTCCTAGGCCTCTACCCCATCCTCGTCCTAACGCCATCACCGGCACGGGTCGATAATCCATGAGGACCACGTTGCCCTCGTCTTCATGCGAGACATAAGGATATATGTAGGTTTCTTCATCATTCGGCTCCTCCACGTAGTGTACTGGAGCATCGCTCGGTGGGTGGGTCACATAAGGACCAGGCGGTCTAGGAATGCCTGTAGGATTTATGTCCATTCTAGGGGCGGCTGGTTTCATATCGTTAGGTGCGGGTAGAGCCAATGGGGCTCCCCTTCCGAAGAATGGTTACGGCCTGTTAGCTAGATAAGGTTGGCCGTAGGGTTGCGAGTATGGAAGTCTTCTTGGTAGTCTGCAGTGTGCGATATCGTGGCTGAACCTACCACAGTTAGCGTAAGGTCTTGACCTAGGGTCTTGACACTCGGCCGGCAAGTGGTTTCCGCCACAGTACATGCATTGGATGTGCGGGCATGTTGGTCGTCTCAACATGTCTTGTATCTTGGCTAATTCCATCTTGACCTCAGTCAACTATCTCGGTGGCCTTCCCCTTATCTTGGGATGATGGGATTGACCGCTCACTAGAGGCAGACGTTCTCTCTAAGCTTCGCGGGTTGGTCTCTTCTAGATTTGAGCTCCTAGAGCTCCGCTCTTTCAACTGGTCATAAACTCTGATGGCTTCCTCAAAAACTCTAGCCACCACGTCCCTCTGCAAGCTTGAGTTGTCTACTAATGCCTTATATAACTCCTCGTCTCGAATTCCGCTGATGAATACAGTTGAAACTGCTCTGTCAGTCAGTCGCTCGCCTAGAGGGATTCTCTTAAAGAGACTTCTCACATGGGTCATGTAGTCGCGGATGTCCTCCTTCTCTTTCTGCTTGACATTCATCAAGCGTACTAGCAAGTTATTGGAGTATCCAAGCTCAGCAAACCTCTTGACGAAGAGATTCTTGAGATTATTGAAGTTGGCTCGTTCCACGGCATCCAGGCTTGTATATCACGTCCTACCCTTGTTGCCTAAGCAAAGCCCGAATGCTTGCAAATGTTGAGTCTGGTCATTGAGGCCGTTGGCTTCGCAGACTTGCTCAAACTGCTCAACAAAGCTGTATGGATCGTCATGCGGTTGGTACTTATCGAGTTGCTTGGCAACAATCGGTATTTTGGCCTGGCTCTTTGAGCCCTAGTTTGCCCCTAATCCTGCAAGCAGAGACGTCACTAGTGCAGTGGCACTCTACTCTACTACGGTGTTATCAAGCAGTCGTTTCATGAGGAGCTCGCTCAATGTCAGGTCTCCTTCTAGCGCTCTCTCATGGTCTGTTCGGTTTCGGCCAGCCAAGTTCAGCACTCGCTGCACCTCATACAGCTCCATGCTTTGCCTTTGGCTCCTAGCCTGTTGATCCCTATTATAATCAGCTATGCCTTGCAATGCCTTGCGGGCTAGCCTTCTCTCCTCCTCTAGGTCTGCAATGATTGCGTCTGCTGTCCTGCCGCGGTGCTCGCACCGAGCGTGCGTGTCGTAACTGCTCACCATTTGTTGTATAGCATCTGGGAATACACTCAAATTGAGCTCCTCATTAGACCGATGGTCTGAGCTTTCTTCCGTCATGGTCAAATTCTTGTGCCCTGTTGCACTGTCGATCACGTTGAATAGTCTTGACAGATCCTCGTCGTTGGCGCTCCTTGCTTGGTCCTACCCTGCGCTTCAATTGTTTGTCTATGTCTTGGGTCCTCTCCTATTGGTGGGTTCCTTGAGTGATTTATCTGAGTGAGTTCCTTTGATTATTGAATACAAACCTCAATTTATGGTCACTCGGAGTGTGTCGTTTCTCATGCACTTGTGCCCAATCAGGCTTTCAGCTTTCTTAAGTGTACTTTAAGTGCAGAAATTCAATGTGAGTGCCGCAAGCAATTCCTCGGTGTCTTACTCACTCTCGCTCAATTCGGGCCTGATAGGCTTTGTTGCTCAAGTCCTGGCCATTCTAGTGGGTTCTAGGGTCTGCGCTGCTTCTTACCGTTCACCGAGGAGGGGGGGTCGATCACAGGTCCTCCGATTGGATTTCTATTCTCAATGCATTAGGTCACTGGGGAGTGCTCCAGCACTGTCCCTCCGTTCCTTGGTCTTGACTCCTACGTCGGGAACTGCCTACAAGGCGTTTGCCATGTTGTCCTGGAGCGGGTTGCGCTTCCAGTCACTCGTGGGGGTCAAGTTTTGATGTTTTCCCCCTCTTTTTTTTTTATAGGTGTGTCCAACTCTGGGAATCGGACGTCTGATTTACCAATGGTCCAATTCTAGTGGTTTGATTTACCAGTGGTCCGATTCTAGGAATCGGACCAGGTGGGTCCGAGTTTGAGCAATCCAAGTCTCAGAATCGGACGAGGGTTAGGTGTCCAATTTTTGAAAATCGAACAAGTGGTCCGATCGAACGGGGGTGGTCCGAGTGTCCGATTCTGGGTGGTCCGATTATGGACTGGTCCGATTCTAGGAATCGGATCGAAAGGGTGGTCCGATTTCCGAAGTGGTCCAATTTTGGGAATCGGACCGGACAGGGTGGTCCAATTGCTAACGTGTCCTAATTCGTCCGATCGGACGGGGTTGGTCCGAGTGGCCGGGTGTCCGAGCATCCGAGTCGGACGGGTTGGTCCGATCGGACAACAGTCCGAGCATCCGAGTGCGAGCGTTTGAGTGTCCGAGTCGAATGGGTTGGTCCAATCGGACGGTTGTCCAAGCGTCCAAGTCCGAAAATTAGACACTAAATCGGGTGTCCGATTCTGCCGGCCCGATGCACTTTCGAGCACAAATTTGTCCAAAATCTCAAGACATCAATGATTATAGACTACCAAATTCACCAGGAGTGATGTTGGAGTGATGGAGGAGAGATCTATATACCTGGGGATCGCCGATAGCAACGTCACTCCGTGCCCTGATCGATCGAACGGTCGCCCAAGCTCTCTCTCTCTCTCTCTCTCTCTCTCTCTCTCTCTCTCTCTCTCTCTCTCATCTAGTTGCAAAGGAGGATTCCCTTGCCCTTCCAGAACTTATAACCCTGCTGGTCATTCCCCAGATGCTACAGATCACTCTCCTAGCGATTCCTACACATTCAAATGCACATTTCCTCCATTTTCCCCCTGTTTTCTCCGATTTTCTCCCTATTTTATAGCAGCAAACCCTATGCCTCTCGGGTGTGATTTCCTACTGTTAACCTACTCTAAACACAACATAAATCGAAAGCCAAATATTGAACTAATTTCTCCATGTTTTCCAATCATCAAACAACCAGAATATCCCAAAATACTTACCTGTTTTGAAGATAAAAAACACCCAACTTCCTACCTATCTCAAGCTCCGTTTCGGGGATGAATACCCTACTTCGATGCTCGATATGAGGCGCGCGAGTGCTCAAGCTTGAATCAGTGGTCCCGGCAACGGAACCAAAATGTGGGAGCTTTCACTCGACCGCCAAGACCCACGGACCGCTTATTGTTTAAAGCGTTCCAAGCGAGCTCTAATGGCTATCTCTCACCTAGCCGACGCGCCATCGATCCTACGAGTGTAGTGAGCTTACCTTGATGCTTGATTGAGTACCCTCCTCTCCCTTGCACTCCGGTAGCTCCACGGTTCTTGATGCTAGCTCAAGCATCCCCAAGCCTCCTCCATGTCCAAGCTCCATCCTCCATAGCTGCATGCGCAAGAGAAGAGAAGAGAAGAGAAGAGAATAAGAGAAGAGGAGATGGTAAAGAGCTTCACCCTCTTGATCCCTCACTCTCACACACACTCACTCCCTCACACTCTCACACTCCCTCTCTCAAGAGTACACACAAGTAAGAAGGAGAGAAGAAGAGAGGAAGAAGAAGACTCTTTTTGCCACACACCAAAGAATGAGCTTCTCATTCACTTTTCAACTTTATATACAAAGCCCTAAATCCTTTTTTGGCGGTCATCCCCTTTTCCTTCTTTTACATGGCCGGCCGTAGCCTAAGCCCTTTTTCCCATTTCCCACCATTCTAATCTATCCTATTCCAAAACAATGCATACACTTTGCACAGGAGTGAGTCTGGCACTCTTTTACAAAGATCTGGGGGTGCTCCCACATTTTAATGGTGCGCCCTTTTTTTCTTTTTTTGTCTCGAGACGACACCGAGGCTTTCTGAGGGTCGTGCCCGAACAGTTAAATTTTTCAGGGACTGGTTACCGATCAAGGCACCTTTTTCTGCTTTTATCCTGCGCCTTTTTTGCTATTTCCCTTTTTTTTTTCATTTTTCGCTCCTCTGTGCTGCGGGACACACGTAACAAATACCATTGCTTATATTTTGTAGGAGTAACCTTCCCTGACTATTGCAGTATGGATCTCTTTGCCCTTCTCTAGTGCCCAAAAACTTTGATCATGATGGTCTCCATTTGTCAATGCCTTATGGCAGCAGAAAACACTGAATATGCAACATAGGAAACACAATTATGGATGAGGTGAATGCAATAGTGATTCCATGTCTGAACTATGAAGCAATTGTGAGGTTTGATTACACTGCATTTTATTTTTTTAAAGAATTTGACACAATTGGTACTGAATGAAACAATAAACACTAAATGCAATAGTGACCACGAAGTGGATGTTACTGTTAAAATGCAAACATTGCAACAAGCTATCATGCAATATCTAAGAGGTGGAGTTTTGCAAAGCTTCTCTCTGAGGCACCCTCAGTTTCAAACTTCATCTTGAACCTTTGACCCACTGACAGGTTCTTGGACCTAATGTTGGCAAGTTTTTTCACCAGAAAAATGAATGATAATGGGCTTACTCTGGGTTTATAGTACATAGCAAACATAGTCCTTGTTGCCATAGCATAAGAAGCAGTGGCAACCACACCCATGTTCATGTTGTGGCATGTATGGATATTTGAAGACTTAGATGCATGCTGCTGCTTAGTCCATTGAATTCCCACTCTCAGCTCTCCATTCTCACCCCAAAGTAAGGTCACGGTATCCCCTGCCACAAGCCTCTCTTTTGACTAAGAAACTAGCTCCACCCTATGCTGTAAGCATCTCCTAGGATGGCCTCTATAAGTATTTCAAAACTTCCACTCCTGGTCATAAAGGTTTTGGGGAGCCATAGTCATGTTGACACAGAGGGGGCCCATGAAAGCCATGGAGAGATCAGAGGGGGGAGAAAGGGAATTAGCACCGAGGTTGGGGTTGGGGAAGCTCTAGTGGGAAGGGGGAGAAGGGGAGGATTTCAATAGTAAGCCATGGGGGAAAGGGAAGCAAGGGGGATAGAAGGAGGGGAGCACCCTCCAACCTAGTTGAAAAAGTCTTGGCAGATTGCAACATTCTTCCTCATGGCTTAATGTAGTGTTTCCTCATAGGCTTTTGAATTCTAGAAGATTATAAGATGCTTCTTATTCTCCTCAAATATGATTTTTGTGATGATGGCAAATTATCACCCTAAACGAGCTATTATCAAAACATGTCATCAAAGTGAAGTGTTTAGAATATGCACAGACCTCTCCTTCCTCTCACTTAATTCAACAGGGATGCTAGTAAGAACCTTATGACAATGGTGGCAATAAACCCTAATATCCCACACAAAAGATATGCACACACCTCTCCTTCCTCTCACTTAATTCAACAGGGACGCTAGTAAGAACCTTATGACAATGGTGGCAATAAACCCTAATATCCCACATAAAAGATATGTCTTGCCACTTAGTGACGTAATAATTCTTACTCCAACAAATCACTTTGCCTTGGTGGTAATGCTACTCTAAATATGGATGCTCAAGATAAGGAATGATTTTCCCCATCCAACTGTCTTGATACCCTTTGCAAGTTTAAGCTGAATCCTGAAGGACCTGAAAAGGCACCAACTCCAATGTCTGCCCCTATACATAGCATGGCTTCAATTTATTGAAGTTTCCTTTAGTATTGAACTCTATCCCTTGCAAAAATGCTAAAAGGGCTGTAGAGCCATTTTTCCCTATATGAACAATATTATAAGAACCATCCCATTTAGGTTCCAACTTGCCTAGAAAAAGCTCATGAGGAACATCATAGTATAGAATCAATTGACTGTTAGCAAACTTTTACTTCTTAGCCTGAAGGTCATGAAGTATTTTCATCCACTTCTTTTCTACTTCCTGATGTAATAAGACTTGTAACCAAACCTCGTCAAGATGTGTAAGGGAAATGAACCTTTCTTACAACGCTTCCTTTTCACCTAGAGAGTGGTTTAGAGAAAACCTTATTGTAGGAAACTTGATCTTCAAGGGTAAAACACACTCTTCCTCGTATACTCATTTAAAAGGGATGTGGCATGTAGCTCTTTTGAATGTCGTATTATAAGCCCAAACAACCACATACAACTTCTTATCCCAATCACACTTAACCTCAGATACAATCTTGGATAAAATCCCCACAAACTACTTATTAGTAATCTCTATTTGCCCATTAGCTTTGGGCTTATAAGGCGTGGCCTTGTTATGTTTAATCTTCAATGGTTTTGTCAAAGCCTCAATCACTTTTTTTTAAAAATGTGTCCCATGGTCAGACCCAAGTTCCTTACGTGGACCAAAATGACACATAATATGCTCTAAAATAAAACTAGTCATTTTCTTAGCATTATTCTTCATCGTAGCACATGCTTTGGACCACTTCGTGAAATAGTTAGTTTCCACAATGATATAATGCTTCCGCATAGTCGACGAAGGATGTGTAGGATCAACGAAATCAATACCCCACTTCTCAAATGGTAGGATAGCCATAATAGGAGTCAGTGGATGCTTTCTATTCTCCCTATTGTCATGTCTTTGACATGTATCATATCTCTTAACATTCACAAATATATCCTAAAGAATGGATGGCCACCAATATCTAGCTCTCAAAGCTTTCTGTGCAATCAACCATCCAATAAAGTGCCATCCACAAGTGGAGTCATGACACTCTTCCAAGATAAACAAAACCTCATTAGGAATAATACATTAGTGATAAACATCATCAACCCCTGTGCTATAGTGTTCTTGTAATAAAGGAAAATTTCAAGGCTTGCTGCCTAATTTTCCCTTTTCAGCCTTTGATAAAGCAGCTCCATTCTCTCTTGTGGATAAAAAGTGCGTTATAGCAATATACCAGGATACAATGGAGGCCATATCAATTTTGAATAGACCCTCGAGGTCACTTCAACATCTTCCTCTTAATTTCATAATCAAATTTCTGCAAAGTGATCAACCACTTTGCTAGGCGATCAAGTGGCTATAACTTATTAAATAATAGCCTTAGCCCCTTTACCTTCATATAAAATACTAAATTTTCATGTAGGATATTGTGCATGAATTTCTTCATTGCAAAGACTATCCCAAGGCACAAATTCTCCATGTAAGTGTAATTAATCTTAGATACCCCTAATTTGCGAGGCAAACACAATCAGATGGTATCACTTCTCCTCCCAAATTTGGGCTAAACAGTACCTAACACTATACATTGTAGCTACTAAAAATATATAAAATATCTCACCTCTTTTAGATGCTTTCAAGAATGGCACTTTTGTCAATTCTTGCTTCACATCCTCGAAGGATACTTGACACAAATCACTCCAAACAAATAGATAGTTAAAGGACAATAGATTTGTGAATGGAAATATCCTCTAAGCCAGTGCATTAATAAATCGTCAATAATATCCAATCAACGAAAAAAAGCTATGCAGTTCTTTAGGAGTACGTAGCGGACTCACAGAGATGATAACCTTTATCTTTTCATAATCAGTTGCAATACCATCCAAGCTAATCACATGGCTCAACAGTAATTTGTAGGATACTCCAAAGACACATTTCCTTGGATTAAGAGCAATGAGAACTACTTGCATCGTTTGGAACATTTTTATAAAATAATCAACTATCTTTTCCTTGTGGTGGATGCACCTAGATTATCAATAAATACCTTCAGCTTCTCTGGAAAAATATCACCAGAAGTTTTATCAGTCATACATTGCCAAGACCGTGGTACATTGCAAATCCAAAAGTCATAACATGATACGCAAAGGTGCCAAATACAATGATAAATGTTGTTTTCAATTTGTCTTTCTCTGCATTAGCCATTTGGTTGTAACTGTCAAAGTAGTCCATAAACAAATAGATATCCCTATGTGCTAACAGATCTAGAATCCGATTAGTAAAGGGTAGCAAATAGTAATCTTTAAACATTTTTTTATTGAGCTCCCTAAAATCATTGCAAAGTTAAATTTGATTATTCTTCTTTTTCTTGATAACTACCAATGAATAACACTCCATCTGTTGTATAAAAAATAGCAGGCCAGCCTTGTGCAAGTTTTGAAGGTCCTTAAATAGTATGTCCCTTAGCTCCAGAGGCATATGTTGCACATTTTGTCAAACAAGTTAGCTACCTTCCTTTATGGGAATAGTATGCATAACCAAACTAGGACGAATATCCTTAGCTCATCATAGCTCCATGCAAAAATATCACATAATTCTTAGATCAAGGACACATAGTCCTTCCTCTCTTCCAGACTAAGCATAGATCTTAATTTAATCGATTGGGGATCATCCAACATATCAAGATCTAGCTCAATCACATGCATGTCTCTAATTCTATCTTGAGCTTCTATGAACTTATTGAGAGTCACCTAGTACAAATCTTTTGTAGTGGACCCCTCTCATGATTATCACTTAACAAAATCTCACTACTAGAATGATCTTTTAATGCTTCTAATTCTATCAAAGATAAAAGTATTCTCTCACTTTGAGGAGATTCAAGGTATGTATCCACTATTATATGTTTGGCACCTCTACAAAAAATCAGACAACTAGCGGGTATATCAACTTGACAATTGGATTGCAAGATCCATGGCCATTCCTAATAGTACTTGATAGCTTGGCCACCCTACAAAGATAATATTCCTAAAGCCCAAAATGAATTCCATATTAGCAACAATCATGTAGACTTTGGTAATGCAACCTTCCAGTTGTCTTAAATTGTCATCAACCATCTGAAGAATTCTGAAGACATCCGTTTGGATTTTCGTTCCCAATCTTTCCATCAATTTTAAACTCATAATGTTGACAGAGGATTCCATATCCACAATGGCATGATCCATTAATATGCCATCAACATATGCTACCACCCTTGAGCAATGCTTTTCAGCATGTTCAAACCAATCATCTTCCATCTGGGCTATTCTCAAGGGTTCGATGATATACCCCATGCAAGGGATCTTCTTAAACTCTTTATACACTCCTCAAGATGACATGAATTAGTTGGAGAAGATTCACATGAGGCTTTACCTCACAAATGTTGAGATATTGGAAATCACACCCAGCTTAGCTTCTTTGTATGGAGCAGTGTGGGCTTAGGATGCAAAATCCCATATGCACAGTGGTGGAAAGTGTAGCGTAGTCTATCCCTATAAAGCATTGTATTTGCTCTTTTTTAATTCAATGTCATAGTACTTTTTTCCTTTGAGCAAAGTATCTGTGTCATTGTCAACATACAAGATTGTGTTTATGAGTCCAAGTCTCAATGTTGGAACCTAATTCACTTGTGTGACAGTCACTCTTAATGTCTATTCCTCATGAGCTTACTCTTCCTCTTTCAACCTCCATAGCCATGTCCTAGATCCATGTCTTATCACATGGTATCAAAGCCCAGTTGGCAAGCATGGCCTAGCTCATCTCAACTTCCTTCTCTTCTCTTCTAGCTTCTCTTCATCATTGCTTAGCTCAAGTCCAATTGAAGGTCTCATCTTCCACCTCTATCTCCACTTGACCTTTCTTAGCAACCATAGCCAACCCATACCTACCCTGCTTGGAGCTTTCATATATCTCAAATCAAGTCACATCTCACTGAGATTCCTTCTAGAGATATCTTCCTATGCTTAGGCACTTCCTCCTAGCACTTCAAACCAAGACATTAATGATCATCTAGCTCAGCATTGTAGAAACTCGCCATCAATGTCCTAATTGTGCATGTTCTTGATCGTACCACTAGCGTGCATTGTGCAGGTCATGATTCTAGTCGAGATCATGGGGCAATTGGAGCTTTATACCTAGGCTACCTCCCACTAAGAGGGCTTCCTAAATGACCATCTCTATGAGCTGCCTTAACCAAAAAACTAGACCCTTGTGTCCTAAAATCCCTAATCTAACATAGCTCATTTTCACTGAAGCTTTTTCTTTTCACTTTATCTAATCATTGAATCAACACACTGAAGGTCCTGTCACTCAAATCTGAAGGTCCTAGCATCAAATCAAGGAGGCAAAGTTTTGGATTTGGAAGAACTTGAAGGATTTTGCATATTTGGAAGACTCAAGGAAGAAACATAATGTCCATTGACACTCGGTTAGTGCTCTTAGCACTTGTGTTTTTTGGCACTTCTCAATCAACTCTTCTGATGCTCAAATCTAATAATTTTGGAGTTGATTTGCTATTGTCTATGCCACTCTATCATGGGCAAAGACTCTCCAACTATTCGATTCAATGGAGTCAAGTTTCATACCTAGCAAACCCGCATCAAACTCATCTTGCTAAAGGAGGGCATATGGGCCATTACCAATGGACAAGAAAAGAAGCCGTGGAATGCAACTCTTATAGGTACTTGGTAGAAGAATGATGACAAAGGACAGGCCATCCTCAAATTGGAGTTAGATGATAGATACATTCATCATGTAGATGCCTTTGACATGTCCCATGACACTTGGGATAGATTAGACACCTTGTTTGGTGCACAGCCCAAATCCTTAAAGTATGGTTTACTTATTAAATTCTTTCGACTTGACATGAAGCCTAATACATCCCTGGCATCTCATCTGAAGAACTACATGGAAAATCTCCTAACTCAACTTGTAGGGATAAATCTCAAGATGGATGAATATATATGTATTGGTGTGTTGTTTAAAAGCCTACCTCCTAACTATAATAATGTGTCAACTACATTAATCAACATGCCTAGTCCTAAACAAGTTGACATTAAGGCCTCCTTAGTAGAAGAAGAAAATAAAATAAAATCCAAAGAAGAACTAAGCACCTCTAAAGATAAACAAATGTTTTATGTTGGTAATAGGTACAAGGGCAAGAAAGATCAATTGATATGTGACTTCTGCAAAAGGATTGGGCACACGGAGAAATTTTTTCATGCTAGGAAGAGGTCTCAAAAGGCCTATCTAGCTACTATTAAAGATAGAGCAGTTAACTCCCAAGGTTCATAAAATTTCTTAGTAGTTCTAGTGACTTCACAAGTTGGAAGCTCAATGTCTCAGCCCTCTATTGGGCCAACACCCAAATCAAACATTAGCCCTGTTAACATTCGATAGCTCATGGGCATCTATATCCCCAATGGTTGGACCATAGATCTTGTTGATAGTCTAGCTTTACTTCTGATCATGTTGAGTGCCTCATTTGCTTGATCTTGAAGCCTTGTGTGAAGCTCTTAAGTAAACCTTGTAAAGAAAAACAAATTGATCTCGTGGCCCAAATCTCTATCTGAAAATGGCAAATATGGTAGTTTATGTGCTTACCAAGGTTACGGGATGCTTTCCCCAAGGTTGTGTATGCAAATCTTGTGCACAAAGAGCAAGAGAGAAGTTGGAAGGATGTCCTCCATGGCTGTTTGAGAAAAATCTTGGCAAGAATAGAGAGAGCAGACCTCCTTTCAAAAAGTAACAGATTTTTAGGTTGTCACTAACTCCTAGGAGTCCTTCTTGGCAAGTTTACCTCTAAAATTTGATTGGGGGTTGAAAACGGGCTACCATTTTTGTCCCCTTGCCTCTAGATTTGTTTAAGTCTCCTATAATAGCTTGTGCAGTCTTCAAAAAGGTGCCATCCTAAGCTACAACACTTCTGTGTATTTGTAATAAAATAGGGTTTTTAGTGTTCTGTAAGGGGAAAGGATCAAAGGTTGAAAAGAGGAGCAAATCTAAAAATAGGACCCAGCATAGAAAAACTTGGAAAACACTTACACAATGCAAGGAGTTAATGGTTGCAAATACATGCTTTACATGTGAATAGGAGGGACACATGGAAAGGGACTATCCCAATAGGCACTAAATTGAAAGTAAGGAAGATTAGAGGTAAATTTTCCAAGTCATATTGAACCAACACAAGTTTCTCCATTCTAAAGTGATTCCCAACCTAACCCTTATGGCCCTCACATACGTGTGCTTCTACACTTGCAAACCATAATAAAACACCACTTGCAAAGCAATCTCTTCCCTAGATTGGGTTTGTTTCTTAGACTACAGAACAAGTCTCAAGATGGAAGGTGACATAAATTGCATGTTATTCACTCATGTTTGCACATGAATAGTAGGCCTTATTAACTGGAGCTTATTAATTGGACTGCCATACCATTGATCGAGGCAAACATCAAAGAGCTTATTAATCGAAGTCTCAAGATGGAAGGCGACACAAATTGCATGTTATTCACTCATGTTTGCACATGAATAGTAGGCCTTATTAATTGAAGCTTATTAATTGGAGGGCCATACCATTGATCGAGGCAAACATCAAAGAGATGAGATAAATGCCAATTTAGGAGGGATCAAATCAATGAGCCCACCTAGTAAACTAAAGGGAGTGCATCCCCTTTAGCTTCCATGAAATGCTTTATCCCTATCCATGGCCTGTTCAACATTGACCTGCTTTCCCATTTTCAAAGTTGCATGTTTACCTGCTTCCCCATTTTCTAAGGCTGTATCCCCTTTAGCTTCAATGACATGCTTTATCCTTATCCACAGCCTATTCAACTTTAGCTCAACTTGCTTTCCCATTTTCTAAGGTTCTCTTGGCACATGCTTGTTATTGAATGCAATTGCGAGATATAGGTGCCCCCTTAATTCCTTTGTACGCACCATCATCAAAACTAGTAGTCAGCCATGTCATTTGCTATTCCTTTTGGGTCTTGAAGCACCATCTCTACATATGTACATCTGATCTTTTAAGAACAAAGGGACATATTACCATATTCTCATAATACCAGAAGTGTTGGTACTATACAACATGATGGTCTCTTTTCCTCCATCTAGTCACTCTAAATCACTGTAGGTGTTGCATGTGTTTTTCTTTAATGAAGATAAATCCCTAACTACCAAAGGGACACTAGTGACATGAAAATACCATGAAGGTGTTAAAATAGATCATAGTAAATGGAACCCTCAAGGACAAACCAAACAATGCACCTTTTATCCACATCCAACAGATTCAACAACCATTGGATTTCTGAAGCTCCACTCTAGTGCCACATTAGAACCTAAAGTATACAAAACCAAATTTGTATTTGTATATGACATTAATTTTCTACCTTATTCATGATCCTTCTAGGGAGGACATCATTTGGCCTTCCTCACTTCTAGTCTCAATGTCAACCTAACTGTTAGGACAATCTATTAACTATAAGGGCATAACATGGGAGATATGATGTTATTCTACACTATCACCAACTCCGGACCCTGTACTATGAAGATTGCTACAAACTGTAGAAGTCCATAACTCAAATAATTGTTGCTCTTCCCATTAAAAAATTCTTTTACTTCTCCTATACTAAAATGAACTTAACAATCCCTTCTTTCCCTTCTTAATTGTTAGCATTAAATAGAGATTAAAAACTTCAACTTTCTAACTTCTGCTTCTATTCTACTTCAAAGAAAATGTTTCCTCTATTGATATATTTACTTGAATCAATCACATCTATCATCATATAACTATTCACACAATGTAGCATACCAGCAATCAAGAATGATTGCATACCAATAATAATTTTTTTCTACAAAAGTTATGGCTATTGCTTACCTACACAAAAGATGGGTCTTAGTAATACCATTGCTTATCAATTGTAGGAGTAACCTTCCCTCTCTAATGCAGTATGGATCTCTTTGCCCTTCTCTAGTGCCCAAAAACTTTGATCATGATGGTCTCCATTTTTCAATGCCTTATGGTAGCAGAAAATACTAAATATACAACATAGGAAACACAATTATGGATGAGGTGAATGCAACAGTGATTCCATGTCTGAACTATGAAGCAATTGTGAGGTTTGATTACACTGCATTTTATTTTTTTAAAGAATTTGACACAATTGGTACTGAATGAAACAATAAACACTAAATGCAATAGTGAACATGAAGTGGATGTTACTATTAAAATGCAAACATTGCAACAAGCTGTCATGCAATATCTAAGAGGTGGAGTTTTGCAAAGCTTCTCTCTGAGGCACCCTCAGTTTCAAACTTCATCTTGAATCTTTGACCCACTGACAAGTTCTTGGACCTACTGTTGGCAAGTTTTTCCACCAGAAAAATGAATGATAATGGGCTTACTCTTGGTTTATAATACACAACAAACATAGTCCTTGTTGTCATAGCATAAGAAGCAGTGGCAACCACACCCATGTTCATGTTGTGGGGTGTATGGACATTTGAAGACTTAGATGCATGCTGTTGCTTAGTCCATTGAATTCCCACTCTCAGCTCTCCATTCTCACCCCAGAGTAAGCTCACGGTATCCCTTGCCACAAGCCTCTCTTTTGACTAAGAAAGTAGCTCCACCCTGTGCTATAAGCAGATGACTCCTGGGATGGCCTCTATAAGGATGTCAAAACTTCCACTCCTGGTCATAAAGGTTTTGGGGAGACATAGTCATGTTGACACAGAGGGGGCCCATGAAAGCCATGGAGAGATCGGAGGGGGGAGAAAGGGAATTAGCACCGAGGTTGGGGTTGGGGAAGCTCTAGTGGGAAGGGGAGAAGGGGAGGATTTCAATAGTAAGCCATGGGGGAAAGGGAAGCAAGGGGGATAGAAGGAGGGGAGCACCCTCCAACCTAGTTGAAAAAGTCTTGGCTCATAGCAACATTCTTCCTCATGGCTCAATGTAGTGTTTCCTCATCGGCTTTTGAATTCTAGAAGATTATAATATGCTTCTTGTTCTCCTCAAATATGATTTTTGTGATGATGTCAAATTATCACCCTAAACGAGCTATTATCAAAACATGTCATTAAAGTGAAGTGTTTAGAATAATTCTTCCTTGTCCTAAAGATATAAAAATGGTCACTAATCATCTTAAAACCAAAGTGTATCAAATATCATGTCGGTGTATGCATCATGCTATATCTAGTGAACTAATCCACAATTATCTTCAAATCAAAGTATCCTAAATGTCATATGATGTATGAATCATGCTATATGTGGTGAGAAAATTCATCTATTGAGCTCTAAAACTATTGCCATGTGGTGAGATAATCCGTAATTATCTTCAAATCAAAGTGTCTCAAATATCATGTTGTTGGTTATGTGATTGCTTGAGATTGTTAACATTATTTCTACCATTGTTTAAATCTAATACTTCCAATGTACAAATTGAAGCTTCAAGTTCCATTTTCATGATGATAGCCATGCTAGGTCATGGTTCATTTTTAAGCTATGCATATGCCTTTTTGAATGCTAGCTAGATGACCATTTGTACATGTAATTACTCATGCAAGAACATTATTCATGTAAACAAGAAAACATTGTAAAACTAGTTCTAACCAATCACAAATCCATATGCAAATTAACATGGAATTTTTAAAGAATCTATAACTACCATGGGATTGAGTAACCATTTTCCACAAAAAGGAGCTAGGTTTTTGACATAAGATTAGGCTATTTTAATTCCCTATTATGGGCTATAGAGAATGGCATTCCCTAGTTGTGTGGGCCATAATTTCCTACTATGATATATGGGAAACTTGATTCCCTAGTCATGTGACCTATAAATCCCTAGTTCAAGATGTGGGGAATGGAATTCCCTAGTTATATGTGGGGAATTCATATATGCATATCTATGATTCCCTATTGTGAGGTGTGGGAAATATAATTCCCTAGTTATATGTAGGGAATACATTTGTAGATACCTAGAAAATACTAGATAATTTCCTAGATCTCAAGGGTTTTCCAAGGTAGGAATTGTTCAAAAGTTCCTTGTGCATTTGGCTATGCATCTACAATACTCATGCCACTGAACATGTCCATACCCAAGGCTTTTGGATGCCTCACTTATGCAACCTCCACAAACATTTGAAGAGCTCCAATCGCCCATACCAATACCTCTTGGCTCCCATCACATCTAAGCAGTTCTATTGTCTACAACTGACAACTCCATCACTATGTAAGTGGAAGGCATTATTCGAGACCCCTTTTTGGTAAGAAAATCTGGGCTAGTTTTATGAATTAATAATACCCTTATGTAAAAAATACACATATGGAATATAGATACTCCTTTTATGAATAAATTTATGCATTTTAATTTTTTCATTCTGTGAATATATATCTATAAGACTATCTTTTTTAATATTCCCTTCTTTTGAACTCACGTGATGCGCATTTTTATACATAGTAACTTACATGAGGTAAACTCCTCATGTAACCTTGTACTATAGTCTTTGTACACTTTGTGAGGCCCCTGTTATAGTCTCTAGATGTCCATCAAGTATTTGGTACCCACACTTAGCCTTTCCATTCTAAAATTTGAAATTAAACATTGATTTCTGAAACTCACTAATGCGAAGCTCAACATTTTTCTTTGCTAGCTTATTAAAGATGGATAGAGGGAAATCTAGGACTAGCAAATCCAACATTCCTATAGGTATTGTAAAGGGTTGCTCCATCATGATGATCGGGTTTACTCTAGAGGTTTGTATCAGTGGGATTATACTCCCACTCAAAGTAGATTGACTTTTTAGAGAAAGAGGAATGCTACAACTTCCTCCTCCCCCTAAGGAACTAATTGGGATATTGATTGGGTTGCCAAGACCTCTCTTTCTTAAGGATATCAGACTTGTACGCTTAGGGTAATATCTCTTAATGATTTTAGCTCACCGTCTAGCCATTTCAACTATTTCTTGATGTTAAATCTCGGCTTGATGGTGTCTATCAAGAAATAATGAATCTATTTCAATGCTCTTTGGCATAAATTGAATGACTAATCCCTATTAACCAAGACTCAAAAACTACCACTTATTAGTGGCTCTCGGCAAAAGTTCCACCTGTCAGGACCTAAAATGGGTTCGACATTGGCTCTAGTGATCTAGCTCGGGCCTCTTATGCTCACCAAACCACCCTTATGGCCTCACAACTAGGAGTGTTTGGAGGTTGTACGCTACTCTAAATAAATGATTCACCTGTATCGCTTGTAGTCTAATGGTTTTGCTCTTTTCGACTCTAGAGAGGGAGTATCCAAACATACAGGTGTCTAGCACTCCAATTCACACACATAAAGAGCTCTCCCAATGGAATGTTGTGGCTCCTATGGCTCTCCTACACCCTAGGAATTGGCCCTAGGATGTGCCATCTTACACATAGAACACTAATGTAACAAAGTCCTCTCACAATATAAACATAATGATCAAGGACACTGTGTTGAGATGACAAGCTCAACACGTGCAGACATTGATGATGGACCGCATGGCTAGATAGGTTCGCACGTCTACACTTAGCATGTTGGTGGTCATTATGATACTCACATGGCCATTGACTTATCACTTATTATATTTGGTTTGTTACACCTACCTACAACTGGCAAAGATATAGCGCCACTCGATTAGTGTAGTCCATTATGCATTGTTTGCCTTAGTGGGCCACTTTCCTTTATGTTGTATCTTATATATAATTCATGTACATTGTATAGTGTGTGGAAGAAGAAGAAGAAATTAATAAGAAAACGTTTTGGCCTCCATCTCTCTTCTTGTGTTCTTGAATGAGCTTCCTCTTGTGTATATAGTGTGTGTTTGGCACAATAGCTCAAGCAACTCCCCCCATCACACGATTCTTGACATGGTATCAGAGCCACGCCACTAAGAGAGACTGATTTTGAAGGCTAAAGTGAAGGAAAAGAAGTAAGGTTTAAGCAAGCAAGCAACGGGTAAGAAGCTCTCCCATTCTTTCACTCTTTCTCTTGGATAGTGCCTGTGGAGGCACCGAAAGCAGGGTAGAGTGAAAATCTCACCTTGCTGTGAGATTTTGTGTGTGAGTAGAGCATTGTATATTCTATAGATTATCCCTTTAAAGCTTCCCCGTAGTTTTTTTGGGCATCTGAGGTCGTTTCAGAGCTGCAAGGTTGCGGACAACAGTTTCAGGGTACACTGTGATTTCAGTTGTATTGACCGAAAGTGGGTGCATAGGTTACAGATTTTGAATCTGTAATTTTTTAAGTATTTTTTAGGAAGCAAATATAAGGTTTATATGTAAACAGGTTGCAGATTACATGTACTATTAAGCAATCAATGAAAAAGGTTGCTTGGTGTATTGCTATGCACTTGTTGTGAAAGGTTACAGAAGACTAACTTGCTGTGTTGTATCCTTTTTTTTTATAATGGCAGAGAACAGTAGAAATCCCATAATTGAGAAGTTCAAAAAGAACAACTACCCTTCATGGAAGTTCCGTGTGACGAACTTCCTCATTGGAAAGGGCCTTTATGAGTTTGTTTCAGGTGAAGAAAAGGAGACAGAGCAGGGTATCCCTCCGACTGCAAATGAATTAAAAGCATGGAAAGAATGGAATGCAAAAGACAAAAAGGTGATATACTGGCTATTTGCAATCATTGATAATACGATGTTGGGACATATCAAGAATGCAGAAACTTCACATGCAGCTTGGACAATTTTTGAGAACATGTTTTTAGTAAATACAAAGGTACGAAAGACTCAACTCAAGCAAGAGTTGAATACGTTGAAGAAAGGAAAAATGTCTATCAATGAGTATGTTTTGAAGGTAAGAAGCAGTGCCGATGCTTTAGAAGAAATTGATGCAATGCCTGATGATGATGATTTGGTTTCATCCACTTTGAGTGGCCTTAATAATGAGAAGGCATGGAAATCATTTGTTACTTCAGTATACATTCAAAAGTCATTTCCAAATTTTGATGAGCTGATCTCTCTCATGATTACCGAAGAGATCAATATGTAGGGTGACTCATATGAAAGAAATGGTGAATAGGTCCAAGCATTTTAATCAAGTGTAGGAAGGGGACGTGGTAGATCCTCTTCGAGAGACCGTGGTATAGGATGTGCTGGCGATAACTAGCAAAATAGGTTCAATCAGCAATTTGGTGAAATGCAAGTTTCATGAGATTGAGGAAACTTTAGAGGCAGGGGGAGCTCTAGAGAAAGAGGTGGATGGCAGAACGTAGGCTCTAGAAATTCTGCTATTGTTTGCCATTATTGTGGCAAGACAGGTTATATTGCAGTCCATTGTTATGCTAAGAAGGATGATATTCGCAGTGGTAAATTGCAGTAAGGAAACTATGCATCATCTTTACGGCAGAATGAAGACAACAATGAGCGTCTATTTGTTATGTAGCATATGATGAATGCAGTTATAGGAGAGGGGACACATGATGATGTGTGGTATGACAATTCAGGTGCATCTAATCATATGACCAGTCATGTTGAATGGCTTCGAGAGATGCAAGACTTACAAAATCGAGGTTATGTGCAGACAGGTGATGATTCATGCCACCCAATTTCACACATTGGAAAGGTTCCCTTGTCCTTGTATGATGGCCAGACAAAGAGTCTGACAGATGTATTATATGTGCCATCAATCACAAAGAATCTAGTGTCAGTTAGCCAAATGGTAGAGTAAGGGTTATAGGTTTGATTCAATGCAAAAGGTAGTTTTGTAGAAGACTTTAATGATAAGTGTAGGTTGGTCACAAAAGAAAGTAGAGTTGGCTGCATATTCACTTTAGATGCTAGAATTTCTGCAATGGATGCTGCTATGTATGCTAAAGAAAAAGGAGTGACTGCAAACATTGAAATATGGCATAAACGTATTGGACATGCAAATGTGCAAAGATTGAAATTAATGCAATCCTCCAGAGGATTGGTTACAAGGTTGCCTTCTTTTAGAGTTGCACAATTTCATAAAGTCTGTGAAGCATGCCAGTTTGGTAAGCAAGCAAGAAAACCCTTCTCGCATGACAGAGAAGTAAGAAAAAATATACTTGATGTAGTGCATATAGATGTTTGGGGGCCTACACAGAATGTATGAGGATTTAGAGCATCATCCCACATATGTGCAGGTTAAAAAAGGTGCTCTATGGGCTGAAGCAAGCACCTAGAGCATGGTCTAACAAGATTGGAGAGTATATTGTCAATATTAGATTTTGTATTTCTGATGCTGATCATGTGAGAAGGGGAGATGCAAGTTTGGTATTCATAGTCATTTATGTGGATGACTTGATTATTACATGTGACAGTGACAATGGGATTGTTGAAGTTAAGGACTTCTTGAAGAAGAAGTTTGAGATGAAGGATTTGGGTGAGTTGAGATACTTTCTTGGTATTGAGGTGATTAGATGTGATGATGGTATATGGCTATCCCAAAGGCAGTATGGCTTGGATATGTTATCCAAGTATGGTATGACAGCATGTGAGCCTCTTTCAATACCATTGTAGAAAAATGTGAATTTGAGTGCCGATGTTGGGGATGAGATAGAAGACCCTACTATGTTCAGGAGGATAGTAGGGAGTTTGATTTACATGACTATCACAAGGCCAGACTTGAGCTATGCTGTTGGCCTTGTCAGTCAGTTTATGCAAATGCCTAGAAAGCTTCATTTGGATGCAATTAGACGTATATTGAGATATGTGAAGTCCACTTTACATTATGGACTTTTTTATGAGGCAGGTAAGGATATACAGGTCTTTGGATACACAGATGCAGATTAGGCTGGTAGGACGTCAGATAGAAGATCTACTAGTGGATTCATGTTTTCCCTTGGTAGTGCAGGAGTTACATGGAGCAACAAAAAGCAACCTACAGTTGCTTTATCGAGTACGGAGGCTGAGTATAGAGGTGCTGCTATGGCAGCATGTGAGGTGGTATGGCTGCAAAAGTTATTAGGTGATTTGGATATGTAGAGAGATGGTCTAGTTGTCATTCATTGTGACAACATGAGCAACATACAGTTAGCTAGGAATCCAGTGTTCCATGCTAGGACAAAACACATTGAGGTGCACTACCACTTTGTGAGAGAGAAGGTACTTGCAGGAGAGACTGACTTGGTATATATCAGCATATAGGATCAGATAGCTGACATTTTCACAAATAGAAGCTTCGAAAGTTTTGAAGCTTACTTAGTATTGTAGAGATAGAGTTGAGCTTGAGGGGGAGTGTTGAGATGGCAAGCTCAACACCTGCGAACATTGATGATGGACTGCCTGGCTAGATGGGTTCTCATGTCTACACTTAGCACGTTGGTAGTCATTATGATACTTACATGGCCACTGACTTATCACTTATTATATTTAGTTTGTTACACCTACCTATAGCTGGCAAAGATATAGCGCCAGTTGATTAGTGTAGTCCGTTATGCACTATTTGAATTAATAGGCCACTTTCCTTTATGTTTTATCTTATCTATACTTTGTGTACATTGTATAGTGTGTGGAAGAAGAAGAAGAAATTAGCAAGAAAACATTTTGGCCTCCATCTCTCTTCTTGTGTTCTTGAGTGAGCTTCCTCTTGTGTATACAGTGTATGTTTGGTGCAGCAACTCAAGCAAGTCCCCCCACCACACAATTCTTGACACGCTGTATATATTCCTCACTTAATTGATTTTCGCTAAATATCGCACTAACCTACATCAAAGGGAAATCTTACATTCTCAACCTTGGACATCATCTAGACATACAATTGCCTTGCATCCAAGAATTTATTTTCTGATACCATGCTTAGATTACATATGCAAAGTTTATGGTACTCTGTGCTCAAATGACTTAATTAAGGACCAACCAACGTGAAGTGCACAAGCAGTTTTTTCATGATTCTCTTGTACCAGTATCGTGTTGCATTGCCAAGGAATAGCACACCGCTAACCCCTGCTACTCAACCTCTTAAAACTTATGTGAACCATGGCCTATATGTTAAGATATGCAAAGAAATCAATAACTTAATCAAATATATTTCCATTTCAAGCCAATATCCCCTATCCTTCACATTTAGATTGATTGTGCAAATATAGGGAGATTTCTTGATAATTTTCCATAGAAACAAGCCTTAAAACACACACTTTAACACATAAATAAAGAAAAATGGAGGTAAACCCTCATACTTCACCTTCATTATATATTCACAAATATTTTCCTAATTTTTCATAAAAATTTTATGTAAAAATATTTTTTTCTTATTTTTTCCTTCTTTTGACTATTTCTCATAAAAAAATTATTTATCTCAACATAATTATTGATTTTTTTGAGTCTTTTGATTTATAGGACGTGTGAAGTATGATCCCAAAACCTAAGAACAAACCCATTTTCCATTAAATCTCGTGTTTTGGGTTTTGCGATTTTGTTATTTTCAATATACAAAATGCAAAATGAATGAATTTCTGACATTGCAAACATTACCAAATATTTTTCCATCATTTGTAACCAATTTTTCATCATATGCGCTAATGATTCATCATAAAAATTAAATAACGATCACTTATTCAAAAATTAGCATATGTATGTCTCGTAATTCGAGGACATGGAGCCGTTAACATAATTTACCAGCTATTGACACTTCCAAATCACTTGATCTATGTCCCATTATGCTTCCAAATCATCATCCATCATGATTCATCAAATTAGTCCTCCCTCTATCATAAACAGCCATATGAACAAGCAATAAAAAAGAGGAGAGAGAAACATGAGAGAGGAATAGTGATTCTACATCTTGCTTAATAGTACACCATTTTGTGTGATAATCACAACCATTGATGGAAAAAAATTGGTAGATTTGATGCCCAAGAGAGAGTAGGAGGGGAATAATTGCAACCTAGAAAAATCAAAATTTTAGTGGATGGAGGCATCGAAAAAAATGCGCTCCCCCCTCCCCATGGCGTTTCATTTCTTGACCTTAAGCTCTTCTTTAAGCAAGGTCAAAAAGTAACCTCTCAAATATCTAGTTCAAAGTTGGTCATTTCACACTTGCACAAACTGGTTCCAGCTTCATTGAGGGGGTAAACGATCTCGAAATCACAATCCAACTAATTGGGCGTCTTTTTGGCATCACAATATATCACTTGGCCTCTCTAACATGCTCTCAAACTTCTAGATTTGGTAGCTGCTTCATAATGCCAAATCTTGTGGCCATTAAATGAGGGATCAAATGGACACTTGCATTAGATTCTGGCATTGAAAAGAATCTAGGAAACCTCCAGCTCCTTGATTTGTAATAATTTCATTTTGCACCAAAAATGCCTCTTTTGCATCTCTCATGGTCCTTTTGCACTCAAAGTTCAGCTTTAAGATTCACTCTCATCAGGACATTAGCCACCACTTGCACTTGGCCCCTAGCACCCCAAGCTTGAGATTGAATAGTGTGTTGATTGGTATCACTCCTATATGGCCTCTAGGATAGCCCCTGCAATTTTTAGCACATTTCATGCTACTTGGGACTATCCTCTTCCTACTCCCCCTCAGTTGAGCCCTTCTTGGTTGTTGCTCCCCTGGCCTTCAAGCCCCCATTTGAGGCCCATTCCATTGTGATTGCACCTCTCCTTCCCCTTTTCTTGCCCCCTCTCTTATTAGGTATGCAAACCCTATTGTACCTTGTTTTTGATCAGCCATTGAAGCTCAACTCAATTTTCTCGACCTTTGAAATCTCAACCCTCTGGAGCACATGAAACCATTCTTGGCCACACTTACATGGATTTAAGACAAGGAGTTCAACATACAAGGATGGGTAGCCATACTCATGATGTTGCTTACTATGATGCTTAGGCTCCTCAACCCATGAGCAACTCATCCATTGCATGTTTATAGGCATTGAGGAACATTCACAGTAAGTTTGCTGTAGTAAATTCTCTATTGCATTTGGGAGTGAACTCTATAGCTCATCTTGAAGAGGGATTTGTCAAATTTGATTTGAATAAAAAGTATCCCCAATCGGAGCTATGATCTAAAAGATATGGCCATTTTTATGCACTAAGTCACTATGGATAGAGTGTAGACCGCTCTAGGATAGGCACAGAGTTCCAATTGTAGAATTCTTTGATCATTTTTTGTCACAAACATATCTTATATCAAAGAGGACTTCCCCCCCTTTGATTTGAACAAAAAATCTCCTTCATTAAAATTTCCTAGTAGAAGTTACACCCATTTTATTGACAGTGGGTCTTGTGGACTGCACTCAGATGGCAGGACAAAAAGGTAGAGGCAAGGACCATGAGGAGGTCCAAAGGAAGATTAGGGACTCCAGAACCCCAATAAATGAAGAACCTATCTTGATACAAGATTCTAATGGTGAGACGCAAGAGAAAGTTCTCGATATATGGACCCTTACAACATGCTCAATCGCATCCTTTGTCAACATCAAATTTGCAACATGGTAAGTCACAATGATATGCTACTAGTCATTGTTACATGTTCTCAAAAATAGATCTTGCAATTAAACAAATGGACCTTTCAAACTCTTGGACACAATAGACATAGGAACATATCACCACTTTTATAGCCCAATTGGTAACAACCACCAGCAAACAAGTCCAAGTGTGAATCACAATGGCCTCCACCATTGGACCCACTTCATGGCACAAAGGGTATTCTTGGAACTAAGGTTATCCCTCCACATTTGAGATTGGTGAGCCATCTCAGAGTTAGGATGAGCCTCTCTTGAACTCTCCCATTATCCATGTAGCCAATCCCCTCACAAGAACCCCCGCCCCCCCCCCCCCCCCCCCACATTGGCCAAACTTACCCACTCTCTATAAGAGCCCCAATGGGCCTTATCTAGCTTAGTCCCATGCTAGATAGCATGGTATTAATGGCTAGGATGGAAACAATGGGTAGTATCAATGCACAACATGGCATGTACTGACAACATGGTATGTATGGGCAGCATGGTTGCATGGATAACAAGGCTATCAGGGGCCGCAAGGCCCTAATGAACTCCCTGACAAGATCATTCTTACCAAGTACAATGGGCAATCAACATCCCCATTGGACTTGGAAGAATGGACCTCCAAATTAGAGTCCTACTTCAATATTTAACCATGCACTGATGATCTAAAAATTCTATTTGGTTCTCTCCATCTTGATGGATTTTTTCACATATGGTTACACTACGTCAGACGTGAGAATCATTAGTTCATTGATTGGAAAGACTTTAAGATGCACATGGTTCAAGTCTTTGCATCCCTAATGGGAGAAGAACGGTTGGCAAGTTGATGGTATCAGCTTGACCAACACAATCTCAGGGTATGGGAGTATATAAATCAATTCATGAACTTGACCATGTATGTTGATAATGTTAGTGATGATGCAAAATTGCACAAGTACATCTATGGGTTAGAGCCTAGCTTATCGGTTGATATAATGGCTCAAAAGACTTCCACTTTATTTTATGCAATTGAATTAGCTGAAAGATATGCAAGAAAGTACCGTAAAAATGAGAACTTTTAGCAAGGTTATGGATGGCCATGCACCCCATTGAGGTGAGCCCCATATGGAGGTGTTTTTAGAGGAAATCCCATGCCTAGTAGCAGTCCCAAAATACCTACTCACCCCCCCTTCCACACTAAAATAAAACGTGGGACTTTTGGAACATCACTTGGCTCTAATGGTGAGAGTAAATATGCTGAAAATAGACCCCAAATTGCATCGTCGGCCTCCAACGGTCCAAGTAGTCAAAAGTTCCTCTCCCTAGATGTTGTGAAGGAGCGGAAAGAAAAATGCCTATTTTTTAAATGTGGTGATAAGTACACGGCCGAACATACCTCAAAATACCCTTACAAGACAACCAATGTCAAAATTCATATGTATGTAATGGAAGAGTGGAACAATGATGATGAGGAATTACATGTTGAAAATGAGGAGTATGCCAAGGATTTGGATAGAAGCAACTCTATGATTGAGAGGATGGGTTTCCCTTGACCCAGGAAAGTGGCCACATCATGCTCTTGATTTAATTACCCATGCTACACCCCACCCAACTACCACTTTCCTTTTTCCGATCTCAATGGATGCATGGACTAGCTCTAGGAGTCCCAACACTTTGCACATTCAAGGTAGTAATAATGAAAAGCATGCATTTATCCTTGGGATACTGGTAGTACACACAATTTTGACAATAAGTCAGCCATGATTGGTTGAAATGCACCACTATGAAATTATAGCATCCCCTAAAACTTCAGGTAGAAAATGGTGAAGAAGAGCTCAGTGCACATGTATGCTCCCAAGTTCCCCTATGCTTGGCTAAAAATTATGTGGCATCAGTTGATGTAATTGCATTAGACATGGGCCCCATAAATGTTGTCTTGGGTTGTGAGTGGCTGAAACATTTGGGTAAAATTACAATGGACTTTTCTCAGTCGTACATGGAGTTCATGATCCATGGAAAACTCACCTATTTATAGGGAGCTCATGATAATGCTAATTTTTAGCTAATTACATCAAAGCAACTCAAAACTAGGCCCCCTATCTAAATAGCAATGGGTGTTTGACGAATATGCCCTTTAACAATCCTATGCATCCATGAAAGAATAAGAAGTTGGTCAATCACTACCTGACTCATCACCCATACTAACCATTGGTGACCATAACAAGATAGGCTAACAAGCAGTCCCCATAGTAGTCCTGGGCTAATAAGATCGGGAAATTGTAATAACCCCTTAGGACCACAGTTGAGAAATACATTCTCAACAAAGGCATAATTTTCCAACAAATTTGCAAAGCACTTTTGTTGATGAGGGACCACATCTGACAAGTCAGCATCTAAAATATCTGCATTAAATCCAAGGCCGCATGATGAGACATCCGTAAAATGGGATCTCTCACACTATAAGTCCCATTCAATTGATTGATCACTAATTGCAAGTTTCCTTTCACTAATAAACGATGGATATCACCGCATCGGGCTATATTCAGTCCCATGATGAAGACCTTGTATTCTGCCATATTATTAGTAAAAGTCGTGCCTAAATAAACTTCCATTTTCATAATGATTCTATGTCGAGGGTCTTCAATAACCATGATAACCCTCACATTCTTAGTAGGCCCTCGAGAAGCTCCATCAAAATACAAGATATAGACCTATACTTCATGATAGGCCATGCCATATCAATCAGTCTACTCATGATTATGGTAGTCAAAGTCATGAGGTGAGAGACAGAATGCATGATAGGTAGTACAATCCCTCCTTCCTCACCAAACTCAATAGGGATGCTAGTAAGAATCCTATGACAATGGTGACAGTAGACCTTCATATCCCAAGTAAAAGATCCATATTGCCACTCAGTAATCTGATAACCCTTACTCCACCAAATCACTCGGCCTTGGTGGTAACACTGTTCTAAATACGGATGTTCAAGATAGGAATGATTTTGCCCATCGAGTTGCCTTGGTACCTACTACAAGTGAGCTACAAGCTTAATGTGGATCCTAGGAAACTTGCAAAGGTACCAAGTCCGACGTAAGCCCCTACACATAATAGGGCTTCAACTTATTAAAGTTTACCTTATTTTTAAACTCTACTCCCTGCAAATCTACTAAAAAGGTTGTAGAGCCATTCGTTCCTAACAGTACTATCTTATAAGGACCATCCCATTTGGGTTCTAACTTGCCATGAAATAACTTTTGATGTGCATCATAATATAAAACCACCTAACCCTTCACAGATTTATATCTTTTATTAGCGTGAAGGTGATGAAGCTCTTTCCTACTCTTATTTCCTACCTCTTGACATAACAAAGCTTGCAATCAGATCTCATCAAGATATGCTAGCGAGGTCAACCATTCTTGCAATGCTTTCTCTTGACCTAGAGAATGGTTCAACACAAACCACATAGTAGGTAACTAAATTTCCAAGGGAAAGACACACTCTTTCCCATATACAAACTTAAATGGGGTATGACCGATTGCTCTTGAATGTCATATTATATCCTCAAACAGCCCACAAACACTATATTAGAGAATTCGGGAATCTTCCAAGTTCCACTCTCAATTTAGAAATAAAGATTTGACCATGTGGCTAAATCTTAATCACTTTTTTGAAGATGGAACTTGGTACTATCATCTACATAGTATCTAGAAAAAGATTCACCTTCAAGGAAGGGGGTAACAATTTGACCATGTGACCAAATATTGACCATCCTATAGATTTCCAAAGTATGTGAAAACTCCCAAAACCCCTAATATAGTGTTCACATGAAGTTTCTTGGCTTAGTCATGCTTACCCCAAGATACAGTCTTGGATAAAATCCCTACAAGCTACTTATTGGTACTCTCTATTTTTCCATTCCCTCGGGGAGTATATGGGGTGGTTTTATTTTGTTTAATTTTCAAAGCTTCAGTCAAGGCTTTTATGACCTTATTCAAAAATATGTTCCATGACTAGACACCAATTCTTTAGGTAGACCGAAAAGGCAAACAATTTGTCAATAATAAAACGAGTTATTTCCTTGGCATTGTCCTTTATCATAGCTCCAACTTCAGACCATTTTGTAAAATAGTCCATCGCCACAATGATATAATGCTTTCATGTAGTAGACAAAGGATGTACATGTCCAAAAAAATCAATGTCCCCCTTCTCAAATGGCAAAGTCACAAGAATAGGATTAAGTGGTTGCTTACAATTTTCCCTAGCATTGTTTCTATGACAAACATCACAATGCTTAGGATATGCAAAAGCATCTTAGAAAACCATCAGCCACCAATAGCTAGCACGTAAAGCTTTCGGGGCAGCGAGTCATCCATCGAAATGGTCTCTAGATGTTGAATCATGACATTCCTAAAGAATAAAGGGTACTCCATCAAACACCACACAACAACGATAAATCTCATCTATACCTTTCCTATATAAAACACCTGATATTATTAGAAAGTGAAGTGCTTGCTACTTGATTTTTATCTTCTTGGATTTAGAAAGAGTTTCCATCGGGTTTTCTATTGATAGATAATGCGTAAGAAACACATACCATGATGGAATAGAGGCTTCATCAATTTTGCAGAAATCCTTGTAGTCACTAGCATGAGCCCACTCTTCATTAGGCTCACCAAAATCTACTAGGCACTCTATAATACCATGTGGCTTTGGTGACTTGCTTCTAATCTCATAGTTAAATTCTTGCAAAGAAATCAACCACCTAGCTAGGCAATCGGGGGATCGAAGCTTGTTTAGTAATAAGCACAATCCCTATGCCTTGGTGAAGAATACCACCTCTCATAAAGAATATAGTGACATAGATTCTTGGTGGTGAATACCATAGCTAAGCAAACCTTTTCCAATTAGCTATAACGAAGCTCTAAAATTCCCAACTTTTGGCTTGTGAATACCATAGCTAAGCAAACCTTCTCCGATTACCTATCACAAAGCTCTAAAATTCCCAACTTCTGGCTTGCGAATGCAGTAGGATGATAAAGCTATGCCTCCCAGATTTGGGATAGGCAACAACTAATACTATGCCTTGTCCCATCCATAAATATATAGAAAACCTCACCCCTCTTTGAAGCTTTTAAAATTGATGCTTTGGATAATTCCATTTTAACATCTTCAAATGCCACTTGGCATGCTTCCACCCATTCAAAAACATGGCTGTGAGATAAAAGATTCATTAAGGGTAATGAACATTTAGCCAATGAATTAATGAATTGACGATAATATACTATAGATGAAGTGAAACTATGAACTTCCCTAGGGCAAGTGGGTAGGATCAAGGCCCCAATAATAGCCACCTTTTGAGGATCAATAGCAATAATAATTGCACTCACAATATGACCTAATAATAAACCATAAGGCACCTCGAATACACACTTCTGAGGATTTAGCAATATGCATTACTCACGACTTCGCTCAAAGCATGCACATAGAACTATGACAAGTCATGTTAGTTACCCCCAAATCATCTATGAAAACCTTTAGCTCTTTAGGGGATATATCGGTAAATTGTCTGTTATTCTTTGCCAAGACCTAGGAGTGTTACATAGGCCAAAATCCATCACATTATGCACAAAACTACCAAAAATTGTAATGAACGTCGTTTTTAACTTATCCTCTTCAGCAATGGCCATTTGATTATAACCCACAAAATAGTCCATGAAAAAATATATCTCCCACCCTGCCAATTAATCTAAAATCCGCTCAATAAAGTGCAGAGGATAAGAGTCCTTTACTATTTGTTTGTTCAATTTCTTAAAATTGACTCATTGGTGGATTTAATTGTTCTTTTTCTTTCTTATCACAGATGTTTTGTATCGGAGAGGAGTAGATAACATTTATCACCGTTGTGTAGTACCTGATGAGGTACCATTCATTCTTGAGGAGTGCTATGATTCATCATGTGGGGGACATTTTGCTGGACAGCTTACCGCCCAAAAAGCTCTCTGTGCTAGATATTGGTGGGCATCGATTTTCCAAGATGCTTTCAGCTATGTTAAGTGTTGTGATGTCTGTCACAAGCAGATGCGAGGGAAAATCGTAAGTGGCCTCTAAACCCTATTTTAGTTACGTTACCCTTTGAGAAATGGGTTATTGATTTTGTGAGACCAATATACCCTTCATCAACTACATGTAAGTGGTATATTATTGTAGCAATGGACTACTTTACCAAGTGGTCTGAAGCTCGAGCCATGGTAAAGGATAATGCTAAGGAGATGGCTAGTTTCATTATGGAGTAAATTGTTTGCCGTTTTGGTCCTTCGAAGGAGATAGTGTTTGATCGAGGGACACACTTCTTGAACAAAGTTATCGTTGCCTTGACTGAAGCTTTGAAGATTAAGCACAACAAGACTACCCCGTATAATCCTCAAGCCAATGGCCAAGTGGAGAGTACAAATAAATAGTTGGTAGGAATCTTATCCAAGATAGTATCGAAAAGTAAGCGTGATTGGGATAAAAAATTATATTACAACATGACATTCAAGAGAGCTACATGCCACATCCTGTTCAAGCTAGTGTATGGGGAAGAGTGCATTTTGCCATTGGAAATAGAGCTTCCCACTGTGTATTTTGCTCTTAATCATTTGTTGTTTGGGAGAGGCGAAAGCATTACAAGAACGATATATTTCTCTTGCACATCTTGATGAGATTCAGTTGCAAGATTTACTACATCAAGAAGTAGGGAAGTGGAGAATGAAAGCCCTTCATGACCTTCAGGCCAAGAAGTACAATTTGCAAAAGGTCAATTGGTGTTATATCATGATGCTTGCCATGAGCTATTCATGGGTAAATTAGAACCCAAGTGGAATGGACTATACAAGATTGTATGTTTAGGGAAGAATGGCTCTATAACCCTTTTAGCAATTTTATAGGGGGTAGACTTTAAGAATAAAGTTAACTTCAATAAGTTGAAGCCTTACTATGTGTAAGGGCTGACATGGGGCTCGGTGCACGTGTAGGTCCTTCAATATTCAGCTTTAGCGTGTAGTAGGTACCAGGACGAGAAGATGGGATTAATCATTCCATATTTGGAGCATTCATATCTAGAACAATGTTACTACTAAGGTCGAGTGATCTGGTGGAGTAAAGGGTATGAGGTTATTGAGTGGCAAGTCGAATCTTTTATGTGGGAGATTAAGGTCTATTGCTACCATTGTCAATGGACTTTGACTAGCATTCTTATTGAGTTTAGCGAGGAAGGAGGTATTGTACCTATTGTACATCCTCTCTCTCGGCTCGATTTTGATTATCAAAAGTATAAGTGAGCTAATTAGTATGGCGTAGCCTATCACTAAAGACTGGGTCTATACTTTGTATTTTGACGGAGCTTCTAGAGGGCTTGCTAAACATATGAGCATTGGTGTGGTCATTAAAGATCCCCGACGTAGGGGTATCATGAAGATGGGAGTCTATTTAGGACCTTCTTTTACTAATAATATGGTAGAATATAAGGCCTTGATCATGGGGCTGAATGTAGCTCGATATGGCGGTATCCACTGATTATTGGTTAAGGTGGCTCACAATTAGTAATCAATCAGCTAAATGGGACCTATAGTGTGCGAGATCCCATTCTACAAATGTCCGTCATGCAACCTTGGATATGTTGCATATTTTTGAGATGGTGACTTGTTAATAAGTTCCTCGATAGTGGAATCAGTTTGCAGATTCCCTGGCCAACTATGCTTTCGTTGAAGATGTCTTTTTCAATTGTGGTCTAGGGGAGCCCTTACAATTACCTCCTAACATTAGCCCTGGACTACTTTGGGGTCTTCTTACTAACACATCATATTTTGGCTGCCGATGGTAGTTTGGGTTATGAGTCAAGTAGCAAGTGAGTACCTTCCTACTCAGTCATGGGTGCATAGGATTATTTACCGTCATATTTGTCAGACACTCCTTGCTATTTATGCAGAGGGGTTAGCTAATAACCTGATGCACTTAGTGTAGGGCCCGAGGAGCCCTTATCCTTGGTCGATTTTGTGCTTTAATAGAGTTATGTCAAGACCAAGGGTTTGTTTTAGCGGTACGCTGTTGAATGGTAGTGAAGTGTTTTATTTCATAAGGCCAAGAGGGCCATTTTAGTTAGATTCTAATGTTTTATTTCATAAGGCCAAGAGGGCTAGTTTGTTGGTTGTGCACTATTATATTCCTTTAGACCAAGAGGGCCATGTGTCTATTTGGTGCAAGTATGTTTAATGGTTTTCTGTTTTAGTGATTGCATTAAGCAAGTTAGACGAAGTGCTTGGAGGGAGCCTTTGCTATGGGAGAGCTTCTTGTGGCCATTCCAGGTGATATCGTCGCCTCTCCGAGTTTGTCCCTAAAGTTGATAATGTTGTATGTGCATGTGGGGGTTATATTTCTTTTTGTTTGTGGGGACAAACAATCAAGGCATGAAGTCCTAGAGTTTGGTTAGGTGTATCTGGGGGAGATTCAAGTAGTTGTCTACAACCTGTCAAGACATTGTCAAGCATTAAAGACCTATTTTAGAATGCAATCGTAGTGACCCTATTCACCTAGCCAGCTAGGTAGCTGTTCTAGGAGTCCTTGCTAGGGTGAGGTAGCTAGAGAAGCCTGCCAAAATAGAAAAGAAAAGAAAGTTCTAACTATATCTAAAGATAAAATTATAGAGGTGTGTAAAAAGGGTTTCTAACCCCTCATTGAGAAAAGAAAAGGAAGAAAAATCCAAAAAGTAGTTAATTACCACCTTGCGGGGGCCTGGTAGGTTTGTGGGGATGAGTCAGTAGACCTAGGGCCAATGCCTTGTCTTCCTTGGGGTAGTAGCTATCCAAAATAAAGAAATAAGGAAGGTTGGAGTGAAAATAAAAGTGAGCGAAATAGAAAAGGATTAAGTGTCGCCTCGTGAGAGTTTGGTAGGTTCTTGGATACAGAGTCGGGACCTGAGGCTAATGCCCTGCTCTCCTTAGGTCACTCTACGCTCAACTCCCTTTTTTTTGCATGCCCAAGTATGGAAACTTTGGAAGACAAGTGTGTTAAAAGGAAATTTCTGATGATCACTAGGCTGTAGGAGTCCTCACCTAGTCGGAGTTCCTAGTCCAACTATCCTAAGTTAGGTAGATAGTTCAGACCACCACTAGGATGCCCTTTTTGATGGTTCTTTTAGCCAGTTTATGTTGAAGCAGTTGGTTAGTGACTCACTCTGGATATGTGTCACATTATGTTGGGCTTATCCCTTGCGGATTTTCATGCCTTGGTTTTGTCGGGGGTTGGGGTGAGAGTTGCTCTTGTGCTTTGTTAAGTATATTTTTTGTGGCAGCTTGATGCTTTTCATGGTTGTTGTTTATGCAAATTAGTTCATGGGATTCGACAGGCTGAGTCGCCCTATCTCGTGGTCGCCAATGAGAGCAGATTTTAAAGACAATTTTTGAAGCGAAAAAGAGCCCAAGAGGCCATCAAAGATCAAATTTTCATGCAAAATGAAACTGTTGTGGATCAATGAGCTAGAGTTTTTCCAAATGGAGTTCGATGCCAGGAAACCAACACAAGTCTCGATTCATCGCACGGAGTTAGTTTGACCCCCCATTTAATCCCTACAAGGTTTCACATTATGAAGTAACTACATGATCCGAAAGCCAAGAAGTGCATCACGGTGGCCAAATTTATAGATTTCGATATCATGAAGCTAGCCATCTAGACAAATCTGAATTTCGAGTACGTTTGCCCCTCCAAAGCAAAAAACCACTTTCTCCATAGTGTGAACTCAAAGATGTGAACCAGTTTGTTGTAACATTAAATGTAAAGCTTAAACAAGATTTAGATGCCAAAAGGCATATCTCTTCAAATCGTAGGGGGGAGGGGGGGAGGCACAGTTTTTTTCAGCGCCCCCAAATGCATCATTTTTTATGATTTTTCAATCTGCAATTAATCAAGAAACATCAGGCAACATGCTCCACCATTTTCTCACTCTTCATCACCACAGAAATGACCAAATTTAATGAATTAAAAAAAGATTTAATTTCAATGTTTCTTTCTCCTCTCTCCTCTTGTGGATAGTTCTTATGGATCAATGTAAAAGAGAGGGGGATGGGTTGAGATGGATGTTTTTGGTCAAACAATGAAGCAAGAGTGGAGAGACACGTGAGTCGGAGTTGGATAGATCATCAATGGCTATGTAAGAGTGTCAACGAGCCTCCAACGTTGAAAAATGCGTATCATAATGAGCGGTTTTATGAGAAAAATGTAGATTTTACCGTTTTATGATGAATTCTTGTTTGAAATGGTTAGTAATGCTTGGATTTGATTGTCAATCCTTTGTTTGATCAGCCATGTTGAAATAATTATGAAAAAATTAGTCATATAATAACTGTATGCAAAACACGCAAAACTCGAGACTAGGTGGCTTAAAGAGAAATATATAATTCTTGGGTTTTTTGTGTGCATTTGCCATTCCCATGGAAAGAAATATGCTAAGAAAATCATTTTTTACAAGAGTAATTAGTCTACACCTGAAAATCAGTAACTATTTGTAATTTATATAACTAAATAGAAAAATATAAAGAAAATTTAAAAAAATAAGTTTTTCGTGTCATACAAATAAGAAAAATTAAGATTAATTTATGTGATCGTATAATGGAGCTAAAGCATGAGGGTTAGTCTTAGTTCAGTGCATTTCTTTGTTAGAGCGAGATTTTACCGCTTTCAATAAAGAAAAATACATTAAAAGCCATGCCTACACCTATCAATGCATGTAAAATTTTAAAGGGTGGGTAAAGGGGTTATTGAGTCGCTGAAGTACATTAAATTCTGATGATCGATGTTGCATATCATATAGAGTTCGCAGTTGTTTAAAATTAAAAGGGACTAGTAGTATGAGGAAACTCAGTGCTAGCCCTAAGCAACGAAGTACTATCACATAGAAAAGGAAATCATGAAAATAATTATCTTTACACTTTAACATTGCTAATTCTCAATGAATATTTGTTTGAGCATGATGGTCATATTCACACTTGCATTGATGCACCACATGGTATCATATCCTAGATGCATAGCACTTGTTTGTATAAGTGATGACCCGACACTGAGAGTGTGAGGTATCTTAGGCCGTAGGGCTAGATATTCGGTTCCTTGGGGTTAATTTGGTGAGGTTTGTGTATCTTTTCTTGGATTGTTTATCAAAAGAGTGGACTTTGTTTCAAAAGTCTTTTATGTTCACAGCATATCTTAGGGCCAATCCCTGAGGTGTAGGAGAGCCATAGTGGAGCCGCAGTGATCAACCAAGGGGTGCTCCCTCCCTGTATATGTGCTACGTGGTGTACAACACTAACATGTTTAGGAACTTCTTTTGAGGAGTGGAGGAAATAATTATTTTTTGGACTATGAAAAACACTACAAACACAAAGTCTTAGATGCTTCTAGGGGCCGCGAGGTCGTGTGGGGTGGTTTTAGGTGAGTAATGAGGCCTGGCTAGTGCCTTAGAGCTAGTGTCGGGCCCATTTTAGGTCCCGACAGAATGCATGCTTTTGAGGTTCCATACGCAGTTGGAAACTCACAAAGAGGGGAGAAAATGGGTAGATTGATGTTGCATGGCCATATAATAGTGTCTTAAATAATTGGTTGGGGTGTTAGATACTTAATGTAAAATTATGGTAGTAGAAAGTTGTGAGATAGGATACAAGCTTTGACATTAGATGGACACATCCTTCAAATTTTATGATAGAAATCATACTTTGGGAGGCATGAGGAGTCAAGACACATAGAGTTTAGTGTGAAAATACACCGGTAAGCATGATAACCAACCATATGTCCATGGGCCTATGCATTATTGTAAAAGTGACAAAATAATAGGTTGGTATCTTTTATGAATGTAAGTTGAAGATTGTTGTGTAATTATCATGCCCACATACTAGATTAAGTGTAGAAATATACATAAATTGGTATTATGGCAAGTACAAAAATTTATACCTAGATTTAGAAAATGACCATATATCTAACATAGTTATTAGTATATCTAACCATATATCAATGATACTATTCTTTAATTAAAGAGATGTTGAGATTGCAGTAATCAAGTGCATAAACAAATAATGTAAGCATACCCATATGTGTGTACTATGTGTGAGATTATCTAAAAATAAATTTCATGGAAAAAAGTAGGTGTTACAAGGGCTTATATTGGAAGATGATAGCATTGATAGTAATCCTATCATGGTCTTGATCCTTAGCTACATAGTGCAGCAAGGTGGTGCCTGAGGATGGTGGCAAAACAAAATGGTGGAACCAATGGACAGTGGCAAAAAGGAGAGGCAACATCAAACGTAGCATTGCAAACTGACACAATCTAATGTGCAGCAATTGGCTAGGTGAAGGTAGAAGATTGGTTTGGGGAGGAAATTGACATCATCAATCTATATGACTTTAATGAGCCAATGTTAAGGAAGAGCCAATGGAAGATGCTTAGTGAGCTTAATATAAATAAAGCCTTGATATAGGGGGCATTTAAATATGGTCACCACTCCGTAGGATGCTTCTACTAAATCTTTGATATGTGGGGAAGAGTTGGACTAGTGGGATGAAGCAGTAGACCAGGTATAGTTGTTTGAGATTAAGGACTACTTGTAGGAGGAAGAAGATATGCTTTCCTTTCATTCTCTTAGTAGCCCAATATATTGGGTCTACGTGGTACACAACTAGGAATAGTGATTGGATGCTTCACCTCCTTGCATTGCTAACATTTAATACTTTTGATCCTTGTAGGAACCATGGGTAGTGCAAAGTGGCTAGTTGGCAATCAGAGGCATTTTAAGCACACTAAATTTGAATACATGATTAAGGGGGACTATCCATGTAAAGAGGGAGGACATTGCAATGAGAAAGGAAGACTTGTGGGATCATTTTGTATGCATAACCTAGAAATGCATCCAACTTTAGGGTACTTGGTTATGTCCTATGTCCTAGGGAGAAAAAGGAGCTTGACTAGGTAGAGGGGGTCATGGGGACCTTGGTGGAAAAGGCTAGGGATGGAAGATTGGAAGGATGAGAACTAGGAGTGATGCATAAGAAGCAATTGATCAACCAGGGGCATTTCAAGCATACTAATTTTTGAATACATGATTAAGGGGCCTATCCACATAATGAGGGAGGACATTGACATAAGAGAGGAATGTTTGTGGGATCATTTTGTACACACAACTCAATAATGCATCCAACTTTAGGGTACTTGGTTATGTCCTAGGGAGGAAAAGAGCTTGGCTGGGTAGAGGGGGTCATGGAGACCTTGGAGGAAAGGGATAGGGATGGAAGATTGGCAAGATGGGAAGTAGGATTGATGCATAAGGCAAAATTGATCAAGCAAGCAGCCTTGATTCATGAGTTGGAGAAAATGTGCCTCTTATTTAATAGAAGGTTGGTATGGGATCTATAGTGTGCAACTCAATGGAGTTGATTAAAAGTCTAAGAAGACGATGTCTAGGGCATGACTGTGAACTTTTAGTAGTTATAGGGGTCTATTTGGATTGCTTCCCTTCTTTGTACGGTTGCACAGGGAAATTTGAACAACATGCTATTAATACTATCCTAACTTTGGTGAATAGGGTAGTCATGAAAGTTGAAACGACAACTTGGCATGTAGGTTATTACTTCATGTCTAGCAAGATATCAAAGATTGTGTGACTAAATTGATCAATATCTACCAATCCACTTGTTCTTAACCCCCCCCCCCCCCCCCTCATGGCCTAAGAGCATAATCTCATTGGTTCCTAAGTATCATCAATGTACGATGTAGTTCATTAAGTCATCTATGCTTTGTGGTGGCTACTCACCCCTTGTTTTGTTTGATTGACAAGATGTCTAGAGTAGGGCAGATTGAAGGACTTAAGCTCAAGGCCAAAGAATTGGTTGACTAAGGATTTGCCGACAACCTACTCATGATGGTCAAAACAACTAAAAAGGATATGGAGGAAGCCATGTGGGTATTGGATTTGTATGAAAAAGTAACCAGTTTTAGAATAAAATCGTTGAAGTCTTGTCTTTTCATAGTGTGACAAAGGAGAATCTTATGGAATTAGGTTGGCCAAGCAGAGTAGTTAATAAAGGTCTAGTCTTTAGATATTTAGGGTTTGTAGCAGGGATTGAGGCTAGCGAAGCAGCCAAATCTAAAAAATTTTGGACAAACTAAGTAGAAAGATACAAAGTTAGAAATCAACAATATGGCTATTCATGTTGGGTTGAGAATCTTGGAAGGTTCCATATACTCCATGTTACAATTTTACCAACCTATCTTGAGATGGACTCAGACATTGCAAAAAGCATGGGACTCTTTGGTTTGGAACTTTATTTTGGGCAAGCATGGTAGAGTTATGTACTTAGCACCAATTGAGATGGAGTGCCTTAAGGAGCGATCAAGTGGATGACTTTAAGTTATGAAGGTGGACCTAGAAGCTGATGCTTAGAGGGCAAAGCTTTTGACTCGATGCTAGGAATATGGCACCCCTTGGCCAATAATGATGGTGGAGATATCTTGGCACAACTGACAATAGGAGATTGTCACAAATGGGGTCTTCAAAAGGACAACATTCTAATTCTCAATCTATGTTCGTAGTGCAAGCTAAAGGGCTAGTGTTTGATCTATTATCAAAATTAGAAGAAGCTCTTATTGAAAGCATATGGGAAACCTATATGCTAAGGACCAACTAGTGTGCAAATGTGTTTTGGAGATGGGATTCGAAACCCCCCCCCCCTAGCTATGGCATTAGGAAGAAGAGGTCTAGCCTTGGCAAGGAAAGTTATTTACAGAATTTCCCACTAATTGGATGACCATGGGAGAATCTTGGACCTGCATAAGGGGGTTGAAAGATGGAGCCTATCCAAGGCTTATTAGCAAGCTTGGAGTTATGTGACTCTGATAGAGTGATTAGCGTGTCAAATGGTGCTATTCTTAATAGGTGTCTAGATAGACTATGTTTGAAGATGGGGGGCAAATGTATGACATCATTGTTTGCATATAATATCAAATCTTGGAGGGTGTCAAAACTTGCATGGTTAGAAAGTTGCTCTACATACAGTAAGTGGAGATTGAAAGGGTGAAAAGGCTTGGTGATTGAATGGAGATGTAGGAGGATAGACTAAAGGCAATATTAAAGAACTTGTGGGTTCTCAAATTGCTGTTCTAGGGTAGAGTCTTCATCTGGCACATAGTTATGGGAGTCGTCATTACAACTAGTAAGCTCAAGGGAAGAGGGATATCGAAAGATACTTGCAGCTATGGAGAGGAGGAATTAATGAGTCATCTATCTAGAACAGACACATTGCCCTTTAAATGTGTTCTTAGAAAGGCTTAAGCTATTGGCTTTTCACACAATTAGGGTCGTTACATTGAAAGCCACTTGGGAAACTAGGAATCAAAGGGTATTTGAGGGTTCATGTGATGGGGACATGTGGCCAAAAGTGGGCCTCGAAGGTGTGGTGGTTTTGCTCGAGTCTTCTTTGTCACACTGGGTCTTTAGGCCCATGACAAACATACATCAAATCAACCCGTGTGAGCTGGTGCAGTTCAAAATATGGGAGTGTGGTACATTGCAACTTCAACTTCACAAAAAATAGAACTCTAGGTTGTCGATGAAGTACCTCTTGAAATGGTGATACTAGATCGCCTCAAGCAAGTTCATTTGGTGGTGGAGGAAATCTCACTCACTCATAATGTAAGGCGTGAAGTTATTAGTACAAATCTATCTATTAGCATCTAAATTCTTAGCATACAACGCTACAGCGGACGCTGCTGAGCTATGGCGTCCGTCGAGCTGCACGCACTCTCAGATTACGCTCCCGCATTGCTTCTCTCCACCGAGGCTTCAAAGGGAAGGTTAGTTCTCGCCTTCTCCTTTGTTCTTCCGAAATACGCTGCAGCAAGCATGGTCTGGACTTCCATGCCTGTCCGTCTGATCTTCAGGGTAGCATGGAAACGGAGAAGGCGAGGACCTGCCAGTGCCTGCAATGGTCTGAATCATCAAAGCCTTGAGTTACATACTCTGGGGGAATACAAAGGAGGACAATCATAATTCTGGTTAATTTTTCCTTGTCTCTCGTCGTCAGCGTGGTCTTGGGAGGGTCTTTCTGCTCAAATCTAGCTCAGCTCATGTTTTCACCCAAGCTGTCCCCATGTGTGGCACGATCCCAGAGCAACGGAGTGGTGCCCTGTATAGCTTCCTGTGCTTCAACATTATTGTATTGCGCGAATGAGAGAGCCATAACAGAAGGAAGGACTGTCCATGATCACATTGTGAGAATGAAATATGATGAGGATGTGTCTCTATCCAAGCTTCTCATTCACATGTATGGAAAGTGGTGTAGTCTCCAAGAAGCGCAGGCTGTGTTCAGGAAAATGCCACAGTATGATGCGGATGCTTGGAATTCCATGATCACGGCATGTAGTCATGCTAGACAAGGTATTAAAGCCTTGCAGTTTCTGCAATCCATGCAGCAGGAAGCTGTGGCACCCACCAACTTCACATATATCACCCTTCTTTCTGCATGTGCCAAAGAATGTCTTCTTGTTGAAGGCAAGAGATTGCATTCTTGCTCCTTTGGAAGCAACTTAACTTCTGATGTGTTAGTTTCTAATACTATCGTAAATTTGTATGTTAAATGTGGCAACTTGGATGATGCTTGCCAAATGTTTGAAAGTATGCCTGAAAGGGATGTGGTTTCATGGAATATTATGCTTGCAGCGTACATCCAACTTGAAAAAGGCAATGTTGCCATCCAACTCCTGCAAAACATGCTCAAGGAGTGTTTGATACCAAATAAGGTAACTCTTTCTTGTTTAACCAATGCATGTGCAAATCCAACATCTTTATTTGGTGGCAAGAGGGTACACACCTACATAATGGGAAGTGAATTTGGCCATGATGTCAGTGTTGGAAATGCAGTTATCCACATGTATGCAAATTGTGGAAGCCTACATGATGCTATAGGAGTGTTCCATGGGATGCCTATGCAGAATGTGGTGTCATGGACGACTTTGATTTCAGCATATGTGCAGCATGAGCTACATAAAGAGGCTGTCCATCTGCTTGAACAAATGCAAGTTGAAGGAGTACTTCCAAACAATGTGACATTTGTCAGTATTCTTTCTGCATGTGCTAGTCAAGCTGATCTAACCAAAGGCAAACAGATACATACTCAGATTGTTTCCAGTGGATTAGATTCAGATATTGAGGTAGGAAATGGTCTCATAAACATGTATGGCAAGTGTGGGGACTTTACGAAAGCAAATATGATCTATGCTGACATGCCCAAACATGATACTATATCTTGTAATTCTTTACTGGCAGCCTTTTCCCAACATGGATATGGAAAGGATGCATTGAAATTATTCAAAGAGATGTGCTTTAATGGCATGATCCTTGATAGGGCAACATATGTAACCATACTTGAAGCATGCACTAAGGAGTTAGCTCTAGATGAAGGCAAGCAAGTGCATGCTTACATTAGAGGTAGTGCTTTTGAGTTAGACCCTATGGTGGCTGGTGCCCTCATTAATATGTACGGCAAGTGTGGCAGTTTTGACAATGCCACAGGTGTTTTTAACAAACTTACTGAAAAGGATGTGGTTCTGTGGACTTCCTTGATCTCAGCTTATTGCCAACATGGGCATCATGATGTGTGCCTACAGTATTTTCAGCAAATGACGTTGGAGGGAATCATTCCAGATGAATTTGCTTATTCTAATGTATTTTCTGCTTGTCTTGGGCAGGGGGGTTTGGCTAAAGGGATGTGTTTACATGCTTGCATTGTTGGGACTGCATATGATAAGCAGCTGGGTGTTTGCAATGCCTTGGTAAGTATGTATAGTAACTGTGGCAGCTTAAATAATGCAGAGTTAATGTTTGACAAAATACCAAAGAAGAATGTAGTTACCTGGACCTCCATGATTTCAGCATACATCCAACATAGGCTGGAAAGGCGGGCCTTGACTGTATTCAGCAGGATGCAGTTAGATGGTGTGATGCCAAATGATGTGACAATTGTCAGTCTTCTAGATGCATGTGCTAACCTAGCTGCTTTAGAAGATGGCAACAAGATATACCATCTCCTATTGAGCAGTGACATAATTCCAGATGCTTTTTTAGTAACAGCTCTCATCAACATGTACAACAAGTGTGGCAGCTTAGAGGATGCAGAACGGATATTTGAGTGCATGGCCAAAGAAACTTCGGCTTCATGGAATTCAATGATCAGTGCTTACTCTCAGCATGGACATGTGACACGGGCTTTGCATCTCTTTCGGTGGATGCAGCTAGAAGGTGTTACACCTGATGAGGTCACCTTCCTAACTGTTCTTTCATCATGCAGCCATGCAGGATTGCTGGATGAGGCTCAAGATTGCTTTGTCTCCATGCACCGAGTTCATGGGCTGATACCAAGCACTGACCATTGTAATTGCATGATTGATCTGTTTGGACGAGCTGCACGGCTGGATGAGATTGAGGTCATACTAAAAGAGTCACCTTCTAAAGCAACTGTGCCAGCATGGATGAGCTTCCTAAATGCTTGCCGCATGCACTTGGATGTGGAGAGAGGAGACCAAGCTGCAAATAACCTGTTTCAGCTTGACCCTCAAAATGATGCAGCCCGCTTGTTACTGTATAACATCTATGCAGTGACTGGTAGGTGGAATGTTTCAGCAACCCTGACGAATAAGTAGAGAGCATTTGTTAAGTGTGTTCAGTTGGGCATCTCTATAAGGACGGAGGGAGGGGGTTTGGTCAGCATGTGACTTTGTCACGAGGTTTGATGCTCCAGGTGGTGACTAAACTTCCTGCTTTGCATCTTTATTCTGCATTCTTATGTTCAGTTATTGCAAATGAGAAACGGGCTACTAATTAACGTAGCTTAGGATCCCAAAGTGCTTCATTAAAACGAAACTGCTCACTTTCACACAATAACAGGTAATCAGCTCAAACCCCCACCCTACATCCTACATCAAACAAGAACTATCACTCACGGTTATGGCTAAAGAGTAGAGGCTTTACCAGAAAAGAGGTACATGCGTGCACACGGTTATGGCTAAAGAGTAGAGGCTTTACAAGAAAAGAGGTACATGCGTGCACACATTTTAAATGAGGGTATTCTCATTACGAGATGTGCATGATTGTTTCATATTTTCATATGCTCCAAACGCCAGGATTTGAAAGGAAATCCAAGAGATCGTGCGGCAGATGTATTGGTAGCCTATGCAAGTAGTTTCTACATCTGTAACTGTTCAATATGTTTTTTTGGCTACCTCTGCTCCGCTACATATGAGCATTTCAAAATTTATATTCATGCTTCGTAATTCAAGGTTCAAAACATTGTAGTAACTTTAAATATATGCATACCAAGGGAAAATCTGGTTGATTGCACTCGAGATAGAGATAGCTATTACTTTGAGTCACGGGTTCAAACTGTGCACAGAGTTGTGATTGGTCTGCACATGGGTGCTGTACCATGCAAATGCCTTGTTTTTGCAGAAATATACTTGGTGTGCTCCCTTAACAGCCACAGAGTAACAAATGATTGACTCCAATATATCTCTTCTAGGCTGAAACTGTTAGAGACAAACATCAACTTTTTCTTGAACAGAAATCATGTAACGTATTGAGACAATCAGAGATTGCCCTTGGCACTTGTCACAATCTATCTATACTAAACATTAAGGAGAGGTTGGGTGGGTGTGTGTGTGATGATGGAGGGGGGGGGCCGTGGGGGGCGGGCAGGGGAGGGCTTTGTAACTATACCACGGCATTGCTACCAAAAACGCCTATATAGGGAGTTGTGACTTTGAGCCTTGCTTTCCACTCTATGTGTGATTCCCTATACCTATTGGTGAACCCTCTTATGTGCGGCGTCATGAGGGTATAGACTTGGGATGTGCCTATGTTGTACTGTCTTATGTGCGGCGTCATGAGGGTATAGACTTGGGATGTGCCTATGTTGTACCGTTTCTTTCGTCGAATAATGCAAGTGTACTTTCATCTCACATGTTGTGTTTACCTTTTTGTGTCATATCGAGTGAGTGAACGAGTGCAGGTGCATTATACTTGGTATTAGAGTAACCCTTGCTTGGAGTGAAGAATTACTCACAGAAGCAAGAGAGATCTAGGACCCCAAAGAAATCACGTCACGATGCCTCACGTTGCCCATGTTGCATTGACCCCCATTGTGAGGACCCTTGGCTTGACGATTCTCAGCATAGCGACCCTGACACAAGTCAACATTTGAAGATATGACGCGGTTTTTATGCAGCACAAACACCATCCGAAGGTGAAATGTGGCTTTCTTGCATCGACAACACCAAAAGCTGAGGCTCGGCTTTCCACGACAACATGGAGGACAACAGAGAGAATGTACCCATCCCAACAGTTGAAGAGGAATAAGAGTCGAGGTCAAGAATGAAGAGTAGCTCAAAAGGAGAAAGTAGCCGGCCTAGAGAGGTAATTGGAGATCATGTCAAGCTTGTTGGACTCAATTTGGAGAAGCATGCAAATGGAGGAGGAAGCAGAGGAAAAGAGAAGAAAACTAGAAGTGGAGTAGGGTTACAGAGCTAGGAGAGCTTAGGATACAAGGAAAGACAAGGGAGAAGATAGTTGAAACAGGCAGTAAGATGAAGGACAAGAAGAAAAATAAAAGACAAACCCATAAGAAAGATAAGGAGAGCGAGAGTTCAAAAGACGACTATGGCAAGTTCAAAATGCCCCAACCCACAAAGGAGAGAGAGATAGGTTGATCTTAAAGAAGTCGATTGCGGAAGTTGACAGGTACTTGAAGTATACTAGGATCACTGAAGACAGGAAGGGGGAAGTGGCAACCATCTACTTGGAAGAAGACATTGCTAGTTGGTACCTACTGGAATCGGAGCAAGGACGCAATATCTTTTTGTGGGAAGAACTCCAAGAAGAACTTAAAGATTACTTCATCCCAAAGATGGAGAAATTCAAAGTTAGAGATGAATGGAGAAATCTGAAGCAAACACAAGGAAAGTTGAAGAAGTATGTTAGCAAATACAAGCAGTTGATGCTGCAGCTACCCAACATGGACATTGACACTAAGTTACATAGATTTCTATTTGGCATGCAAGAATGGTCCAGAAGAGACTTGGAGAGATAAGAACCAACTAGTTTAGTCGAGGCCATGAGGATGGTTGGAAGACTAGTTAACTTAGAAGGGAGAAGAATAGCCAAAGGGAGCAAGACCAGATTCAATACCAACACTACTAACTCTTGGACCCTAAGGCCCAATATCTCTAGAGGCCCATTCCCGGAGGTGCACAGCCTAGTCTCGGGAATAACCCCAGCAACATCGCAATCCGCCTTGGTGCCAAGAGTAGTTGGGGGATCGGGAAATAACCACTACAGACCAATCCTGAGTGTATCATATGGGTCTGCGGGATCAAATACATCATGGTGGAGGCTCCAAGCCTCAACCATAGGGATTAGATGTTTCAAGTGTTGGGGATCCCACTATCAAAACAAATGCCCCATGGATGTCATAGCCTCATCAAGCGGGTCTAAGGTAGTAGTCACTAGTGCGTATGGAGGAGAGGAGTCACAAGCTCCGCGCATCTAGGAAATCCCCAACGGAAGCGAAGAGAGCTTAGATCACCCAAGGGTGGGAACAATTAGTGCTCTTCCCCAATGCATGATGACTCGCATAGCAACAAACCAATAGCTATACCTCAAAGGTAGAGTGAGCCATCATGGTAGATACATGAGCCACCCATAACTTCATTACCCCAGATTGTGCAACCAAACATGGACTCAAATTGTCCAAGGCCCCAGAAGGACTAACTTTAACCTTTGCACAAGGAGAAGCCAAGGAAGTCAAACAGGCTTTTGCAATGCACATAGAAGCAAGGAAATTGAAGGCCAAACTCAACTTCTTAGTCATTCCCATGGTTGATTTTGAAGTCATTTTAGGCCTTAAGTTCTATGACAAGTATGTCATTGCAATGTTTGGGAAGGGATTTAATGAGATGATGCTAGATATGCAAGGAGAGGGTGTTAGAGTACCATGTGAAAGAATGCAGCTTCTAGATAGGACATCAATCAAAGTGCAAATGAAGGAGAACAAACTTGGAGTCTCATGCCAAATGGCGAAACCAATATCTAACAAACCAAGAGTACCAATCCAAGCACCAACTCAACAGGTTACCCATATTAGGCCTCACATCATGACCAACATGGCCAAACAAGTGGAGAAATCAGTAAAGCAGGGAGACATGTGTATTTATACATGATTCGGTCCATTGAGTAGGAGATCACCAAGAAGCCTAAACCCCAAGTTGGTAATATAGAAGTGGAAGCAATACTTGAGGAATATGAGGATGTGATGCTAACTGAACTATCCAAAGGCCTACTCCTTAAAAGAGAAGTAGACCACAAATTTGACCTAATCCCAAGGGCAGTCCCACCGGCTAGAGCCCCCTATCGTATGAATCATACTGAACTCATGGAGTTGAAGAAACAATTACATGAATTGAAAGAGCAAAGGTTCATCCAACCCAAGAAATCCCCGTTCGATACACTAGTGCTATTTGTCAAGAAGAAGGATGGGGGACTCCGACTATGTGTAGATTATAGGGCTCTCAATAAGATCACCATCAAGAATAAGTATCCCATGCCCTCAGTTGAAAACCTCTTAGATAGACTACATGGAGCCAAATACTTTAGTTGTATAGACCTTAGGTTAGGGTCCCATCAAATTCGTATAACAGAAGAATACATCCCCAAAACATCCTTTCATACCCGATATGGAAGCTTTGAGTGGCTTGTCCTAGGGTTTGGATTGCGTAATGGGCTAGGCACCTTTTGTGGCCTAATGGATGGAATCTTCCAGTCTGAAATAGATGTCTTTATCATTATCTACATAGATGATCTCCTAGTATATAGTAAAATGCTAGAGGAGCACAAAAGACACCTACACCTAGTTTTTGAGAAGCTAAGACAACATAAACTATATGCCAAGACTAAAAAATATGAGTTTGCAGTGAAGGAGTTAGAATTCCTAGGCTTCATCGTAGGCGAGGATGGTATCAAAGTAGACTCCAAGAAAGTAGAAGCGGTAAAGAATTGGTCTACATTAAAGATCGTAAGGGAAGTTTGGGAATTTCTAGGATTCACAATGTTTTGTAGAAGGTTCATTAAGGATTATAGCCTAATAACCGCACCACTATCCCACCTCACTAAAGGATATGACAATTTTACATGGGGAAGCAAGCAACAGGCCGCTTTTAAGCTGATGAAAATATGTATGAGTCAAAACCCCATAATCAAAGTACCCAACTTTACAAAGTCCTTCGAAATCTCTATAGATGCATCAGATTATGGCATTAGGGAAGTGTTGGTGCAAGATGGCCACCCCATAGTTTACGAGTCCAAGAAGTTCACAGATGCAGAAACACATGAGAAGGAGATGCTAGCAATCATTCACAGTTTTAGAAAATGGAGGCATTATGTTCAAGACAAACACATCGTGGTTTTTACAAACAACATCTCACTCAAATACTTCCACTCCCAACCAAAGTTGTCTACCAAACAAGCCTGCTGGCTCGACTTCCTAGCAGAGTTTGACTTGGAGATCAAACAGAAGCCAGGCTCCATCGACAAGATAGCAGATGCTCTAAGTTGCAAGGCTGATTTGAAAGCTGTTAGTGTGGTCAATAGCAACTTCCTTGAGTTAGTAAAGGAGGCTTTGGAACATGACCAAGACATGCACAATATTATAGAAGAGGTGAAAGTTGATAGAACACCATATGGCATGTACACCCTAGAGGAGGGAATTCTGTTTGTGGGCAAGAGGTTGTACATTCCCAATAGTGTGGAGTTGAAGAAGGTTGCATTACATAAAGTGTATGATGGAAAGTTAGGAGGACATAAGGGACAAAGCAAGGAACTTGAAGCACTCTGGAAGTAGTTCTTTTGGCCAAATATGAAGGAAGAAGGCATGGACTGTATCAAGACTTGTCCTACTTGCCAACTCATAAAGGCACCACGCTCCAAACCAGCAGGATTACTTCAACCAACGCCAATACTTAACAAGCAATGGGACGTCATTAGTATGGATTTTATTGTGGAACTCCAAGAATTCCATGGTTACACCATCATTTTTTTAGTGGTGGACTATTTCTCTAAGCAAGCTCACTTCACACCTACGAAGGCACCATTGAATGCCAAGGAGGTAGCCCATCTTTTCTTCACACATGTGTTCAAGCTGCATGGCTTACCCTTAGCCATCGACTTAGATAGAGATGGTAGATTCATGAGTGACATGTGGAAGAAACTCTTTAAGACTCTGAAGACACAATTGAGTTTCATCCTCCTTCCACTTCGAAATAGATGGGCAAACTGAGAGAGTAAACCAATGCATTGAAGACTATCTTAGAAGCTATGCCTGGGTGGACCAACAAGATTGGAACTTGTACCTTGATGTACTCAAGTCCCATTATAACAGCTCAATTCATTCTGCCACAGGTTACACACCCTTTGAGTTAGCCACGGGAAAAGAACTCATCACACACCTTGCCTTAGTGTTAGGAGTTGCTAAAGTTGAAGACCAAGATGCAAAAGAATTCTTGAAGAAATGGAGAGAATGCAATGAAGCAACTAAGTAGAGTTTGGAAAAGAGAAAAATCACCATGACGGAGCAAGCCAATAAGAAGCGTAAGGCAGTACTCTTTACCAAAGGAGACATGGTCCTCGTCAACTCCAAACATATATCTCTCCAAAGAATATGAGCTCCAAATTCAATCACTACTACTATGGACCATACCACATCACTCAAGTTTTGAATGAAATAACATAGAAGCTTGACTTGCCAGAAAGCAATTGTGCCCATAATGCATTTCATGCCCGCCTTCTACGCAGGTTCTACCTCCACAACCAATGGGGGGGGGCACGTTCCATTGGTTCACTCCAATGTCCCCTTCAAGGTAGAAGCCTTCCTTTGGCATCGGGAACACAAAGGTATCTCGAGTATCTCACCAAGTGGAAAGGGCACCCTCTCAAAGAAGCCACTTGGATTTCGGAAGAATAGGCTTATGAATGTGGCAATGAAGCCTTCGCCACTTGGCTCAAGGAGAATCCTAACAATTCTTCCAATGTCCCTCGAGTCATAACTTGCCTTGTCATAGGCCTAGTAATGCCTCCACTCCTCAAATGTAATTGAGTTGAGGATGGATCTGCATGGTAGCAAGAATAAACCAAGCAACAAAGCAGTCTAGATGGGCATACACTAACCAACTTGATAGGAAAATTTGTGTTAAGACCCCCAAGTCGTAGTGTGGCAGACATTGACCAATCTAATAGTAAAGGCAGCATTAAGACCCTGCTAATGTGTTAAGTCCTAGATCGATAGACACTAGCCAGCTTATTAGAAGAAGTTGTGCTAAGACCCCAGATGAGTCAATAAACTCTACCCTTAGATTGCTGAGGAGACAACAATCCAGTAAGTGGGGGTGAGTGTAAGGGCTTTGTAGCTATACCATGGCATTGCTACCAGAAGCACCTATATAGGGAGTAGTAGTGACTTTGAGTCCTGCTTGTTTTCCACTCTACGTGTGGTTCCCTATACCCAGTGGTGAACCCTCTTATGTGTAGCGTCACGAGGGTGTAGTCTTGGGATGTGTCTATGTTGTATTGTTTCTTTCATTGAATAATACAAGAGTATACCTTGCTCTCACATATCGTGTTACCTTTCTCTGCCATGTTGAGTGAGTAAACGAGCGCAGATGGATCATAGGGGGGACACGGGGTGCCATATGTGGAACTCCCAAAAAAGAAAATATTAGAGAAGAGAACCTCCCCTCCCAAAAGAAGAAGAAGAGAATAATCCCCCCTTCAAAATATTAGAGAATAATAGAAAATAGATAGACTAACTTTTATAGAGAGTTTTAGAGAAATTTCTTGTCGATAAATTTCTTATTGGTAATGATAAAAATAGAGAAATTTAGGGAGGGGGTGTTGAACTAACTTTTAAAAAAAATCATATAAAAAAATATGGCCTAACTAAAAATGATGCCCCCCAAACAAAAAAATGTGATTCTATTTAGAGAATAAAAAAGTTTGGGGAGAGAGAGAGAGAGAGAGAGAGAGAGAGAGAGAGAGAGAGAGTATACACATTTGGAAAGAGAGGGAGAAGGAAAGTAAGAGGAAGGGAGAGAGAGAATATAACAATTTGAAGAGATATTAGAAGATATTTAAAGCACCGAACTAAAATCAATGTGAAGGATTGGCCTAACACTTGTAAGAAGCACCAGGAGGTTACAAAGAAATCTTCAACTCATAAAAAGGCTATGGTGTCTCACAATTGGTGTCTTTGTGAATCAAGCACTTATGAACCCTTTTGTATGTTATATCATTGCGAGATACAAGTGTATTTTCAAAAATCAAGTTATTGTTTCAAAAAATGACATGGAAGTGCACTATATTAACTATTAATAGAAATGCTTCACAATAATTTTGGGGTCTCTCATGGTTTGTTTTTTAGGGACTCAACTGGACATGAATCATATTGCCACGTAAGACATGTATCAAGGCGGATAGCGCCAGCCTTGGCATGAAGTGCCAGGAAGAAACTAGGTGCAGAGTGCCTACTTTTTCATTTACCAAGAGGTTTTCATACTCTAAAAGTTGTTGCTACCTTAAGTTTGTTGTATTAAAGAAAATGGACATCAACATAGGCTTACATGTGAAGACATAGTTTATCTATGATATGGTCATTAATCTGCACAATGTAACCTATGTTTTGTCTATGATTTTGCACCCTATATTTTTATGGGCAATGCCATTGTAATGTTCATTAGAGCAATTGAACTGCACCCAAGTTAACTGAAGCCCATTGGTACATTTGTCAACTTTTACACGAAACTGTGTGTGCACATGCATGTGTGTGCTTGTGCATGTTCATGTGTGTCTATCAAGTGCTCTAATGTACTCTCATTCACCTTTATTTCTTTACTAAAAAGTATGATTTGGCTAAAACCCATGTTAATACTTGAATGTATTGATCTTTAGAGAGAGAGAGAGAGAGAGAGAGAGAGAGAGAGAGAGAGAGAGAGAGAGAGAGAGAGAGAGAGAACCTAGGCCCTACACATGAGAGAGAGGGCGGAAGGGGGAGAAGAAAAATGTTTAATTTAAAAAAGACTATTCTCTTTTCTCTTTTCCCCCTCCTCTCTACGTCTTCTTTTTATCCTTCTTCTTCTTCTTCTCTCTCTCTTCTTCTATCTCTCTCTCAAAGTATGTGAAAAACTATGTTCGAAAAAATTTAAAGTAAAAAAGATTTTAAAATTATTTAATTAAAAGAAAATTTTAAATTAAAAATTTTAATCTTAGAGAGAGAGAGAGAGAACCTAGGCCCTACACATGAGAGAGAGAGGGGGGGAAGGAATTTAATTAAAAAGTGGAGGGGGAAAAGAAAGAGAGAGATTATAAGTGAGAGAGAGGAGAGGGGATTTTAATTAAAAAAAGGAGGGGGGCGCTTTAATGAAAAAAAGGAGGGGGAAGAGAAAATGAGAGATTACACGTGAGAAAGGGAGGGGGTTTTGATTGAAAAAGGGAGGTTTGGAAAAAAGAATAGGTTTGGGAAGCCCTCTGAAGGTTCGGAGCTTTGCTGCCTTGAAGCGGCGAGCGAAGTTGCCGTGTTATCACACGACAACTTCGCTCAACAATCCATTTATCATATTTCTCTCTCCTCTTTTTTCTCTTTGTTTCTAATTTTTTAATTTACTCTCTCTTTCTCTCTCTCTCTCTCCTCCCCAATTTCCCTATGTCTAATTCTCTCTCTCTCTCTCTCTCTCTCCTTTTATTCTCCCCCCTCTTTTCCTTCTCTCTCCCTCTCCTCTTTTTTCCTTGTTTTTCTTCTTCTATCTCTCTTCATTCTCTTTTTAAATTTTATATATTCTCTCTCTCTCTCTCTCTCTCTCTCTCTCTCTCCTTCTTTCACTTTCTTCCCCCCCTCAGTCTCTCTTAAAGTATGTAAAATTTATATTTTTCCTATATGTAATTCTCTCTTTATGTTTATATTCTCTCTCTTCTTCTTCTTCTTCTTCTCTCTCTCTCTCTCTCTCTCTCTCTCTCCATCCCCTTTTCTTCTCCTCCCCTTTCTCCCAATTTTCCTTTTTTTCTTCTCTCCCTCTCTCTTTTAAAATTTTTTTATATATTTTTTTTCTCTCTCTCTTCCCCCTCTCTCCTTCTTCTCTCTCCATTCCTCTCTCTCTCAAAAAATATTTAAATTAAAAAAAGACATTTTCTCTCTATTCCCCCTCCCTCTCCTATTCTTTCTTTTTTGCTCTTTGTATATTTCTCTTTCTCTTTCTCTTAGATTAAAATTTTTAATTTAACCTTTTTTTAAAAAAATTAAAATAAGGAGCTCTCTCTCTTTCTCTCAATTAGATTAAACTTTTACATTTAATTTTTTAAAAATTAAAATAAGGAGAGGGAGAGAGAGAGAGCGAGAGAGAGAGAGAGAACCTAGGCCCTACACATGAGAGAGAGGGGGGAGGGGGAGAAGAAAAATGTTAATTAAAAAAAGACTATTCTCTTTCCTCTTTCCCCCCTCCTCTCTTCTTCTTCTTCTTCTTCTTCTTCTTCTATCTCAAAGTATGTGAAAAACTATGTTTGAAAAACTTTCAATTAAAAAAGCTTTTAAAAATATTTAATTAAAATAAAATAAAATTAAAAATTTTGATTAGAGAGAGAGAGAGAGAGAGAGAGAGAACCTAGGCCCTACACATGAGAGAGAGAGAGGGGGGAGGGGGAGGAATTTAATTAAAAGGGGGAGGGGAAAAAGAAAGAGAGAGATTATAAGTGAGAGAGAGGGGAGCGGGTTTTAATTTGAAAAAAGGGGGGAAGGGGGGGGGGGGGGGAAACACTTTAATGAAAAAAGGGAGGGGGAAGAGAAAATGAGAGATTACATGTGGGAAAGAGGGGAGGGGAGGGGGTTTTGATTGAAAAATGAAGGTTTGAAAAAAAAAAGAAGATTCGGGAAGCCCTCTGAAAGTTCCGGGCTTTTCGAATCTATAGCAAAAAAATAATATAGAAGTAAGATATATATATATATACATATATATATATATATACATATATATATATATATACATATATATATATATATATACATACATATATATATATATATATACATACATATATATATATATATATACATACATATATATATATATACATACATATATATATATATATATACATACATATATATATATATATATACATACATATATATATATATATATACATACATATATATATATATATATACATACATATATATATATATATATACATACATATATATATATATATATATATAGAATTCTTTTGAGGAGATGGGTTGAAAAACATCCCTCCCCCTGTTTTTGGCATGAGGATATGAAAGGGTTGGAGAGGGAGTAATGTGAAAAGTAGGGGTGGAATAAGCAATGCAAGGGTAAGGCAAGTTGCATGTGCATAGACAATGTTGTAGAGTAGTTAAAAGTGTACAGGAGTGGGAGAGAAGTGACCCATGCCTTGCCTTCCCCTATTAAAAGAGGCCCCTCTACTCATTTTCCATCATCTGATTGTGTTGATGCTTCTCCTACTCCTCATGTTGATGCTCCTTTGTAGGCTGCCTTGTTGAAAAGGAAAGATAGAGAGAAAGAGATTATCCCGCCCACATCCCACCTCCTCTCCTCCTCCTCCATCCTTGCCACAGGAAATCAACCCATATTTTCATCTTACTACCATAAGGGCTTGTTCCCTTTTCTCCTCTTGGCTACCCCGCTAAAAATTCTCTTCTTGTCCACCTTAAATTCAACCCTTCTTTTTCTATCAAATCAGCCCACCTCTTTTCTCCTTCATTTAGTTCAACCATCGAAAGCTCACGTATTCCTCCTTATATTTAGCTCCCATCTTGAGTAGATACTCTTATCTTTTACTAAAGCTAGTCTTTTAAAAATACGAACTCTCTCGCCTTACATACCACCCTTTTGCCATACTTCTATTTGAATTTCCAAGAGTAAGGCCAAATACCTTGGAGTCTTGTGTACATGAGTGTGAGTAGGACCATATTTGACAAGCATGTCACCCAAGAGAAGATAAAAAATAGAACCTTGAAATAATACGATGATGCAATCTATTACAAGCTTAGCCATCCCATAGAAAACCCCAACCTCTTAGTTAGGTAACTCTAATGCCCCCAAAAGAAACCACAAAACACCCCTCTCCAAAAAAGGTCTAAGCCCAAACCTTACTCCACTCTTCTTAGAAGCCCAAGCCTTTGTGTTCAAAACTATATGTATTCCACCACCCCAACCATCCTAAAGTTGCACATCGACCCCCCTGCCAAAAAAGAAAACCTTAATCCACCCTTGTGCTCAAAATCTTATCTAGCCCACTACCCTTATCACACTGAGGTTGCACATCACACAGACCCCTTATTGTGTTGATGCTTGTCCTACTCCTCATGTTGATGCTCCTTCTTAAGATGCCTTATTGAAAAGAAAAGAGAGATGGAAGAGATTAGCTCACCTCAACTCCTCCTCCTCCTCCCCTTGTCTCAAGAAATCAACCCATAGTTTCATCTTACTACCATAAGGACTTGTTCCCTTTTTCTCCTCTTGATTGTGTGTCGTGTTCACACACTACACATGCTCCTATCATTTCAGGAATTCGACCTATGAAGCATGTGCCATCTCTCACCATAAGGACTTGTCCCCTTTTTCTCCTCTTGACTGCTTGTTGTGTTCACATGCTATGTCACGACCATGGGCATGCTCCTATCATTTCAAGAGTTCGACCTATGAAGCATGTGCCATCTCTCACCATATAAGGACTTGTTCCCCCTTTTCTTCTCTTGATTGCCTATCATGTTCACATGCTACGTTGGGACCATGGGCATGCTCCTATTGTTTTAGGAGTTTGACTTATGAAGCATGTGCCATCTCTCACCATAAGGATTTGTTCCCTTTTTCTCCTCTTGATTGCCTATCGTGTTCACACGCTATGTTGCGACCATGGGCATGCTCCTATCGTTTCAGGAGTTTGACCTATGAAGCATCTGCCATCTCTCACCTAGCTTGTTTACACTTGCACAAACATACACAATCTAACCTACGATGTAGTGATGAGAACACTTACCCTCACTTACCACATTGTAGTCACAATGGTTGGCATGTGTCACTCCATGATTCACATGCATTGCACCTCACTCAACTCCTTGCATCCATGGTTGCTTAATGTGATGAATGGTTATAGAGGCAAGTAGAGAAGATGAAGAGAGAAATGATTTTTACATATCCATCCCTCACCCCCTTGCACTTTCACCCTCACGCTCTATTGCCCCCCCACACACTCAACACAATGAAATGAGAAGAAGAAGATAATGCAAGAAGGGAGAAATTTGTCCTTGTCTCTCACTATCTTGAATGCCTTCACTTTCTTCTCCCCTTTCATACTTGCACAAGAACCACAAAAGAAGAGAAGAGCAAGGTTGCCACACACATGAATAGCTTCTATATTAGTTCTTATCCTTTTTTAAACACATTTGGTTAGGATCTCGCCTTTTTTGGGCATCAAGCCCACTCTAATGGCTTCATGTCCACCCCATTTCGTATACACTTATGTGTTCTTATGGATTCACTTAGGTTTAAAAAAAAATAGTGTGTACAATTTTCATGGGAGAAAGCACGTGGTTCTCGTTAATATCTTTGACAAAAGAATTTTTTCATCACTTAATCCCAAAAGATTTTGTGGCTCCTATTGCATGCTTAAGAGGGTTAATATTTACCCCCTTCCTAGATGAGTACCGATCCCATGGCACATCAGTGAAGTGATAGGGATGGTAGATGATGTGATTCTTTTGGGAGGCTGTAGTTGTTTAGAGGGTATGATGAAAGTGTAGCTTTGGAGATCTATTGAGGATATGTGAGAAGGTAGATGAGGGTTTGTGGATGATATGTTGGTGAGGAGGGTGATTGGCCACCATTGATGTTGTTGGTTCTTCAATAAATTCTTCAATAGCCATGGGTCTTCATAGAACTTGCAAGGTATATGCTCTCCTTGGGGGTGTACCTACATCACTGTGTAGTGTTTGTGCTCATGCATGTGTAAATGGGAGATGGGTCGAGCTCCAAGAAGGCTTGGGTATTGTCCCACACTTGAGGACCCAGTTAATGTGCGAGGTTTTATTGTGTGGTGCATACTCAAGGTGACAAATCATTCGAGGAAGCCCAGGCTGGCTACCCTTGAGCTAACATCATCTAGCTTATTAAATTAATTTTTAGAATATTGATTCTAAACATTAATTTAAAAATTATTGTAGTGCTCAAAAAATTAATTTCACTAGCCAATAATTAAATTTCTAGGCCAATTGTCTTCCAAGTATCTGTAAGCAGTTATTGACCTTTAGACTAGCATTACTTAATGCCTAGTCTCTAATGTCACCCCACTGACATTAGTGGCCAATAAATTGGTCTAGGCCCAAATCTAACACCGAGTACCACCTAGTACCTATCACACATAACTTATTACAACCTTTGCCTTTGATACCCACTATATCCTCGGGGTCCTTGGCCTATTACCATGAAATAGCTGTCATGTGCATCATATGTGCTAAATAACATTGCACATTTGATCAATACCTTAATTAAATGTTATTGACAAGATTAAGCATCTCAAATTTCACATCCTCGTGACATGAGAGTAGCCCAAGGTCCATTTGGTGTAGATGACAATTTACAGGAAGTAGCAACAATCTTTTTGGTGGTCCTAAGCTATCGGTGACAGCTTGCATGGCTATTTGAGGAGGAGGGAAGCAATAGTTTTTCAACGTTTCTTGCAATGAAACTCTGGAATTTCTCTCTCTACAATATTCTCTCTCATCCCTCAGCCTTCTCTCAAGTTATCTAAACATTTTCTAGCAATTTGAGACATCTTAGAGGAAGAGATTTCAGTAACCTCTAATATAAACCCTAATTTATATGAGTAGAAATTAGGGTTTTGACAATTGTGTGCTCAGAATTGAAGGCCTAGGACCTGAATTATAGCAGCTAAAATTATGAAATTTTGGGGACATTTAAGAGGCTAGCCAGCCAATACTAGATTTGGGGCTGAATTTGTCTTTCAAGGAGTAGGGTGAAGGCTAATCCTCAGGAAAACTAAGGGGAAAATTGGTTTGGAGGCTTGCTAGTCATTTTTTATAGCAAGATATACTTGGATTGGCGGGAGGAGATTAGAGGATCTCAATTCTACTCCTTTTATTTGCAATATAAGATTAAAAAACACTGCAAAGGGTGTCGATTTTGGGGCCAACAAGGTGTCCAATGTCCAAGATTAAAGTGGTAAAGTGTGCATTTTCACTTTATGTGAATTTTATGCTTGTTGTAATTAGTGCTTAATCAAGTTATTTACCACCCTATTTGAGGAGGAAGGCTGGTTTCATGGTTCCATTGTCATCTAGTTCGGTTAGGATACCTGGCTTTTATCCAAATGACTTGGATTCAAATCCCAGCAATGGACAATCACCAAATAAACATAAATTAAAATGCACCATTTACCTTAATAATCTTGGACAATAGACACCCGATTGGCCCTAAAACTGGCACCACTTTCGGTATTTTTTAAACTTTAATTGCTAATGGATTGAGGACAAGTTGAGATTCCACAATCTCCTTTGCTGATCCAAAGCCCCTTGTTGTACATACAATCAGCAAGCAATTTGGGTCAATTGGCCCTTGATTTTCACCCAAGAAGTGCACAAATGGAACCACTAATCGACCAAATGTTGCTTTGATTCACAATGGATGGCCTAGAATTTGAAATCCCTATTAATTCCAAAAATTTCAAGTGTTGATTTAATGTACGATGCCTTCTCCTATTGGCAGGATCTCAAGGTGACTGTCAACCCTATTTTTTGTAGAAATTTAGGGTTTATAATAGAGACCTCTTTGTTGTCCACTGAATTTGGCTGAGATCTACTTAAAATGGCTGAGAAATGTTGAGATCTCATGAGAATGGGCTGGAGAAGGTGAGAAAGCCAAGATTAGAGAGAAATTTGATTTTCTTCATGAGAAAACTCTAAATTCTAGCTGTTGCTGCATGCTTCAACTTGCATTTAATACAGTCATCTACTATCAAGCACCTCCAAAATGCTATCACCTCATTAGCGTTGCTATTGCTAGTCCTTAGAAGGTGACTCACTACTACGCCTTGCATGTTGAAGGCCCCAAATGGCTGTCTTTTGTAGCAAGTTGATGTTCTCTAATTAGAAAATGAACCAATAGCTTTCTCTCTCCCTCTCATAAAGTAAACTGACTAAATGGATGAAACCCATAGCCCAAAAACGTTTTCTCAGTTTGCATGGGCATTTTTGCCAAGTGACAGCCTTCTAAATCCATTTTTTGCATTATCCAACCCTTTAATTAATTTTTAAAATTAAATAATACTAAAAATTAATTTCAACCCTTCTAACCTTGCCTTAAATTAAATGCACCCATCCACAATTAAACTGGCTCGGTCATTTGCAACCTAGAGTGGTCCCCAATCTTTTGTTGACCCTTAGATTGGCATTAATTAATTAATTAATTAGTGCTAGTCCCTAGTAAGACCACAGACACTTGTTGTCAAAATAACTATCCTAGGGTCAAAAGTGACACTAATTAACTTGCAAAGTCTAGTTGGGATAACTTATTACAACCTTTGCCTTTGACACCCACTGCATCCTCGGGGTCCTTGGCCTATTACCATGAAATAGCTGCCATGTGCATCACATGTGCTAAACAACCTTGCACATTTGATTAAAACCTTAATAAAATATTATCTGCAACAAGATTAGAGCATCTCAAAATTTCACATCCCCATGACATGCGATGTTGTTTGAGAGTTGGTCATTGAGTGATTGTTGTTGATAGTAGTGTCAAGTTGGTGATTGTACCAAACGTTCAAGACATTAGGGGAGTTTTGAGGTCTTGAAAATGCCCTGTAAGAGATCCTAGAGAGAGAAAATAATTTACGAAATAAAATCATTTAATAGAATTTTTAAAAGGTTTATATTTTGGTAAGTTAAAATATCAAAATTCGTTAATAAGTCATTGTCGTGATATTCTCGTGGTCCCATCAAACCTAGAAATCTAGGTCGCCATAAAGTTGGCAAGGTTGTCGTAATGAAGATCTTACCTCTCCTCATTAAAGTGAAAAGTAATATTCAATTTGAATTTTGGTGGATACTCGATTGCCTCCCTCCATCGTTTCTCCATCGTTTCTCTCTTCTTTTTTTCTCCTCCTTATTAGTCTCTTCTTTGTTTTCGTTCTTGCTTCTAATCATATCCTTAGCTATGGATCAATCACCCAATGATCTCTGTAACTCAGCTATGGATCAATCATCTAATGATCTATGTAGCTCTCATAAAAGACCTGTCTATCATCTTCATATTGAGTTGGACAGTGAGTATGAACCGATAAGAAAGAGAACAAAATCTATCATGGTTACAGAGTCTATGAAACATATACTGAGGTTTGAAGGAAAGAAGAATATTGATCTTTTGTTAGATGGAAAGCTATATCCCAAAGATCCTAGCAAAAATAGCACTCCTCCTTTCTATAATAGCTCGTCATTAATGAGGTTTATTGGTGATGGCTACAATGGATTTTTAGGTTATACACTTAATCTTGTTGCATAAAAGGATATCCTTGGACTAGAGAATCATCTTTTGATGAAACACAATATAGAGTTGTTGCAGAAGCTAGAGGATTGTCAACAAAAAATTCATTCATTGGAAAAGCGTATCAAAGCTTATCAACAAAAGTAAACTTCATTAGGCCTTCGAAATCGACAAAGAGCTCTTAAAAATATTGAGAATCTCAAACGAGGAGGAGGAGGCTGTGGTAAAAGAATCCAAGCAGCAAGGTATATTTTTTTTCACTTGAAAAATCTTAAATATGGCTTTATTTAAACTACTTGCATTGATTTGTGATGTTAATTTTGCTTAGATCTCTTCTACAACCAAATGCAAGTGAAAGAGATTCTTTAAAAGCAGCTCAGTTTTATTATCATCTTCTTCCTTCAGTGGTTTCAAAGGATATTTTGGAGAAGAAGAAATTTAAAAAGGCAAAGAAACAATGCTTGGAGTCATTTGTGAAGGATCATTCTTTGGATTTTGAGTTAGTACAGAAGACACTGGATAGTATTGGTATCAGTCGAGATGCTTATATGCAACTTTTCCAACTTTTACAATCAAATATGAAGCAAGGACAGGTACACAATTGCATACTTCCGAAACCATTTGTGGTTAGGACTATCAGACAGAGAGTTAATAACAAAGTGATGGAGATTCTAGGTGAGCCTTTTCATATCAAGGCTAGCTTCAAGGGCAAGAAAAAGGAGGTTACATTCAATGAATTTAACAATATTTTCCTTGACTTGCCCACCCTACAATGCTTAATGATCAAATTTTATGACTTGTCAGTAGAGAGGCACAGGGAGTGGCTAGATTTGTGATTAAACTTGATGAAAGTGAGATTCTGAAATGTAAAAAATTGGAGAGAATCTCTATCACCTTGATGAATAGAGCACTTTCGTCAAGTCATTGCAATCACTCAACATAATTTAGTGTTCAATCTGAATATAACATCTGGTGGCTAGGAGCATTTGAGGTAGATACTGAGAATTTTGATATACTATATTGGGTTTTTCATCAAACATCAATACCTAATGTTATTCAAAGGCAACAAGCAGGAGAAGAGCTATTTGTTGAAGGATTAGGGAACTACAGGATTGAGTGGCACATAGCTGGTGACCTAAAGACACTCAAATGTATGTATAATGTATCAAAGGGAGCTAACTCGAGATCTCCTTGCTTATACTGCATGTTACCAGCTGTAGAGTTAAACTCAAGCAATTGGAATAGAGCTCCCTCTAGGCACAATAAGGATCCACAATTTAAACCAGTCTTGGACATTCCTTTAGCGAATGCCCATATTTGTACACTTCATGCACTTTGAAGGATAATCAAAAAGCTTGTTCATCTCTATATAGGATTTGCATGGAAGTTGAAGCCATTATCAACTAGAACAGATGCTATAACAAAGGTTGAAAAAGTTCTCTCTGCAATTGGTTTGCATGGTGGAAATGTTGTTATTGAACCAGATCTTCAAAAGTCTAAGGATGGTAATTGTGTCCCAAAAAAACCATCTATTGGTGGAGTGAAGGCTAGAAGGTTTCTAAGCTTTCATGGGAGACTTGGCAAGATAAACTCGAGAAATGGTGGCTCAACTATTAAATTTAATTAGTGGGAATCCCTACATAATGCAATTAAGGATCACACTGATAATGGACAAGCTCGAAATAGAAAAGCTAAAGTTTGGGAAACACTAGACAAAGTGTTTTTTTATTGTGATAAGACTGAATGGAATGATGATGATCTCAAAGACTTTAAAAACCAATTGAACCTTTTCAAAAAGGCGATGACAGAAGCTTGGGGTGATCACACTCACTATATGGTAAGAAGTTTGTATATGTTTGTTTCTTCATTGTCGAACTCATATAATGTTTTTTAATAACTTTCCTTATTTGTTGACTATGTAGCATATTCTATACAACCATGCTCCATACTTTATTAAACAATATGGATCTCTATCTATCTGGTCAACCCAAGGTATGGAAAAATCACATTATCAAGCAAGAACAAAATATTTCAGACATACAAGACATGGAGGTGGAAGACACAAAGCCAACAGTTTATTAGAGGTCTTTCAATGGTTCTATCGACAAATTTGGCATAAATTCAAGCTTAAAGATACAACCACATCAAGCAATACATCATCTTTAGCAAGGACTATACAAATTGTTACCCAAAGAAGAAAAGATAGATATTTAAATTCTTGCGCAAAGCAAAGATTTACAGAATGGTTACAAACCAAACAAAGATTTGGGAAAATATGGGTTTCAAGAAACCCTTAATCTTTGGCATCTTCTAGTCTGATTGTGTTGCAGAAGAGTCCTTAGTTTCAGGCACCTCAACAGGGCCTTCAGAGGAGTCCTTGGTTTCAGGTAGCTCGACAGGGCCTCTAGAGGAATCTTTTGTTTCATCCCACTCAATAAGACCTCTGTATTTCAAAAACTCTTGTTTTCGATAGCCTTGAAGAAGCTTCAAATTCTTACTATCTCCTACATAAGAGAGCAAATAGGAGCCAATAACTCCAAAATATCCAGCTCTAGATCCACTGTATCCAGGCATAAAGCCAAAAACTCTTATGGCTTCTTCTTGTCCAAACCTCTGCTGAAAACTTGAGATCCAATTACCTTTGAGATAGCTCTCAAAGCCATCATTGGTAGACTTGGAGAGCTTGACAATCTACTATGATATATTACAATTGTTTGATTGTTTAAGTTTCCAATATAATGGCCAAGGCTTTGATTTTTTCCAAGCTTCATTGGCCTAGAGCCCTTGGCCCTTCCAAGAAAGTTGTCCAGATCTTCATAGAACAAACCACAACAGTACAAGATATAAGATATTTATCTATAATGCATAATAAAGTCTAACATGAACTCAATGGGTAACTTCGAATTATATTTCATACCTTAGGGTGTTCATCTTCTTCAAGAAGACTATCATCATAAAGATTTATTGAACTCTTGGGCTTCTCATCTGATGGAGACTTCAATCTCTCTTCATACCCTACATCATCAATATGAAGTTTCTTCTGGACCTGCAAGAACTCTTCTTCTGTAGGTAGCCCCCCCTTTTTGTATTCTATGATCTGATTAATACATGTATGTAAGGCTATAGAGCTATCTTGAAAATTCTCTCCCTCAACATCAAGACTTGCTAGTGGTTCTTGTTCATAACCTATAAAATTCATATCATTTTTTCCCCAACCTGCAAGGATTGCTAAGCAATAATCTTCTCTAAGATCAAAAAGATGTTGAATATCATTTAGCAACACATATCTCTTCTTGTTGATAAGATAAATGGGAAATGTTGGAACACAGGCAAGAGGACCTTCTTCATCAACCTGTGCACTTGGCTCAATCTCCTTTTCTTCCACCATTGTGATATTGTCACTCTTGAATAAACCTACATCAAAACCTTGGACAAGTTGATTCTCAACATCTTCTTGGAACATCTCCTCCTTCTCTTCGACCTCCTTATCCATACTTGCAATATCCTCTAGCTTTCTCTGTTGGTCTATATCTGGAGAAGAATTTTCCATGTACTGAAGATACACAATAAATCCAACGTCCTTGTGGATTAGAAGGCATTGGTGTTGGTACCTGTGGAAAGGGCAACATGTTTCTTTCTTTCTGAATTCCTCATCAATGAGGTTGAACCTGCCGAGCAAAGTTGACCTGGATGTATTGGTGGCTCCCATGACATCACTATAGTGAACAAATCCATTGACTTCCAAACCTTGCACATGTCTATCATAAAAACATCTGTACTCCTTAAGTTTATCATCAAGATCCTCCAATAACTCCTTCAAATCAAAAGCAACATTGAAAATTTCCCTGATATAGCAAAACTTGGAAGAATTTCCAGTGGTGTGTAAAAAATCAAAGAGCCTATCATCAGATGCCTCAATTATCTCCTCCTCATTCATTCCTTCCAGAGATAGCTTCCTCTTTGTCATCTTGACCAGAAAAATATTTATCCCTGAAAAAAAAAAGCACAATAGAACCAATATCCAATAAAACAAGATGATATCATGGAAAGAGGCCCCAACATTGATTTTCCAAGACAAAAAAATCAAAACAGGAAATTTTTTTTAGTTGACCGGTGAAACGCGAAAATTCAAGTGTGTAAGGCAAATGCCTGTGAAGGAATCGAGTTTCATCGGACACTAGCTTGAAGACAAAAATTATTCTAATATGTGGCCGGTGAAACGCGATACTAAGCAAAATATCATCAACAGAGACATTGTCTCGCGTTTCACTGGTCAAAAATTGCAAATGAAGAAAAGAAACATGAACAATAAATAAATTCTATGGAAACACACAAATTGATGATATAATCATTTTTGGAAAAGCTATGCTGCTTTTGAAAGATAGAAAGCACATAACATCTTTAATTGTTCAAGTGTTATAAAACATTCTTTCTATATTAATCAAATTTATTTTGTTAAAATGCTTGTAATAAAAAAATTTGTTACCTATCAAAGATTGTTGAACTGCTCTCCACACAGGATGCAAGGACCTTCAAGGGAAGTCGAGACGAAATTTTGGCAGAGAAGAAGACAATGTCGGAGAAATGGGTTTGAAATGCTTTTATATTGACCGTTAAGCATGTGGTGATAGTTCCAACGAAAAAGTTTGTGTAATAATGGAAAAATACGTGTACACGTGTTTGACTTAACACAGCGTAATAAACTCCTCAGAAGACGTGCGCATTCTCTTTTTTCAAAAATACATCACACATGTGTTAAATATTTCTTTTCCAAGTAAATAAAAAATTCCGGTAAGCGAGAGTACGTCACACGTGTGTTATTAACACTTTGCGAAGAACGTTGAGTCCACGCAAATTCACCGCCTTCACCTTTCATCGCATTTCATCGCTACTCCATCTTTGTTTTTGGTGTTCCTTCCAGTCTCCAAGCATTTCCTTCCAATCTCCAAGCATTTCACTGCTTCCCCAACAAAGCAAACCTTCAAGCATATTGTCATCTTTAGGCTGAGATTGTGAAGAACAAGCTAAAAAGAAGGTATGGTTTCTGCATCTTTCTTTTCAATAACAAGCTCCATTCAATGCATTGTTTTGATATTTTTCCTTAATCCTTTATGTTATTATTAGCTCATGACCACTACAAAAGAATTTTTTCCACAGTGAAAGCATTCCTTAATATTGTGGATATTTAAGGAAATCTTCAAATTTCCTCCCTAATTCTGTGGATATTTTAAGTAATCTTAAAAGCTTTCCTTGGATCAAAGCTCTTTTTTATTGGTTTTGTCAAATTTTATGCTATTCATGAGCTGTCCGGTGAAACACGAAAATAAGGTACTTCAAGCAGGTTTCCTAGCTTAAATTTGTGTTTCACTAGACACAATATACAACAAGTCCGGTGAAACGCGAAAAGAAGCAGCTGCAAGGAGGCGCCTTGCTTGACACTCACGTTTCACTAGACAGCTCGAGAAAAATTCAGCTGATATGAGAAAACACCATGCAACATAGATAACTCTTGTTTGGGACTCGCGTTTTGCTTTACATGCTGGAGAAGAAGTAACATATGTTTTTTTGGCAGATGGCTAGGACTAAGGCAACAGCAAGAAAAGAGAAGATTGATCCTAGGGATTTAGCATCAAAGATTCATCAGTCTTCAAAGCCTCAGAAGCTCTCTAGAAAGTCAAAGCCAAGGAGAAGGTTTTCTCAAAATGTCAGGTGTCTAAGGGAGATTAGGAAGGCAGTAAATGCTCTTGACAATGCAATTCCAAAGTTGTCTTTTCAGAGGCTTGTCAGGGAAATTTGTGACAGATATAGTTTGGATAGTTTCAGATGGACAAGAACAGCTCTTAATTGTATACAAGAAGCCATAGAGGATTTTCTAATTGAGTTTTTCCAAGATGCCTACATTTGTGCTGCTCATGCTCATAGGCTCACACTCATGGACAAGGACATGTTAATTCTTAGGAGGCTAAGATATAGATTTTCAAAGGTCATTGAGCCAATTCCCCTCACTGATATGAAGACATTTAATATCCTTAATGTGCCCCCAGCTAGAATAAAGAAAGATGATTCTGGTGTCAGGGTTGAGGATGTCACCCATGAGAAGGATACAAGGCAACATGAAAAAGAGGAGAAGGCTAAAGAGAAACAAGCAGATAAATGGAGAGAGTATAGGAGGCAAAGGGTTGAAGAAAGGGAAACAGAGCAACTAGAGTCCTTTGAAAATGAGCTAGCTACCCTTCTTGAAGCAGCTAATCCAAAAGGATTCAGTGTGTTTTGTTTCTTACCTGGTGACTTAGGCAAAAGAACTGAGGTTATCTCCTTTGATGCTGCATGTGTTCAGATTCTTAAGAATAAAAGAAGAGAAGTAAATGACAGTCTTATTCTTGCTGGCCTAAGGTATGTCCATCCATAATTACTTATACTTTTTGATATTTTTATAGCAATAAGATTTTTCTTGTTTATACTCACTATTTCTATGCCTTTTCTAGGTGTATAATGCATGAGTTTCCTTTGGATATACAACAAAAAATTGAGGTTTTTGATCCATCTATCTCATTCTTTATGATGAGGAATGAGCTTGATGCAAGTTTTATTGAGCACTGGCTCAATTTGATTGACTTCGATACTTTGGAGCTGCTTATAATTCCATATAATGAAAAGTAAGTGATTCAATATTCTATTAGAGTTTTTGAGATTTTATCCTACTAATTTGTTGAGATATGATTGCTTTTAGTTCTCATTGGAGCTTGATTGCAATAGACCTTGTGGATAAGCAATGCTTTTTAATCAACTCTATGAAAGGAAGCCATGGAAATGCTAAATTGTAAGTTATATTATCCAAGGGCTCCTTGATATTTCAATTCTTTTTTTTGTAAGTACTCTAAATTTCAACATATTTTATATACAGAGGTGCCAAAAGATTAATTGAAGAGCTAGAGAAAAGACCCCCTATGCCATCTAATTTGCTTGCAACAATGCAATATAGACAAGTTGCGGTAAGTTATTCATTAAAATATTTGAAACATGAGTTTATTCTATGAACTACCATTCGTCCTCTTTATAGTTTTACTTTATGTTGGTGGTTGCAGTGTCCCCATCAGGATGATAGCCATTCTTGTGGCTGGAGGGTGATTGCAAATGCTAGAAGAATGGTTAACTTTGTTTATCTTAATGATGATAAACATGTAAAGGTAATATGAAAGATGCTAAACTTTAAGATAGATATTAATTGCAAATAGTCCATTGATGATAAAAATATAGTCTATTGTAAGAACAATAATGAACTAAAACTCTTTTTTCTATAAATGTGTGACAGTTTTCGAAGGATTGCTATACATCTGAGCATATTTGGTACATCAGAGCAAAGCTCTTGAAGTATATGATGGTCAATTGTATACAACCAACAACAGAGATTGGTGGGGATTTGCACCATGAAGGAGATGCGGTGCCTATAACCACGGAAGGCAAATCCACAGCTTCAACACCTTCTATACCCAAGACATCAAAGAAAGGCAAAAGGACTCCTAGAAAGGATAGTTCTCCAAAAAAGAAATAGCTTTGCCATATTGCCTTGTAGGCCTTCATATATAGAAATTTGCCCTTCAGCCCTTGTATATCTTAGAGATGGCAGATAGGCATCTGCTACAAAATTTGTACATGTATTTTATATTGATAGTAAAGATATCTTTTCTTGAATGTCATTGCAATGTATTTTATTTTCTCTCCTTTTCGATATCTGCAAAAAATAAATTACAAATGTTTGTTAGTTAGAAAGTGAGATCTTGATATACATCTAAGTAGATATAATATGATGTGAAAACTTACTCGTTTCTTGTCAAGTTGGAATACAAAGGAGCATGGTAGTTCAATGTCTTCATTTTGTAAATCCATCCTCACTTGATGTAACGTACATGATTTTCTGATCTTTAAGATTGCAATAATATCCTCGTTGAACCAAATATCAAGATCCACAATAGGATCCTTGCTGAAATCATTAAGATTCTGGTCTAAAGCAACTAGACTACTACCAACAAAAAGCCATCGACTATAGTAAAAGCTAAGGATAAAATTTTGAGTAGCAATCATATATTTACAAGCTATAGAGTCTTGATCTATCTTACATATAATTTGTCCTTCTGTCCTTGTATCCCATCCTTCATCAACAAATTGTATGATGTGATCATATGTTAGTCTCTTCAGTGAAAGCATGGTTTTTGTTATTCTTATCTCCATATTAGAGAAGAAATCAATAAATATATTAATAGGCATAAATAAAGTAACTTTGCTTAGCCTACTTGAGATATTAGATTTTAGTGCTTTCTGGATCTCAGAAAATATCTTACATCTATAGCCCTCACTAGTAGCTGGACTTGGCAAAGGCCACTCAAAGCTTGAAAAATCTGGCAAAGGAAGGAGTTTTATTGATCCCCATTGGCAACGCCGCATAGAAATAACATAAGAATGGTCATAAAAGAATATTCCATTCTCTGCAAGCTCTGTCTTCTTTCTACCTCTATACATTTCTTCTCCAATTGAACCATGTATAACATCAATAACATCGATAATAGATTCCACCGGTTGCCATTCCTCAAGATTAGAGGGATAGACATCTACGAGACAAACAAATATTATAATGGAAAAACCTAAACCATGTTTAAGAAATGAAAAACTTTAAGAATCAAATTCTTACAATTTGGTCTTTGCATTGGAAGCTTTGAAGATCCAGGTTTCAAACACAGCTCTCTATGCATGAACACATGTTGCACTAGTACCTCTTTGATACTATTCTTATTTGCTCCAAGCTTAAAATCTCGAATTCTGCCCTTCCAAGCAGAGATAAACGAGCTCTCATGTCTTTGCCTTTTTTCCACATTTTGCTTGTTGCATGGTGATCCAACTACCTTTGCTAATGATAGTAGAAATCCATCTTCCATCAGTTTGGAATGAGTTAAACACTGATATGGATGTGATTTAGGAGCTTGGACGCCTTGTTGAAGGTCAAATTTCTGTATCCATGGTAGAAGAGAGAAATACATGCACACAGAGAGAGAGAGAGAGAGAGAGAGAGAGAGAGAGAGAGAGAGAGGACTAGGCTATCATAATAGAGGGAAAAACAATAGAGGAATAAAAGAAAGGAGGGAAAAAACTGAGCGCCATGCTTTTAACCAATTTGAATTTCGATTACATCAGTCATTATCATTAATCTAGAAACATCATTAAATAAAAGTAGCCGAGACTCTATGCCATTAATGCAAAAGATGTCATAATCACGAATATAAGAGACTAAAAATACATAATAAAAATACAAATTCGTAATATTATCATATTTATATATTTTTGTAAAATGATTTTTTATTTTTTTAAAAAATAGAAGTTCCGTTACGGAGGCTTTGCTCTTATTGGTCTAGAGCACTCTCTCTCCACATCCTAAAAGGCATTTTCGAGACCTCAAAACTCCCCTAATGAGGGATCTTTAGATTCACACTTTTGTTTTATTTTAGCCACTTTGGAAAGTAATATCACTTGCCTTGGTGTCTAGACCAATCATTTTGTAGGCTTGAGTGAGTGTTTCAAAGGTAGAGTTGAGTTGAGCAAAACAATTAGCCACCACTAGAAGATTGATCTTATCATCTAGTGTAGATGCCATTTGATATATCGATCAGCGAGTGACAATTTATTTTAGTCTAGCTGGTAGTCTTGGTTTGTTGACACCTAATAAGAGCACTACAAGTTTAGGTATTGATTGCATTTTAATAATTGCTTTGATGCTATCTACATGCTCTTCATGGTTATTTATGCATTTTTCATTCTCCTTTGTGATTTTCAAGGAAACTTCTCCTAAAGGGCTTGTGTTTTTGTTACAACTTTGTGGGTGAGAAGGAAGGGCTTGTGGTTAAAATTTGGGTAGCTATGGGTTTGTATACCCAGATAGTTCTATTAGAGCTAGACGTGCCATCATGGACTTGCTATAGTCTACAACATTCTTGAAGTTAATGTTCGTGAGCCTTATGTGCTCATTTTGGGATCCAAATGCGGCAATTACCCTCGTAGTAGCCTTGCGCGGCTAGTACCTATTTGGATATCCAAGTCTCAAGGCAAGATTTTGGCATGGTTTGTTGCCTGCAATCTTTATTTGGCTTATGGCAAGTTCTTGTGATGATTTGGTAAGTGGTATTGCACTATTGTGCAGTTCCTGAACTATTGATCAATAGTAAGCGTTTGCCTTGGGCCAAGGTTAGCTATTTTAGCAAAAATATTTCTTGCTTTGCAAGCATCATAGATCAATTGGGTTTGATTAAATTCAATTGTTCTTTAGTCAAGTCAAATATTATTTAAGCCCCTAGAAGAAGCTAATGGATGCATTGCTCTATAAAATCAACTTGACATTGGGTTTTGTACTTAAATGTTTGCCCAACAAAATCTCCCATCCTACATTGTTTTGATTAGGAAGGACACAAAATAATGTAGAGATACTTTCTGTCTTGATTGTTACCATCAAGTTAAATTTGCCTAACATTGAGTATGGTGAATCTTCATACAAATTTAGCCTTGCATCGGATGGTTTTAAGGAGGGTTGACCTAGTTGTTGCCAAAACTTGTAAGGCAAGATGTCAAATTCAGATCCCTCATCAATGAGAGCATCGATTGGGATTTCTTTTACAACCATTATCTTGAGATGCAAGTATGCTAGTGGGATGATGTCCTCCTCCTCTTCATCCAGATTGCTAATTGAGACTGCTTAGACTTTGAGAGCCTATTGGGATGCAATGTTTCCTTGTGATGCAAGATTCCTTTTCTTGCCTTTGTGGCAGTGTGGGGTACTATGGAGTTCTTATATTTGTTGGACTAAGAGGGGCACAACTGAGAGAGATGGAGATCGAGCAAGAGTGAGTGGAGAGTGTGACGATTGAAGAGAGTGAGAGCATAGTGAAAAGTATGAGTGGATTAGAGTGTACCAACAATGTGTTGGTACACAAAGAATGAAATGTACTTATACTTAGGGCACGTAAAGGGTGCGTTCACATGTACAATGTGTGTGTATTGTACACGGAGATTACCATGCCTTTATACCAACAACCTCCCACTTTTAAAGGTCTAATATGAACCTCTAGCTAACCAACTCCCACTAGTCGAATGCAATGCTCGTGCTAAGCTTTGCTCAGACTTTTAGTGAGAACATATGCAAGGTTATCTTATGTTTTAATCTTGGTCAATGTGATTTGACCATCTTCTAAAATCTGTCTGATAAAGTGATATTGCACATCTATATACTTTGTGCATGAATGATACATGGCATTCTTAGCCAAATACACAGCACTTTGGCTATCACATCCCAAAACTGTAGTACCCATAGACATGCCAAGATCATCTACAAGTCTGCTCAACCATATAGCTTTCTGAGAAGCTTCAGTAGAGTTGATATGTATTTAGCTTCAATGGTACTCAATGCAACAATGTTTTGCAACCTAGAACACCAAGAAACAACCCCATCAACAACTATAAAGACATACCTTTTGGTGGACCTATGAGTGTCCAATTCACTTGCCATGTCTGCATCACAATAACCCTACAAACTAAGTGCACCCTGCCCATAGCAAATACTTTTTCTTTGTGTACCTTTAAGGTATCGAAGAATACACTTGACGGCCTCCCAATGTGCTTTGCCAGGATTTGACATAAACCTGCTAACAACTCCCACTGCATGAGCAATGTCTGGACGAGTAGCAACCATAGCATACATAAGAGAGCCACAAGCTGATGCATAAGGAACTCCCTTCACAGCATTTCCTTCCACATCATTTTTTGAGATGTTGGCTTTGCTAAGATTGAGATAAGGAGGTAAGGGTACCCCAAAAGGCTTAACTTCAGCCATGTTAAATCTGTCCCAATGTACTTTTCTTGAGATAAAAACAACAATTTCTGCATTCTATCTCTACGAATCCTCATGCCCAAAATATGCTATGCATTCCCCAAATCTTTCATGGAGAAATTTGATTTCAGTTGATTTTTGAGAGCATCCAAGTTAGTCTTTCTTTTCCCAGCTAGCAACATATCATCCACATACAAAACAAGTATGATGGGGCTACCATATGTATCCTTTTTCATGTACAGGCAATGATCTACATGGCTGCATGTAAACTTATGAGATAGCATAAAAGTGTCAAAATTTTTGTACCATTGTCATGGTGCTTGCTTTAGCCCATACAGGCTGCGTTTTACCTTACACACCATTTGCTCTTTTCCAGGAACTACAAAACCCTCGGGCTCTTTCATGTAGAATTCCTCATCAATGTCACCATGCAAGAAAGTTTTTTTTACATCCATTTGATACAACTCTAAGTTCAAAATAACAGTAAGAGCAAAAAGCACATGTAAAGTGGTCATCTTCACAACAGGTGAGAAGACCTCTTGGAAGTCAATCCCTTCCTTTTGTGCATACCCTTTGGCAACTAGTCTTGCCTTGTACTTGGGTTTCCCATCAACTGTCTTTACTTTGTACACCCATGTGTTTGGAAGTGGCTTCCTTCCCTTGGGTAGTGACACAAGATCCCAAGTATCATTTGCATATAGAGATTTAATCTCTTCCTGCATAGTTAGCTCCCATACTGCTGAACTCACATGACTTGGCCTCTTTGTATGTAAGAAGCTCACCCTCATCTGTAAGCATCACATAATGCAAGGAGGGGTCAAACCTATGTGGTTGCCTTGCCCAATGATCAACATTTTCAGGACTTAGGTCTACATCTGGAGGTATATTATTTTCAGCATTTATTGAGTGTTGTAAACCATTTTCAACATGCTATTCATGCTATACAACACCTTCATTTTCATTTTCAGCACCTTTATTTTCATAATCAACAAGAATATCTTGTTGTCCATGACCTCCTTGTGCTTCTCTTTTCTATCCATCATCATCTGGCTCAAAAATAACCCGTTGATAATCAGTTTCAGCCTGTGGTATAACACCATGAGACTCATTTTCTGAAGTAATAGGTGGTTGCAAACTCTAAAACTTCACCTTTTTCATATCTTCATTAGAGGCTAAAGTGCCTTTTAGCAATTTTGCCTCATTAAAGACAACATTACGGTTGCGAATAATTTTCTTGGACTGAGGTAACCACACTCTGTAGCTAAATTCACCCTCATCACCATAGCCTATGAAAATGCCTTTGGTGGATTTTTGGGTCAAGTTTGTTCCTCAGCTCATCCCTAACATGCACAAAAGCATCATAACCAAAATATTTTGTGAAGAAGGTATAGCCCCTTACAACCCTTCTTCAAATGTGGTGGCTGAAAGATATAACAAGACTTTCCATTTAAGGCTTTGTAGTGCAAACAATACAAAGTGCCCTTCTTGGTTTATTTTGCAATCAACATGGACCCCTTTTTCACTTTCCACAAACCACCACCAAACAGTGTGGTGTAGCCATGCAAGTCAAGTTGACCAACAAATAGTAAACTTTTTTTAATGCCAAGCACACATCTGACATCTTTTAGCACAAGCTCTTGACCATTGTCTAAAGACAAGTGTACTATGCCAATCCCATCAATGTTTCAAGCATGATTATTTCCAAGATACACCTTTCCATAACTGCCTGCATTGAACACATCAAAACACTCCAAGCAAGGAGTTACATGGAAAGAGGCACCAAAGTCTATAATCCGTGTGAGTGACACCATCATTAACTAACAAGAGTGCATCAATCACATCAGCCTTGGTAATCTGCATATCCTGCATGTGACATACAAGGGCACCATAATCAGCTGCACATAATACATCAGCCTCTCTATATTTGAAAGCCCCTCTATGACCACACTAGAGGCCACATTGGCCTTTTCTTTGCCTTTGGTTGTCTCCGATGCATCTGTATTTTCTTCCTTCTTCTTTTAATCTCCTGCATTCTTCTCTCTTTCTTGTTCCTTCTTGTAGTACCTGCAATCAGGTTTCTTGTGGCCCTTCCGACCACAGTGATAGCAAGTAATGCCACTCTTTTCCTTTCCTTTGCTCTTGCTCCTGTTTGTGTGTCCTGCATTTGCATTTTTTCTTTTAGCCATGCCTCTTGCATTGTAAGCTGAGTTGATGCCTTCTCCACTAGACATATGTCTAATTTATTCATTCAAGATAGAACCCCTCACGCCATCATATGAGAGATTGGGGTTATTGCCAAGTGAAGCCACCAAAGTCCAGCAATGTCATGATCAAAAAGATTGCCCTCAACTTATCATCAAAGTCCAAATTTACCTCTTTGAGATGATTTAGAATCCCTGTAAATACACTCAAGTGCTCAGCTGCTGCAGGTTTTGACACATCCAGTCACATATTCACCAACTTGCGCATTAAATGCACCTGATTAACAAGTGTGGTGATCTCATAAGTAGTTTTCACCTTCTCCCATATTGCATAACCTGTGTCTAAACCCTTAATGTCTGTCAGAATGTCATCAGTGACACCCATCTTTATGTAAGCCACAGCCTTTTTATTCACTCCGGCCCAATTTGCATTAGACATTAGTGGGGGTTTATCTTCCTGCAAAGCATCCTCACAATCCTTTAGGAAAAAATGCCATGCATACAGTCTTTCCAAAGGTCAAAGCCATGACCATCAAACCGTTTGATCTCCATCAACCTCTTGATGTCTAAACTGGAAGAAGTTGTAGCCATTTTATCACGAATATAAGAGTAAATGCACTAATCTATAGAAGCACAAGTTGAACCAGCAAAATACATTGTTGTTCTTTCTCAACCAAAAATAAATCTCTATTGTTTGTACATGGACTAGCCATGGCAAAAGATGCATAAATTTACCAAATTTTGTGCAAATCCCCAAAATTTCAAGTCCAAATTTGCATAAATGTTAGCGAATTTGACCCACCTGAGCAAAACTTTTCCAATACATGAAAAGCCCCAAATTTCTAGGATCCAATGTCAAGAAATTTTACTCAAAGGGGCAAAATTTTGACTAATTTGGCAAAATCCCCAAATTAATTTGGGTCACCACTCACAATGTCTACAATTTTTGACTCGAAAGTCACTAACAAGCTTGAATGATGTCAAATCTGGAAAAGCCCCAAGTTTTAGGCTCGATTTTGCACAGAATTGAGACTTGTGCCTCCGGTGCATGAACTCTTGCCAAGGAGAAGGAATTCAAGAAAGGATTTGAAAGAAAAATAATGGTTAGGATTTACAACATGACAGGGGGGGGTCTGGTTGACCCTGCCCTATCACATTTGTTGACACTTGCCTGCCAACACTTCCTGTTGCCAGTCACGCATCTCCCACTACCAGTCGCTCGCTACCCGCAGAGGTCATTGCCTGTCTCCTGCTTGCTAAAGGTTGCCTGCATGCTATTGGCCACTTGCAAAAAGTGCACCTGCCTGTTGGCTGCTTGTAGAAAGTCACACATTTGCTACCAGTCAATGCCTACTAGTCCACGACACGAATGCTCAGTCGCTCGCTCGCTAGTCATGTTCGACTGGTAAGACTTTGGAAAGTGTGCACACAACCTTAAGCTCTGATACCAATTATTGGACTAAGAGGGGCATAGCTAAGAGAGATGGAGATTGAGCAGGAGTGAGCATGAGAGTGTGACAACTGAAGAGAGTGAGAGCAAAGTGAAAAGTACAAGTCGATTAGAGTGTACCAACAATGTGTTGGTACACAAAGAATGAAATTTATTTATACTTAGGGCACCTAAAGGGTGCGTTCACATTGTACTAAAGGGTACATTCACATATACAATGTGCATGTACTATACACGGAGATTACCATGCCTTTATCCCAACAATATTTGGATGAGATGGGGGGTAATAATTCTTTATCCCGGCTCCCATTGAAGTGTTTGATTCCCTCCTCGTCAAGAGTTTTAAGCTCTACCTTTCTTATTCTGTTGATGGTGTGGACATAGTAGGGCCCTAATCCTTTGAATTTAGGCTCACATCCTTTTTGCAAATAGAGAATAATCAAGTCCTCTTGGTCAAAGGATTTTTACTATACATGTTTATCACACAAGTAGCCTTTAACCCCCAACAACCTCCCAGTAAAAGGAAAATGTCCCTGAGTGAGGAGTGAAAATGAGAAAAAAAGTACAACACAACATATAGTACAACATGATGAGGAAAGATGTCATCTCATCCGATGCCTATCATCTGTAACGTGCCCGCCCCTCAAATTGCGGGACATGTCTTAGCAATCCATCGAGAGATCAGTCTAGAAGACACCGCCCAGCACTTCCAAGGAATGACACAGGGTTTGCCAACTAGGGTCTCTCGAGTCTGCCTCGCAACAGAACTTATCCCGTCGTTCCCACTAGGATCGACATGAAGTCCGGGCTCCTAGTAGTCGGGTCTTCCCAACAGCCTTCTAGCATCGGTCTACAACTCCTCCACTTTGCGCAGATACAATTGGACCAAAGCAAACTCATACCGCACTTGGTTCAAAGAGAATAGGAAACGAGAGGGATGCATCGCTTGACCTCTCTGCCCATAGGGCATAGTCCCATTTTGGTCCCCTAAAACGGTATGAATCAAGGTTCTAACCAACATTGTCTAAGGTCATCGTCCGACTTTTCCTAACATTTCTCGTTAACATTTCCTTTGACGAAAGCTCTTGGCTAACTGAGACCACCCTTCCGTAGGATAGACCCATTGGGGTCACATCCACCACGCTTTCCTCGGGGGTTGTTTTAGTTATCTAATTACCTACAGCACATTATGTTTGACATATAAAAACAACTTCATTAATTAACCTATTAATCACAAGTTCCTTTACGTAATTTAGGGCACGGATACAAAGACAAGATAAAACAAGATCAAACAGTTCCTTAACTTATCTTCATGCTAATGTTTGTCTCCCGTCCATAATACAGGAGAATTAAGTGTCCCTTTCTGCCTCCGCAGAAATAATCCTTCCATATCCCAGAAATAAAAACCCGAAGGTTTATCCTACCAAGATTCTGCCTTGTAACTACTATCAAGGCCTCGAGATCCTATCTCGAGTCACGTAGAAGACTTGTGTAGGGTCCGGAGGCATTGGGATTTACGGCCAGAGCCCCCTAGCACCCAAGCATCCTCCTACGCCAAGTAATTTCCACGGAGAGACCTCTCGCGGCGGGTTCGGTCCACATTCCTGGCACGGATTCATAACCCCCTTGGTTAGGGTTTGGCGGTTCGCCGAGGGTAGCTAGCACCATCCTTCCTTAATTATCCCTTTAGGAAATCATCCACACAGCTGAAGCAACCAACCTAATAACATTTATTAGGGAAAACATCCCTTTTGTTCCCATGGAAATTTATCCTTACAGTTCCCGCTATGAAAATATAATCACTTTGATATTCATCCAAAACCACAACCAATCCTTAACTATCCTTTCGAGAACAATCAAGCTGAAACAACTAGCCTAACATCCTTTAACTAGGAAAACATCCTTTCCTAATCTAGTAAGTAACCACTCTACTTACTAACCTCTTTTCCATCTTAAACAAGGTCAACCCTCATTAGAAACATCAATGGTAAACCATTTCAACAAGTCCCTTAAGCCACCATTGCTTTGGAACTTAGCTTATCCCTACTGAAATCATTTTCAGTCTTGATGTACTGCCTCCCTAGGGTTTACTCTCCCCCTTGGGATCTAGGAATGCTCAAGGAACAACTTTAATGGTTATCTTCTTGATCTTTTTAATGATCTATGTGATTTCACGTCGACCTTTATTAATCATGGCTACCTATTTAGGGTAGTAGATCAACCCATCTTGAACTCTTTAATGGCGAATACATGCATTTATGTTTTTCATGATACGTCGGATTAGGGTCTAACTTGCCCATCTTCTCTCTAAGACAACTTTTAACTTTATCCTACAATTTCAAGGCTAACATACAAAACTTGAATTCAAGCACTTCAATGTACGTTAAAATTGATGCAATCTTCCTATGCAACCTTGATACACTTCTTGTTATATTTTATGCAATTTTCCTTCAATGCATCATCTATTGTTACTTGCTCTTCAGTCTCCTTTCCTATTACTCATCTAATGTCACACTAATGACTTTTACCTATTTTATGCATGCAATTCTACCTCTATTTAAGAATTCAAGATGCGTGAGAAGAATCTAAATCTTGGTACAACCTGGATATGAGCTATAGTTGTCGGAGGGTTGGTGGTATTCATGTCTCCGCTTGCATTGGATATGTTCCTAGCTCCGTTTGCAACTTCAACACTTGTGCTCCTTGTAACTCGTCTCTTGGGTGCCATCCTTGTGCGTTCTTGGTCTTGCAACCCTTGAGGTAAATCGACCGCTCTTGCCTTGGTAGAAGGAAGTGGTACTAAGGCCAATCAATGTGACTTCAAACATGCATATCTCTTCTTCTTCTTTTACCCTCTCCCCAATTTGTTTTCCTTCTATCTCACCCCCTCCATCTCAGAGTCTTCTCTCCCTCTCTCTTTCTCTCTCACTCTTGTTTTACTTCTTCGTCTCTTCTTCTCCTCCACTCTCTCCCTCTTCTTCTTCTTCTTCTTCTTCTTCTTCTCCTCTCTCTCCCTCTTCTTCTCCTTCTTCTTCTCCTTCTCTCTCTCCCTCTTCTTCTTCTTCTTCTTCTTCTTCTCCTCTCTCTCCCTCTTCTTCTCCTTCTTTCTCTCCCTTCCTCTTCTTCTCCTTCTTCTTCTTCTCCTTCTCTCTCTCCCTCTTCTTCTTCTTCTTCTTCTTCTTCTTCTTCTTCTCCTTCTCTCTCTCCCTCTTCTTCTTCTTCTTCTTCTTCTTCTTCTTCTTCTCCTTCTCTCTCTCCCTCTTCTTCTTCTTCTTCTTCTTCTTCTTCTTCTTCTCCTTCTCTCTCTCCCTCTTCTTCTTCTTCTTCTTCTTCTTCTTCTTCTTCTTCTCCTCTCTCTCTCTTCTTCTCCTTCTTCTTCTCCTTCTCTCTCTCCCTCTTCTCCTTCTTCTTCTTCTCCTCTCTCTCTCTTCTTCTCCTTCTCTCTCTCCCTCTTCTCCTTCTTCTCCTTCTCTCTCTCCCTCTTCTCCTTCTTCTTCTTCTCCTCTCTCCCTCTTCTTCTCCTTCTTTCTCTCCCTTCCTCTTCTTCTTCTTCTTCTTCTTCTTCTTCTTCTTCTTCTTCTTCTTCTTCTTCTTCTTCTTCTTCTTCTTCTTCTTCTTCTTCTTCTTCTTCTTCTTCTTCTTCTTCTTCTTCTTCTTCTTCTTCTTCTTCTTCTTCTTCTTCTTCTTCTTCTTCTTCTTCTTCTTCTTCTTCTTCTTCTTCTTCTTCTTCTTCTTCTTCTTCTTCTTCTTCTTCTTCTTCTTCTTCTTCTCTCTCTCTCTCCCTCAGCGTTGATCACAGGGGGGAGATTTTCTGACGACGGGGGTGTGATGATGTAGGCCAAGGTGGGGGTTACTTTCGACAAGGGGGGGGCTTGTTGTAGTAGTCGACGAGGGAGGGGAGGACCACCTTATATGGTGGAGGGGGAGGTGGATTATGGGGGGGGGGGGGGGGGGGGGGGGGAGACGGCACCACCCTCCATCTGGGGGGCTACATGCCCCCCCTTCTCTACCTCTTACTCACACACACACACACTCTCTCTCTCCCCGCCATGCACACGGCAGGGGGAGAGTTAAAAAAAATTCCTTTTTTTTTTGAAGGGGGGGGGGGGGGTTTCTCATGGGTGGAGGCACGGGGGAAGCACCGGGGGTGGGGGGGATATTACAATCTTTCTAAGGAGGAAGGCATATCGTTCCATTGGGAGACTTTTAGTGAGTAGATCTATAGGATTTGTATTCCTAAGGATCTTGATAAGCTCAATGGATTTGTCCTCCACCACCTCCATGATGAAGTGATAGTTGCTTTTTCTTTGCATGGAAGACTGAATTATGAGAGCCAACTAAATGGCACTCACATTGAATCTAAATGCAGTGGAGGAGTCATTGTCATACCAAGATCCATAACTAGACAGCCTAACCATAGTGCCTCCTTGCAAGCCTCAGTGGCTACATTGTACTCAACTTAAGTAATAGATAAGGTTGTGCATTTTTGCACTGTGGACATCCAAGAGATAGCACCTCTAGCAAAGGTAAAGACATACCTAGAGGCAGACCTCCTACTATTTGTATGTCCTACATAAATTGAGCCAGTGTAACCCTCGACTCATGTATCCTAGCTATGATAGCAATGCACATATCTATAGTGCCTTTAAGGTATCTCATGACCCCTTCATAGCGTCCCAATGTCACGTGCTAGGTGTAGCCATATAATGTACCACAACTCCCACTACATATGCTATGTTAAGTTGAGCAGCTATGATGGCATGTATCAAACTATCCACTACGGATGCATACAGAACCTTGGCTATCTCAGCCCTCTCGTCATCTAGCTAAAGACAATCAACCTAACTAACCTTCACATGAGAAGGTGAAGGATAGCCAATAGGCTTGCCATCCTGCCATGGAATCACTCAAATACTTTGTGAACATGCTTCTTTTGGAACAAGTACAAAAGTCTCTCACAGCAATTGTGCATAATGCACATACCAAGTATGTGTGAGGCCTATTCGATGTCCTTCATCTCAAAGATCTTCTTGAGCTGAGTCTTTAAAGCATCCAACTCAATATGAGCACTCCTAGTTATAAGCATATCATCAATATAAAGCACTAAGATAATAAGGCTACCATCACGAGCATTCTTCCTATATAGACACAGATCCATATCACTATGATAATATCCTTGTGAATGTTACACAGATCGGATGATACATGACTTGGTGTAGCGAGCAGAAGAAGCTTCTCTCTCTCTCTCTCTCTTTTTCTTATAAAATTGAAAGCACAATTCATAAAACTCAAAATAGACTTAAAGAAGAGTAAAGCAAAATTGAGTGACACACTATTGGGTGCAAATTTCCCCCAAACATGGAGTGGGTATCTCTTCTGTGATGTATTTATAATATTGAAATGAATCTTGCTTTGCCCAAAAATAGGCCCTTTATAATCACTCTTTTAATAAAAGAGTTCGACTTAACTAAATAAATGGTTGCAATCAGTTGCACAACTCACAACTATTGAGAGTCATAAAATATTTCTAAAATATATTCAATATATCTTCTAAAATCTCAAGTATCAATAAATGTTTACAAAGAGGATGTATGCACATCTTAAAGTAAACAATGGTGTGTCTATTTAAATAATTTAATGAAGAAGTCTATGGAATAAATTGTGCTTACCATGTGTATCTGATTCATTTTGCTCTACACATCAACTACCAAAAATTCAAAAAATCGTATTAGAAAAATAATTAAATGAATAAATGCAGCCAACTATAATAAATCAAATAATCATTGGAATTCCATTAAATACTTAAATCACATAGATATTAGCACTTGAGATATGAATATTGTGGTATCACCCATGCATGGCTTCACCCGTGTTCACAGCTACAAGTCTCACGCCCAGACATGATAGGCATCCCCATCAACCTTCTGCTCAAGAAAAAAGTAATTTGCTCTTAGGAATGTGCACTATGTTAACAAAGAACCATTCAAGGCACTCATCCTGTCAACGTGCACACAAGGGAGAACCATTGAAGGTGCTCATCCCCTCATGTAGATGCCTCCTGGCAACATACACATGGGGTAGGACATCAATTATCCTCAATTGCTACTGGCTAGATGCAGAGTTAATAAATGTGGAGAATCATGCAAAGCACAATCACCCATTGAGCTTCCTTAGTAGGATGGTTTTGAAATTTTACAAGATATCAAGGATAAGTATTGCCAATGCAGGTGGTCATATAATCAGTATCAACAATAGATTTAAGAATTAGAAGTTCATGATCATCTTCAAGCAATGGCAGGGAATCATACACAAAATAAACATGTAATGAACCTTTAAAGGGAGGAAGAAGATTAATATGAAAGGTATTATGAATTTTACAATGGAAAGGCAATTCTAACTTAAAAGCATTAGCATTGATACAATGAAAAATTTTGAATGGGCCATAAAATCTAGGTGCAAGCTTAACATTAGTGTTCTTCTCGACACTATACAATCTATGTTTCTCAATTCGCAAACATGCACAATCACCTTCTTTAAAACACATAGCTTGTCATTTCTTATTAGCTTGCTTAACATAGGATTGTTGGGCCTTAGCCATCAATTATTTAACTTGTTCAAAAATAGTGGAATAAGTATGAATCTAATCATTAGCAAAAGGCACTTTCTGACTTGAATGAAATGTTGGTGTGGGTATTTTTCCGCCATAGATAATTTCAAAAGGTGCTTTGTTGGTGGCAAAGTGAGGTGTATTATTGTAAGAAAATTGTAAAAGATGTAAATGTTGATCGCATGTGATAGGTGAAGAGATAGTATATGAATGAATTAAATCAAGAATAGTGGTATTAGTAGCTTCAATTTTGCCAATAGTCTCAATGTGAATGGTTGAACTAAAATCAATTTTAGTATCAAGGTTAGAGAATAGAGTTATCCAAAAGTTATTGCAAAAATGGGGGTCACAATCAGATACAATAATGGTCGGTAGACCATGATGTACAAAGACATGTTTAACAAGACTAACAACATGTGAAACAATTGAGGTTTTCTTGAATAAAACAAAATATGCTTGCTTACTAAATCTATCAGTAATAGTACAAATCATATTATTTTGTAAAGGAGTCAATGGAAAACCAACAATAAAATCCATTGAGATTTTTGTGAGTTAGGAATAGGTAAAGAAATTAACAAACCATGCTACTTACTATGATGTATTTTAATTAATTGACAAACAAGATATCCAAAAAAAAGGCAGAAACATCTTGATTCATATAAGGCCAATAAAAATCTTCTTGCAAATTATGGAGAGTAGAAAGGATGCCATGATGATCCAGATAAGGTGGATGGTGAACTTCTTGGAGAACAAAATGACGAAAGGGGTGAGTAACAAACAAACGTTTCTTCTCAGAAAAGAGGAATCCATAAGAGACATAAAAATTATTAGTAGGAATCCATTGGTTTTGAGACAAATTCAACCAAGTATCATGAAAATCAGAGTCATGCAAATAAGTTATTTTCATAGCATCTAATGAAGATGTAGAAAGTACATAAATATTATTTACAAAAGGTCTATGACTTAATGCATCAGCTACAATATTTTCTTTACCGTACTGATACTGGATTAAAAGAAGGAAAGACTGAATGAAAGATGCCCATTGTATATGCCTATCAAATATTTGCAATTGGAAAAGAATGCATTTGATACTTTGTTGATCTATCTTGATCATAAATTTTGAGCCCATTAAATAATATTTCTATATACATAATGCATGTACTATAGCTAAAAATTCCTTGTCATAGGTACTATACTTAAGTTCAGGAGGTTTCAGTTTACAACTAAAGTATGCAATTGGATGGTCATCTTGCATCAATACAACACCAATGCCAGAATCACTAGCATCAGTAATGACTAGAAAGAATGTTCTATTGAATCAAGGAGTTATAAAACATGTGCATGAGTTAATGCATGCTTTAGTAAATCAAAGGATCGCTACTGGTTATTGCCCCAATGAAATACAAAGTCTTTCTTTAATAACAAAGTTAATGGCAAAGCAAGTAATGAAAAGTTTCTAACAAATTTATGATAAAAACTGGCTAATCATAGAAATGAGCAAAGTTCATACACATTTTTGGGTATAGATCATGTATTAATAGCCTCAATTTTACATGGAACAAATTGGATTTCTTTAATAGACACAATATGACCTAGATATTCAATTTTTTTTTGAAAGAAAGTACTCTTTTTTGGGTTGACTAAAAGATGATTTTGTTTGAGGAAACTAAAGACTAAAGATAAATGATGTTCATGTTCTCGTTCAATTTTACTAAAAACAAGGATATCATCGAAAAAGACAGTAACACAATGCTGAAAATTTAAAAATATTCGATTTATCATTCTACTAAAAGTGACAAGTGCATTAGTAAGACCGAAGGACATTACTAAAAATTTGCAATGGCCAAATTGGGTCCTAAAGGCAGTTTTATAAATGTCAAGTGTAGCCATCCAGACGTGATGATAACCATACTTAAGATCAATTTTGCTAAACACAATAGCACCTTGCAATTTTTCTAACAAATCATCTACACAAGGAATTAAATATCAATTTTTAACCGTAATTCTAGAGCTCTATAGTCTTATGCACATATGGTAGGTTTGATTCTTTTTCTTTACTAGAAGAATGGAAGCTCCAAAAGGTGAAGTGCTAAGGCAGATTAACTTTCTATTTAATAGTTCTTCAATTTGTTTTTGGATTCTTTTTGTTCTACTTAATTATGGTGATAGGGAGTTTTATAAGGAGGTTGACTACCAAGTAGAAGGTCTATTTGATGATCCTCAAATCATGATGGAGGAAGTGGAAGAGGCAAATCAGAAGAAAAACAATCAAAAAATTTATTAATAAAATTTTATTGTCTTATGGTTAACTTAGACTTAGCAGCTTTGATAACATTAATTAATATGAGAAAAGCTTTAGATTATTTACAACTGGCACGCTTTGCCTAAGTCTAACTAATTAATGGGTATAACTCTATGTCTGTTATTAGTCCTTTAAGAAAAGGAATTTTATCTTTATGTTGAATATGCATCGAATGCGTGTCGTAATCAATATTAGGATTAAATTGATGTTGCCAAGGCATGCCTAAAATTACATTTCCTAATTGTAACAGTGCTACTAAAAAATTTTATTTTTCTCTATAAGATCCAATGGAAATTTCTAATCCATGTACTTCTTTAGTTTTGGTATATTGTTGCCCTAAAAATGCAGCCTAAATTTTATATGTGGACAGAACGGATTTAAGTTGTAAATTTCAGACTACCTTTTTTGAAACAAAGTCATGCATACTTCCATTATCATGCAAAAAAGTTATTTCATTATTATGGATTGTACATATCATTTTCAATAAAGCATGGAGAAATTTTACTAGCAGGTTCGTTAGTATCATTAGAGTTTTCTCCCATAAGTGTGGCTTTATCAAAATTTGGAGTCACTTTAAGGTCTTCACCTGCTTCGTCATTAGCTCCAAGATAATTTAAATGTATAGTAGGATTTTTCCAATCACGAATGTTGCCCATAGTACAATGACTCATAATGTGGCCAAAGTGATTGCATTTATAACAGATTACATTCTTAGAATTGGTATTTGAGATAGTTGGATTAACTTTTTTAGGTTTGGTTGACTTAGGCAGATTAGAAGACAAATGATAAATCTTGGGGTTAGAATTTGAAGTAGGCTAGCTGACATTATTATAAAAAATTTGCATCCAAGGTTGGTGATTAGGATGATTCTTTCCAAATTAAAAGTTGGAAATAGAAAATAATTAAAACAAGAGATGTTATTATCCATATTATTTCCCATGGAAACTGAAAGTTATCGTCAATCCTTAGTTTGTTTCTTTTTGGCATCATGTGCCAAAGAGATAGCCTCATCCAATGTGTTGGGTTTAAACATGTTGACTTTAGCTTGGAAAAATGGAAGAATGTCAGATGCATGCTTTCTTTTAAAAGTCAAATTGGCGACATGGCCAGTTGAAGTTACAACAAAGTATTCTAGAATCTTTCGATGTACGAAGAAATTGTCTCTTGCTCCTGTTACATAGACATCCCATTGTTGTTGCATGCAAAACTCGAATTGGACAGGAAGAAAAATAGTGAGAATATTCTTATGAAATGCTTCCTAAGTAAGAGGATGATCAATGCTTTTGCATGTAACATCCCACCATAAAAAATAAAATAATGTGAATTACACTTAATTTTATCATTTTCAACATAACTTTCATTATCAAAATATGAGTCAAATTGACTTGGTCAAGAGAGAACCTTACGACCATCTTTAATACTATTGTAAGTATTAAATGTGAAGGTATGCTTACTTATCTTTGCCTCTTTGTAGATGGATTGCTCTTCAATGGTGGCATTGATAGTGCGGACTATAACGTCATCAACAAAGGAAATTTGGGATGACGAATGCTTGAGAGATCAGAGCTCTTGCTCCAATCGGGTTTGATGTTCATATCCTTCTTCTAGTTGCATGGCCAATAAATCCATGTGTTGCTCTATGGTTAGTTCAGGAAGCGATGATACATAATCCAAATTTGCAGTAATGGATGGTCCTTCATGAGACATGATGATTTTGTAGATGGCTTGATGAAGATATTCGAATAATAAAAGACCCCTTGTAGAGGCAGTTCACCTGTGGTAATAAAATTTTGGCATGTAAACACCAAAATAAAGAGCAACTTCTCGGCAAAATGATAAGATGGAATAGGCAAGAAAGATTAGAATTTTTTATGGTAGGTTGATGAAGTTTTGCAGCCCCGGAGTAATTGCCTAGGAATCCCCTCTTAAAAACTAGAAGTCAATAGTCATTTGGGTTGATTAGAGAAGTTAGCAAAGTGACTTGATGTAAAAGAGGCTAAAGTAGATGAAGTAGGCAAAGATTAAGCCTTTTTTAAAAAAAAACATGATTTAGAGGACAAGAATATAGCCTTGATTTGATAGCGATGGCCAAAAAATGCCCTTCTCCCACAAATTGCAAATAAAAGCTTTAAGCTTCTTAAAGCTTAAATAAAGTTTAATGATTAAGCTTAATTAAGCTTGTCTAAATCTTCTTTTGACCTATAACTAACAAAATGATGGCGCCATGATAGGGGGATTGGATGCTTCAATTGTGGATGAACAACAAAATTTCTAAGTAGAGATAGAGAGGTTTGGGGTTTTGAAGCCTTGGGAATCTAGTCGTGAAGTCGATTTTTGATCTGAGATGGACCGTAGACCTCGATAGCTCCAAAGAGCTCGCCTTTACACAAGATGATAGGCGATTGGAAGCCCCAGATATAAGCTGAGCTTTGATATGATTGTTGTGTAGATCGAATGTGAGACTTACACCTAACGAGCAGAAGAAACTCTCTCCCTCTCTCTCTCTCTCTCTCTCTCTCTCTCTCTCTCTCTCTCTCTCTCTCTCTCTCTCTCTCTCTCTCTCTCTCTCTCTCTCTCTCTCTCTCTCTCTCTCTCTCTCTCTTTTAAAATTAAAAGCATGGCTCATAAAACACAAAATAAACGTAAATAAGAGTAAAGAAAATTTGCGCAATGCTACTATTGGGTGCAATTTTTCCCCGAATATGGAGTGGGAATCTCCTTCATGATGTATTTATAATAAATATTAAAATGAATCTATCTTTGCCAAAAAAAGCCATTTACAATCACTCCTTTAATTAAAGAGTTTGAGTTAACTAAATAAATAGTTACAATCTGTTGCACAACTCACAACTATTAAGAGCCATAAAATATTTCTAAAATATCTTCAATATATCTTCAAACATCTCAAGTATCACATGTATCTAATTCATCTTGCTCTACACATCATCTTGCCAAAAATTCAAAAAATCATGTTAGAAAAATAATTAACTAAATAAATATAGCTAGCCATAATAAATCAAATAATCATTGGAATTCTATTAAATACTCAAATAACATAGATGTTAGCAGTTGAGATATTGTGGTATCATCCACGTACCGCTTCACTCATGTTCACACCTGCAAATCTCATGCCTGAAAAGGATAGGCGTCCCCATCAACCTTCTGCCCAAGATGAAAAGTAATTTTTTCTTAGGAATGTGCCCTGTGCTAATGGAGGATCATTCAAGGCATTCATCCTGTTCAATGTGCACATGAGGGAGAACCATTGAAGGTGCTCATCCCCTCGTGTAGATGCCTCGTAGCAACAATGAATGCATGAAAGTATCAAACTTATGGTACCACTTCCTAGGTACCTGCAGTGTGTTCTACATAACAAATCAAACTCAGATTGCATAGCCCTCTTCCAAGAATAAGAATCACCTCTATGTATGGCCACATCATAGATAAGCGGCTCAAAAAAGTCTATCACCATGACATAATCCATAGAGGGCTCTTAGCAACGATGAAGAAGACATGAAGCTCTAGCAAAGTGTCTCAAAACTAGATGGGGATTTAGTATGGCCTATCCTCTCTATCCAACATCATGATCCTACACAACAAGTAGATCCTTGGCCACTACATTATGGAGGAAGATCATAACATATTTCTCTTAATCTTTGAAATACATAACATATTTGAAATTTTTTCGACTTTATAATTTGTACCATTTGAGAAAATAATACATATACCCTCAATAGGGCATTTTGTATTGTTGTTAATTGTCATATTGATGGGTTCTTATAGAGGTTGTATAGAACTATATAGACCGTTCTTGTTGGTTGTGTGACCTATGAGAGGCACCACTATCCAACACCCATGAGTTAGTGATAGATACTTCTTGTGTTGAGGAAAACACTTCCTCAATGGCAGCCATGAATAACTCAAGCTCTACGTCAGCCATATCAATTGTCTCCTTCCCTTTAGTTTTAGGATACTATTATTTTAATATCCCTTCTTAATATGGCATTCTCTAATTGCATATCCATACTTCTTATAGTAGAAGCACTCTCCTTGAAACTTGTTCTTACCACCCTTCTTCTTTTATCACCATCACTTTTAGTGGAGAATCCACCTTGCCATTTATGTTGGTGGAAAATGAAATATCTCACTGTTACTTATTTTTTGGGTTTTAAGCTATATCTCCTCCATTAATAATGCATAAGATTTTCCAAATGTCAAAGCTTGAGGTTTCACCTGAGTGTTAAGAGATGTTAACAATCCATCAAACTTTGGTGGACAAATCCAAAGATATCACTAAGCTAGCTCCTCATCACTAGTCTTTTGTATCCCAACACTAGCCATTTGGTCGTGCAAATTCCTGATTCAAGCAATGAATGCTTTTGCACTCTCTCCTTTAGTAAAATTCCCTCTTGCTACTAGCTAACTATTGCTCTCCTACTTCCAATAATGGAAATGAGAAAACCATGTGAAGCTTTTATAATTGGGCAAACAACAATGACATGCATTTCCACAAGAAAGAAAGAATAGATCAAAATCTCACCATTTAGAGTTAGTACATGTGCTAACTTGTGTAATAAGAGGTCTACACAAGCCTTAGGGATGTCTTCTTATTTCATGTTGATCATTGATGACTATATCAACAAGATGTGGGGATATTTTCTTCATGATAAGGATCAAGATTTTGATAAGTTTTTAGAATAGCTAAAATTTGTTGCAAATGAGACACAAAAATTTGTAAAAAAGTTCAAAACAAATGGGTGGTGAATTAGACCCAAAGAAATTTGGAGACTTTTACAAAAGTGATGAGATTAAGCATTAGCTAACAATGCCTCACATAAATTAGCAAATTGGTGTTGTTGAATGACAAAATCACATCATTGTAGAAATGACAAGGTATGCTTAAGAAGGAGATTGTATAACCAATTTTAGGATGAATATGTTAAGACTATAATTTACATTCTCAATCAAAACTATAAAATGTGCTCAAGGGAAAAACATTGCATGAGTCCTACATTGGTAAGAAACCATTTGTCTCACATTCAAAACTTTTGGATGTGAATGTTATGCATATGTTTTTTAGATAATAATTAGACCAAATTAAAACCAAAAAGCACTAACTCTTCTTGGATTATAATGATGAGCAAAGGATTATGTAAGGAAGCTCATAGCCAACCATGATGTGTTGTTCAAAGAAAAATCGCATGCAATGGAAGCAAAGGCAAGCTCTTCCACTTTATCATCAAAGAAAAGAAGCAATCCACTTTGAATGTATTCTATAAAGAGGAGAAAGCATCATCTTTGGATAATGGAGAGGATATTTGCCAACCTACCATCATGATACCAAAGAAGCCATTGCCACAATGGGTGAGGCAACTCTATGATCAATATAATCTTATGTCTACATCTATTGAGGAAAAGGAAAATGGACCAAGGAGGTCTTACAAAATAGAGGAGTAAAGAAAGAATTCTACTCACATAGTCAACATGGCCTTGATGGAAGAAGTAAAGGATCCATCTAGCTTGGAAGAAGCACTTGTAGATCCACCATGGAGATCAACTATGCAAGTTAAGTATGATAACATATCCAAAGAGACAGATTATTGGCATCGAGTGGGTCTAGAAGGTATAGTACAAGGATGATGGAGCATTCAAAAAGTACAAAGCCACATTAGTTGCACAAAAAATTTTATAAGTTGAAGGGTTTGATTTTCAAGAATCGTTTACTCTAGTTGCCAAAATAACCACTATTTGCATAGTAAGATGTGACTAATTTACCAAATGGATATTAAACCACAATTCTTAAATGGTGACCTCAAGGATGAGATGTACTTCTCACTAGTAGGATTTCAGGCCCCCTATTTTGAGAAGAAAATTTGTAAGCGTAAAAATGTATTGTATGGGCTTAAAAAAGCACATAAATCATTGTATTAGTAGATAGATGAATTCTTTTTAAATTTAAACTCCAAAATATGTACGTCAAATATACTAACTCGTATATTTACAGCTATGGTAAGAAGTCTCAATTGATTGTCCTATATGTGGATGACCTTCTTATTGTAGGTGGCTATGAATATATTGTCCATCAAACTTGAAAGACTTTTGAGTTCTAAGTTTGAAATTATAGATTTTGGATTATTGCACTATTCTTTGGGGATTGAAGTCTAGGAAAGATAATTGAGGATACATTGGCACTAGCAAATAGTGGAAGATACATTGGCACTAGCAAATAGTGGATAATTGAGGATACATTGGCACTAGCAAAAAGTGGAAGATACAAGAGGTTTATATCATCTATTTTTGCAACACTAGGCCAAATAAGAGTTTTGTTGTTGATGTTTTGAGCAAGTTCTCAAATAGACCTTGTTAGAGTCATTAGAAAGTTACGATGCAAATGCTCAAATACTTGAAGTGAACTCTTGACTGTGGTGTCATGTAACTTCCAAAACTTGTTATTGTCAAGAACCATGATTAAGATTGGATGGAAGGCAATGATTCCAAAAATTTAGTTCCTATTTACTATTTTTCTTTGGGTTTAGGAATCTTCTCTTGGATTGATAAGAAGCAACCATATATGGCATTGGCTTCTAATGAGGCATAGTACAAGGCAATTCAATTTGCTGAAGGTTGCTGAAGGTGAAGCAATATGGTTAAGGAGGATTGTATGGCATATGAGAGTATAGGATGAAGAGCTAATTGTGCTCAAAGTGACAACCAAAGCTACATCATTATTGCCAAAATTCTAGTGTTTCATTTGTATATCAAATATGTAGAGATTCAAGATCATTATATGCATGATTTGATTAGGGATTGGATAATAGAGCTAGTATACTATCCAACAAAGGAGAATGGAGTAGAGATCTTTACCAAAGCTTTTACAAAGGATCTACAGACTTGATATTGGACCAAGCCTAGTAGTTCATGTATGAGTGGACACTAAGAGGGGTTGTTAGATATACTCAATGCTTCTCTCTCATAAGTTTTGGCAGATGACTCTGGCAAATGACCCATGGTGCTTAAAGTTGTAAGGCCTTCATTATGAAGAGAAGCCATGTATGAACATGTACATTAGTTAGGTCTTAACTTTTATGTTCAAGAAGTTATATCTAATTGGATGGTAAAAAGGTGATCTTTGTGGGTCTGGCCTTTTGTACCAATAGTTAAGATCCTAGCAACTTAAGGCACACTACATCAAATTGCAAGCTCTAGGAGTTATTAGGTCTCTAGCAAGAGGGTCCCAAGACAGCCAATAACCCCCTTGATAGGGGTTCAGGGGTAATAGCTACATTATTTAGGTTTATTTGACCCCCTTCATAGGGCATAGAAAGGAGACTCCCTCAAAAGAATAATCATCTATCTCTGGCCTAGTTAGAGTTCTTCCAATTAGCCTTAAACTCTTTACCTAGATCTTTCTAGATGGCCATCTAAGCTAAGCTTCATATTAGAAGTGCACAAATGAATAGAGTCATCTTTGTATCAATCTATTTGCAATCAAAGAATTTTTTTTTCGTATCCAATTTGTTGTGTGCTCTCTATTCCTTTCTGAAACTCTATTTGTTGTGCTATGTAAATTTATAGCTTGCAAATGGCAACTTCTGCCTTAGCATTGGTGGCAGCTTGTAGCGTGATGCTTTCAACAACATGTTGTAGGGTGATGGCGACCCTCACAACACATGAAGTAGTAGTCATACAACAACATATTATTTTTTATCACATGATGACACAATATCAACTCATAGGGTGCATTAGATTTCTATCATATTGTTTGTGGTTCATGTGGTAGCACTCAACACTAGCTCATTGAGTACACTAGCTTGTCGTTATGTGTGTGTCATATAGTAGTCATGTGATGAGCTATTCAGCTTATGTTGTATGATGGCATGGTAGGCTCATATGTCATTTCTAGTTGGATATTGCAATTGTTAATCATGTCATCAGGGTCAGCTTGCCTAGCTATGTTTCCCACTCGAGCCTTGTTGATGCCTAGTTGCTAGTTACAAGGTGAGTATGGTGCCTAGTGTTTTGTTGTTAGTCATGAGATGATGCCACAAAACTCCTCTTCCACATGCATTATACTGCTCATACTCCATTATGTCATTTTAAAGATGCATCTCTACTAGAATTATAAGATCCTTTCTTCTATCTACAAGTACCATGTTTATCTATCAAACCCATACAAAGTATATGAATGAGTCAAAGAAAGAGATTCATATGAGCCTTCCTCTACTCAAATAAGGGGTAGCTAACTCATTGGGAGGTGGAGAAGAAGAAGCCAAGTCTACACTGCTACTCATCCAAAGATACAAGTGTGTCTAAAAGAAAGTGATGAAAAATAAATGTTAAAATAGCTTATGAGATTATATAGTTATATGGATAGTGCCACCTATTTGCAAGCCTATTTGTTGATTAAAGTTTTAGGAAGCTACTTATGGAGATAGTTATATGGAAAGCAGATTGAATTGTGTAGCATGTGGAAAAGGTGATGTGAGTAGAGAGTTAGAGGTAAGGAGAAAGACGATGAGTGTTAACCCTCAGATGAACTAGGTGGAAAATCCAGAAAATCTAAAGCAGAGGACAAGGCCAAGGAAAAAGTGGAATGGAGAACAAAGGCATGCCAAGAAAAATCAGGAAACACAAGAAGTGTGAAAAAATCCTAAATCAAGGAGAGGCGCACAAGAAAAAGCACAAGTCAATACTTTTGTAAAAGAGTGCAAGGAGCACCATGATTTATTTTAAGAGCACTAGGCTCCGGGCTCTGACCCATGCAAATTGTAAATGTAGATGGGCAGTAGGAAGGAAGCTAGAAAGATAGGATAACAATGGAAAAAAGGGTCTGTCTGCCATGTAAAAAGGGGATGACTGCCCAAAGGGGATTTAGGGCTTTGTATATAAAGTTCAAAAGATGAATGAGAGCTCATTCTTTTGGTGTGTGGCAACAAGAGACTCGCCTTCTTCTCTTCTTATCTTCCTTTTCTCGCTTGTGTGTGCTTCAGGTAGGGAGTGTGAGAGTGTGAGGAAGTGAGTGTGTGAGGGTGAGGGATTAAGGAGGTGAAGCTCTCCATCATCTCCTCTCTTCTTCTTCTCTCCTATTCTCTTCTCTTCTCTTGTCTCGCATACAGCTATGGAGGATAGAGCTTGGAGGTAGAGGCTTGAGAATGAGCTTGCATCAAGAATTGTGGAGCTATCGAAGTGCTTGAGAGAGGAAGCAACTCGATCATGGAGCTATCGAAGTGCTTGAGAGAGGAAGCAACTCGATCGGGCATCAAGGTAAGCTTACTACACTCATACAAAAGGATAGCACATCGGCTATGTGAGAGGTAGCCATTAGTGCTCGCTTAAAACACTTGAACAATAAGCGGTCTGTGGGTCTTGCCGATTGAGTGTGTGCTCATCTCTACATTTTGGTTCTGTTGCCGGGACCAATGGATTCAAGCTTGAGCACTTGTGTGCTTCAAATCAAGCATCGAGGTAAGGGTTTCATCCCCAAACCAAAGGTTGAGATAGATAGGAGGTTTTGGGTCTTTAATCCATGCTACAAGTAAGTGTTTTTGGTCTTTGATGGTTAGTTTAGTAGGAGAAATTAGTTATATACTTTACTTTTGATTCTTATTGCATTTAGAGTAGGTTAAGGTTAGAAAATCGGTTGAAAAAGTGTAGGGTTTGTGATGACACTCAAAAGAAGCATGAAAACAAGGCACAAAAGAATCCAAGCATGCATCATATTTTCATTTTTTGTCAAAAGAATAACATTTACATTGTTTCAAAATCACTCAAATACACACTTACATGAGGGGGCCACATCCACATCCACCATCATAAATAAATGGTATACACAAAAGTGTTACGTGCATGCATTGGTAAAGGGTAGGAATACTCAAAATTAAAGGCCAAAGGTCTTATAATATCAAATGTATCAAAGTTTCAAAGAAATAATAAAAATACGAAGGGGTGTGCTTTTTGGGGAAGAGGTGGGGTGGAGTGCACGAGTGGTTATGTGCCTCTTTCCCTTCCTTCTCTTGTCCAATCGCACATTCTCTTTTTGGTGGTGCAAAAAGTTGTTCTCTCTTCTCTCTCCTCTGTCTTTTGTGCAGAAATTCTTCTTTTTCCCTTTTGTTCTTGTATAATGGTTGAAGCTATGGATGAAGATGATGAAGATAACAAATCAGTTCATTATTAAGTCGAAGATTTATGGTTTCTTTTCAGTTTTGAGATTAATGGCTCAGCCATGTGCATAGATTTTGCATGCTTCTACCTTGGTTTCATGTTCATTTCCTGCCGTGGGAGGGTTGCTGTCAGTTTGTTGTTGTAAAACAGGACAAACAAGGCATAGATCTGGGAAAAACGGGAGGAAGGAGAGCTAAAGGGGGTTGAGGTCGACAAGTGAGGGGGTAGGAGTGGCAAGAACATTGTGAAGGAGGGGTTTAATAGCTAGGAGACCAGGGGAGAGCTGATTTGAAACCTTGGTTGCTTGAGAGAGAGAGAGAGAGAGAGAGAGAGAGAGAGAAAGAGAGAGCTTCATTGCGTGGACCTACTTCAATCGCATCGTCGGCAAGCTCATTGCCCACTACAGGTATACCCACACCTTCTCCTTCATGTGTAGGTAGGATCTAGAGCTGCTCGACTAGTGTGAAGGCCACAATTGCTCAACATGGCAAATTTTGCATCAACTCGGAGAAAATGCGTCGTGTTTGGCCCATCTAAGGAGTGACGACGATTTTGGGCAGAGTCCCAGAATCGGTCCTTGGTCCATCCCATTCAGCCATTTGGCCCAATCGACTTGGACAATTGGGAATCCCATATTCAGCCCTCAATCCACTCCCATTCGGCCATTTGGCCCTCTCGACTCAGATGCCCACCACTCGGGCCATCCAAACTAGTCGCTTAGACCAACTAGTACTTGGCCCATCTAAATCAATCATTCGGCTTCTGCAATCAAGTTTGATTTTTCCAAAAAATTTTGAAAATTGGACCATACTACCTAGACACCGGCTGTTCGAACATCTGAAGACCATACAGACATTTGAGAAGCCTTTCTGGCACAAGAAACAAACGGATCAGTGAGACTCGGGCATAGAGGCGACACTAGTCAACCATCTAGCGATTCAACCCAACAACAGCATCGAGTGGAGTCTTAGAGCACTAACGAATCATGACTGGACGGAGAGAATAGCAGAGAACCCTATAAACTAGTGGGGATGGCCAAAAATCGGGCATACAAGCCTATTAGGCTAAACCCACGACGAGAGTGATAGAGTCATCTAGGCACTTGTCCTCTCACTCACTCTAAATTCTAGCCCTCAAAGCACAATTGAGAAAAGCTAAAAGCTTGATTTCTCACAGTGCACAGAAAAGAGTATACACACACACAGAGTGAGGGTAAGTTGAGGACTAGTTGTAATTAACAAGGAATGCACCCGAACTTAAGAACTTGAAGGAACTAGTAGTAAGAGAAGACCCAAAGTCATAGAAGGGAGATCAAATCCCCAAAAGTGGGACCAAGCGGAGAACACAACCAAAAATCTGAATGGAAAAAGGATGGACAATACCGCGGAAGTGGATTTACTCGACCTTATTGACTTGATTGACAACTTGGCAGAACAGGAAGTCCTAGACATGGAAGAGGGCAGCTCAGGTAGTAGAAGCAACGAGGAGCTTAACCTAGGAGACTTTCCTGAGGCTGACATCCAAAGGCTTGGGAGCGTTGAGTAGGATCAATGAGGCCGTTGGCCTTGCACACCTGTTCAAACTGCTCCACAAAGTTGTATGGGTCATCGATTGGTTGGTATTTGTCCATCTGCTTTGCTACCATGGGGATTTTCAATTGGCTCCTAGAGCCTTGGTTAACTCCCAACCCTATCAGAGCGATGTTGCCAATGCTACAGAGCTTTATTCTATGGCCGTGTTATCTAGCAGCCACTTTGTCAGGACCTCGCTCAGTGTGAGATCTCCTTCTAGCACTCTCTTGCTCTCTGACCGATTTCTGCCCATTAAGGCTAGCACTCTCTGGATCTCTCACATTTCTAAGCTTTGGCGTAAGTTCCTAGTTTGATGATCCTGGTTGTATGCAACTAGGCGTTGCAGAGCCCTACATGCTAGCTTCCTCTCCTCCTCGAGATCTCCTATGATGTCTTCTATAGGTCTATCTCAATACTCTAGCCACGTTTGAGCATCGTATTAGGCGACAAAGGTTGGACCTGGTACACAAGTCTAGATGCTACAGAGCGTGTTGATTTCAATGGCTTGAAAAATCTCTTCATTAAGAGATTTTCCGAACCTGGGTACTCTGACAACCTACTAGTGTGACTCATGAATGTCAAGCAAAGAGAGAAGGAGGGCATTCGAGATTATGTGACCCACGTGATGAGCTTCTTTAAAAGAATCCCAATGGTGGGTGAGAGACCACAACCAAAAGAGTGGTGACCACAGTGTTCATTAGTAGAATAAGAAGTGAAGATCTCTACAAAGCCTTGGTCGACAACTCAAGCTTACAGCGAGATGCACTGGCAAGGGTCTTTGAAGAAGCTATTAGAGTGGACGACTAGCTCGAGGAAAGAGGCTCCAAAGGCTTAGATTGAGAGGAGTCTAGCACCAGGAGTTTCAAGAGGGTCTCAACGCCGAGTGAGAGAGCCAACCCAAGCATGTAAGACAAAGGGAAGGGCACTGATTTGAGACAAGAGCTAGCAGAGATTAGGATGAACATTGCCAAAATGCAAGAGATGATGAGGCGGCCAACGTGCCCACACGCCCAATGTGTGCATTATGGTGGAAACCACTTGCCAATTGAGTGTTAGGACCCTAGGTCACAACCATGTGCTAATTTGGTAGGTTTGGCCATGACACCATGCATTGTTGATTACCTCGGAGGCTCCCATACTGCAGCCTTACGGTCAACCCTACCTTGCAAATAGGCCACCAAACTTCTTTGAAAAGGGAGCCCCATTGGCTCTCCTGGCACCTAATGATGCTAAATTGACCATCCCTAGGATGGAAATAAATCCTACATGTATCCCTAGACCACTGCCTGGACCCTACGTGACCCATCCACCTAGTGATACTCTAGTCCACTATGTGGACAAGAGCCATCGAGCCTTATATAAACCCATACGTGTCATGCGATGAGGAAGCCAATGCTATCCTCATGGACTATGGACCAATACCAGTGATGGCATTAGGTAAAGGGAGAGGCAGAGTCCTAGGAGGGCAAACCCAAGAATCATGTGTTGGACTTGTGGGCACCCCGGACATATTTCATCGTGCTGCCCCGAGAGAGAGCAAGCAAATAGAGATAATGCAAACTTGAGATGCGCTGAGTGTGGAATCACTCATCTCTTTGTAAATTTCCCTAGGCAAAGGCCATCCTCTAGTTCAGCAAACGAGCCATCGGTTCCATTGGTATTATTCGATGTCGCAACACTCGACGGGGAGGCCACACCTATCCCACTGCATGTCATGACCCACATGCAGATGAAGCAGGCCAGCATATCATTGCCAGGGCCTAGCAACCTTGATGCAACCTCAGTTGAAAAGAAGAGTTGGAGACAAAGGAATAAGAGACCAGACACTAAGATCACCCTCAAAACCGAAAGTGCAACGACACTTCCACTTGGAGGGAAAGTCATTGACATAGAAGAAGAAACGTCAACTCCTCGGACGGTTGAAAAGGGAAGTGCTAAGATCATACCCGAAGCGCCAACTCAAAGCCATCAAGAAGGTGAAAGAATGGGTGAAGGACACTGAGCCCATATTGGAAGATGAGATCGATAATCTCTCAAGTATAAGCATGCCAATCTCTCTCCCATGACCAAGATCAAGGGAGGCGATGGCACCACAAGCTAGGTTGCCTAGAAAAGCCTAGATGCTCCGTGCCAACAATACAATCAAGGCCATTGGCCAAGAACTATAGACCTAGAGAGAGGTAAGTGACTAGCAACATCCTCAATACAATGGTGACTACCCCGGTAACTTTGAGCTTAGGCGACCTGCTTAGGTAGCACCCAATGCTATGGCTGGAGCTAAAGGAGTGGGTTGAAGAACCAAATGAAAATGAGCCAATTACCATAGACTTACCTGAGCATGATGCAGAAACCCAAATACTGAGTCTAACACTACACTCCATGCCTAAATACTTGCATGTCAATGCCTTTTGGGAAGGCACAGAAATGCATGCAATCCTACCAGTCTTAGCACTGGGGATGTCACCAAAAAGGGGATCATGGACATAGGGGTAGGAGTGAGTGTGCTAAGCCATGCGGTACTCCAAACTTGGGGTAACCCACTGGTTGAGACTACTAGGTTTAACGTCACATTGACAAATGGAATGAAGGTGAAACTATTCAGAGTGTTGAAAAATTGGCCAATGAAGATTGCAGGAATCCAAATGACTTCATAGTCATGAAGGGAGTGGACTATGACATCCTGCTAGGCCGCCAACCCTGGATGCAAAATGCGAGAGTCATTGAAGACTAGGGCACCAGTCTCATCTTCTTAGGCAACCAAACAGAGGTTGTAAGAGTAGAGATGGACACTTGGAAGACTACACCAGTCAACCTAGATGCTACCTCCACCATGCTAAAGGGTGACGAATAGATAAGGGATCCTATGGGGCCCTTATTAAGTATATCCTGTGACCTGAGGATGAACGAGATTGGATGCATGTTCTTGCTACCATCAATCAACCGTTCTCAAACACTGAGGAGTACGAACATGCCAACAAGGCAACTGGTAAGCTCAAGGACACACCTTTAATGCCAGTCTGCATGATGACCGAGAGTCTATGTGAGAGACCCAATCGTGTTGCATTCCGAGTCCCAACCAATAGACGCGAGCTCTTGGAGATTCTAGGGTACTTGACTGACAAGTTGGCTAGTAATCCAGCAACAACAAATCTTAAGCCACTCCAAGACCTCTTGGATGAGCTTGAATGGCGATGGTCCAAGATACACAAGTTAAACTTGAGATACAATTGGGCTACAATCCTCGACCAACAAGAGGAGAATTGTTAGAACCAAGTGAATGATGAGCAACCGGACAAGGATGGCTCTAACGACAAATATAAGGATTGCTATTCCTTCAATGATGAGAGCAAAAGAAAAATCAATACCCTAGAGTATGACACTGGGGGGCATATAATCGAACAAATACGAGTAGACCCTAGACCGCACAAGTGGAGTGCACTTAGAGTGGAGAAAGGAGTCAAACACAAGGACTGCGATCGAACTTGGTTGGAACACACGAGTGAATCGACTACAAGCAGGCAAGCCTAGCCCAACCAAGTGATGCACCACTACTGCGGACTCACCTTATGAGCTATGACCACCAAGAGAGAGCCCCTCTTCCAGCGAAGACGGAGCATTCAATTTTGAATCGAAAGTCAGCTCAAATAGTGACCTAGAAATACCTCAACCTCCCAAGACTAGATGCACTAAGGGGGACCTACCCGCCCACCTACGATGCCGATGATGAAAGGAGGAATGATATACACGGAGCAAAGAAACACGGACGGACGAACAACGAAAACCGCAAGACCTGCCAAAATGATTCACAAATTTTAAAAAGGAAGATAGGGTTGTGATCTTGTTGGGAGCCAAACGATAGGGACAAGCAAGCGAACCAATCGAAGGACCCGCCAAGGTCAAAGAGGTCAATTTAGCTAAGGAAGGGGAGACCCCACAACATGTCTTTATAGCGGATGACTTGGGTAAGCAAGATGAAGGAAGTCTCATTACTCTCCTGATGCACGAGTATATAGACATATTTTCTTGGTCCCTAGAGGAACTCAAAGGGGTAGTGCCGAGTGTGGTGACTCAGAACATACCCATGACACCTAACGCAATGCCTGCCAATGTAGCGACCATATCCCATGAATCCAAAGCACGCTCATGTTGTTAAGGAAGAAATTGACAAACTGATGAGAGTGAGATTCATCTACGAAATTGAACACACAGACTGGGTCTCACGCATAGTCATCATCCTAAACAAGAATGGGAAGATTAGAGTGTGTGTCAATTACAAGAAAGTAAACGTAGCTATGAAGAGAGATAACTACCCACTGCCATATAGCGAGCACATGCTCGAGAGAGTAGCTAGCAAAGAGGCCTACAATTTTTTGGACGGTTTCTCTGGATACAATCAGGTGTAGAACTGCATCCTAACAATAGTCATAAGACTACATTTGCCACTGAATGGCGAGTCTTTGCCTACATAGTCATGCCTTTTGGATTGACCAACACACCAGCCACTTTCCAACTACTAATGTGTACAATATTCAAGGACATGCTAAGGAAGGAGTTAGAGGACTTCGTGGACGACTTGTGTGTTTACTCTACTTGGTGAGAAGGGCTATACCGCCTCTCATTGAACCCCTTGAAGTGCCAGTTCTGGATAAAGCATGGATGTATCCTAGGGCACATGGTGTCAAAGAATGGCATTGCCACAGATTCCTTGTGGGAGCTTTCACTCAACCGCCAAGACCCACGGACTGCTTATTGTTTCAAGCGTTCCAAGCCGAGCACTAATGGCTACCTCTCACATAGCCGACGCGCCATCCATATGTACGGGTGTAGTGAGCTTACCTCCATGTCGATCGAGTTACCTCCTCTCTCGTGCACTCCGGTAGCTCCACGATCCAAGTGCAAGCTTCAAGCAAGCTCCATGATCCAAGCTCTATCACCGCGAGCAAGATAAGAGAAGAGAATAGAAGAGCAGAAGAGAGAAGAAGATGGAGAGCTTCTCCTCCCCGATCATCCCTCGCCCTCACACACTCACTCCCTCACACTCTCACACTCCCTCTCTCAAGCACAAGCTCAAGCAAGCAAGAATAAAAAGAAGAAGAAGAGGAGGAGAGCCACTTTTGGCCACACACAAGAATGAGCTTCTCATTCACTTTTCAACTTTATATACAAAATTCTAAATCCCTTTTGGGTGGTCATCCCCTTATCCCCTTTTATACATGGCTGGCCCTTTTTTCCATTGTCCTCCTATCTTCCTAGCTCCCTTCCTACTGCCCGTCTACATTTACAAATTGCACGATTGAGAACCTGACACTCCTTACATTAAATCATGATGTGCTTTCGCTCTTTTACAAAAGTATTGACTTGCCCTTTTCCTTGTGCACCTTTTTCGCTTATTTAGGACTTTTCTGCGCTTCTTGTGTTTTCAAATTTTTCTTAGTGCGTCTTCATCTTCCGTTCCACTTTGCCTTGGCCTTTGTCTTCTGCTTTAGCTTTTCCATATTTTCCACCTTGTTCGTCTGATGGTTAACAGTTAACATTACCCCCCTCCTAGACGAGTGCCAATCCCATGGCACTCACTATTGTAGGTAGCAGGCTTTGGCATGCACTAAAGACGTGGGTGGAAGGGACATTGATGGTTGCCGTGGAGGAGTGTTGGTGGTGGTGTGGAGGAAGGTCATTGGAGACACATTGGTGGCCTAGGTGGTTGGTGGTAGGGTTGTTGGAGTTGGTAGTAGGGCTGTTCTTTGTTGGGGATTGCACTGATGGCCAGCACAAGTGTTGGTTTGTTGGGGATTCTACACATGACGATTCTTGGTGGGCTTGCAGGATGATAAAGGATAAGAATTCAGAGTTGGATGTCAATGAAGAGCGAACAACACTTTCGTTAGAGTCTTCAATACCTGCAATTGAAAACCAGAGGTGGTCTTTCCCTAGGGGTAGTGTTAGTCTTCTCTATCGTGCACAAGACATAGTTCAATTAGTTTGGGAGACATGTCAAACTCTAAGAAATCTGAGAGTATTGTCCTACACTTGAGGACCCAAATTATGTATATATTTCGGTGCAGATATTATGTGAGTGCTCATGCATACTTAGATATTACGTAGTTAGAAGACCGCGGGTTGGTTTCTCATAACAATGTGTGGATGAAGCAAAGTTGTCCATGTTGAGATGAAGTATACGTGAAGGTGTATGAGACATCCTTTGCATTGTGACTACATGACGTAGCCTAATTGAACACAGGGACACCGCACTTTCGGTAGCTGGGAGCTATAGGACTTGCTTGATGAGGACGGTGTACTTCTCATGGCCATTCGTGCGGTGTTTACCACAATTGATTGCAATGGTATTAAGGCAGAGTGCAAGAGGGAATCGTGCGAATGGGTCAGGGAGACACGTCTAACCATAGGTGAGACAAGCTCCCTAGGTATGTCCTGCCCTTCATGTGCCCTGAACAATTGTGGGTGATGCTAAAGTGCTAGGGGACTAGGGACGGAGCCAGCCAACCAAGGTCACTGGACATACCTAATTTGAGGACCCCTAGGTGATGTGCTATGATCGTGGGGGCTTTGTATCTTTTCGTTTTGTTTTTTTTTCTTTTCTTTCTTCCTTTTCCGTTTTATTTTTCGTTTCCTTTTCTTGTTCTTTTTTCTTTCTTTCTTTCTTTCTTTCTTCTTCTCTTTTTTTTTTTGTTGGACTTGCTCGCGTACAACCATTGCAATATGTTGAGGCTATCAGCCTTTTAATGGGTTGGGAAATGTCAAGCTTCGAAGGCTCAGGAAATGGATATTACAGTGATGATTGTGCCCTAGCCTCGTTGTTAAAGAAGCAGTCGTTGAGATGGGGAGATACACTTGAGATATTGCAACCCTCTTTGGAATGTGCAATGTTGGTACAATTGGGGTAACAGTTGTCGTGAGTGCCCGGCGCAGTGTAACTCAGAAAGAGGAAGTGGTTAAGATCATGCTTTGGGCCATGTGACGTGGGCACTCGCACATCTGATTTTTTCTTTCGGCAGCATGGCTTTGTCGCAGCTCTTTGTGGGGTCGGTGGTCTTGCGGTGACTTGAGCATTGAACACTTTCGCACAAAGACCTACGTCATCCATTTAAATACAAAAAGTCATGGCCAGGTAGCATTTGATAAGCCTTTTATACAACATGGGGCTACTCTACTTGTACGAGGCAGGGCGAGTTTGGGTGGTTGGGCGACTGAGGCTGTACTGGGGTGAGGGGCTCCTGTAAGACTGGGAGGGGAAAATGTCAGTTAGGACCCGGATGGTGTAGTCCCTGGCCGCAACTATTTCCAGAATGCTTTTAAACAATGTGTCAGATTCCTACTTATCTCGAGTTGCCCTCTCCTCTTTCGAGCACCTGGTGCCCGAGCATCTGGTGGGAGCCTGCATGGCTGGTGTTGCCACACCCCGTGCAGTCCCTTGAGCCCTCGTCCTCTTGGCTTGGGCAGTTTCTGGCTTGCATCCTAGGTGATGTCTTTTAGGGCCTCTTTTCAGCATGTACCTCTTTAGAGTAGGCACGTAGCGTTCTGATGGGGGCGCTAGTGCCTTATGCTCTTTCCGATGACGGAGAGCTTCCTTGCATGCCAACTGCACTACGTGGTCCATGACTGCTACTGTAGGGGGACATGCAAAATGTGAACCAAGTATTAGGCCTTGAGACAGGATAAAACTATTCACATGGAAGGGAATATACAGTGGGTTATCAATCATATATGATGAGGAGGGGTGAGGTGAGGCATGCAGCATTTGTTGTAGAGGGACAACCCCCTGTTGATGTTTGTTTTGCCTCCAACCATTAGCAGATCTTGGCTTATGCTAAGTTGCACAGAGTGGTTGTCATGGAGTGGAGCAGGGCTCATCCCTAGAAGGATAGACTGAAAAAAGGGACATGTGTATAGAAAGGGATGGTGCCCCATCTACACCATCAGAGATGTTGGTCAAAGCTTCATATGGCGATAATGAGGGTTGCATGCCCTCCTCTTGGAGGCGAGAATGGTCACACGACTTCTCAATGTGTGGTGAGAGGAGGACCTGAGGAGCTCAGCCTATCAAACCCAACTCTTCTCCCTGCGCTTGACTATTATTGCTTGTGTGTGCTGATCTTATCTATACAAGGTCACAAAAGTCATTGTTTATTTATATACATATTTACAAATCCATGTCACTTCACGAGGATAAAAATCAATTATAGAACTCGGGATTGTACTGGAGTGTGGCACATGCATCCAGTACTCGTGGTAGCCTTCTTAATAACATTAGGTATTTTGCAACGTCAAGTATCATGGTACATCAACCAGAGAGTTCTCTTAGCTAGTTCCAGCTAAGTCCGTACCCCGAATGGCAATCAACACTCGAAAGGAAGTTGTGCCACATAGGTTGGGTCTCTTTGAGGCCGCCATTTCACCAAACACTCCTCTGAGACTATCATAATCTGGTGGGCTCCTAGTTCGGCCATTGCAACGCAGCTTTCAAACCAATGTTTTTCAAATTGACTTCGAACCTCTGATTGTCGCTTTAGCTGCTCTATCTCTAAGAGATTTGGTTGGCAGAGCACATCATTGAATGTTACAGTTAAGCGTAGTTCATCGGCTTCCTCGTCAGAGGTGAGTCGCATGCGTTCATGCAGGAGCCTATCATAGTGCTCATTAAGATGTTCTTGCTCTTCCTAGGATAGGGAAAATGGCAAGTATTCTTAAAGCTACTCTTTAGGGAATGCACCCATGTCTGCCAGGACATAGACACGTGTGAACACTTTGAGCTTAGCATCCAGCTTGGTTAAGCATTCTGTGACACTTCTATGTTCAACGAGGGCTTGCTCGGTTGCTATCTCATGCAAGGTTCTAGGAGTTTGCCTAGGTCTTAGCATAGCTGGGGGCTCAGGCCTAAATGAGCAAGATTGGTCAACACTCGAATTTCTTATGCTCTCGAGGTTTCCATGTTTCTCCTAAGGCTTTGTTATTGCGTCATGGTTCTCCTTGGATGTGACTAGTATAAATTTGTCACCCTGTTGTGACAGCATTGTATCCACTCTTGATTGGTCAATGCGAGTTCTATTTTTCGGTGGATTGAGTGTTGAAAGCAACCATTGATGGTAACGGCTGCTTTGATTTTTTTGAGCACACAGATGTGTCTGAGGTTTCACCACTATTAGGAGAGATATCAATGGGTTCATTGGTGGATGGTCTTGATACTTTATTCCTTAGCTCTTCGGCACACTTGGTTTCAATCTTCTTGGGGTCTACAGCCACTTGCAATTGCCATTGTTGTTTTCTTTCTTTTCTCTTATTTTTCTTAGGCAATCGAGGTGTATCCCTTGAAGACTCGGGACCTTGAACTAGGTCAGTCGTTGATGTGCTTGACTGGGCCTCAATATTCTCTTTCTCTAGTGTGTCCTCATGGGGCGTAGCTACACCCTGCTGGACAGCCTTCCTAGGTTGATTGGTCAGATACGCCATCTCCTTGGCCACATCTTTGAGAGGTTTCTCCTCAAGACTAAGCTTTAGGTGCTTTGAAAGTGCTAGAGTTGTCAAGGAAGTTGGTTGCCACACCTCCTCCATAGGTAAACTACTAAGGACACGTTTTGCAAGGGGCATTGTTACGACCAAGGGCTATGACTGCTGTGATCCTTGATTGGAAGTAGTAGTAGCTAGTTCAGTGGACTTGCTACCATTGGTGGATTGAGGTGTCAAGTCCTTAGGTCGATTGGAAGTGGTCGTTTCCTTTGTTGCCCTTTGAGCATTCACCTGTGTAGATCGAGCATGAGTTGATCTAGTCACATTAGGTTGCACAGGTATATCCTTGGGCCGAGAGCTACAGATGGTGTCATGTCCCACCTCTTGGAAATTTGGAAGCTTAGATGGAGATAGAGATTGGGATTGAGTAGCTTCCCTTGACGACTGCTGTTGTGCTTCCTGTGTCCGTTTGGAAAAAGAAGATGTAGGAGATCTAGGACTCTTAGGTGGACTTGGCACTTGCTGAATGATTTGCTCGAGGCTATTAGACGATTGTGCCATTTGCTTTGTTGAGCAATCAGCCTTCTCACAAGTAGCATTGTGCCTCTGGTGCTCATTATCCTCTCGGGAAGTCAAAAGCTCCTTGAGCACTAGTGGTCTTTGTGCAGGCTCAATGGTTACATGTGACATCTACTTATTAAGCATGCTAGGATGAGGCTCTTTCTTTCGAACACTCATGTTTGGTTTCTTGCCTCGAGACCTAGAGTTTCTCTTAGATTTCCTCCTGTGCTTCATTGCTTTTGATGCAATTTGGCCTTCAGCTGCTAGAGGTGGTTTAGCAAGGGGTTTTGTTACCCAAATCCATCGATTACCTGCATAATATCCTTGAGCATATAGCAACGCTTTGGATATCCATCGCGGTGTTATGCTGACCCTCCATCGATGCCTTTGTCTATAAGGCTTGGGCTTCTTTTGGGGTCTTCTACGATATTTGTAAGTCCAAAGCCTGCATCCTTGGCATTGTCTCTTGACCTTCTTATTTCAGGCATGGCCTCATTCACTGGTTCTCGTCGTTCGACCTGTGCTTTTATCAACTCTTCAAACAAGTCCTTGCTCTTGTTAGTAGACTTGACTGTTATGTCAACACCTTCCTTGCCTTTCCCTCGAGGTTCGATGAGGTCACCCTTACTAAAGGTTGTGATTATCCTCACACCTGCTAGTGTCAGGTGTATCCTCTGTGCTACATAGTCGGCCTCACACTTGGTTTCCCTTTTAAAGGGTCTTCCTAGGAGGGTTTCCTTCTTGCAGTTAGCATTATTTGGAGGAACATGAAATAGGATAGGCAAGCTTTCAGTTTCAATTGTCGCAAGGATTTTGCACTTCCCTATGAGTGCTTGTGGGTGTCCCCCGTAAGGGCTAAGAGTTGCATTAGTCGATGTGAGCTTTGGTTGGCCTAGTAGGGTCCATGCTTGATAGGTCAAGATATTAAAATGTGCTCCTTCATCAATCAGAGCATCGATAGTGTGCTCTCTTTTTGCAGTGAGTTTGACCTTAAGATAAGCAGGTGGTACTATGTCTTCGTCTTCCGGGTCTTGGCTTGTAAATTTAAGCCTTCTGACAAATGCCCTTGAGTTCCCAACTGCACGACCAGATCTGGATTCTCCACTGATGTCTTGGATCGTCAGTACAGTGCTATTCAAGGAGCATCTATCGTCAGGACTATCATATCTAGTCATTCTCACTGTTGTAGCTTCATGTTGTTGCTTTTCACTTTGACTAGATGTAGTCTGAATGCAACACGTATGTGTTTTTACAGTGTGGCCTTTTTTCCCTTGTTGGCTAGATTGGCCCATTGAGGTTCTAGGGTCTCTCTTTCTCTCTGTTCAGGTATGGGCTTTTGGTTGCTCTTTTGCAAGTGAGAATTCATACTCGTGTAGAGCCATTACTAGACTAGGGTCCAATTTGGAGGACATGTCACGACACACATTTTCTCTCCAACCTACTTGGGGAAGGTGCAGAGGGGGCAGAGCCAGAGCCCCCTTTGCAGCAGTCCGGGGGGGGGGGGGCAGTCCCCCCGGCCCGCAGGGCCGTTACGGTAAATGTAATGTGCAATTTGAAGGACCGTTTTTGTCAAGTTTTGAACTACTTACTCTAGATTTCAGCCCAGTGATAGATCTATGAGGTGATTTCAGCTCTATATGGTCTGTCAATCAATTTCAGGGTCTACAGGTTAAAATTTGAAAAAATCAAAATTCGGTCCAACAGGTCGAAATTGCAGGGGTCGAGTGTCCGATTCGGACCGCCGTCCGAGGGCCGAGTGGAAAGGGTCGAATGTAACTGGTCCAAATGTCAAATTCGAACCATCCGAGTCTGATTGTCTGAGGGTCGAGTGGGCCAAGGGCCAAGTCAGGTGGGCCAAGGCCCAATTTCAAAGTTGGTCCGAATGCTCAATTCGGACGGGCCGAGCGGTGAGTGTCCAAGTCGAGTGGGCCGAGTCAAGTGGTCCGAGTGGTAGAGCGGTCCGAGGGCCAATTCTAGGACTCGGCCCAGAATCACCGTCACTCGCACACGCCGAGCGCGGCACGGTTTTTTCACCGAAATTCACCAAATTTGCCGTGCCGAGCATTTGAGGCCTTTCCATTGGTTGAGTAGCTCCAAATCCAACCTACTCATGTAGGGGAAGGTGTAGAGTTACCTGGGTTGGGCAAATATCTCCCGGATGGCAAGATCGAAGCGGATCCACTTAACAAAGCTTTTTTCCTCTCTCCTGCTCTCCTTAAACCCCTGCAATGCACAATGTGGCCTTTCTTGCCACTCTTGGCCCCTAATCACCCTGTCCAGGCCTACACTCACCTCAATCTTGCTTCCCTTACTAACATTTAACCCAAAATTTCATTTCTTTCCCTTCTTTTCCCTGTTTCAGATTGTTATACAGCAACAGAAAACCCTATTGTTTGCTCCAATGTTTTGCTCATATCCTTCCTAAATGCAAGAAAAATTTAGAAGAAAAATACCTACACTACTCCATCATGCTTTCCCAAGTCCAAAACAACAAAAACCTACTTGCTAAGGAGATCGAATACCTCTTCAAACTCCCTCACTTCCTACCTATCTACCTCAAGCACCGGTTCAGGAAAAACCCTACTTCAATGCTCTATTCGAAGCGCGCAAGCGCTCAAGGCTTGAATCCGTGGTCCTGGCAACGGAACCAAAATGTGGAAGCTTTCACTCAACCGCCAAGACCCATGGACCACTTATTGTTTCAAGTGTTCCAAGTCGAGCACTAATGGCTACCTCTCACATAGCCGATGCGCAATCCATATCTAAGGGTGTAGTGAACTTACCTCCATGCCGATCGAGTTACCTCCTCTCTCTCGCACTCCGATAGCTCTCTCAAGCACAAGCTTAAGCAAGTAAGAACAAGAAGAAGAAGAAGAAGAAGAAGAAGAAGAGGAGAGCCACTTTTGGCCACACACAAGAATGAGCTTCTCATTCACTTTTCAACTTCATATACAAAACCCTAAATCCCTTTTGGGCGGTCATCCCCTTATCCCTTTTTTACATGGTTGGTCGTGGCCTAGGCTCTTTTTCCCATTGTCCTCCTATCTTCCTAGCTCCCTTCCTACTGTCTGTCTACATTTAGAAATTACACGGTTGAGAGCCCGACGCTCCTTACATCAAATCATGATGCGCTTGTGCTCTTTTACAAAAGTATTGACTTGCGCTTTTCCTTGTGCACCTTTTTTTCTTATTTAGGAATTTTCTACGCTTCTTGTGTTTCCAGATTTTTCTTAGCGCTCCTTCGTCTTCCGTTCCACTTTGCCTTGGCCTTTTTCTTCTGCTTTAGCTTTTCCAGATTTTCCACCTTGTTCGTCTGACGATTAACGGTTAACATTCCTCAAAGATCAAGGTCATTGTTGATCTTCCACCCCCAATTGATTACAAGGGTGTTTAGTGCTTTTTAGGACATACAGGGTATTATCAACGGTTTGTGTTAAATTATGCATTGATTGCTAGACCTCTATACAAGCTCTTGATTATATTCGAATGGACTGAGGAATGCAAATGTGCGTATGAGGAACTAAAAAATGCTCTAACCATAGCACCAATACTACGAGCCCCAAATTGGACACTCACGTTTCACGTGCACATCAACGCTTTGAAATTCGCCATAGGAGAAGTGTTGTGCCAACCTGGTGAACACAATCTGGACTACCCGGTGAGATTTGCTAGCAGACAACTCACTGAGACCAAAATGAATTACTTCACAATGGAGTGAGAGGGCCCATGGTGTTTGCCGTAAAGAAATTTTGACATTTTCTTCTGGCTACACCTTTTACTTTCTTTGTTGACCACCATCAAGCCTTGTTGTACATGGTTAACAAACCATTTTGATTTCTCCATGACAATGCATAAGGGGAAACAATATTACATGGCTGACCATCTATCTCACATCCCCACGGGAGAAGCAATTGGACAAGGCATTGTGGACGAACTGCCAGACATGCATCTATTCAGCTTATCCAGTGAAAAATATTTGTTTAGAGCTGACATGATGCCATATTGGGTAGATGACATAGTTTAAGTACTTGAACATAGACTATCAGAACAACCAATAGAAAAGGCCCAACTTAGGTGGCTTATCCTGAAAATCCAACCCTATCAGCTGATAGTTGACCAACTTTACAGGCTGGGACAAGACGGGTTACTACACAGATACGTGTGTGAGCATGAGATGCATGACATGTTGATAGATGCACACAAGGAAATCACAGGAGGACATTTCAGCGGATATGCAACAGCTCGCAAAGTGCTGCAGTCCCAACTATGATGGCCTACCCCCTTCCGAGATGCAACACGATTCGTGAAGCATTCGTGATAATTGTCCCTATCCGTAAAGATTACATGGAGCTAACCCCAAAGATCACATGGATCCTTGTCACACCATCTCGCTCAAGCCGAAAAAAGAAAGGATATTTGCTTAAAGCAGAGCGACATGCAGCCACCCAAGTGAGCTTCCAAACTCAGCAACATGCCTTCTTGGATACCCTACTAAACATCACTTAGGCAGAGGAGGGAGAGTCCATAGAAACAATAAAAAAGAAATTGGGATTGGCTCATAGAGCACTGAAAATAGGACTACAAATGCTGTCACAACCTAGTGGAGTTGGCCCAAGCCTGGAAGAGCAACATCATTATCTCCTATTAGCATGCCTAACCTCACAGGAAGTGAACGTGCTCGGGTTCATTGAAGAAGAACAGCAGGGGCCAAGCCAAGAGAGAGAAATGGATGAGAACTTTGGAATAGAATCACACAAAGAGGAGCTGGTCCCACCGCCTCCTTCCCTGCGACTTGAAGAGCACCAATACGTAGACACCTCCGTAGAAAGAAAGGCGGCACTAAGAGAAAGAAGGAAACAAATGGTGGAGGAGACTGTTAACCCCAACACGAAGAAAGCAAAAAGAAATAGAAAAGACGCAGGGCAAAGGTGGAAAAAAGGTAGCCCGACTGAAGAAAGAAAAGGAGAAAAGGCCAAAAGCGCAAGGGCAACCTTAAAAGTCCAAGGCAAAGGCAAAAGGGGAAAGGCGCATTTTTAAAATAAAAAAGCGCACCCTGAAATCTTGTAAAAGAGCGTTGGGCTCTCACCCGTGCAATTTGTAAATGTAGACGGGCGGTGGAAAGGAAGATAGGAAGATAGAAGGACAATGGGGAAAAGGCCCAAGGCTATGGCCGGCCATGTAAAAAGGGGAAAAGGGGATGACCGCCCAAAAGGGATTTAGGGTTTTGTATATAAAGTTGAAAAGTGAATGAGAAGCTCATTCTTGTGTGTGGCCAAAAGTGGCTCTCCTCTTCTTCTTCTTCTTCTTCTTCTTGCTTGCTTGAGCTTGTGCTTGAGAGAGGGAGTGTGAGAGTGTGAGGGAGTGAGTGAGTGAGGGTGAGGGACCGAGGAGGAGAAGCTCTCCATCTTCTCCTCTCTTCTTCTCTTCTCTTCTCTTCTCTTGTCTTGCTCGCGGCAATGGAGCTTGGAGCGTGGAGCTTGAGGATGGAGCTTGCTTGAAGCTTGCACTTGGATCGTGGAGCTACTGGAGTGCGTGGGAGAGGAGGTAACTCAAACGGCATCAAGGTAAGCTCACTACACCCGTAGATATGGATGGCGCGTCGGCTATGTGAGAGGTAGCCATTAGTGCTCGGCTTGGAACGCTTGAATCAATAAGTGGTCCGTGGGTCTTGGCGGTTGAGTGAAAGCTCCCACAGAGACAAGGAGAAAATGGAATGCCAAGGGAGTGAGGGCACCCCAGGCACCTATCCCACCATGTGTGGATGACACCCCAACAAGCTTCCACACCGACCTTGTAATCTCGAAGAGGCAAGAAACTGTCAAGAGCCCCTTCGACCTTAACTTCCAATTCCCCGCCGCCCTATGCAGGGTTTTACCCATTAAGGTGATGGAGGATGTGATTAACATCGAAGGCAGGCTTGGGCAGAAGTGACTGGAGGAGAGAGCGCAAAACCCCACATTATGGGTCACTGAAGATGCCAAATTTTGGGAAAATAAAGTTTTTGAAGGACCAAGGTGCCCACCTACATATGCCAACCTACCTGGAGAAGAAGGGTATGCGACACCAACCTAGACACTTGGATGGCCTTCTGCAACACTCAACCCCTTGAGCAAAATGGCCCAACCTTCATGCCCTACCTTGGAAGGGTCGGAGTGTATTTTGACTCTAGTGTCCACAGTTGCAACGACTTCCCTATGATCTATAAGCCTCATTGTACTACATATGAAGATGCCCTTATCTTCACACCAGAAAACTTGTATAATACCCTAATCCAATTCACTAACGACTTCTATTCAAGCCCTGACCCTACCTTTATTACTACTTGTAATTATGTTAGATTGCTTAGGATACTCCTTAGGCAAGATCCCATCCCACAGGAGCACAACCTCCTAGTACTCCATTTTGATCCTAACACTATAGATAGTTAAGCAATGGCCCTACTAATGATGCGAGCTACTCTATTGCCTTCATTTTGCTTAGCTCTACTAGAGGACATGAATGATAGCCGCTTCACCCATTGAAATCATCCATTCCTCTCCACCACTACCCTTCAAGTCCGCCTAAACCTCAAGGGGTATCTCTCCAAAGTCATTAATTCCTTAATAAATCTATTAAGCCCCCTTCTCCACCTCACTCCAATGATGAAGATTAAACTTCTATCACGACTATGTATCTTTATTATTATTATTATTATTATTTAAAAAAAGATAAGAGAAAGAAAAAGGAAAAGATATTACATGCCGCCACCGAAAGTTGCACATTGGCCATAGTCACTACACCTAGGGGTCCTCAAGTTAGGAGCATCCAGTGACTTCGGTCGGCTGGCTCCGTCCCTAACCCCCTAGCCTCATTTTGATCCCCCACTTCATGCTTAGGACACATCAAGGATAGGACACACCTAGGGAGGTAACACTCACCTATGGTTAGACCTGTCGCCCTAAGCTACATGCACCGCACCTCCCTTATGCACAAACTAAGTTCTCACATGAGTGACAATGCTCAGGCTTACTCCCAGTCCCACTAGCATGAGCACATTGCACCACATGACAATGAAACACACACCCTGGTAGTGCACCTTCTTTTCTTTTTAGGAACAAACAAATGCCCCAACGACTAGCCATCCATGCAATGCACTCCCCATCTTATGTGACAATGTCACCATGCCGGCAAAACAAAGCAGGGGCACATTGAGGTAGACCCAATCAAAAAGTGAATGAAGAAGCTCATTTGGAATAGTGTGAGAGAAGACAACCATGGAGGGCCAGGAGACGGATCCATCTAACACCATATTCAATTTTAAAGATGGATCCACCCATCAGCCTCTCTCCCCATCGGGATCCATCCAACACCATCGTCAATTTCAAAGGCATAAATCCCTCCAACACACCTTCCACCAAGGCTCGTATAAGGGCCTTTCAAGTCCATAAATCCCTCTAACACCACGGATCATATCCAATGCAAGGGCCTTTCAGTTCCATAAATCCCTTTAATAGGTCCATAAATCCCTCCAGCACCAAGGATCATATCCAATGCAAGGGCCTTTCAAGTCCATAAATCCCTCCGGCGCCAGGGATCATATCCAATGCAAAGGCCTTCCAGCTCCAAAAATCCCTCCAACACCAAGGATCGTATCCAACGCAAGGGCCTTTCAGTTCCATAAATCCCTCTAATATGTCCATAAATCCCTCCAACACCAAGGTTCATTCCCAACTCAAGAACCTTCCATCTCCCAACACGGCTTGTATACAACCTCAAAAAGACCACCCAACAAGTGCCATGGGACTGGCACTCAACTAGGAGGGGGGTAATGTTAACCCTCAGACGAACAAGGTGGAAAATCCAAAAAAGCTAAAGCAGAAGAGTAAGCCTCAATGGTTTCAACATACTCTGCCTCAATGCTCCCTTAGTGGTGGTAGATAAAGCCATGCATGGCTACAATCAAGATACTTAAGAGATTACAAGCCTCAGTGGCTACAACATACTCCACCTTAATGGTGATAGATATAGTTGCACATGGCTACAATCAAGAGACCCAAGATGCTACAATATTAGAGAGACCCAAGAGACTACAATCAAGAGACCCAATAGACTAAATCACATGTGAGAGTGAAGATAAAACATGTACTAAATGTCCTAGAGTCTACACTCCCTGCAAAATTATTGTGTATATATCTAGAACAGATGCAGCATTCCTTCCCAAAGCATATACACATATATCTAGTGTCATTCAAGTGTCTCATGATACTCTTCACTACCTCCCAATACTCTTTGCTAGGGTTACCATATAGTTACTAACAACTCCCATTGCATACAATGTTTGGATGTGTAGCAACCATGGCATACATCAAGCTACCAACTACAGATAGATAAAGAAGCTTGGCCATTTTAGCCTTCTTCTCATTTGACTTGGGATTGTTCTCTTGGCTAAGTTTCAAATATGAAGGCAATGGAATATTGATAGCCTTCCCACTCTCCATATTAAAAAACTCTAATACCTTTCCAATGTATTTCTCCTAGGACAAATAGAGTATCTTTTTGTCTCAATCTTACATAACACGCATTTGAAAAAATGTGACTAGCATTTCCCTAGACCTTTATGTCAAAGGTTTCATGAAATCTTCTTTTAAAAGCATCCACATCCATAATGGACTTCCTAGTAATCAACATGTTATCCACATTAAGAATCAAGATCATAAGGGGATCCATCCTTAGCCTTCCTAGTGTATAGGCAATAACCCATCTCACTCCTAGTGTACCATTGAGACCACATAGAGGCATCAAACTTGTGAAACAATTTCTTCAAAGCTTGTTTCAAACCATATAAGCTCTTATACAACTTACACAACAACTTCTCCTTATCTTCCACAAAAACCCCTTAGGATATTGCATATAAATATCCTCATGCAAGTCTCTATATAGGAAGTCAATATTTATACCCATTTCAACCAACTCCATATCCTCTCTGGCAACCAAATTTAGAACCATATGAAGGGTGGTCATCTTGACTACTACTGATGAGAAGATAGATCTCATCAAAATCAGTCCCCTTCTCTTACTTAAATCCTTGTCCACCAATCTTGCATTATACTTAGGCAATTCATTAGATGAAGATACCTTCAGCTTATAGACCCATTTATATGGCAGTGCATATTTGTTCTTTAGGCAAAGGAACTAATTCCTAGGTAGTATTATTTTTGAAAGAATCCATCTCCAATTACATAGCCCTCTGCCACATATGACTATCATTCCTAGTCATAGCATCAGCATAACAAGAAGGCTCACCACAATCCATGACCATGACATAATCTAGAGAGACAGAGTATATCTATCTAGCAGTCTAGAAATCCTTGTAGACCTATGTAAAACTAGCTCAATAGGAGCCTTTGGCTATCCCACCTAGCTATCTTGTAAGACACTAGGATTTCCATCATCCTTGGCACTCCACCTTAGGATTAGCAAGTTGTCCCCAAGGTTTTCATCATGTGGAATATGTCATACAATCTACTCATGTGTTGGTTGTCCATCCTTTTGAAATACCATTCTATGGATCTCAACCACTTTGATAGGGTGCTTATGTATCTTATCCTCAATAAAGATGACATCATGGTTGCACACTACCATTCTAGATTTAGGATCCCACAAGCAATATCCCATTTCACTTTACTCCCCATAGCTAAGAAAAATGCATTTATTGGACTTAGGATCGATCTTACTCCACTTATCCTCAGGTATATGCATAAATACCTCACAACTAAAAACACACAAGTGATCAAAACTAGGTATTTTGCTAGAGCATAACTCCTCTAGTATTTTTCTATCTAATGACTTGTTAGGAGACCTATTGATCAAATGCATTGCTATCTTTATAATTTCAACGCAAAACCCATTAGTGAGACTAGCATTAGAGAGCATGTATTTTTTTATCTAATGAATTGTTAGCAAACCTATTGATCAAATGCATTGCTATCTTTATCATTTCAACCCAAAATCCATTAGTGAGACTAGCATTAGAGGGCATGTAGTTTTCCATCTAATGACTTGCTAGGAGACTTGTTATGATTAAATGCATTGTTGTCTTTACAATTTTGACCTAAAATCCATTCTTACAAGGCTATCGACTCTCTCTTAATTCCACAACTTACATAAAAGTTCGTAAAGTATGCAAGGTATTCTCTCCATTATTAGTCCTTAAGAACTTAAGCTTCTTGCTTGATTTGTTCTCTACAAATCACAAGAACTTTTGAAATGTATCCAACACATTGCTTTTCTTACCAAAGAGGATACGTACAAACCTTCATTATGGTATTATCTATAAAAGTAACACAAATCTCTATGAACCAAATCGAGACATTCTTATCTTCTACTCTTGCTAACTCTCTTATACCACATTTTAGTTTGCTTTCTAAAGAGAGGATTCTCACAAAAACCAAGATTAAAAAAATTTAGACAAGGAAGATAGTTTAAATAGCACAAAGCTTTGATCCAAGTGTGAGTAACATATATCCCAAATGACAATCCCATAAAGAAACAGATGATTGTTCAATTACAACTACAACATGGTCTTAAATTACAACTACAACATGGCCTTTAACACTAGAAATATGCAAAGGATACAATGAAGCAGATTTTGGCCCTTTGGCCACAACAAGAGATCCCTTGCAAATCTTCTATGCATGATCAACAAATATCACTCTATAACCACAACCATCAAGTTGTTTATACTTATCAAAATTTTTGTCAAGTATAAAACATGTGCATTCTACATTATAAAAGAAGATCCAGTTGGCAATGACATGTGTATATCCCCAATACCAACAACATTACATGCATATTTATTTCCAAGGTGAATACATCATCTCTTTCTAGCATCATAGGGTACTGGACCACTCTCTATGTAGAGTGAGATGAAATGATGCTCTAGAATCCAAAAGTCAATTCTGGGGCATGGGCTTATCCATGATAATAATAAAAATACATCACTCAAAGAGGATATATATATAATATCACCACCATCACTATACAGACAATGATTAATAAGAACATGGTCTTCACAATGAAACATGAAAGACAATGTTTCAATATGCCAATTGGCAAAAATAGTATTGAATTCATTGAGGTGATTACACATCAAACCCCCCTCCATGTGAAGATCAATAAGTTTTTTCAACCAATAAATTTAGGAGATCACACTTTCTTTTTCAGATAGATCACCAAGATTTTTCCACACACCACATGTACCTTTTGTATTCTTCACATTAAAATACACAAACTTTGAGAGTGTCAACATAATATTAAAGCATGCCAATTTATCCAATTTCTCCCATACATATGCATTCATGCCCTTAGGCTTAACCCCATTGCATTTGATGGGTTTTACATACTTTTTCTAGGCCAATACATTATAGCTTTTCTCATTTCAATATTAAAAGTTTGTACCACCAAAACTTTCCATATTAAACAACATATTTTTTGAAGGTGATCAACATAACATAATGATAATAATATATCTTACACATCAAATATCCAAGGTATTCTCAACTATAAGCTTAAAAGAGACCGACTGGCTATAATACAAGTGTCTCATAAAGACAAACAATGGCTAAAATAGAGTCAATGGCCCAAAATTGATACTAAAAGTAGAGAAAAACCTGATTTCATGCTGAATAAGCTTCAAAATAAGATCTTAATAATCTCAAATGGCTAGAAAATACATCTATAGCAAGCATATTTCAAGCTCTTGCCCAAAATTACTATCCAAACCAGAACAATGTAAAATAAAGAACTAAAAACTGTATAGAATCAACTTTGTGATTATATTTCTATAGTGCTTATCATGCTTTTTTATTTTAAGCTATAGAATACCTCAATTTGATATTGGATGCAAAATTTATGGCCAAAATATTGAAGTGCTAGCAAACTACCATAACTATCCATGACCACACATATTATGTATTTACTCAAAATGGATATAACTTATCCCAAAGTGAATGGTTGAAAGGTATTCTTAGTTTCTCCTTTGCTACACATATATTTGAGGGGAGGAAAATAAAAGAGAATGATGATTCATTTTTTCTTGGAAAGCCTCAATGCCAAGATAATTTGCATCAAGTTTAGCCACTATTGGCTACCCAAATACAACCAAATTGGGTGATGGAAGCTCCAACTTCAAGTCTAAATGGATCCTCAAGTTGAAGTACCTATTTTTCTTAGATATAGAGCTCAGTGAGACAAGAATAATACCTCTATCAAGATGTGGTCAACAAGCACTAATGTCAAAGAAGAAGCTTGAATCCTCAACCTTCACAACATAGCTTTACTTCTCACACTCCTTGCTTCAAGTATGGGCTCCAACAGAAACCAAATGGTGCTCTAAGTTGGCCTTTACCCCCCCAACAAAAACTAGGAAGGATAAGGATCCAATTGGCTAAAACTAGTTGACTCTAAAAGGGATTGATAAATAGGGGAAAACTAATCTATCTAATTAGGTTTTAAAAAATGAAAGAGCTTGAGGCAAGTCAACTTCTTGGACAATCACTTCAATTATGTATTTCCAGATAAGTTGACAAGCTTTCCCCTAATAAGGAAGCTTATCAAGAAACAAAACTAATCCATGAAGGAGAACTAGTGTCTGAGACCTTATAAAATGTTGTTTCTAAAAGCCATCAAAATTAAGGAGTGGCTAAGACAATTGATTGGAAAAAGGTTAATCAACTCGAGCAACTCATTTATCGGGCATGCCTACTTGGTTAGAAAAGCAAAAGGATGGTTCCCTCAAACTCTACATCAACTTTAGAGGTGTAAATCAAGTAAATATTAAGAACCCATATTCTATTCCCCAAATAATGAGCTAGTAGACCAATTGTACATGGCTATAATTTTCTCCTAATTGATCTAAGATTGGGATACTACCAGGTCAAGATTAAGGAGCAAGATATTCCTAAGATAGCATTTAGCACACATTGTAGTCACTACAAGTTCTTGGTCATACCATTTGTATTGGCCAACACACTAACACCATTCAAAAGATTAATATAAGATATATTTCATCTTGTGTTAGTATTCTTCAACAATGTGATTGTGTACTTTGAGTGTCAAAAGAATCATGAAGCCCAACTAAAGATTGTACTTCAAACCTTTCAATAAAATGAGCTCTATGCTAAGAAGATTAAGTGCATCCTTTCTATGGATCAAATTGAATATTTAGGGTATATTAACTCGGGGAAAGAAATCTATAGTTCACCCTGATAAAGTCAATTATGTTTTTTTGTACAAATTAGACTCAATATTTATGGTATATCAATTATGTTGAGGAAATATCTTGATCTTGCTAAGATCAAATATATTCGTAATTGGCATATTTCCACAATAATCAAGGGTATCTATGGATCTCTAGGCCTAACAACATGGTATCAATTTTTCGTCAAGGTTTACTCCTTTATAGTAGCATCATTTATCAATCTCTTGAAGAATACACCTAGATCATGTGGTTAATAGAGCTCCAACAAAGCTTTGACAAAATGAATGTGCCATAATGACCCCTATGCTAAAACTTCTCAATATCATCCAAACATTTGGGGTCTATCAATGCAAGTGGACTTTCCATTGGAGGAGTCTTAGTACAAGAAAAAAGACTAATGACCTACACTTCCTTAAAGTCAAAATCATACAACCCTAACCATGCTCATAGTACAACATGGCCTTAAACTATGGGACATTATTTTTTTGAGTAGAATATTTCAGGATCTTCACCCAAGAAAATCTAAACATAAGGCAAAGAAGATGAACAGAAACTCTACAAGAATTTGATGGGTTCAAATATAAAAACACAACTGATGCCTTGAATAGAAAGGCATTCTAACATATTATTGGAAAGGTCCAAAGCCTAAATTCCATATCCACTCTTGATAATCCTACCTTAGAGCTTGTTTGTTAAGTTGTCACCTTTGACCAATGAATAGGCCAATATAAAGAACTATCATGTGGGTGGGATATGGTTACTTCTAGAATCAACTTTGCATTCCAAGGAGCTAGAAAGTTATGGTAAAGTTCTTGTGGCAAGCACACAATGGTCCTTGTAATGTCTTGATAAAATTTTTTAAAACATAATGAAAAAGACAAACAAAAATAGTGTTGCATGCTCTAACATAGTCATCATCATCAAGACTAGTTTCATCATTGAGCTCATCTTCACTTACGAAAAGCTATGATTGTGATCCTCAAAGCTTGCATCTTGATCTCAAAGCAACAAAGCTCACACCGCAGACTCACAAACTAACAAAAAATTTGGATGCGCCACCCCAAAGGATGGCATGATAGCTTGGTAGGGAACACTATAAAAGTGTAGCCAACAAGGCCTTAAAAAGCTGGTTATTCTTCAATATTGCACTGCTGATATAGAAGACCAGAGAGAGAGGATGTGAAAGTGAGAGAGATAAAGGAAATTGTAAGTGATAGAAGAAGAAGAACAAGAAGAAGAAGAGTAAAGAGAGAAGAGAACTAAAGGAGAAGAACAAGAAGAGAAGGAGGAGGGAGAGAGGAGATAGAGAATTAGGAGACAAGAGATAGCAAGAGAGTTGGGAGAGAGTAAGGAAGAAGAGGAAGAGGAAGAAGAGACAGAATTAAGAAGAAGAGAGGGTGAGATAGAGGAGAAGTGAATTAGAAGGGAAATCTAGAAGGACAAAGAGAGGGAGTAGTTGAGGATTTATACAAGGATTGCAAGGGCTGTTTGTCAGCCACAATCCACCATGTGGAGACCCCTACCTAGCTGAAATACTTCATTGTTCTCTTCACCCAGATTACCTACCTCAATGTAACCCATCTATCTCCAATCATCACCTTGCTCTTACTCTTCCTTACCCCTGGAATTACACCACAAAATCCTCCAAAGATTCCATCTTAATATCATTGCTCAACCCTCCTTCTAAACCAAATTTATTTACCTCTTAAATCGCATTCACTTTTTCCCTCATACACATTCTTCTACTTCCACAAAGTCTGACTAAGATTGGAAAGGAGAACTCAAGGAAGTATTGACAAAGATGGCCCCTAAACAAAGAAGTTTGGGAGATGTCATAGGGACATCAAATTTAAAGATGTTGTAATCTTCTTGATAACATTTGATTAAGTTATTAATCAAATGTGCAAGATTGCTTATGCATGTGATGCACATGGCATTTATTTCATGGTAACAAGCCAAGGACCCCGAGGATGTTGTGGGTGTCAAAGGTAAAAGTTGTTATCAGTTAGGCCAGTTGGTGTTAGTTTTAACCCTAGCATAGTTGTTTGGCCAATATATGCCAATGGTGACACTAGGAACTAGCATTAATTAATTAATCAATGCTAGTTTGAGAGTCAATAGAGGTTGGGGACCACTCCAAGTTGCAAATGGCCTAGCCAATTTGATTATGGATAGACACATTTAATTTTGGGCAGGGTTAGATGGACTGAAGTTAATTTTCAGGATGATTTTAATTTTGAAAATTAATAAAATGACTGGATAATGCTTAAAAATGGAAGAAGTTTAACACTTGGCAAAAATGCCCATGCAAACTGAGAAAACGTTTTTGGGAGCTGGGTCTCAGCCATTCTGTTAGTTTATAGCCTAGGAGAGAGAGGGAGTCGTTGTGGTCCATTTTTTTATTAGAGAACAAGAATTTGCTGCAAAAGATAAACATCTTGGGCCCTCAACATATAGGGGATAGCAAGGAGACACCTTTGAGGGGCTAACAACAACATTGTTGATCAAGTGACAGCATTTTGGAGGTGCCTGACAGCAAGTGATTGTATTAGATGCAAGGGCTGAAGCAGGCAACATGCAAATTTTAGGGTTTTCTCATCAAGAAAATCAGATTTTAGGGTTTTCTCATGAAGAAAATATTATTTCTCTCTCATCTTGGCTTTCTCTCACCTTCTCAATGATTTCTGAAAATATCTTAGCATTTCTCAGCCATTCTCGATAGATCTCAACCAAATTTGGTAGATAGCAAGAGGATTTCTATTATGAACCCTAAAATTACGCAAGAATTAGGGTTTGATAGCCACTTCGGATCCACGCCAGTAGAAATAGGCATCCTACATTGCAATCAACACCTAAAATATATGGAATTGACAAAAATTTCAAATTCCATGTCATCCAATGTAAATTGGGGTAGCATTTGCCTAGTTGGTGGTTCCATTTGTGCAATTTCTACGTGAAAATCAAGGAGCAATTAGACCAACTTGCTTATTGATTATGTATATAGCAAGGGGCTTTTGGATTAGCAAAGGAGATTGTGGAATCTCAACTTGTACACTGTCCATTAGCAATTAAAGATAAAGAAATACCAAAAGAGGTGGTAGTTTTAGGGCCAATCGGGTGTCTATTGTCCAAGATTGTTAAGGTAATGTTATACATTTCAATTTATGATTAGTTATTAATTGCTACAATTAAGTGTTTGACATATAAATGATACCCCCATCCCACAATCCCAAGTCCATGTTATTCTTCCATAGTAATTTTTTTAATAAAAGAAATATGGGTTAAAATAATAATTTTGTAAGCTTTTAGGAAATTTGGGATTCTTGTGGATACCCAAGACACCAAGTAGGGGAGCATGAGTTGGGTGGTAAGAAGAAAAATTGAATGGAATCAGCCTCCCATGATAGCACCTTCCTCCAAATGTCTAATCTTAAATTATTTGGTTATTTTCTATTTAGAAAGGATTCATGAGATTAGACAATTCAAGTGCTTCGTAATAGTGTTAGCTTATGAAGATCTAGTTAGGAGAAAATATCTAAATCAACATCACTAGCATCTTGTTAAGACAAATGGCCTAGGATTGATCCTTTAAAGGAAACAATATACCCACGTACCCAAAACAAGGTACTACGATGCCTAAGTGGGGCTAACTTGATTTAAAAAAAGACCGAAAATTCATGACCCGTGACTTTGGAACCTATGTTTGTAATCTTTGGACCTATACAAGCACTTATGCACGAGAGCATTTGCTTGTTGCATTAAAAGACTATTTGAACAAATGTTTGAGGTTTTTCTAAAAAATGAAATATTTAAATATAGGTTAAAACCATGATTAATGCACTATGCCTTCCCCAAGGATAGTTACATGGGCTCTGGACCAAGAGAGTCAGATTTTCCTCTCTAAATTGCTGGGGCTGGCACTAGATGCAAGAGGTCTCTCCATAGGGACTGTCGTAGGCTAGGAGATGCCAAGGAGCCTAGGGTCTTTGGCTATAATTCCTTGGGCTCTTTAGGACTAGCCTACTCCCCTACGAGCTCGAGTGAAACTCCCAAAAGGCCCCACACTAGCTATGGGTGGACTTGATAGTTTTATTTTTGGCCTTCGGATGGAATCTGGACACAGACTATAGAGATTGTTGAAATCAGATTGAATAAATATATATTTCTTTTTTGGAAATATTGTATTCTTGTACGTGCTTAATTTATGTGAAGGAATATCATCTTAAAAGGCTAATTAAGGAAGTTGGTTGCCATGTGTCAAACTAAATCGTGCTAGGAATAATTAGTAAACTAAAGAAAACCCTAAAGGAAAGTAGATTGCTAGATTCCCAACAAGTATTGCCAAAGGCACCGTCTTGGTTCAGCAGAGGCTTCTCTTACAAATTTAAGCATTAGTTTCAGGCTATTCAGGAAGAGTAGAACGTTGATTGTCCTAGAATGTCTTCAATCGAAGTCAACTAGTGCTGTTTAGGGGGCCAGAGCTAAGACTTTACCCTATGAATAGAGGGGTTGAAGTGCATTGCTTCCCCCTCGTTTCTCACTCTCTTTAAACCAAGTGCAACAGTGGTTCACTTTGGTATGAGGGATGATAGCAATGTTGTCACTTCAAAGCCAATGCTAGGTGGCTAATATGAGACTTTTAGCATAAGAAATTAGGTCCCCATTTCAAGTTCATCCTTATGTATTGAGGCATAGCTTCCCTTGCAGGATAGACTCAAGTAGCTCGAGACCACGAATGTCCAGTTATTCTAAACGAGTTCCGCACAGTAGTAATCTTGATCACTTCTTGAAGGACTACTAAAAATAAATGCTAATGATATTAGATTTAGTTAGGCACATTACACATGTTATTAGAGTGAAAATGTTAAGTATTGTTTATGAGATTATAAAGATTACATAAGTAAGAGAAAAGCCACATAGCCTTTAAATCCAATCAAGAAACACCAAAATATTGGGGTCAAGGTTCGCCCAATAGGGAACCTCATGCATTTTTAAAGGGGGTGCAAGGGCAATTGCAGTTTGATGCAAAGAAAAAAGTAAAAGTCAATACAACTAGTACCTTCATTCCCACAAATGAAAATAATGGTTTCCAAAGGTGCTTCCATTGCAACAATGTGGGACACTACATAAGACAATGCCCTAAATTAAACTAGCCAGAATAATCTCTTGATGGGCCACTAAATTGTGTCACTATGGGGTCATAAGTCGGGCACATTACAGTAACAAAGGGTAAGTGTCATGAATCGCGTGGTGGAGGGGGTTGCTCAAGATGCTGCGCCGAACACACACAGAATGCACAAGGAGAAGATCACTCAAGAGACAAGAAGAGAGATGGAGGCCAAAACGTTTTCTTGCTAATTTCTTCTTCTTCTTCCACACACTTTACAATGTACACAAAGCATAGATAAGATACAACATAAAAGAAAAGTGGCCTACTAAGTTAAACAATGCATAACCAACTACACTAGTCGACTGGCGCTATAACTATGCCAGCTGTAAATAGGTGTAACAACCTGAATATAATAAGTAATGAGTCAGTGGCCATGTGAGAGTCATAATGACCACCGACGTGCTAAGTGTAGATGTGTGGACCCATCTAACCAGGCGGTCCATCATCAATGTCCGCATGTGTTGAGCTTGTCATCTCAACACTCCCCCTCAAGCTCAACTGCATCTCTGCAACTCCAAGTAAGCTTCGAAACTTTTGAAGCTTCTCTGTACCCAATGCCTTCGTGAAGATGTCAGCTATCTGATCCTGTGTGCTGACATACACCAAGTCAATCTCACCTGCTAGTACCTTCTCTCTCACAAAGTGGTAGTGTACCTCAATATGTTTTGTCCTGGCATGGAACACAGGGTTCCTAGCCAACTGTATACTGCTCATGTTGTCACAATAAATGACAACTGGACCTTCCACCTGCACATCCAAATCAGCCAATAGCTTTTGCAGCCATACTACCTCACATGCTGCAACAACAGCACCTCGATACTCAGCCTCTGTACTCGACAAAGCAACTGTAGATTGCTTTTTGCTGCTCCATGCAACTGCTGCACTACCAAGAGAGAACATGTATCCGCTGGTAGATCTTCTATCAGACATACTACCAGCCCAATCTGCATCTGTGTATCCAAACACCTGTACATCTATACCTGCCTCATAGAAAAGTCCATAATGTAATGTGGACTTCACATATCTCAATATGCGTATGACTGCATCCAAATGTGGCTTTCTAGGTACTTGCATAAACTGACTCACAAGACCAACAGTGTAGCTCAAGTCTGGCCTTGTAATGGTCATGTAGATCAAACTCCCCACTATCCTCCTGAACATAGTAGGGTCTTCTATCTCATCCCCAACATCAGCACTCAGCTTTACATTCTGCTCCAACGGGACTGAAAGTGGTTTGCATGCAGTCATACCATACTTGGACAACATATCCAAGCCATGCTGTCTTTGGGACAACCATATACCATCATCACATCTGATCACCTCAATGCCAAGGAAGTACCTTAGCTCACCTAAATCCTTCATCACAAACTTCATCTTCAAACAGCCCTTGACTTCAGCAATCCCACTATCACTATCACCTCTAATAATCAAGTCATCCACATAGATGACTATGATGACCAAACCTGCATCTCCCTTTCTCACATAAAGTGAGTGATCAGCATCAGAAACATAAAAGCCAATATTGACAAGATACTCTCTGATCTTGTCAGACCATGCTCTAGGTGCTTGCTTGAGCCCATAGAGAGCCTTCTTCAACCTGCACACATACGTGGGATGCTCTAAATCTTCATAACCTGCTGGCTGATCCATATACACTTCTTCTTGCAAATCACCATGCAAGAAGGCATTCTTCACATCCATTTGCCGCAACCTCCAACCTTTGGTTGCTGCTAAAGCAATCACACATCTGACAGTTGCCATCCTAGCAACTGGACTGAAGGTTTCATCATAATCTATGCCATATGTTTGGGCATAGCCTTTTGCAACCAGCCTAGCTTTGTACATGCTAATAGAACCATCTGCATTGTGCTTAATCTTATAAACCCATTTACATCCAATGGTTTTCTTGCCCTTCGGCAATGATACTAGATTCCAAGTCTTATTGGCCTCTAATGCAGCCATCTCCTCATCCATTGTTGCATCCCAATGAGCATGACCAATAGCCTCCTCAAAACATGTGGGCTCAACATCCTCAACTAGTTTCACCATATAAGCATAATGGTGAGCTGCATAACCTTCAAAACCAAATCTTTTAACAGGGTATCTCACCCTGCTAGACTTGCATACCACTGGATCACTCAATGGAGTCTTTGCATTAACACATGCTCTCTGCACACCTGGAGTCCTCACTGAAGGAATACCAAGCTCATCATCCAAGCTCTCTGAGCCACTGGAGTCTCCATCAAGAACTGCATCAATGCCTTCTGACACTTTATTCTTTCCTTTGTCTTTACCTATAGTGCTACTAGATGCACTCGAAGATGTAGAGGTACTCCTTAGTCTCTTAGACCAAGGACTACCAGATGATGTCTCTAGTCCACTAAGAGTCCGTGATTCTTGCCTTTCAGCCTACACATGAGTGTCATGATCATCATCAACATCCAATGCATCACCACTAGATGCATACCAACTGCTCATTTCATCAAAGATGGCATCCCTGCTCAATCTGAACTTACATGTGACAGGGTTGTAACAGCGATACCCTTTCTGCTCTAAAGAGTATCCAATAAAGACACACTTTTCAGCCTTTGGATCCAGTTTCTTCCGCAACTCATCTGGCACATGAACATACGCAATGCAACCAAATACTGTCAAGTGTGAAACATCAGGCTTCTTACCTGTAAAACATTCTTCGGGGGTCATACCATGAACTGCAGCTATGGGAGTTCTGTTCATAATATAAACAGCAGTATGAACAGCCTCAGACCAAAAATGCTTAGGCATATTCTTTTCAGCCATCAAGGCGCGTGCAACTTCTGCAATATGCCTGTTTTTCCTTTCTGCAACCCCATTTTGCTGTGGGGTATACCTGCATGTGAATTGTCTCTTTATCCCATGAGACTTCAGAAAATCACTGAACTCATTTGAGAGATACTCTCCCCCTCCATCTGACCTCAAGCACTTTACTTTCAAGCATGTTTCTCTTTCAACTACAGCCTTGAAAGTTCTAAAGTGCTCAAAAGCTTCACTCTTTTCCTTCATAAAATATACCCACAGCTTTCTAGAACAATCATCAATGAATGTGACAAAGTATGAACTACCTCCAAGAGATACATTTTATGTAGGCCCCCAAATGTCTGTATGCACAACATCAAGGATATTTCTGCTTACATCTGTGTCATGTGAAAAGGGTTGTCTTGCCTGCTTACCAAACTGACATGCTTCACATACCTTCTGAAATTCTGCAACTTTAAATGTAGGCAAACCTGTAACCAACCCTTTGGACTGCATTAATTTCAGCCTTTGTACATTTGCATGTCCAATGCGTTTGTGCCAAATTTCAATGTCTGCAACAACACCTTTTCCTTTGGCATACATAGCAGCATTCATAGTAGGAATTCCAGCATCTAGAGTGAACATACGTCCAACTCTACTTCCCTTTGCTACCAACCTGCACTTGTCATTAAAGTCTTCCACAAAGCAGCCCTTTGCATTAAATCTGACTTGCAGCCCTTGCTCTACCATTTGACCGACTGACACCAAGTTCTTTGTAATAGATGGCACATGTAATACATCTGAAAGACTCTTTGTCTTACCATCATGCAAGGACAAGGGAACTTTTCCAATGTGTGAAATTGGGTGGCATGAGTCATCACCCGTCTGCACATAACCTGCATTCTGCAAATCCTGCATCTCTCCAAACCATTCTGCATGGCTGGTCATATGATTGGATGCACCTGAATCAACATACCAAACATCTTCATGTGTTCCCTTTCCTATAACAGCATTCAGCATATGCTGCATAACGAACAAACGTTCATTTTTTTCTTCATTCTGTCGTGAAGACGATGTATAGTTTCCTTGCTGCAATTTACCACTGTGGATATCATCTTTCTTAGCACAACATTGGGCTGCAATATGACCTGTTTTGCCACAGTAGTGGCACACAATACTAGAGTTGTTAGAACCTCTGTTCTGCCATCCACCTCTTCCTCTAAAGCTCCCCCTGCCTCTAAAGTTACCACGACCTACTGAAACCTGCATATCGCCAAATTGTTGATTCAATCTGTTTTGCTGGTTGTCACTACCACGTCCTGTACCATGGCCTCTTGAAGAGAACCTGCCACGTCCCCTTCCTGAACTGGAGTAGAAAGCTTGGACATGTTCACCACTTCTTTCAGATGTCTCACTCTGCATGTTGATCTCTTCAGTGATCATAAGGGAGACCAACTCATCGAAATTTGGAAATGGCTTTCTGACATATACAGAAGTTACAAAAGACTTCCAAGCCTTTTCATTGTTAAGTCCACCCAAGGTAGATGACACCAAATCATCATCATCGGGCATTGCATCAATCGTTGCCAATGCATCTGCAATGCTTCTTACCTTCAGTGCATACTCATTGATAGACATCTTCCCTTTCTTTAATGTATTCAACTCTTGCTTGAGTTGAATCTTTCGTGCCTTTGTATTTACAAAAAACATACTTTCAAGTATGGTCCAAGCTGCATATGAATTCTCTGCATTTCTAATGTGTCCCAGCATATTATTGTCAATTACTGCAGACAACCAATACATGACCTTTTTATCCTTTGCATTCCATTCCTTCCGTGCCTTTGTCTCTTCTGCAGTTGGAGGATCACTCATCTCCGGGTCCTTTTCTTCACCTGCATAGAGGCCTTTTCCAATAAGGAAGTTCGTGACACGGAACTTCCATGAAGGGTAGTTGTTCTTGTCGAGCTTCTCAATGATAAGGCTTCCACTATTCTCTACCATTATCACAAAATTAATACCAACAGCAAGTAAATCTTCTGCAACCCTGGACCTGTAGTGCACAGCAATACACCAGACATCCTTTTTACCTGTCTGCTCAACAATACATGCAATCTGCAACCTATTTGCATATAAACCTTGTCTTTACTTACTGGTAAACAGCTTTGAACTTACAGATCTGAAATCTGTAACCTGCGCACCCACTTTCGGTCAATACAGTCGAAGTCACAGCGTACCCTGAAACTGCTGTCCGCAACCTTGCGGCTCTAAAACAGGCCCTGAAACGGCCTCAGATGCCCAAAATAACTGCAGCTTCTCTGCAGAATACACAGCGCTCTTCGCGCACACCAAATCTCACTGCAATCTGAGATTTTTGCTCTGCCCTGCTTTCGGTGCCTCCACAGGCACTATCCAAGAGAAAAGAGTTGAAGGATGGGAGAGCTTCTTACCTGTGGCTTGCTTGCTCGAACCTTGCTTCTTCTCCTTTGCTTCAACCTTCGAAATCAGCCTCTCTCAATGGCGCGGGTCTGATACCATGTCATGAATCGCGTAGTGGAGGGGGTTGCTCAAGATGCTGCGCCGAACACACACAGAAAGCACAAGGAGAAGCTCACTCAAGAGACAAGAAGAGAGATGGAGGCCAAAACGTTTTCTTGCTGATTTCTTCTTCTTCTTCCACACACTTTACAATGTACACAAAGCATAGATAAGATACAACATAAAAGGAAAGTGGCCTACTAAGTCAAACAATGCATAACCAACTACACTAGTCGACTGGCGCTATAACTATGCCAGCTGTAAATAGGTATAACAACCTGAATATAATAAGTAATGAGTCAGTGGCCATGTGAGAGTCATAATGACCACCGACGTGCTAAGTGTAGATGTGTGGACCCATCTAACCAGGCGGTCCATCATCAATGTCCGCATGTGTTGAGCTTGTCATCTCAACAGTAAGTTGGCATCTAGTGCGTCATTGGACTACCAACGTAATCCCTTCCCTATTTGCTAAATTTTCCATTACATGTATCTCATGAGAAATCCAAAAGCTTATTTCCATCAATGCATCTCATGTTGACTTCTTAAATTAAAAATATATCGCCATGTATATGTCAGTTGTACAAAGGCTAATGCTAGGCAAGATGGTAAGATTAAAGAGAGGTGACCCTACCTTACCAGTTAGGATGCTGAAGGGATGCACAACCTGACGTGAGGGAAACTTTTCCCACCTCCTAGTGATCCAAAGCGCAATACTTGTGTGTAGGTAGTATAGGTACATTTGGTGGATATCCAAAATCTTGAATGGAAATACTAGACATGAGGCAAATGTATTGACAAAGGCATATGGTGCCAAGTTTCATCTTTTTAAAAAATTATGCTTAAAATAAATTTTATTAAGATGTTACATTCTCCCAATGATATTATTGGCACCACTTGCTCTCTAACATCGCAGTCGTCTTTCATCTTTTTAAAAAATTATGTTTGAATTCTCCCAATGATAGCAAGCTCTTCTTTGGATGGATACGAAGAAACACCATGTCCCCTTCTTTAAAGATTTGCTCATGTCTTCCAAGGTTAGCCTAGGTTTTTTAATGATCCTTTGAAATAAAAGAATGAGTACTTGCATAATCTATCAAGACTTGAAAGGTTTTACCTTGATAGTTCATTGGTGTTTGAATCATTGAAAATTGACAATTGGGTCCCTTCTTGTCAAGAGCAGCATGAATCATTCCTCTTTCCATTTTGGTCCCCATTGAGGGTTCTTGAGGCTCTATGGAAATTATTGTGGTGGCTCTCTCTCTTTCTCTTGCCCCTCTATTTTTCCCACAAAACTATCCATGTCTTCTTCACCCAGATTACCTACCTCGACATAACTTGTCTATCTCCAATAATCACCTTGCTCTTACTCTATCCCCTACTCATGGAACTATGCCACAAAATCCTCCAAAAATTATGCAAATGCAGTCTTTGTACTAATAGAAAAGAGTATTTGGTTTTATTTTGTCTAAGGATTGGACTTCAACATATATAATCAAGGTCAAAGCCAATCCTTGTGGTTGAACCAAACAAACAATAGATGCACTTTAGTTAATGGTAGTTTGTAGCATCCTTTACCTCATAAACCCTTTATCTTTACATTCTAAGGCTACAAAAGTGGTATCTACACCCTATTCCTTCATATTGAATAAAATAGAATGCTAATACTCTAAGCTAGCTCTTAAATTGAGGCTTTTCCATTAGAGATATCTTGTGGGTGTGTTGTCTTTTGGGGTATTTATTGGGCAATGTTGGTTTAGCTTGTCAATATTGCAAGGTACCTATGGATAGTCCCTAACATTTTATGGTTTTTCCCTTCAAATTGCTACTTTTTAGATAGCTTGTTAGCTTATTTGGGGGATCATTTCCCTTCCCATTGATTCCACAAAAAACTTTGGATCTTTTGGGGATTTGGCATTCTATTTTGAGGAGCTCTTTAAACTTCTTGCTTGGGTTAGTTCTTAGCTCTCTAGACCATTTTGATCATCTCAAAATCATATGGCCTTTAGTGACACCTCCATTGATGTTTTGATCCTTTAAGGAAAACTTGACAATAATTTGTATGATTCGCTAGATTCCATGATACTAATCAAGATATTACTCTCTTTTAAAACATTATTTATATAAGTTATATTCACATCAAGTATGGCCTTCTTTGTAAATTGGTATAACATAATTCAACAATTTCACCAAAAAAGATAAAAAATTAGTAGCTCAAGGTAGCCAATCCAATTATAAGTTTGATAGTTCAATGATACCTCTACATTTTTTGTGTGAAAATTTCTATAATGAATAAGCTATAATTAACCCCAACACATATCATAATAAAATGCTAAAAGTTTTCTATGTAATTGACATTCAAAATTTAGTCTCCTCTTTTAGGTCCTCAAGAAAAGGGATTCAAGTCATAGATTTAATGTTTGCAACTTTGTTAATATTACCTATTGGGCATGCTTACGGATAATTAGGTGGCATTCTTGAAGAGGAAATTTTCCCCCAATTGATAGGTAATTAGCCTTAAGTTTTTATCTTTTTTTTCCTAGTTTTTGTATGGGTAATTTTCTTTTTTCTCCCTTTTTTAAATCTATAACTCATGCACACAAGAGAAAAAGGAACAAGCACATGGAAATGCTCCAATGAACGTGTGCTCTTGTTACTATGCATATATTTTTGTGCTAGCACAATTTTACATTTAGGGTTGGTTGTGTTTGTATATTCTTGCATAGACACGCAAAGACTTCACCCATGCAAATTTGAACTTGTCATATAGCATAAAAGGAAAATAGAGCATGTAGTAGTTTGGTCATAGTTTTATTAATTAATATTTTAAGATAATTTACACTTAATGAAAAACAATAACCCTTATTTTGATTTTCCTTTCTAATTCGTATTGATGCAACTTATTTGGATTTCCCTACTACATACCCATTTGACATCATGGAGGCTCTTGTATTTTGGCAAATTTGGAAGAGCTAGTCTAAAAACCAAAATTTAGCTTAAATTCATATAGAATGATTATTGAGTAGGTAATGTTTTTGTTGAGTTATGTTTAGTGTCATGATTACACCATTATTATTTTGCCTAATCTCATTGGCAGCACAAGCAACTATTACCATCACGGTATCATGGCTCTTGCACTTTGATCCTTCCCTATAGTGAGATCAATGTGCTATGGCTAGGATTTGTCACATGCATGGTGAATTAATGGGAATTATACCCAATGCAAGCCAATTTTTATAAGGAAACAACACCCTCTTGTTGTGACTACTGAGTGTATGTGTACTTGTGCCTACTTCAACCTCTTGGTCTTGAAGCTCTCGGTGAGCATCTTTGGTCCCAGTCCTTGATTTTGTCAATGACCATGAGTCAATGAACTAGATTTGGATACTTACATACTTTGTTAGTCATTGGGTTTCTAGCATTAGGTGCTATAATACCACTCTTTAACATGCCGTTAGTGAATTTGCGAATTTCCCACAAGTTTAGGACTCATGGTCAAAATTTTCTCTTTGCTATAAATCTCACATCATGGCTCCGAATTTGGTGTTCAATAGCTCAATAGATTCCATTTTTCATAAGGTTTCCAATTATGTATTATATGGTAGCTTTGGGTGACTTGAAGGCATCTTTTCTTGAGTCCCAATGTTCTAAATAAAAAAGACTGGGACTTAAAAGTTTCCCAAATTCACCAAAATTGTGTTCTTTGGACTAGAAATGGCTACTCTTGCAGGTAGCGCACTAGCGCTCTCATGTTTTAAAGCAATTGTAACTATGTGACACTTCTTTCTTTCTTTGAGCATTTCTTATCTTGACTTTCCACTTATGAAATGCTCCTATATAGACTCCTTACTTTTGAGACATATTCTCTCAAAGTCTTTCCCTCCCGTTGCTCTACATTCATCAACCAAACAATGAGGTCGTTTCCATATTTGGCCTTTGTAATAGCACATGATAAAGATATGTTTAAGGGTTTAGAATGTGGCCTTCTCAGTGGATTCCAAAGCAATAAACTACATTATACCTTTCTCACCAAAGCAAAGTCCAAAGCCTTGAGACTTTTTGGTGTTAGATGTGAGGTTCTTAGCCTTACACACATGCTCAACCATGGGAATCATCAACCATTCTATACTTGTGTACTTGCTTCACAATTAAGGGTATGATCTTTTGAGTTATGTGTTATGGGTAACCCCATCAATAAGTTTTTTGCCATTCATAAGCCAACTTGGAAGGCACAAAAGTATTCAAAAGCTATCTTTGAACTAGATATGGCACAAAATCATTGGACGCTCTTTGAAAGCCTTGAGCTCAATGCTAATTCCTTGATATCATATATCTCTTTTTGCATTCCTATTCTCTCCCTTTGTGTTGCTATGGTAAAGTCTAATAATCTATTAAGGGTGTTTAACCCATGATCTTTTACCATTTGCAGCTTGTGATGGATGCTTCTTCCATCGTCCATGTTGCATCAAAATCTATTATTGCTTTAAAACTTTTCAAGGATTCTCAAAGGTCATGAGAAACCTCTCCATGATTTCTTTTTATTGCAAGCCCCTAGTTCCTTTTGGTCGACCTCTTGATTCACTAACTTGTGATGTGGTCTATTAGATATGGGATGAAGATATCTTTAGATTCCTGATTTTCTACCTCTCACTTAGGACCAAGAGATCTTCTTGCCACTTGAGATTTGATCTTGTGTCCACTTCTCAAGTTCATAAACCAATCTCACGTTTTGAGTAGTCAAATAGCTCATGAGGGTCCAAACCTCTTGGAAGGGTCAAGTTCACAAACTATAGGTCCTTATGCTTCTTTGAGAGAAAAGATAGTTGGTCTTATTCTTTGGTCTTTGATGTTCTAGGGCCCCTTAGTGTTTTGGTTTAGGTCTCTTGCTTACAATGATTCCCACTTTTTGTCTCTTCCTTGTTTGGAATAGATGATTATCTCTCAATTTTATCAAAGGTTCTCAATAAGAGCCTACAAGGATACTCTAATGGGTCCTTTGTGTGTTCTTGCTCACTACTACAAGCCTCACATGCTTGCCTATGGTCATCACTGACATTATACTCTACTCAAGAGATATGTTGTGAAGGTATATTCTAGGTTGGATTCAATCTCTCCCCTTCTCTAAGCCTTAGTCAATTCTAGAGCATAAACTCTAGGAGACTTTGAGGATATGAGCTCTTCTTTTTTAGCTCCTTATTTTGGGCTTATGTCTCAAAGCATCCTAGATTGAAAAATGAAACCTTGAGTGTAGATTAGCTTCACATAGTCTTAATTTTTGAAACTACTTAAGAAATGATGTTGAGATAGCCTATTCCTCATCATCGTTGTTCCTTTCCTTATCTCCTTTGCCATCTCTTCCTCTATCCATCTCCATGCCATGATTCTTTCTTTGTGCTCATTGTTTTCTTCATTCTCTACCTATCTTATAATACAAGTCATATCTTATAAGCTAATGAACTTATTATATACCCCCAAACAAAACTTACTCATGATGTTTTCTCTATGTGGGACTTTACAATCCACTCAGGGGGGCAATGAAATGTTGTCGATTTATTATGGATCTACTCAAGCTATGATAACAACAAGTAACAAAGGCAAGATCTTATGTGCATATAAAGATGTAACTTAGACTTGTTACTATGGATCTAAGAAGGCATAGGTACGATGTAACAGAGACCATCAACAATAAATCCATGGCTATGGTAGTGGAATCAAATGTGGTTATGCGACTTGAAGTGATGTTGATAGCTCATCAACCCTAAGTAGTGGTGGTAATCCAACCTCAAGTAGCGGTAATTCAATATAATGATGGTTGGCCAAATCAAGACAATTAGGTTGGATAAATTTGAGCTACAATATTCCTAAATTAAAGTTGATTCCTTAATATAAATAAATCCTTACTAAAATAAACTTGGGATGATAGGCATCGTTAATAATATACGGGCTTGGAAATGAACAAAGGAATGCCAAGAAAAGTTATAAAGGATACTAAAGTAGAGTATAAAAATAGTCTAAACAAAAATCAAAGAAAGAAAACCCAAGAAAAGCAAGAACTATAATAGAAAACAATTATTTTGTTAACAAAGATGAAATAGTAAAAAGTGAGGATAAATTCATGCACCTTCTAGATTGGTTGTCAATAAAAAAGATTAAATTGTTGCTTATAGGACTACTTTTATTTGTGAATATTACACCTCACCTTGGATTTATACTTGATAGCCAAATGAGAAAAAGGACATTATACAAAGGAAGATTGGGATCCACACCGTCAATTCATGTGCACCTTGAGGGATGCCAAAAACTCATATTTTAGGATGAGGGTCTCCATCTTGTAGGGTGTGAGAAGTTTTTGAGGATTCTTGATTATGTGTTAGGGAAAATGACTAATTAGTAGTATTCTCATGACATAGGATGGCTCTTGAGGCATAAGAGAATTTAGCAAAGCTCTAAGCTCATAAATCTATAGTGGCTTTCGAAAGAGTGTGATCACGTATAGCCTAGCCTTGTGGGGTGAGAAGGTCTCATTCTAGGTGGGATAGTTTTGGCCATCCTTTCGTGACTGATGGTTTTTAGATAACATTTGATTCATATATTCATTGTTTTTGGAAGTGTTTGTGTTATGCTTAAAGGCGTCTGAAAGGGAACCTTATGTAATGGAATAATAAAAGGAAACTAATCTTATCTCTCTCACAATGTAGCAGCATACATTACTTAGATAGTGAAAATTGAAATGTCATGAAAAGTAGGAGATTCCAATCTTGTCAAATTGATATTTAGGGATGGGTGGATTTGATAAACCAGGTATCTTTCCAACACTTGATATAGCTACTAGAATGTGATCACCTCATGTTGGATAGAACCCAAGCTAACACCATCTTAGGGGAATGGATTATGGTTGAGTATTGATCTTAATGGTTGTGGAAGTGTGAAAGCTAGCCCCACTCACTAAGTGCAGAGCTCTACTGCTCTTATCTTTGACTGGTTGTAAAGTGATTTTTTGTAAATGGGTGTTAAACTATCGTTAGGATGAAAATGTCGGTCTCTATGCATGACAATGGGACATTGACAGAGCTCTTATTATTTCAAGAGTTTTATTTACTCATGGCTCAAGCTACCTCTTGCACTCCATTCTCAAGAAATGGACGAAAGCAAAGCAACTCATGAGTTATATTAGACTCGCCAACTTTACCTCTCTAATATTGTAGTCTGAATGGAGGAGAGCATAATGATAATCCAAGTGGTGCAATTCTCAAGCCATGACCACTCCCTCTTGGGATGAAGACAAAGAAGATGATGATGATGATTATGGAGATAGAGCTTATAGGGAACAAGAGGCTCAAAAGTTTGTACACACAAGAATTGTGAGAGATTTAATTATCCTCCTAATGGACTTAATAGTGCTTGAGATAAATGCAATGAAATTTCAAAAAGTTATATCCTTCCTTCTTTAATACTTCTAGCACCAATTGCTCTTAGATTGGCCCTCCTTGACTAACTAATGTCCATCTTTGACCAACACCCTTGAAAATTGTTATGCAATGTCATTTTCTATTTGTAATAAAAGTGCATTGGCAATAATATTATGGAAGAAACATTACTCATAAGAACTTGACGATTCCCAACAAGAGGAGAGAAAGATAGTATCTCACATGTTTTGGAGAAACAAGTGTTGAGTATAAAACTAGATTTGTTATTGAGTACCTAAACTTGAAGTGTATAATAGGATGGCATGCACTTCGGTCAATGAGAGAGGGCATGTCCCTCATCTCTTTCAACTGAGAGAATTGTACCAAGTCTCCACCACCATATATACTACATGAGAGTCATGTAGCTTTGTGCACTACATGTTCATAGAGAATACCATTAATTTTTCCATTGATTTTACCACATGATTTAACCATCCATGCTTTTTTCTTCATAGCAAAAACACACAACTTTGAGAAAAATTTATTGATATCTATAATTCTCTCTATATGTTCTCTCTCTCTCTTCTTCTTCTTCTTTCACTTTCTCCCCCCAGTCTCTCTTAAAGTATGTAAATTTTATCTTTTCCTTATATATAATTCTCTCTTTATATTTATATTCTCTCTCTTCTCCTCTCTCTCTCTCTCTCTCTCTCTCTCTCTCTCCGTCCCCTTTTCTTCTTCTCCCCTTTCTCCTAATTTTCTTTTTTTTTCTTCTCTCCCTCTCTCTATTTTAAATTTTATCTTTTTCTTCTCTCCTTCTCTCTCTTTTAAATTTTATATTTTCTCTCTCTCTCTCTCCTTTTCTCTCCCTTCCTCTCTCTCTCAAAAAATATTTATATTTTAAAAAGACTTTTCTATTTTCTCTTTTTTTCCATCTCTCTTCCTCTTTTCCTCTCTCTTCTTCTTATTCTTATTCTCTCTCTCTCTCTACCCCCTCTCCTCTCCTTTCCTTCTCTCTCCTCTTTTTTCTTTTTTTCCTTCTCTCTTTAAATTTTTTTCTTTTCTCTTTCTTTTAAATTTTATCTTTCCTCTCTCTATAATTCTCTTTGTGTTCAAATTCTCTCTCTTCTTCTTATTTTCTCTCTCACATTTTCTTCTCTCTGTCTCAGTCCCCCCTCTCTCCTCTCTTTTCCTTTTTTCTTTTCCTCTCTCTCTCTCTCTCTTAAATTTTATATTTTCTCTCTATAATTCTCGTTCTCTGCTCCCTCCCTCTCATCTTCTTTCTTTTTTGCTCTTTGTATATTTCTCTCTCTCTCTCTCTCTCTCTCTCTCTCTCTCTCTCTCTCTCTCTCTCTCTCTCCTTATTTTAATTAAAAAGAAAGTTTCTTTTTTTTTCTTTTTCTTTTTCTTTTCTCTTTTTTTAAAATTTTATCTTTCCTTTCTCTATAATTCTCTCTCTGTGTTCAAATTCTTTCTCTTCTTCTTCTTATTTTCTCTCTGTCATTTTCTTCTCTTTGTCTCTCTGTCTCCCCCCCTCTCCTCTCTTTTCCTCTCTCTCTCTCTCTCTCTCTCTCTCTCTCTCTCTCTCTCTTAAATTTCATATTTCCCCTCTCTATAATTCTCTTTCTTTCTTAAATTTTATATTTCCTCTCTCTATAATTCTCTCACTGTGTTCAAATTCTTTCTCTTCTTATTTTCTTTCATCATCCAGCCCGTAGAACCTATTTGCTATGGCTGGTACCAGAAACTCCTCATGCAAGGATACTACTATGTAGTCCTTGCTCCCCTCCGGTATGTTTTTCCAATGATCCAAGACGTTGTGCCGAAAAACTTGTTGGCACAACTCTCTCATGCGAGCCATCACCCTCCTCCCCTCATCATTCATGATGATGGCTCCTGACCTATCATCTACAAGGTAGGCATACCCCTCTAGGGTATGCCTAAGACGGGTCCTCTCCCACCTACGACCACACTCATGGGCATATCTAGGAGACCCCTGTACATGGGAGTGGCGGCCACAAAACATATCTGGAGGACTTTGTAAGTTTTTATTTTGTTTTGCTTGCTTATTTTTTTGCAATATCCTTTGTACTGACAATCGTGTTTCTAACAGTTGTATTTTGTTTTATTTGCAGCACTCCATTACAAATCGCAATCCCACAGGCCTTGAGACTCACGATCTCATTGCATTGATCGACCGATTGTATGGACGCAGCGGCCCTGTAAGTCACTCATCTTTCTTGTCCGTAGTTACCATGTTTAATTAGAATGCATTATTGTATGGTGGACTAATGTGTAGTTGTTGTTTTTTTTGTAGAGTCTGTTTGATACACCTTTGCGGCGGGACGAGGTTTCGAATGGCAATGATCTATAGCTCGCCCTTGGATCCCTGGAGCTCACATACCCTTCTTTTTTGGTCACGTGATCTGTGTAGACATTTTCTATGTAGTAGTAGTATCTTGCCATGATTGTACCGGTCACTTTTATTATGCGCTCATGTATTTATTTCATGTATCAGTGTCATGATTTAAGTACACTTTGCATTTATTTACACGAGCATTGTATACATTACTAAAACTATTTTATATGGCCCAAATAAAGCACATAGTGCTATATGTGGTAGGGTAGCTTGTTGCCCTGCCACAAAAATTTTTTTCCCTATTACCGTCGCTATTAGCGTCGCAAAGTTACTGCACGTGTCGCTATTAGCGTCACAAAATGCGTCGGTGTTTGCATCGTTATCAATGTCGCTATTTGCGTGGGTATATTAGCGTCATTGATACTAATGCAAATAGCAATGCTGATACCGATTGTTCTATGGCATCGCCAATAACGACGCTTTTTGCGACGACGGAAGCAAATTTCTTTATGAATATTTTCGTCACTTTTAATGTCGGTATAAGGCCTATATCTTGTAGTGGTTATAGATTTCAAGAGTTAAAATTGAGCTCTTTACACATAGAATTTAATCAACATATAACCAAGAACTCTATATAAGGAGCATACTCCATAGGGTATGTCATCATGGAAAGAAATAAGAACTTTTGTGAGAAAGTAACCATATAGAGATAAATCAATATGTTTGTCATTAGAAAAATCAGAGTTTTACATGTCAAATATCAAAGTATAATTAAAATTGCAATTATAAAACATCTAGTAATGCTTAGCAACTAAGCAATGCCTTAATATATCATCACTATGTGTAAAAAGTACTAAGAAAAAATGCTACTAAGGTATAGAGTATAATAAGTATAAATCCATACTAGAAATTATAGCATTCATGTATGGATGAGAGAGAGAGAAAGAGAGGGTGTTACTATTCAATATTGAGCTGCTATTGTTAGACCTTAGTACTTTATTTTCAATTTGAGGAGCTTATACAAGGAGCTAGAGGGGTTTTAACAATCTAAGGTTTGGGAGCCTAGAAAGCCCCTATATTTTAGGCGTCTTATCCCATTATAATTGTCCTAAAAGCGTCAAAGAGGTAGCCTATGGCCCTACATTGATTGACAACATTCATCTAGGGTATGAAAGGAAACAATGCCAAGTAGGTAAGGGAAAATTGAGTATGTTATCTTTATGCCTGATATCTACTATCATTTGGGTAACATGGCTTTTAACGATGCCTATTAGTCTAAAAGTCAAGATTACTCAATTGGTTAGTGGAGTAAGGGTCTCAGGTTGTATTAGGGGCATACACACCCACCACCGATAGAATGTCCCCCTTAAACATAATCTCCACTATTAGGAAATGACCCCAAATACACTGCCTAACCAATGAAGGCTGCAACAAAGATCAAATAGCCAACATAACTCTAGATTTCTAAGGGACTCATCCACTAAAGAATACCATAAAGCCCTTGGAAAACATAGGTGGGACTAGCCAATGAGTGGTACTTATGTTCCACAATGCAAAAAACATCCCAATCACTAGCAAAAATAGTCGACAACATGTACTACTTCTGTGTGACGAAAACGACATTTCATACAACAAGTTCCATGATAAACAAAGATGGGAAGAACTACTTGATGACCGCTTTTCCTTTTACATCAACAAATTTAGAGGCCTAAAATCTCTCCATTTCACTACAAATGGCATTCACAAGATCTTCCTTTGCAATCTAGCAAGCAAACCATAGGGAGGAAACTAGTGTTGTTGAACACAAAATGCTTCTCAAGAGGGTAACAACCTGCCACATGCATCAAACCTCAAAGTAGAATCCAAGGCACATTTAGCAACCACTACAATAGCATGCACACGAGACTATTCAGCTTGAGATTTACATTGAAATCCTTTACCCCTGTGTTGAAAGGTTTGTGTGATATTATTAGAGATTAAATACGTATGAATCAAATGAGCTTCCTAGAGAGCATGGCATTTGACCACAGAAACCCAAGGAGTGTCATTAGAGACCTACATGGCCCTGACCGGTAAAGTAGGAGTCACCAGCTAGCCCAGCCCCTGAAGGGAATCTGCATTAGCAAATCCATGCAAACCAGGATACATGAGAGGAAAAACACATTGTTGCGGTACCTCGAAGGAGCATCATTAGAGACCTACTTGGCCCTGACCAACAAGGCAGGAGTCACCAGCTAGCCCAATCTGAAGGGAATCTGCATTAGCAAAACCATGCAAACTAGGAGGCATGAGAGAAAAAACACATTGTTGCGGCACTCTCTCAAGCCCACCTCAAAGGCACTCTTTTGAATAACACAAGGTTAGTCGCCTCACTCTCTCAAGCCCACTTTGCAATAGAAGGTCTTGACTGTTCCTATGAGAATCAACCTAAATTTTAGTTTTTAAGTAAACTAAGGTCTCCTATTTGGGTTAACTAGCATCATTCTTCGAGCAACTACTTGTGCTAGATTATGTGAGTTGACTCATATCGCAATTGGTTTAAGAAGAGTGACAAACGAGGGGGAGTATGAGAACATCAGCCCCTCTATCCGTAAGGAAAAGTCTCACTCTGTTTCCCTAAAACGATACAGAATCAAGGTTCTAATTGATCCTATGGGATAATATTTATTATACTCCAATGTATCAAATTTGTAAAATTGAGACCAGCCTGCCTTAGGATCGTTTCATCAAGAATCACATCCTCCCGCTCTCCTCAATTAGGTAGTTTTAGTTGTCTACTTACCTAACACGTTTATATTAAACACATAAAATCGGTTTTCTTAAAATTTTCTTTTAAATCACTGTGTTTGTTTACATAATTTGAATCACAATACACAAACAATGAAAACAATCCTTTGGAAAACAACTTCTTTATTTACTAGAGATTCTTACACAACTATTCATCTTCCACCCATATAAATGAATGGCATAAAGGCCTTTGTTTTTCCAAGATTTCCGCCCCTAATTAGTACCGAGATCTTAGGAAGTCCATCCTGAGTTAGGGTTTGGATGATTCCTAAGAAATCTAAGAGTTTACCAACCAAATCCCCCTTTTGGCACCCTCAACTCCTCCTGCCCAATGGTCCTCCTATGGAGTGACTTCTAGCCATCGAAGTCGGTTTGAACTCTCCAAGGCAACAAAGCTTATCCCCCTTGGAAAAGGGATCCGCAACTAACCTTGGGAGAGGTCTAGTATGCTTTCCTTTTCATCCTGTTGAAAACTTTGTACATTAGGATTTTGATTCAATTCAATCAACTTTCTAAGTGCATCAAGTGAAACTTGTATGAATTGTTACAAGCATAAGCAATACTTCCTCAATAAAATATTTATACACAAATAGGGAGGCAATCGAGGCACACTACAACATTTAGACCCAATAGCGATGTTTAAAGCGACAAAATTATTCATGGAAAAATCTACCCCCGTCATCGCTATTCGTGTCACTATTAGCGACGCGATCGATTCGTTGTTATTAGAGTCGCTATAAGCGTCGCTATGTGCGTCGCTAATTGGGTTAGCGATGCTTATAGCGACGGATGCAGAGTAAATTTCTGACGCAAATAGCGACGGTTACAGAGGGGAAAATAATTAGGTGCCAATGTCACCTACACCTAATGTCTAAAAATTGTGTATCAAATTATTAAAAAAAACTGAATCCTTTGATTGCAAAAGCAAGATATAATTAATTCGAAATGAGCTTTTTCATCACTTGCTTAGGCCCGAGAATAAAAAGAGCTTGTGATTGCAAAAGCTAGATATAATCGATTCAAAAAAGTATTACTCAAGGAGCTTTTTTATCACTTGTTAGGCCCAAGAAGAAGAGCTTCACTTCAAGCTTTCATTATAGTCAGGACCTTGAGGTATGAATAAGTCCCACCGATCTTCTGCTGACTCCAGCTTATTCTAAACGTTCAAGTCTTTTTGGGGGAGCATTTGGACATCTATAAGAGTTATACCATGGTGTTGGAGCCAGAAACACTTATATAGGGAGTGGTAGTGTCTCTAAGCTCTACTTCTTCCTTTTTGTTTTTACCTTCGTCTAAGTCATCTTCTATCTCTTCTTTCTTATCTTTACCCTCAATCTCAATGGATAGAGGTGTTTTAAGATCAAAAGAATCAAGCTCATCCTCCCCCTTCTCAAACTCCATTTTTTGAGCTCAGACTAGTTACTGTACTCCAAGTAGATCCATAAAACAAACAAATTTCTCTTTACCAAGTGATTTGGTAAAGATATCGGCTACCTGGTCTTCTATCTTCACATGAAGTAGATCAATCTGTCCTGCAAGTACCATTTCTCTGATGAAATTGTAATGAATCTCTATGTGTTTGGATCTAGCATGATAGACGGGGTTGCTAGCTAGCATCCATATACACCTTAGGTTGTGTACATAACCCTCACGTTACTCCATATATACCTCTTCAAGCAAGTCACCATTCAAGAATGCATTTTTGACATCCATTTTTCATAATTTTCAGCCCTTAGAAGCCACTAATGCAATGCCTATTCTCACCATTTCCATCTTGGCAACTAAGCTGAAAGTCTCCTCATAATCTAGGCCGTATTGCTGTGCATATCCCTTTGCAACGAGCCGGGCTTTATACCTTTCCAACGAACCGTCTGACTTGCATTTCTCTTTATAAACCCATTTTCTTAAAGACATCGAGTACCTTATCCTTGTACTTCCGAATGTACAGCTATGTGTATCAGTTGAAATCATATATCCAACTGACACTAGATTCTTGCAAATTTTGTTTTGCCATCTGTCCAATCAAAAATAGATTCTTGGTAATAGAAGGTACATGTAATACATCACGTAGGCTCTTCTTTCTATCGTCATAGCTGCAGCAGTCTACCTTTCTACTGGTGGGTTGTCTCGCACTCGTGTCCAAAATCTTTCCATCCCTTCCAGCTCCAAGTCTTGCATGACTTTCCGAACAACGTCCTTATGAAAAAATCTTTTCGGGATGAGAAGCTCGTATCCGCACTATATTCTTCTTATATCCCGAAGGGCGATAGTGCCCAGTTTCCATCTCCTCTTCTTCTCTGGTGGTCGTTGTGCTCTATGGGGAGCACCTATTGCTGCACTAGAGGAGGCTCCACCTTGTACTCCAGGTGGTGGGCTTTAGCATGAGGCCTTCCCATGGCTGAGAAACGAGGACATGCTTGCTTGGTGCCTGCCATGCAAGCTCGAGGAGGGCAAGATGGAGAAGAGACAGAGGTTGGGGGTTCCCTCCTTCTCCTTTGTAGTTTTCCCCTCTCTTTTAGTGGATGCGGTGGCAATGGTAGTGGCAATGGCAGCTTCCCTCTCTCTCTCTCTCCCTCTCTCTCAATCTCCCTTGTGTTGATCTGTCTCCCTTCATCTCTCTATACATCTCTTCATCAACAAAAAGAAAAAGAGAAGTAAAGAAAAGAGAAAAACAAAGAGAGAAGAGATAATACATTTACCTCAAAGCTTGAAGAAGAATCCTTTCGCGCTTCTCTCCTTCTTCTTCTTCTTCTTCACAGATTCCCTCGTTCTTCTTTACAGTTGTCCCCTCCATTTTTATGGTGCATTGGCGGTGGCAGTGACCTCTCTCTCTCTCTCTCTCTCTCTCTCTCTCTCTCTCTCTCTCTCTCTCTCTCTCTCAATCTCCCTTGCGCACGTTGATCTCTCTCACTTCTTCTCTCTATACACTCTTCATCAACAAAGAGAAAGAGAGAAGTAAAGAAAAGAGAAAAACAAAGAGAGAAGAGATAATACACTTACCTCAAAGCTTGAAGAAGAATCCTTTCGCGCTTCTCTTCTTCTTCTTCTTCTCCTTCACGGGTTCCCTCCTTCTTCTTTGCAGTTGTCCCCTCTCTTTTTGTGGTGGATTGGCGGTGGCAGTGACCTCTCTTTCTCTCTCTCTCTCTCTCAATCTCCCTTGTACACGTTGATCTCTCTCACTTCTTCTCTCTATACACTCTTCATCAACAAAAAGAAAGAGAGAAGTAAAGAAAAGAGAAAAACAAAGTGAGAAGAGATAATGCACTTACCTCAAAGCTTGAAGAAGAATCCCTTCGCGCTTCTCTCCTTCTTCTTCTTCTCCTTCACGGGTTCCCTCCTTCTTCTTTGCAGTTGTCCCCTCTCTTTTTGTGGTGGATTGGCAGTGGCAGCTCTCTCTCTCGCTCTCTCGCTCTCTCTCTCTCTCTCTCTCTCTCTCAATCTCCCTTGCACACGTTGATCTCTCTCACTTCTTCTCTCTATACACTCTTCATCAACAAAAAGAAAGAGAGAAGTAAAGAAAAGAGAAAAACAAAGAGAGAAGAGATAATGCACTTACCTCAAAGCTTGAAGAAGAATCCCTTCGCACTTCTCTCCTTCTTCTTCTTCTCCTTCATGGGTTCCCTCCTTCTTATTTGCAGTTGTCCCCTCTCTTTTTGTGGTGGATTAGCGGTGGCAGCGACCTCTCTCTCTCTCTCTCTCAATCTCCCTTGCGCATGTTGATCTCTCTCACTTCTTCTCTCTATACACTCTTCATCAACAAAAAGAAAGAGAGAAGTAAAGAAAAGAGAAAAACAAAGAGAGAAGAGATAATGCACTTACCTCAAAGCTTGAAGAAGAATCCCTTCACGCTTCTCTCCTTCTTCTTCTTCTCCTTCACGGGTTCTCTCCTTCTTCTTTGCAGTTGTCCCCTCTCTTTTTGTGGTGGATTGGTGATGGCAGTGACCTCTCTTTCTCTCTCTCAATCTCCCTTGCATATGTTGATCTCTCTCACTTCTTCTCTCTATACACTCTTCATCAACAAAGAGAAAGAGAGAAGTAAAGAAAAGAGAAAAACAAAGAGAGAAGAGATAATACACTTACCTTAAAGCTTGAAGAAGAATCCTTTCGCGCTTCTCTTCTTCTTCTTCTTCTCCTTCACGGGTTCCCTCCTTCTTCTTTGCAGTTGTCCCCTCTCTTTTTGTGGTGGATTGGCGGTGGCAATGACCTCTCTTTCTCTCTCTCTCTCTCAATCTCCCTTGTACACGTTGATCTCTCTCACTTCTTCTCTCTATACACTCTTCATCAACAAAAAGAAAGAGAGAAGTAAAGAAAAGAGAAAAACAAAGTGAGAAGAGATAATGCACTTACCTCAAAGCTTGAAGAAGAATCCCTTCGCGCTTCTCTCCTTCTTCTTCTTCTCCTTCACGGGTTCCCTCCTTCTTCTTTGCAGTTGTCCCCTCTCTTTTTGTGGTGGATTGGCAGTGGCAGCTCTCTCTCTCGCTCTCTCGCTCTCTCTCTCTCTCTCTCTCTCTCTCTCTCTCTCTTAATCTCCCTTGCACACGTTGATCTCTCTCACTTCTTCTCTCTATACACTCTTCATCAACAAAAAGAAAGAGAGAAGTAAAGAAAAGAGAAAAACAAAGAGAGAAGAGATAATGCACTTACCTCAAAGCTTGAAGAAGAATCCCTTCGCACTTCTCTCCTTCTTCTTCTTCTCCTTCATGGGTTCCCTCCTTCTTATTTGCAATTGTCCCCTCTCTTTTTGTGGTGGATTAGCGGTGGCAGCGACCTCTCTCTCTCTCTCTCTCAATCTCCCTTGCGCATGTTGATCTCTCTCACTTCTTCTCTCTATACACTCTTCATCAACAAAAAGAAAGAGAGAAGTAAAGAAAAGAGAAAAACAAAGAGAGAAGAGATAATGCACTTACCTCAAAGCTTGAAGAAGAATCCCTTCACGCTTCTCTCCTTCTTCTTCTTCTCCTTCACGGGTTCTCTCCTTCTTCTTTGCAGTTGTCCCCTCTCTTTTTGTGGTGGATTGGTGATGGCAGTGACCTCTCTCTCTCTCTCTCAATCTCCCTTGCACATGTTGATCTCTCTCACTTCTTCTCTCTATACACTCTTCATTAACAAAAAGAAAGAGAGAAGTAAAGAAAAGGGAAAAACAAAGAGAGAAGAGATAATGCATTTACCTCAAAGCTTGAAGAAGAATCCCTTCGCGCTTCTCTCCTTCTTCTTCTTGTCCTTCATGAGTTCCCTCCTTCTTCTTTGCAGTTGTCCCCTCTCTTTTTGTGGTGGATTGGCGGTGGCAGTGACCTTTCTTTCTCTCTCTCTCTCTCAATCTCCCTTGCACACGTTGATCTCTCTCACTTCTTCTCTCTATACACTCTTCATCAACAAAAAGAAAGAGAGAAGTAAAGAAAAGAGAAAAACAAAGTGAGAAGAGATAATGCACTTACCTCAAAGCTTGAAGAAGAATCCCTTCGCGCTTCTCTCCTTCTTCTTCTTCTCCTTCACGGGTTCCCTCCTTCTTATTTGCAGTTGTCCCCTCTCTTTTTGTGGTGGATTGGCAGTGGCAGCTCTCTCTCTCTCTCTCGCTCTCTCTCTCTCTCTCTCTCTCTCTCTCTCTCTCTCAATCTCCCTTGCGCATGTTGATCTCTCTCACTTCTTCTCTCTATACACTCTTCATCAACAAAAAGAAAGAGAGAAGTAAAGAAAAGAGAAAAACAAAGAGAGAAGAGATAATGCCCTTACCTCAAAGCTTGAAGAAGAATCCCTTCGCACTTCTCTCCTTCTTCTTCTTCTCCTTCATGGGTTCCCTCCTTCTTATTTGCATTTGTCCCCTCTCTTTTTGTGGTGGATTAGCGGTGGCAGCGACCTCTCTCTCTCTCTCTCTCAATCTCCCTTGCGCATGTTGATCTCTCTCACTTCTTCTCTCTATACACTCTTCATCAACAAAAAGAAAGAGAGAAGTAAAGAAAAGAGAAAAACAAAGAGAGAAGAGATAATGCCCTTACCTCAAAGCTTGAAGAAGAATCCCTTCGTACTTCTCACATTTTGTTTCTCCTTCGGGAGTTCCTTCCTTCTCCTTTACACTTGTCTCCTCCCTCTTGGTGGATGGCGGCAGTGGCGGCGGCCTCTCTCTCTCTCTCTCTCTCTCTCTCTCTCTCTCTCTCTCTCTCTCTCTTGCTTGTTTACATACATGTAAAATGCCATGCTCGAGTTTTGACACTTTTTTATAAAGCCCCTCTCTCTCCTGTTTTTTATTTCTCTCCATCTCTCTCTTCCTTCCCCTCCCTTGTTCTCTCTATTTCTCTCCCTCCTTCCCTCCCCACTCTCACTCAACTCATCTCATTACAAAGACAATCAAAGATAGAAAATAAAAAGCTTAAGAAACAAAGATATTGAAAGAAATGTCACCCCATCTCTCTTTATCTCTCTCTCCCCCCTCTCCCTTTACTTTTCTTTATTAACCTTCTCTCTCATTCTCTCATTATTTTCCTATTTCTCTCTCCCTTTCTTTCGCTCTCTATTTTTTCTCTCTATCTCTCTTTCTCCCTCTCTGTCTCTTCTTTTCACTCTCCTTCCTCTCTTTACCTCACCCTTCTTTTCTACCTCCTCCTCCTCCTCCTCTCTTCCTTCCCTCTCCCTCTCTCTATTTCTCTCCCCCTCTCTTTATCTCTCTATTTCCCTTTCTTTGTTTTTTCTCTCTTTGTTTCTCCCCCCCTCTCTCTTGTTGATTCTCTCACTCATCCTCTCTCCCTCCCTTCATCTCTCATTTCTCTCTTCCTCTCCCTTCATTCTTCTCTCTCCCTTCCTCCCTCCCTCTCTTTCCATGTATCTTTTCGCGAAGAAAAACAAAAAAAGAAAACAAGAGAACACAAAAATAAAGCAAGAAGAGGCAATGTACCTACCTCAAAGGCATGAAGATGAAACCCTTTGTACCTTCTCTTTGCACCTTCCCTCCCTTCTCCATCGCACACTTCTCTTTCTTCTTTATGTATAGCGGCGGCGGCGGTGACAATGGTGATGAGCTCTCTCTCTCTCTCTCTCTCTCTCTCTCTCTCTCTCTCTCTCTCTCTCTCTCTCTCTCTCTCTCTCTCTCTCTCTCTCTCTCTAAGCTTTAAGCTCTCTCGATCTCTCTTTCATTTTTTCTCGCAAATGTTTTCTCAGCAAATGTTATGCTCAGGTTTTCGAAACTTTTTCCTTAGACCGGCGTCGCTATTTGCGTTGCTATTTGCGTCGCTATATGTGTCGCTAATTCTAGCTATTTGCGTCGCTATATGTGTCGCTAATAGAATTAGCGATGCAAATAGCGATGCTTTTAGCGACACCGCTTTTTTGGTCGCAAATGACCGTCGCTATTGCCCCATTCCCTTGTAGTGGCAAGATCTTAACTTAGCAATAACTCTTCCAACTTAGTCTTATTCCTAGCTTCTTAATTTTTTCTTAGTTTTTTTTTAATATTTATTTTTTAAAGTTTTCTTTTCAAGATCTAAATTTCAATTAGTCCTCCTTCATTGGATCTTTCATTGATTATCATTAATCTTTATTCACAATCTTGCTCATAACCCTTGTTAAAGATTGGTCATTTGACCATATTACGAGTTTTGAATATTTTTTTAAATTTCTATAGGTTGAGAAATAGTTAAAATTTGTCCTAATTTGTGAAACTAAGTCGAAACCTTGAAATTACGACTTTTTCTTGGAAACTATGCGAGTCAACAAGATGAGTATTTTTCCTAAGAATTTTAATTTGTTTTGTCTTCCTCAAAGGAGAACTATATCGTCCTTTCGGTTATCTTGTGATCTAACACATGTATATCATCCTTTTGGTTATCTTGTGACCTAAGACACGTATTCCACTTTGTCATGTTGGCAGATGGATTGGTTTGAATATCCTAGATTTTAAAAAATAGTTACTTTGTCGATTTAACAATTTCTAATGAGCTATGTATACCATCATTTTGACTTCATTAACAATGGTTTAATATTTTTCTGAAAAGAGTTCTCCTAATCAATAATTTTTAGTCAACTACTTTGATTATCCTAATTTACTTTAAATAAATTATAAATATAAAAAATAATTTTTATATTAAATATAATTTACAAATAGTAAAAAAGTAATTCTTGATATTTACGTAGTTCATAAATACAAAAAGAAATATCCTTGATGTAATTTTTACATTTCTCTATATTTACATTTGTAAATGCTAAAAAGAGATATTCTTAATTTAAATTTTACTTTTTTATATTTACATAATTTATAAATTCTAAAAATATTCTTGATACAATTTTTTACATTTATATCATTTATAAATGTCAAAATAATTACTCTTGATGTAATTTTTATTTATAAGCAACTAAATATAATTTGTTCAATGCATTGCAATGTCATGCAAGTTATCTAATCTTTCAAAATGTAAAATTCTAATTAATAGTTCTTACTTATTCTACATTTCTTTTTTTGTTGAATTCTCATTTTTGTTAAATTATAACTTCTTCGCCAAATAATAAACTCTTTTACTTAGATTCTTATTTGTGTATTAATAAACGATCATAAATCCACAGAAGAACCTCATCTTGTGTTGTATGTAACAGCATATTGACCAAGTTTGCGACCATATTTGTAACTCCCATGCTCCTCGCTCCAAAACACCATCTATTCGAGGCCATCATGAGTAGGGATGTCCACATCTGCTAGCTTCAACTTGGTCTTGATTAGAACCCCAATAGTTAGGTGGGCTCCTTGCGAGATACAGACTTCATAGAGAGAAGGCTTGTTTCACAATCCAAAAGTGGTGCTTTCTTTTGTGATTGATGATGACCTCCTCTTTACAAGTGCAGCTATGTGACATTTTATAATGATCTTTTTTGTTATTGTTTTGGTTTAAAGAAGATAAACATAAGCGTATACCCAAAATTGAAGAAATTTTTTTTAAGAAAAGCTTAAACGTTTGAAAGCTTTTAGGCTTTTCAAGTTTGTAAGCTACAAAAGCTTTAAAAAGCTTAAAGGAAAGCTTTGAACATTGAAAAGCCTTAAGCCTATATAAAAGGGGGGAGAGTTAAGTAGTATGGGTCATTCTCTTCATTACGAAATTCATCTCTTATTTGAGGAGAGAGGAATGTCATACACAAGTGTGTGGAGACACATATGTCAATTTCTCAGTCATCGTGTCTACAAGCTAAAAGGCTAGATTCAAATCTTTGTCATTCACTCTTTTTAGGATTAGTTTAAACAATTTTGTCCTTCGCCTTTTTAGTTTATTAAGGTTAGATTCAAATCTTCATCATTTGTTCTTTTTAGAATTAGTAAATAGTACTGAAATGAAAATGAAAAAAAACAATCTTTTGAACATATGGCGAAAATAAAAGCGTAATAAACTTTCGAATGTATTGGAAAAAAACGAAAATGTAAAACTTCAACAAACTGGATATTTTAAATGGATAGGGAAATTACACCTTCTCCCATAATTATTTAATTATGAAGAGATTTGTGCCAACTCTTCGATATACTATATATATAGCATGGTTTCTCATTTTATGTCGTCAGTCTTTTTAGTTTATTACAATTAGATTCAAATCTTCATCATTCATTCTTTTTAGGATTAGTAAACAGTAGTGAAACGAAAATTAAAAAACATGATCTTTTGAACATATAGTGAAAAAGAAAGCGTAACGAACTTTGAAACGTACTGAAAAAAATGAAAACATAAAACTACAACAAACCTAATATTTTGAATGGATGGAATAATAGCATCTTGTTCCATAATTATTTAATTATGAAGAGATTTGTACCAACTATTTGACGTACTATATATATCATATTTTCTCATTTTATTTATTTTTTTAAGTTTTTAAAGTATTGTTATTGTTTATTGATTATTTTATTAAAATTAATCTTTTAAAAATCATCATTCTCGCACATCGAAAAAATAAACTATCTTTTTTTAGAATGAAATTACGAAGTATAGTATGTTTTTTGGTGCACAAGTGTACTACAATTTTATGATAAAAACATATTGTTCTCATTAGCATCAATGGATGCTATGAAGAATCAAAGTCAAAAGGCATCCTTCAAGACTTCTAGAAAAAGGAAAACTATGGCTTCTAAAAAAACATCACTAAAACCGTTTGCTATAACTTGGTATGACATAGAAAATTTCAAATCATATTGGGTGATAATGTGAAAGCGTCATTGAAAGACTAACAATGTGCACATCATGTGGTATTGTCACGATGCAACACCATGTTGTCAACTTGCAAAAAAATGATCCATCTACAAAAGAAATACAAGTTACAATGGCTTTGTCAAGCACTATTCTCATCCTTGCATGCTAACAATATGGAGTCAACATGACGACAACTAAATACTGGCCATGTCTTGCCAAGAAAGAGAGATACAAATACATGGTGTCACTCTTACCAGACTACACAAAGCGAATTCTCAATGCAAAGTTGTTACAGCTTCAACTATTAAGCATCATCGATACATTCATCTCGGTTTTCAAAACGACAAGAGCGATTGCGAATGGAACCTTGGACCGTTGATCTATTCTTGATAACCCTCTAGTCTTTTGAAATGATGGATCACTTTTGCAACCATCTACTAGAATTGACTTTACTACATCCAATATTGCAGATGTGTTATCTGTCAACATGTTATATAATCCACTGATCCAAAAGTACATGGCTACAACAGAACATCCATATCCAAGAACAAGGCTTTGCATCCTCAAGAGACAATCCATTGAAAGAATTATAGAGCTCCATCCTGAAAGCTCTCCATTCGACCCAATGCTCCAAGCAAATCACAACAATGAAAGATATTATAGTTTGCTCAAAAATGTAGTCGAGCCAAGCCAATGACACAAGGCTTTGCATCCTCAAGAGACAATCCATTGAAAGAATTATAGAGCTCCATCGTGAAAGCTCTTCATTCGACCCAATGCTCCAAGCAAATCACAACAATGAAAGATATTATAGTTTGCTCAAAAATGTAGTCGAGCCAAGCCAACGACAAGCATTCCAAAGAGCTAATCAACATGAATTCGCATGCATCGTATTACGAAATAATAATCATCTCGTTGAAAAAATGATGACGTTTAGGATGGACAGCTTGCTTGCAAGAACTCACCCTATCTAGATATCACCTTGAAAAATGCAGTGTTTCCATTCTTATTCCCACTTGACCATCGCGTCTATGACCAAAAGAAATGTGAACATTCAAAATCACGATCAGTGACTCGAACTACATATGTATACATATTCTCCTTTCAACACATTAGAGCCAAAAACGCTTCAAAAAGTGCACTTTTGTTAATCACGCATTTAAAAAAAGGACCAAAGAGAGTTTGCCACGTGTGCAAAAATATAGTATTCTTGTCTCCTCTTTTTTGGAGATAGTAGAGTCCACTTCATGATTCTCTCCTCCATTTAAGCCAAAATCTCCAAAGTCTAACATGTTTTGGTATTCCCAAAGTTCTTATTTACATATAAAATCTGACAAATGACATAATAAAGATGCTATGAACTTAATGATGACTTTTATGAAAGTCGAAAAATTTTTGACATCCAATATATTTTCATTAGTCTTCTTAATATTCATTTTTAGTTCATTCACCTTTCTCTGTGAGCTTCTTTCTCTCTGCGAATTTAATTTAAATATGGCATCTAGAAGACGTCCTTCTCGTTTAGTAAACTCCTACACATCTATAGTCAGGGAGCTAATAAAAATTGGGAGCTAAAAATCTTTAGCCTAAACGATTGGGTTACCATGATACTCTCTTATAAGGAATCTCACAAGGTGAGAAAAAAAAAACGAGAGAATATAAAACATCATTGGAAGGGACGTATCATTGCTTTCAAAATTATGCCTGAATATGGTGGTTTAACAAAGTGTAACATGTTTACATGGCCAAGGATATGCACTTACCTCCAAACGAGCATGTTTCCCAACAAACACATTGTAAGTCTTAAGTTGATAAAATATGTAATATTTTTTTTTAAAGAAAGTACTAATAATGAATTCTTGGTGCTAGACATATTTCTATCAATAAACAAGTACTAAATGGCAATCTATAGAAAGCTTAAGTCGAATCTTCCATGCGATTCATAAGATGTTCACAGACCCTATCTATGTTGATGAGAGTGTGGGTTCTTTTACTGAGAGAAGGGTTTTTACATATTACGCATGTTTCGTGATTTTGTGGAGAGGAGTCAGAATCAACTAGTATGATTGCCCTATCCAAAATCAACTCAATACATTGCTCCCTTATCCACCATATATATGAGTCAGGGTAGTCTTAGCACTACAATAAAAAATGTAACAAGTTGGTAAACTGAAAAAGGTTCCTAAAAAAACCAATAATATGAAAGAGACTTACATTCACCCCATCTATTTTGAGTATCTTTGAATCTATTGTCTTGCAGACATTTGAAATTACTCTCAATTCACAAGGATGTATATAACTTTGCAATGGTACTTCTTGTTAGAGATAGTTATATAGTTTTTTAAGATTAGCAATATCCTCATATGTGGTGTCCAAGAAGGTAGTCATGAGCCTACCAATAGCACTACAAATGAAAACATGTAACTAAAATAGATAATCAAATAAAATAAATAATTAACCAAAAAGCAAGTAGTATTCCATTCAACGCACATTCTTGTTTGGCCATGAATACCACTTAAAGAGTTTATGAGGATAATTTCTCTAGTGAGTCTTTGAAAAACATTGCTATATTTGAAGATCTTAAAAACAATTTCATTTATAACAATGGATCACCAATAAATGTACTTTTAGATATTTCACGGCTAAGAGAAGCAATCAATGTCCTAAAGCTAATAGCAAAAATAAAGGAGTGTTATTTGCGATTAACAACACAATAATTCTATATACTAAAAATTTTAAGACTCAAAACGCATTACCTTATACAACAATAAACTATAGAATCTGACAATTGAATATCATTTTTAACAACTAGCATGGACTTGTCCTCAAGAGATATGTTAAGATAGTCCTCTTCCTTAAAAATACAAGAAACATTGATATCCATTTATCCATACACCTCACCCATTCTCTTATAATTAGCAGGGCCAATCACATCAATTTTTCTCTTGCAAACATCACCCTCAGTTTCTATCACCTCTTGTATTTTTTATTCTTGGACAAACTCTTACTGAGATGCGGTCCTTGTTGGGTATAGATGTATCACATCCTCAATCTTTGGCCCTTTCACTTTCCTTGAAAATTTTGGGAGAATGTTAAGGATCTCAAAGGCTTTTTCATCAATAGTGGGCAAGGACCTCAATACCTTGTCAAACATGTACCTAATTTTGTTGACCATACTAAAATCTTTGTTCATCAAAGTGATCCTACAAGCATGAGCAACAACAATGTAAGCAATGTTCATAAAGTCAATAACAAAGCCTTCAATTGCTTCCTAAAGACAAAGAATCGCTGCAACGAAGCTATCATTTCTTTTGTAGACAAATTTTCGTCGATAATCTTGATAATCTACCAAAAATATCATTGATAACTTTGATAAAAGCTGACTTTGAAATGACATGATGTAAAGTTCTCTAGGTTTTCCTTATCTCACTAAAGCACTTCTGCATATAGTAAAACCTAGATTTTCACTTTATCCTTGGCTTGAAAGGCTCACTTCCTTGAGCAGAAGAGGGTCTAGATTGATTTTTAGGCTAATCAAGTGCTCTAAGGAAGATTGGAACCTTGGCAGTTGTAGGAGAAAACTATCCAGTAAGATCATAGGTTTGGTCATTAACCACATGGACCTTGCCTTGGGCACGAGGAGAAGACACAGTCTCTACACTTGATTACTTCAATTGCATGGAGAGACTGGGAAAAACTAGGGGTAGGAGGGATCTCAAGAGGGACAGTAGCTTATGGAACCTCTGATGCCCTTATCTCTTGTTCACTATCCTTGCTCTCTATATAAACTTTCATTGCTATCTATTTTGTCCTTACCATCATTGCTTGATAAAAAATGCTAGGAAGAGTAATAAAAAACTATTTCCTAGAGGTATCATTGACACTACGCACAAAGGATAAGTTGATATGATGTGAAAGCAATGAAGCCAAATCTTCGCAAGGTCCTATTCGCACGTATCATTGAGTAGCTAATATGGCATGAGCATGTGTCGCAAAGTGTAATCTCAGCACAATCCTTTTCACTCTCTATCGTGGACGAACTAATATGGCACAACAGTGGCAAAGAAAAATCTCCATAGGGATTCTCGCTCCATATCGTGGAGCAAACAAACGCGTGCAAACCATAACCCCTCTAATCACGTCATTTTGTAATATCTTATTTTTTGTAAAACCTTATATCTATCCAAAAAAAAAATTAAAAGCTATAAATATTCTAGGATTTTAAAAAATGGAAATTTTTAAAGAATTTTTTGACCTCACTTGCTATTTTAAAACTATTTTCAAGCAAAAAATGTCAAATGACCAAAAAAAATCACCAAAAAACATGTTATCAAACATGGTGTAAATAGGTTATCAGATATGGCATCACCCAACTCCCCCCCTTTCCCCCCCCCATTTGTGCTATATTTGATAATTTTTTTTTGGTGAATTTTTTTTAGCTTTTTGATTATTTTTATGCATTTTTTCTTTAAAACAGTTTTAAAACAACAAATGAGCTCAAAAAATTCTTTAAAATTTTTTGAATTTTTTTGGAGCCTAATACTTTTATGAAAAAAATATATATTTTTTAAATATGTGTAAGATCTTACTAAAAATAAAGATCATAACATTATTAAAGAGTCATATGTGACCATTATCCTAAAGCTTAAAAATTTTGAAGCTATTCCTTTACTGTTTTTTCTACCTATCATTATATAATTTGGATTCAAAAGAGACTATCTTTTTAAATAGATATTGTAACTTATTGTAGTCTGATTTATAAATGTATCTTATTGTGAATTAAGAGGGACTATCCTATCATGCTTTGTAATCCAATGCCACCTGGCATTAAGGGGAATGTTGAGAGTGTAAGCACGTAAATCCTCCTTATGCTTGAGGGAATAAGGGCATTAAGTGTGAATGGTCTTGAGGGGAAGGGAAAGAGAACCCTCCTTACACTAGAAGGATAATGAGAGCTAAGTGTAAATGGTCTTAAGGAAAAGGGAAAACCCTAACCCCAAGAAAGCACAAAAAAATCACCAAAAATTTGACCATCATGATATGACAAGAATAGGGAGGTTGGATCTTCCTATTCGCACCATATCACGATGGCTAATTTTTTAGTGATTTTTGTGCTTTCCTGGTTGCCTAAAAATAACCAAGAAAGCACAAAAAAATCACCAAAAAAGGGGTCATCATGAAATGGCATGGCACGAATATGGAGATTGGGCAACGCCCCTATTCGCTCCATATCATGATTGCCTATTTTTTGGTGACTTTTTGTGCTTTCTTGGTCATTTTTAAGCCTTGTTTTGGTTTTAAAAGTAAAAAAATTTTGATAAGTATAAGGTCTTACTAAAAATAAATATCATAACATTATCACAAAGTCACATGTGACCATTATCCTAAAGCTTAAAATTTTTTAGGCTATTTCTTTTTTTTTTAACCTATCATTACATAATTTGAATCCAAAATAGACTACCTTTTTTAATAGATATTGTATTAGTATATATTTGTTATAAAAATTCTATCTTCTTTAAGAGCTTTAAAAATATGAAAAATATTGAATAGTTATATATTTTTAGATAATATATATTTTTAATAATTTATTTACTAATCATTCTATAAATTCACTAAAATATTTTTATTTTAGAGAGTATCTTTTTAAAAAGTTATGGAATATAGTTTATCTTTACTAAATAACATATTCTATTCTTTTGAGCTATTAAAAATTTTTGAAGAGATATTAAATAATTATATCTATTATCATGGATTTTATATAAAAATTTAAATTATAATGACTTATTTATTCAACTCCATTGATTTATCAAAAGTTTATATTATTATATAGATGACACCACTAATAGTTTATTTATCTAATATAGAGAACTTTGTATAACATCATATAATACTCTTTAAATTATTTTTAAAAATAAATAAAATAATAAATACTATAGAGTAAATGAGATCTATAATCATAAGGATTATTTTGATAGTCATTTTTTTGTGAAAGGTGAGATATATTACATTTGAAAAAAGATATACAAGAATAAGGCATCAACAATGTAGTAATACTTTCGATCATAAAATCAGTCTGCACATTAAAATCAAAGTTCTGAGACAAATAAATAGAGTCAAGTCCTTTCTATTTCTTCCTACAAATCAAGGCAAGAGATCTTAAGAGATTTGCCAAGATATGATAGCATGAGTAGTATTATCCCATGACATCAAGCCACCATCTAGGTATTGAAATCTGATAGTGCTATTAAGAATCCGTATTTAGGATATTGAAACCCAATAGTGCTATAAAGAATCACAATTGAGGCTATAATGAGAAAAAGACTCCCAAGAGCGAATATCATATTCTCTGAAGCATCATGCATACATGAAATCCTCTTAGTCCTAAAGTTGATATGATACACTAGGTTAATGTTTTTTATATTTTAATAGATGAAAAATTAAATAGTAAATATTTTTTATCTATTACTGAACAAATGCTTCTCCCTCGAAAATCAAAGTACTTCCTTTCTTTTAATTACAATATATTATCCTTGTCTTATCCATTAGTGTTTGCTAAAAATTTGATATTATAACATTGCATAATGAAAATATTCTATTTCAAGTGTCAAGATCAAGGTGAAATTGTTCACTTTCTATTCTATTAGCTTGAGATTCAACCTTAGTATATCTATCCCTTACCAATTTGTATCAATACCATGAGATTCTTTTAACTATTTTCTTATGAATCAAATTGAAGAGATGGAAGAAAAAGCTTGGATTTAATTGAAACTAAATCTTACAAAATGAATGGGAACGAAGCAAAGATGCAACTTAGATGTCCCAACTTAGTTGGGTCTACTAAAAACTACCGAGCTGATCTCATTTCAGATCCATAGAAAACCATATCTCTATAGCTCAATCAACAAGTAAATGGTGTTGATTCTCTATGTAGAGACTCTTTTGATTGTTGATCACCTTCTCAAGATTTTGTGAAAGGAAACGAAGGGAGACCAATACAGAGACTGTTGATAAGAACCGGACGTGATTTTGGTGAGAAATTTTACAACAAAGTAAAATCTGCTTTAAGAACTAAGAAATAAGGAGAAGATAAGAGAACAATGGGTCAAATGAATGTATACAAAAAAAGTGTGATTTTGGTAAAAGACATTATAGTAGAATATTTAACCATTTAAAAAGAAAAAATAATGCCCGAAAAGTGACTCCTGACATGAGTTAACATCCTTAAGCATTTAATGATCAAACTCTTAAATGAATAATATATTCTCTATTAATCATGCCTAAATAGCCAAATTTAGAGGGTTCATTCTTTTAAAACCTCAACTAATTAGCAACTTAATCATTTTCTCACAAGTGTTATTTTTGAAATATTTTTAACCCTAATGAGTCCTCCGTGTATTTAAACAATGCAAAAACTTATCTAGAAACATACTTCATGTTGAAATACAACGCACAACTAAACACCATCAGTAAAGCTGCTACATAACAAACATGCAATAATTGCATATAGAACTTCTAACTCCTTTGTTAAGCTGCACGTGTCAACCTAGTTCTCTTCTTCGTCTCACTTTCTCTCCTTCACTCTCTTCTTCTATTCCCCTCTTTTATTTATCTACCTCTCTCTTTTTTCTCTTCTCTTCTCCTCCCCTATCCTCTTATCTTCTTATCGTCATCTCCTCCCCTTCTCTTCTTCTCCACCTTCTCTCTTCTTCTCTTTCAATTGCATTTTTCTCCACCTATCATCATCTCCTCTTCTTCTCGTCTCTCTTCTTCTCTTCTCTCTCTCTCTCTCTCTCTCTCTCTCTCTCTCTCTCAATTCAATCAACTTCCTAAGTGCATCAAGTTAAACTAATTTTGACTATTATAAACACAAGCAATTCTTTCTCAAGCAATAGTTCTATACAAATAGGAAGACAATCAATGCAAGATCTTAACTTAGTGGCAATTCTTTCCAACAAGTCTTGAATATTTTTCTTAACTTCTATTTGTTTAAAAATAGTTAAAATTTATCCTAATTTGTAAAACTAAGTTGAAATCTTGGAATCACAACTTTTCTTTAGAAACTATACGAGTCAACAAGGCAAGTATTTTTCCTTGGAATTTTAGATTTGTTATTTTTCTCAAAGAAAATTTATTCATTTTGATTATCTTATAACCTAGGACTCATATTCCACTTTGTCATGTTGGCAAATTGATTGGTTTGAATATCCTAGGTTTTTAAAAAATAGTTATGCATTCAATTCAACAATTTCTAATGAGCTATGTACACCATAATTTCAACTTAATTAATCATGGTAAAATTTCATTCCTAAAAGGAGTACTCCTAATCAAAAAAAAATCACCTACTTTAATTACCCTATTTTACTTTAAATAAATTACAAATACCAAGAAAAACTATTTTTTTATATTTATATGATTTACAAATACTAAGACTAATTCTCAATATTTACATAATTCATAAATACAAAAAAAATATCCTTGATACAATTTTTACATTTTTCTATATTTACATAATTTTTAATAACTAAATATTTATTCTTAGTGTAATTTTTACTTTTTCTTATATTTACATAATTTACAAATGCTTAAAATTTACTCGATGTAATTTTCGTTTAAAAGCAACTAGAGATAATTTACTCAATGCATTATAATGTCATGCAATTTATTCTACCTTTTCAAATTTAAAATTCTAAATTAATAACTTCTACTTATTTTACATTTTTTTCTATTAAATTTCCATTTTTATTAAACTATAACTCTTCACCAAATAATGAACTCTTCTACTTAGATTCTTATTCATGTATTAATAAACAATCATAGATCCATAGAAAAACCTGGTCTTGTGTTACGTGTAATGACGTGTTGACCATATTTGCGACCGTCTTCGTAACCCCCACACTCCCCACTCCAGAATATCATCTGTTTGAGGCCATCGCAAGCAGAGATGTCTGGGTATATTGGCTTCGACTTCGTCTTGATTAGAACTTGAACGGTTCAGTGGGCTCCTTGCAAGATAGAGACTTCGTAGAGAGAAGGCTTGAACACAATAAAAGGCACAGTGACCCTGTATTCCCAACAACAACCTCCCACCTAAAGGCAATGTGCTTGAAGGTAGAAAAAAGAATCAGCTAAGTGTATGTATGTACAAATCTGAAAGGCACATATACTATCCAACCCCCATCATCTAGTGGCAATGAGCAAACCGCTCGGTTGGGAGACCTTTCATGAGAAGGTCTGCATGATTATCATCTGTATGTACCTTAACAAGCTCAATGCCTTTGCTGTCAAGGACATCCCTGATGAAAGGATACTTCACATGTATGTGCTTTGTCTTTGCATGAAAGACAGGATTCCGTGCTAGCATAATAGCACTATGACTGTCACAATGGAGGATAGGAACCTCTGTAATCCCAAGCTCTCTCACTAGACGTAAAAGCCATAAAGCCTCTTTGCATGCCTCTATGGCAGCCACATATTCTACCTCTGTAGTAGACAATGCAACATACTTTTGCTGCCTAGATATCCAAGAGATTGCTCCTCCTATGAACATAAACACATCCCGATATAGACTTCCTGCAGTCAAGATGGCCAACATAGTCTGCATCCACAAAACCAACAACATATGACTTCTGCTTACCAAAGCAGATACACAAATCCTTTGTGCCCTTAAGGTATCTCATGATACCCTTTACTGCTTCCCAATGCTTTTTGCTAGGATATACCATGTATATGCTAACTACTCCCACTGCAAATGCAATGTCAAGATGTGTAGCAACCATAGCATACATCAAGCTACCAACAGCTGAAGCATAAGGTATCTTAGCCATTTCAGACTTACCATCATCCGATATAGGGCTATCGTCTGCACTAAGTTTCATATACAAAGGCAACGGTACACCAATGGCTTTCCCCCCTCCATATTGAAGCGTTGCAAAACTTTCATAATATACTCCTGCTATGACAAATAAAGAAGACCCTTTGATCTGTCTCTGAGTATACGCATGCCAAGTATGAGATTTGCCTCACCGAGATCTTTCATAACAAAGCTATTGCGTAGACTCTACTTCAAGGAGTCTAAGGCATGAACATCCTTTCTTGCAATTAGCATATCATCCACATATAATACCAAGAGTATAAGACTGCCATCTATTGCCTTCTTGGTATATAAGCAATGATCAACTTGAGAGCGATGAAATCCCTAAGATTGCATGAATGTATCAAACTTGTGATACCATATAAACTTTTGTTGAGTTTACATACCATGTGCTCTTTTCCCTTTGCAACAAAACTGTCAGGCTACTAGTATAGATTTCCTCGTGCAAATCACCATGTAAGAAGGCGATTTTTACATCCGTCTGTATGAGTTCCATGTCCTCAGATGCAACCAATCCCAAGATGGTTCGTAGAGTAGTCATTTTGACTACAGGAGAAAAGATTTTATCAAAATCAATTCCATGTTCTTGCTTGTACCCTTTAGCAACCAAGCGTACCTTGTACTTGGGCAAAGAACCAAAAGTGACTTTTATTTTGTAAACCCATTTGCAAGGTAGCACTTTTTGTCCTTTTGGTAAAAGTACCAAACCCCAAGTGCCATTCTTCATGAGAGCTTCCATCTCTAATAGCATTGCTTTTTTGCCATTTCTTACTATCTTGTCTGTCCATTGCTTCCTAGAAACATGATGGTTCACCACAATCTGTTAACATGACATAATCAACCACATAGTTTACTCCACAAACAAATCTACTTGGTTGTTTTTGCACTCTGGTCGACCTATGGACCCAGTGGTCAATATTTGCTAGCTGTTCAACCTGTAAATCGGCATTAACAGCTTGCTATATAACCGGCTCAGGTTGTTCAGGTTGTTCCAGGTGCACCTGTTCTTGCTGAATTTGTGGAACATCATGGGCAAGATCGTGTTGATCATTCACAGCATCATTCCTTGCATTTTCAAAGATATTTTCAACAGGTATTTGCTGTTGTCTAACTAGCAATCTTTGCTATCCTATTGGTACATCATCCTGAAATACAACCCTAAGGACCTCTGTTCTTTCGGGCTATTTGTGTATGCGATCTTCCAAGAAGATGACATCATTGTTGCATACTACTTTTCTTTTCTCGGGATCCCATAATCTATATCCCATTTTACCTTCATTACCATATCCTCGGAAAATACATTTACAAGACTTTGGCTCAAGTTTGTTGTGTTCTTCCTTGTGTATGTGCACAAATGCCTCGCAGCCAAACACTTTCAAGTGTGCATACGAAGGTGACTTGCCTAACCACACTTCTTAGGGAACTCCCTGTAATAAAGCAATTTTCATGGTACCTTAGTTAGAAAATTAACCTAATTTAGACTAGAGTATAAAAGGCAAGAGAGTGCCAATGTAGATCATCTTTGTTAATCATTAAAGAAGAGTAATAGAAGCACCTCTTTTAATGATTAAAGAATAAGATGTTGTTTGAGTCAAACTTCAGCCATAAAGATTAATAGACTGTTTGAATCCATCAAATGATCAAGAGAGAAATAGACTCCATAATCCCACACATTAGCTCCAAATATAATCAAAGAATAATGTCTAGATCAAGTCTTCAGCTCCAATAAGTAGTATAGATGGAAATTCCTTGAATTTGAAGCCTCTTTGATGGAGAATTCAATGAAATTCATCAATCCCTATCATACTTGTTGTCCTTCTTACCTTGAGAAGGCACAAGCTTTTTGCAAAGGAAAGAAAGTGTATTTTATGGCTGATGAGATAGAATACTTGGATCATATAGTTGGTGAGAAAGGAATTATGGTTGATCCAAAGAAGTTCCAGTGCATCAAGGATTTGTCCATACCACAAAATTCTACTTCATTGCAAGGATTTCTTGGATTATCTTCTTTCTATAGAAGATTCTTCAAGAATTATGCCCATGTAGTAGCTCATCTCACTGACAGATTGAAAAAGGAAACCTTCTTTTGAGATGTTACAGCCACTATGAGTTTCAATGAGCTGAAAATTCTTCTTATCTCAGCACTTATCTTAGTGTGCCCAAACTTTTCCAAGGAGTTCACTATATTTGTTGATGCTAGTGGCAGAGATATTGGGGCTATTTTATGTCAAGACAGTGGTGTTATTGCTTATGAAAGCAGGAAGTTGGATGATAAAGAAAGAGAACTCCACGTCTATGAGCAGGAAATGTTAGCTATTATTCATGCAATCAAGAAGTGGCACCACTACATCTATGGCAGCCATCGTACACTGAAGTATGTCCTCTCTCAACCAAATCTCTCTCCCAAACTAAGACGATGGTTAGCTACACTTCAGGGATATGATTTTGAGATTTATTATATGGCAGGTAAGGATAATGTAATGGCAAATGCCTTATCCAAGATGTGGACATGTTCTGTTTCTAGAATCTCTACCATACATAAGGATTCGATCCAGGACATTCAAGAATAATATCTATCTTTTAGATAAGCACACTGCCAATATTATGAAGAAATTACAGCAAGATAATAGATCTGAATTTTCCAATTTCAAATGGCAAAATGGACTCCTTTGGTTTAAAGGGAGAGTATACTTGACCCCTCAGTCATCATTTAGGTCTAAAATTTTACAAGAGATGCATTCTTCTCCTTTGGCACGACATATTGGATTGTTTAAAACCTTTGACAAGATTCAAAAATGTTTCTATTTGAAGGGACTTGGAAAGATGTCAAGGAGTATGTAATGCAGTGCTTACCATGCCAGCAGAATAAAGATTCAAATTTATTGCCTAGTGATCTACTTCAGTCTTTGCCTATTTTACATGGTAAATGGACTTAATATTAGCATGGATTTTATTACAAGACTTCCTACCACTAAGCAAGGCTGGAATAGCATTTTTGTTGTGGTTGATTGTCTTACAAAATCAGCCCACTTCTTATCTACCTAAGTCCAATATTCAGCCAAATAGGTGGCAAATCAGTTCATGGAAGAGATTTTCATACTTCATGGATTACCTATGAAGATTGTTTCTGATAGGGATTACAAGTTCATGGGGAATTTTTGGAAAAGTCTTTTTACTTCCATGGGCAATAAACCAACTCCAAGTACTGCCTACCATCCACAAACAAATGGCCAAATTGAAAGGGTCAATAAATGGTTAGAAATCTACCTCAGACACTTTTGCCATGATATACAGAATGCATGGGATCATTGGATTCATCTTGCAGAGTTTTGTTACAATAATACTCATCACATGAGCATTGATATGTCACCATTTGAGACATTGTATGGATATAAAGTCCAAGTACCTTCAACATTGTTTCATGATGAAGTGAATCCTCTTACTCAAGAAGAGTTGGAAAAGATGGAAGCCTTAATGAAGCAATGCAAAGACAACATCAAGAAGGCACAAGAGACAATGAAATTATATGCAAATGATAAAGAAGGCATGTGGATTTTGAAGAAGGAGAATGGGTATTTTGGAAAGTACCTAAGTCGCGTTATGCTTCTCTCAAGGCATGTGGATTTTGAAGGAGAATGGGTATTTTGGAAAGTACCTAAGTCACGTTATGCTTCTCTCAAGGGTGGACATAATAAGCTTACTCATCGCTATTATGGTCCATATCAAATTACAAGGAAAGTTGGAGATCGTGCTTATCAACTTAATTTGCCTTCAACCACAAGCATTCACAATGTTTTTCATGTGTCTCAACTCAAGAAATACATTGGCCCTAGCATACAAGTTCTTGAAGAACTACCTCTTGATGAAAATAGCTTAATCATCTATGAGCCCAAAAGGATTATTGGTAAGAGAGAGAAGGCATATTGTTATGAAATATCTTGTCAAGTGGATTGGATTGCCTATGGAAGAATCATCTTGGCAACATGCTTCATATTTAGATCAATATCCATGGCTTCTTCAAGAAGATAATTAGTTCAGTGTGCAGTGGACAGCTTGCTGTTATAATTTTCTGTCATGAAAATAATTGACCTATCGACATCAAAATTAGATTTTCATGATATGGATGGATACCTTATGAAGTATACTTCATTTCTATATCTCATATGTGTCATTCCAACATTTCTATCCAAAGTTATGGGTCTTATTTTGGAGATTCTTTTCAATGGAAGATTTTCTTCTTCAATGGACAACTTTAACAAGGATATTCAGCATTAGCCTTTCACTTCTTAACATTTACCATTCACCTGTCCTTTCAGTCTTCAAAGTTTTGAGGACAAAAATTTTAGGCAAGAATGGATTGTAATAAAGCAATTTTCATGCTACCTTAGTTAGGAAATTAGCCTAGCTAAGACTGGAGTATAAAAGGCAAGAGGGTGCCAATGTAAATCATCTTTGTTAATCATTTTTCACATCTCCACTTCTTGGAGCTGGAAGGTAATTCCTTCCCCACTATTGTAAGGGGTGAGTTCCTTGCAATATCTGTTATCAATTGATTCTCAAGCTTCCATGGCTTCAACATCTCTTGTAATTCTTGACTGCATGTTTACCATAGATGCAATGATCACACTGTTCAAAACCAGCATACCTCAAACACGGTAAATAACCCAAACGAGAGAGCACTTTCATTCCAAATTGACTCATGTGTCCCAACCGGTTCTGCCACAAAGAAACACTTGGCTGCTCAGTTATGGTGACAACATAGTCACGCACACTAAATACATGCAAAGGATAGAGAGTATCACTTTTGGACCCCTTGGCAACAATGCAAGAGCCCTTACATATTTTCCATTTGCTATCCCCAAAGGTGGTGTGATAGCCTTCATCATCTAGTTGCCTTGTACTAATCAAGCTCTTCTTGAGCTAAGGTACATGTCTCGCATTATACAAAACAAACATGGAGCCATGCCGAAATTCCAATTTCACACTGCCAATACCTACAATTTTACATGCATAGTTATCTCCCAAGTGGACAACACCACATACTGCACCATTGTAGTCAGAGAACCACTCATGATGTGGTGTGACATGAAAGGATGCACCTAAATCAAGTATCCAAGTGTAAATGTCGTCCTCAGAATCTGCAATCAATGCATGTGCAACCAAAAAAGAAGCTAGAACTACATCACCATCACTGTCATTATCATGAGTGACTACATTAACCTCTTCTATTTTTACATTGCTCTTTTTGACAGAGTGGTTGTCCTTGTTTTCAGCCTTGTTGGCTTCATTGTTTTTGTTTTTGCCCTTCTCTTTCTTTAGCTGAAAGAAATCTCTTTTGTAGTGCCTCTTTTTGCCACAATGATGGTACTCTATATTCCTTCCCCAAGATTTGTTGCGTGCTCTGTTTTCAGAACTGCTCTTATGCTGAAATTTGCATCTAGTGTGCAATGCATTTGAAGACTTGTTTGCCGAGTTGTTCTACCTATTGAGTTCTTCCATTAGCAAAGAACTCTCCACATCAGAGTATAACAACTGAGCCATTCGAATTACTCAAAGCTGTCCTGAAAGTATCCCAACTTTTAGGTAGGGTGCATAGCAAAAAGGTAGATTTGAACTCTTCATCGATATGAAAATCCAAAGCAATCAGCTGACTGAAAATTGCGTTAAACTCATTTCAGTGTACAGGCATGGCTATACCCTCTTTCATGCGAAAGTCCATTAGTTTTTTCAGCCAATAAATCTTGGTGACTGCACTTTTCTGAGCATGCAATTCTTCAAGCCTTTGCCACATTGCATATGTTGAATTCAGCTTCTCAATGTTGAAGAGCAGGTTGTCTGACACTGAGAGCTCAATGGTAGAGCGAGCAAGTTCATCCAAGTCATCCCACTCGTCTTGTTTCATGTCTGCTAGTTTGATCCCCTTTGTTTTGATGGACTTTACATGTTTCTTCTGCACCAAGACATTATAGCATTGTTTCTGCCAAATTGCAAAATTATGGGCACCCTCAAGCTTCTTAATATGCAAAAGATTACTGATGTCACTGTTTCCAGCCATTATTGGCAGCCCCAAATTGACTAACCAGTTACCAAAGGCAAGCCCAAATATGACACAAGTGACCACAATGCACAAGAGTACCAACCAACACTGAAAATCCCAAGATTGCAGAAATTTTCAGATCTGCAAATGAATTTTCAGTATTTCCTACACTCCTCAGGCAATTTCTGACACAATTAGAGACCAAGCCAACAGTTACATGTGAAATCCCCAAAATTTCACTGCAATTTCTGTTCCTTAAGCATTCCCGAGCACAAATTTGACAATTTCACACCCAAACACAATAAAAGACACGGTGACACTTTATTCCCAACAGGAAGGGTAGACAAGTCTTTCACAATCCAAAGTGGTGCTTTCTTTCACGATTGATGATGACCTCCTCTTGCTCTTCTTCGTCTCACTCTCTCTCCCCTTCACTCTCTTCCTCTATTCTCTTCTTCTTTTCATCTACCTCTTCCTTTTTTCTTCTCTTCTCCCGTTTGTTTCTTTTTCCTCTCCTTTTTCACCTTAAAATTTTTATCAAGGTTTTGAACCTTATAACCCATCCCCCCTCCCCTAAGACTAGTTCACATGAAAGAAGAAAGAGGGGGGGGGGGGGGGAGAGAGAGAGAGAGAGAGAGAGAGAGAGCATTACAAAGGTTTTCCGGTACCCTAAAGCATACAAGCTCTATTCTTGTTCCAGGAGGCCAAGCAAGGGCACCACCAAGACTTGACCAAGAAATCTCAATACAAGCAGAAGAAATTGCCATAGGTGAGAAGGGAAATCAACCACTTTCACCCAAACCGGGCATGCCTGTCTAAGAATATCCTGAAATTCCTCCATGGGTCTCCATGGAACGGCATGAACCAATTAACCATCGATAAACAGCAGGATATGCTGCATTATCCATGCGCAAGCATCCAAAGAATAAAAGAGAATCTCAAAAAAACCCCTAGGGACATCGTAAATCTCCTCCACAAGAGGGGCCTACACTTGCTCTAAAGTATCGATCTGACATGCCTCATCATTAAATAGCATTGATTGCAACCATGCTCTAATACGGGGAATCAAAGGAGCCCTTCCCATAAAATAAAAGATGGCTGCCCTCTCATGGAGGGCAACAATCTGTTGCAATACTACTTTTGTCCCCATGACAGCCACCACACGATCACCTTCCGGTAAAGAACTTGATTTTCCTTCATTTGCATGTGCATAATCATTCATCAGCCTATTCGCACTGGCAAGTATATACTGAAAAGGCTAGGTGGACTGCGAGCAAGGCACACCCACATCTTGTTGAGACATCTCACTTTGGTACGTGTCCCCCTGTCCCTGCAAAGGAGGGGAACCACCCTGCTGCGAGGGTTCCAAAACAATCGTATCTTTAGGACCCAACACTAACTTACTACACTTACCTGCTTCAACACCTTCAGCGTCCTTGGGAATGTCCTCAGCCCAAGGCTCCTCTTCCGAATCCAAGGTATCTTTACCTTTAACCCCAGCCAAGTGCTGATCAAGAAAATCCATGTCAATGCCACACACACTCTCCATTTCTGCACTTGTGCAGCCCTGCGCAGCTGTGTCCCTGCACTTCTCTCTCTCTCTCTCTCTCTCTCTCTCTCTCTCTCTCTCTCTCTCTCTCTCGTTGTGACACACAGATATAGGTAAACAGCCCTGCAGGTCTGCCCTGGGTCTCTGCCCGTTTGCCTGCGGAAGTAACCTTCCTGCACACAAGCTGGGCAGTCTGTTCGGCCTTTTACTGACTCCTACATTCCTGCACTGATCATGCTCAGCAATTCCACATGTCCTGTCTGATTGATCGATCTGTCTGCCAAATTGGCACCTGCCGGCAGCCTATCTGCTGTCCTCTGAATTGGTGCCAAGTGATGTCCGTTTCTCTGCACATCAGAGCTCAGCTGCTGAGGAAGAAGGCAGGCACAGAGAAAGGGAGAGACATCTCTCTCTCTCTCTCTCTCTCTCTCTCTCTCTCTCTCTCTCTCTCTCTGCCAGCCTGCAAAAGCAAGCCCATGTGTACGGAAATGGGTGGGCAGAGCTGCTATTTCTGTTCACAGGGCAGGGTACCTCAACAGCAACAGGAACAGGCCAGGGCGCAGGGCAGAGCAGCGGCTGTGCGTGCAGAATGTTGCTTCCCACCAAATCCAATGCTGACTGGTGGCGCTAGGGCAGCAGGTCCCGACCTGCAGGGGGCACAGACTGCACGCAGGATAGGGCTGGCCCAGTTTGTGGCTTAGAGCAGCACACAGCAGAGCTTGTCCATCGTCCCTCTCTCTCTCTCTCTCTCTCTCTCTCTCTCTCTCTCTCTCTCAAGCATTTCATAGCATTTTGTAAAATCACACAAACCCTTCAATTCATATTGATGCACATTTTCCTAATGTACACAACAACAAGCAGAATTCAAGCCACCATTGTAAATGGATAGTCAATCAAGACCTTGATGTATTATGTGCAATCCCGTTGTTTGGTCTTTCTTGTGGTGAGGATACCCCAAAAGATTTACACATTTCACATGGGATCACTCTTTTACATGATTGAAACGCACTGCAACGATCCCAACAACTGCACGAGCCAACCGCCTTGAATGATTCACTCACATAGTGCCTAGGCTACAAATTTTGATATTTCTGTCACACATTAAGGATGTGGGTTAGAAAGCATCACTGCATGTCTGTCCACATTTACATGCCTAGTACTGACTTTATTGATATCGGTCACTCTGCTAAAGCAATCATCCACAAACAGAATTACTACAGTCACACTTCAACAGCTGCTTCAAGTAGTCCATTTGTTCATGCTCCCCATCAAGTTCTTCCCACTGTCAACACACAACAAGAGCGGCTATTGTAGCATCAACATTATGGACTCTCTCACAAGCTCACCAAGGACAATCACGCACACACATCACAAGTCCCCCATCTAGATACAGAGCACCTTAGAAGCCAAACGTGTAGCTTTCATATTCAAGCACAATCCAAATTATAACATTGCAGAAGTTCATATTTCTAACTTTACCAAGTAAAATATGGTGAAAAGGCAAACACGTGTGAAGCTCAAACATCATTCATCACCTTGATCTTAATTAATAATATGAAATCAATAAACACCTTGGTCAAAGGGGAGACTAAGGTAAAGTAAGGGGTGGTAATAATATAGCACAAAAAACTAAGAGAGTCAAATACAAGGGCTGTGTAAAAAGCTAATCCAGAGGTCTATTGTCCTAAACCATAAATGACTAGGTGGAAGAGATGCCAAAGCCCCATGTATCAAAAATGTTTCTCTCCTCATGCACACACACATTTTTGTTAATCCTTTGTTTGTTGCTCCCACTAACATGCAAGTATCAAGCATAAGTTATCATAGAGACGTAGGAGACATACCAACATGTCAATCTAAGAAGAGAAGGTTCTAGAGGTAGAACGACAAGTAACTTCTCAAATTAGCACATGCACAACATCTCACATTCAAGACCCACTCTCTTCTTCCATCTTTCTATCTTCCACTACTCCAAGTCACTAATGTCAATGGTCACATTATTAATGCCAGTCTAAGGGCTAATAACTACTCATGGATACTTGGAAGACAAATTGGTATAGCCAATTTAATTATTAGCTAGTGGAATTATTTTTCTAGGCACTAGAATAATTATTAAATTAAGTTAAATAATGCCAGAAATTGGGATTGGAAGGCTGGCACTTGACAAAACTTACCCATGCAAGTGGGAAAAACGTTTTTGGGAACTGGTAGAAGTCTATTTCAGCCATTGTGAGAGAGGAGGCAGCTGTTAAAGACCAAGAAGATGTTGTTAATGTGATTTGCAACCACCAAGGACAAGCCCTACGGCAAATGATAGCAGTTTGGAGCTCTCTAGGTGTAGGTGACAACAACCCAAGGTCCTTCTAGTGCAGGTGACAACATACAATAGGGGACAGCAGTCTTTCTGGTGGTCCTAAGCTATAGATAATAGCTTCCATGCTATTTGAGCAAAGCAGCAGCAATTTTTCAGCCTTTCTTGCAAAACAAAACTTTAAATTTTCTCTTTTTACAACATTCTCTCTCATCCTACAGCTTCTTAAGTTATCTAACCAAAATCCAACCATTTGAGTCATCAAATGTGGAGAGATTGAAAAATCTCTACTGTAAATCCTAATTTATACTAGAAATTACGATTTGACAGCCACCGCGGGATGCGTGCTCAAAATTGAGGGACTAGGACTTGAATTCCAATAGCTGAAATTAAAGAATTTCAAGAAAATTCAAGAGGCCAACTAACCCAATTTCAATTTGGGGCTAAACTTGTCTTTCAAGGAGCAAGGTAAGGCCAATTCCCAAGCAAACCAAGGGACAAACTGGTTTGAAGGCTTGTTGGTCATTATGAAAACAAGTAGCACTTGGATCAAAGAATCTCAGTTGTACTCCATCCATTTGCAATAAAAGCTAAAGAAATATTGCAAGGGGAACCAACTCACTGTCCATTGTCCAAGATTAAAGTGGTAAAGTGTGCATTTTCAGTTTACATGAATTTTATGCTTGCTATCATTGTTGATTAATCATGTCATTACCACCCTCTCTTAGAAGAAAGGCTAGTTACAAAGGTCCTATTCACTTAGGCACAAATCCTATAGGTCAAACTACTACTATCAAGTGAGTATTGGAGCTACAAAAGTGATGGCAGTTCCACTTGCAAACTAAGCATCTCTAGAAGCTCAAACACAAGGGTATCCATCCCATGCATATCAAGCCCCAATTTTACTATATGGCTGCACAGTTTATACACATATCTTATGCCTAGTGGGCCATCGTACTCTATTCTAGCAATTTCTTCAATTCCTAGTCACAATACTAGAATACTTATGACTAGAATCCTAGTACCACATAGAGAGTGCCCAATTATGATTCATCTCTCACCCATCCCCTACCAAACTCGCCATCCCATCTTGTTGCTATAACAAAGCACATATCTAGTGATAAGACCAATTTCAATGGGTTGAATTACACGAGGTGCTCTTAACCTAGTGCAGTATGTGTTGGATTTACAAGACTTATGAACTAGTTCTAAGACAAAACCCCCATTCTGACCCCATGGACTTGGATCCTCGAACCTATCTTGACTCTGTTATAAGATGCATCATTGATCTCTAATTATAGGTTGCCATCTACTATCTACCTCTAGTAAGTAGCTAGAAACAACCGAGCCCACTTTCCCACAAGAAACTCTGGTCGAAAGGATCATGGAGCATAGCAACTCCCTTGGTTCAAATGCCTATGGTACTAACAGAGATATCATCCCCCTTCCCATCTATGAATCTTTTGATCCCCACAAGGCTTGCTCAAGCTCGTATTCATCTCAACTCTCCTTATCTTATATCTCAAGCTTGCATCCCTTTTGGTAGTGCGAATTCTCCTTATCCTTTCCCCAACACACCAAAAGCATCTTCATTGAAGTCAAGGTATGCGTATACTAAGGTCTCATGTAGGCAATTATGCTTGATGTGCATTTCAATCAAGGACACTTATTGCGAGCATCTACCAATTTTGGTTGGGTTAGAGACTCAAATAGTTCAGCACTTCCATGACCTACGGCTTCTTCCTTAGTTGAGCTTCACCCTCTTGCCCTAGCATGGTGTTAGCATTCCTTGTATTCCATGCTTGTCATCTCCTAGTTGTGAGCTCCATGGGAGCCTCGCTGAGACATTGGAGCTCTGATAGCACTTGCATTTTGATTTGCAACCTTGCATTTTGTTTTTCATGTGTTTCAATGTGCTCACACTACCAATCACTGATTCCATTTGGTGCATTTCAGTCTGTGCCAGTTTATGGCTGCATTCACATTGGCGATGGCCATTATGCTGAGGTGGCAGCATTCAAGACTAGTCAGCTGCATTTTTTATACAGCTAACTGCAGTCTGTCGGCCCATTTCTCTGCTGGTCAGCCAGTTTTGGGGCTGGCTGCTGTAAATAGCGCCGCCGCCCCCCCCCCCCCCAAAAAAAAAAACTTCTGCTCATCTTCTTTCGCTGCCATTCTCAGTCCGTTCAGCTTGCCATTCTCTCTCTCATCAGCTCAATCCAGTGCCCTCACTGATGCCTCAAGCTGCATGCAAGGACTGATCACTCCTCTTTGTATTCAGCAATCATTTTCAAAACAGTAAAGTCTATTCCTTCCTTTCTATGCGTTCATCTAAGTCTCTCTCTATGTTCATGTTTCTCTTCTATTATGCTCTCACATAGTATCATCGCCAAAGAAGAGGACTCAAAGCATCTACAAGGAGGACACCACACTCTCTTTGATGTTTTGTGTGAAATTTGCATTACAGCCCCTAGGGCCTAAAGGGTGTAGTCAACAAAATGCAACCTTTCACATGACAAGTCCATTGATTTTGGCAAAGGCAGCCATCTACAAGCCATTTGCTGCAAAACGCAGCCTCTATAGCCAATTTCTTCCTGATCGGAAGCAGCCAAACACCAAAATGCAAAATATTTATTTGTGTATTTATGCAAACAATCCAAAAGGATAGATCGACAACCAGTTATTGATGCTTCTAATGAGGACCATGACAACCCGTGGCATGGTTCTTGTCAAGCAAAACATCACAGAGACCACTAGAATCAAGAAGATTGCAAGGATCAATGCAAAGAAGACCAAAGATCGGATCACCGATCAAACAAAGATTGGCAATTTGACAAGGACGGAGGATTGGAGCATTCTCGACCTCATTCACAGCCAAACCCCCCCCCCCCCCCCCGGGTCCTCTCTTTGTTTCTAGGAGGGTTCCTACTGAAGGACCTCACTCAGCCATTATGGCATCCTTAGTGCAAGTGCTCATTCTTCCTTCCTTGCCTAAGAAAAAGCATCTAGATGGTTTCAACTATGGAGAAATGCCCTATCATAGAAACTCAAAAACAATCATACAATAAAGCACAAACTAATAATAGAAAACAGTTAAGGTAGGGTAACTCAAAGACAGTGAACACAGAGAATAAGAAACTAAATGAATCTGAATACAATACAATGCTCATGCAGTAAACACAATATGCAATGAAGGAATACTAACCCCCGAACTCCCATGTCTCAAGGATCGAGACAAAGAGTATGAGTTGGAGAGAGTGTCATACTCTAATAGATCCTGAAACACAAGGCAGCCTCTATAGGTTTGGATTAATTTTTAATCCAATGTTTGAGTATGTGTTGCCCACGTGAAGTGCAACCGAGATTATTTCATATTTACAAGCCAAGGACCCGAGGAAATCAACGGATGTTAAAGGAAAAAGTTGTCTTAAGTAACGTTGCACAAATACTAGGTGGCATTTGATGCTAGAAATTGACCTAAGACATGTCATTAGCCATAAGTGTCTATGGGTGACACTAGGAATTTAGCGTTTAATTGTACTTAAAGCCAATCCGAGACTGAAGAAGACTTAGGAATACTTGCGAGATGAATTGGCCTAGCCAAATTAATTGTTGGTTGGTCAAACTAATTTTTTTGGCACTAAAATAATTATTAAATTAATTCATTTAGGGATGTACCAATTGGAGGAGAGTGTATGGGCTGTCTTATTAACACAACAGTAGATTTCAGCCCCCCCCCCCCCCCCGTGATAAAGATCTGAATTTTCTCTCTCCTAAACATTCCCTCGCATTTTCCAACCATCTCTCAAGTTTCATTGGCATCGTCCAACCATTGGAGGTGGAAAATTCAAAGATTCTATGCTATAAATCCTAATTTACAACAAAAATTTAGGGTTTGACAACCACCTTGTGAAGCATGCTCAGATTTCAAGGTCTAGCACTTGAGTTTCAATGGGTCAAATTAGAGGATTTCAAGGAAATGCAAGAGGCCAACCAGACAGCATTGAGCTTGGGGCTGAATTTGCCACTCAAGGAATATAGTGAGGGTCAATCCCTAAGCAAACCAAGGGGCAGATTGGTTTGAAGGCTTATTGGTCACTTGTGACACAAAGAGGCTTTTGGATAGCGAAGGCAATCGAAGGAATCTCAAGTGTACTTCATCTAATTGCAATTCAAGTTAAAGAAATAATGCAAGGGGCACTAGTTTTAGGGCCAAAAGGTTGTCCATTGTCTAAGATTAAGCATTAGCATTTGAATTTCATTTTATGTGAATTTATTACTTGCTGTAATTAGTGTTAATCTAGGTCATTACCATCCTTTCCCAAAAGGAAGTCTGGTTTCATGTGCCATGATATCTAAAGATGTTCTACATGAATAATCTTGCCATGTGATTGTCTCTTTTTCCTCACCAGAATGAAATGAGCATGTTTGTTAAACCTGCAAATAATGAAAAGCTCTCCCTAAGAGTATAGTTCTCATAGTGCTGACTGAATCATAGACCCTAGCAAAGTCTCCATCCTCCGCATACTGTGTCTTCTTCCCATCTAACTCATGATAATATGCTATAGATACTGTTGAAACTTGTGGTTTCCTAGACAATGCATTAGCCACAACATTTTTTAAACCCTCCATGTGCACTATCTAAAAGTGAAACATGGATAAAAAAATTGGTTCATCACATGTGCTTCTCAGAAACTTTAGTCCAAGTAAGAAAATATCGAAAAGTTTGATGATCTATCTATACAGCAAAATCAGTCCTAGCAAGTAGTGTTTCCAAGTGGAAAGAGTATGAATTAGACCAAGCAACTCTTTCTCATAAACTTGCAAACATTTCTTAGTACCCTATAAAATTCTACTCTCATATGCCACAGCATGGTCTTCCTATATTAAAACTACATTAAAGATGTTCCCACATGCATCAAACTAAACAACAAAAGCTTTTTGGAGATCTGGCAAGATCAACACTAAATCCAGAGTAAGCTTTTCTTTCAGCTTATTGAATGATATAATTTCCTTATCAGCCCATGAGAATGAGACTCCCTTCTTCAGCAATGCAGAAGGGGTCAAAGCAACTTCATCGAAGTAGCATATGAAACTTCTATAATACAAACACAATCCCCAAAATTGTGTACATCTGCAAGGTTCTCAAATGAGGCCAGCTACATTTGGCTTCTACTATTAGCAGTCACATGTATCTTGCACACGCATCTCTTGCCTGTGAGCCTCAATCTGAGTCAAATGGGGACATTAGGATGTTTGACATTCAATCTATCATGTGTTTTGATAGAGGAGGCAGCTCTTTTTAGAGCATGCATTTCTTCTTTAATCGGTTTTTGGTGTGTTCATTCTAGCAGTGAAGAGTTTCTAGCCCTTTACATGTCTCTTTCAAAGGCTAGAGAGTCAATTCACACTATTTTATTAATGGTAACTTCATTATTTTATTCAAAATATGCAGTCGGCCAATAGTTTTGGGCATTGTTGGCAGCAATCAATCAATTTCATTCTTTTCTTGCTATTTATACTGCTCCCCCACTTGACTACCATCATTCACAAATTATCTTCTACAAGTTTCAACACACTCCAACATTCAAGGATTCTCCTTCGTCTTCTGATAGCGCTTTCCATCATCAACCTAATTTGGTGCCCTCATTGATGCCTTGGGCTGCGCGTAGGGACTAATCGACCCTCTTTGTATTCAGCATTCTTTTGCGGTTCAATGCAAATTTTCTTCTTCCATTCTCTTCTTTCAATGCAATCTTTCTTTCCCTTCTCTCTCCATGTTCGTGTTTCCTCTTCCATTGTGCACTCTCACAGCTTCCACTTTTGTAGGGTCCATTCTAACACCATCTTTTGAGACAATATGCCCTAAGAACTAAATTTCTGGCATGAAGAATTCACTCTTTTTTACATTAATAACCAGCTTTGTTTTATTGGTTTTTCAAATAAAGTAGTGAAATGTATCCAATGATTGGTCTGAAGGGGAGAAAGTGCACAATGGAGTGCGAGATAGAGGCACAAGCAGCATAGTTGAGAGTTAGAGAGAGTGAATGCAGAGATAGGTGTACCAGATTGTGATGATACACAAAGAATGAAAGAATGTATTTATATGTTAGGGTACAATAAGGGTGTGTTCACACCCATATGACTCTATACATGCAAACGAAGGGACTTTACACCCAACAACCTCCCACTTAAAGGCTCGAAGTGGTACCTTTAAGCTAACCCACTCCCACTAAATGAATGCAATTCTCATGTTGAGCCTTTGCAAGACACTTAGTGAGAACATCTGCAGGGTTATCTTGGGTTTTGACCTTAGTCAGTGTGACAAGACCATCATCCAAGACCAGTCGAATGAAGTGATACCAAACATCTATGTGTTTGGTAGATGTGCATGAAACATGGCATTCTTAGCAAGACATACTGCACTCTAGCTATCACAACCAAGCATTGGAGTACGTAAAGAAAGACCAAAATCCTTGGACAAACAACCAAGCCAAATAGCTTCCTTAGAAGCTTCCATGGCTGAAATATATTCAGCTTCTATAGTACTCAGTGCCACAATTTTCTGCAATCTTGAACACCAAGAGATAGCCCCACCAACCAAAGTAAAAACATACCCACTAGTAGATTTCCTGCTGTCAAGATCTCCTGCCATGTCCGAATCACAAAATCCCTGCAGCTCTAGTGTACCCTATTCATAGCATATACACTTTTCTTATGTACCTTTCAAATATCCGAAGATACATTTCACTGCTTCCCAAAGTGGCTTGCCAAGGTTAGACATGAATCTACTAACAACTCCTACTGCATGAGCAATGTCAAGGCGAGTTGCAACCATGGCATACATCAAAGATCCACAAGCTGATGCATAAGGTATACCCTTCATGGCACTAGCAGCTGCATCATCTTTGCTAAGCTTTGTATGTGGCTTTAGGGCAATCAACTTTGCTAAGCTTTGTATGTGGCGGTAAAGGCACACCAAAAGGCAATCAACTTTGCTAAGATTTGTATGTGGCGGTAAAGGCACCACCAAAAGGCTTAGCATCAGCCATATTAAACCTGTCAAGCACTTTGCTAATGTACTTGTCCTGTGAGAGAAACAACAAACACGGCCCTCTTTCTCTTTTAATGCGCATGCCCAAAATGTGTTCAGCTGCCCCCAAATCTTTCATGGAGAAGGCTGAACTCAGCTACCTTTTAAGAGCATTCAAAGTACTCTTATGCTGTCCTGCAATAATCAACATGTCATCCACATATAAAACCAGCACAATAAGGCTTCCATCATCGGTCTTTTTAGTATATAACCAATGATATGCGTGACTGTGTTTAAATCCATGGCTGAGCATAAAGGTATCAAATTTTTTGTACCATTGTCTAGGGGCTTGTTTCAGCCCATATAAGCTGCGTTTCAGCTTACAAACCAAATGCTCTTTTCCTGGAATAGCAAATCCTTCTAGGTACTTCATGTACAGCTCTTCATCCAAGTCACCATGAAGAAAAGCAGTCTTCACATCCATCTGATCAAACTCTAAATCCAAGAATGCAATGAGAGCAAACAAAACATGGAGCGTAGTCATCTTCACCACTGGTGAAAAGACCTCTTGGAAGTCTATACCTTCCTTCTGTGTATAGCCCTTAGCAACCAGCCGTGCCTTGTACTTGGGTTTCCCATCAATACATTTCACTTTGTAAACCTATTTATTAGAAATAGCTTTTCTATCTTTGGGCAAAGGTACAAGCTCCCATGTGTTATTTGCATATAGAGACTTTATCTCTTCCTCCATAGCAAGCTCCCACTTTCTCTTGTTTTCACATGATTGTGCCTCTTTAAATGTCATAGGCTCACCCTCATCAGTCAACAAAATGCAATCCAAAGATAGCTGAAACCTCTATGGCTACCTTCTGGCCCGTGTCGACCTTCTTACCCAATGATCTGTATTATCAAGCAGTGGGCCTACATCTTGAGGAATGTGCGTACCATCACCAGGCGGCTGATTTTCAGTATTTTCTTGCTGTTGTAATCTGTATTCAGCATATTCTTCTTGTTGTCCTATTTCATCCTGTGCATCTACGTGCTGTCCATGATCTTCTGGCTGTAGCACAATAGATTGCTGCTCATTTTCAGCATCAAAAGGGACAGAACTTTCAGTTAATGGCTGCTGAATGGCTGGCTGTTCATGTTGAAATTTGACCTTCTTTTTGTCAAGATCACCATGTGTAGCATTTTTCAGCAACTTTGCCTCATTAAATACTACGTACTATCTTCCTGCCCTGAGAAAGCCAAACTCTATAACCCGTCTCTCCCTCATCTCAATATCCCATGAAGATGCCCTTGATGGATTTCATATCTAGTTTGGTCCTCTGTTCTACAGGTACATGCACAAAGGCATCACAACCAAAGACATGCAAATGGTCATATGAAGGTTTGCCAAACCAAACCTCTTCAGGAATGCCATTTTCCAATGCACAATTGGGAGAGCAATTGCATACATGAATTGCAGTTTTAAGAGTCTCTCTCCAAAACTGCTACGGGAGATTAGCTGTGGACAGCATGCATCTGACTCTCTCACAAAGTGCACAATTATATCTTTCAGCCATGCCATTTGATGCAAGATTATAAGGGGCTGCCAACTCTCTCTTAATGCCATGCATCTCATAAACAAAAGCATGAAACCTTTTAAAAGCATCCAACACTACCTTTTTGCTCTTAAGTACGTACACCCGTGACTTTCTACTAAAATCATCAATGAAAGTAACAAAGTACCGTGCACCCCCATACGAATTTATAGGCATAGTGCACACAATAGAGTGCATTATTAACGACACCAAAGTAATAAGGAGACTTCACATGTTTTCCATTTAAGCAATCATTACAAAATTCGAGACCAGAGCCTTTTACATCAAATCTCCCTAAAGAGAAGAGAACCTGAAAGCCTTTCTAACTCATATGACCAAAGCTCCATCTGTAAATGGACTTCAGCCATAGCCAAGAACTTGCCAGGTGCTTTACAATGCAAGTAATATAAAGTCCCCCTTTTGTTGCCTTTAACAATCAGCATAGAGCCCTTATGGACCTTCCAAGATCCACCACCAAAGGTAGTAAAATACCCTCTAACATCAAGCTGCCCAACTGATAGTAGACTTTTCTTTATGCCAAGTACAAATCTGACATCCTACAAAATCAGCTCTTGGCCATTTTCAAGAGCCAAGTGAATGGTGCCAACACCCTCTATCTCACATGCATAGTTATTACCCAAGTAAACCTTGCCTAGGCAACCTGCAATGTATTCAAAAAATGACTCCAAAGAGGGGGTAACATGAAAAGAGGCACCCTTGTCCACTATCCATGATTGTGACAGCCCATCATGAGCTGAAAGTAAAGTATCGATTACATTCTTTTTGGTGATATGCATATCACCTGCTGCTGCCATAACGTTTACATCAGTACATGAGCCTGCAACAAGTACCTCTTCAGTGTCAAAAAGCTCTTCAATAACCACAATAGATGCAACATTTGCCTTTGCAACTTCTTTTGAGGAAGAGCTATCATCATCTTTCTTATCATCCTTCTTTTTCTTACCTTGTTGTTTCTTTCTTACTTGATATTTCTTAAAGTATCAACAATCGGGATTTTTATGCCCTTTACCCCCGCACTCATAGCATGTGATATCATGTTGCTTGCCCTTGCTTTTGCTTCTGCTTTTGCCTTTATCGACTGCATTACCCCTCTTTCAAACCTGCCTCTTACATGATAAGCTCAACCACTGCTTTCACCACTAGACTTTCTTCTGAATTCTTCATTGAGGATTAAACCTCTAACACCAAAGTCAAAGCAGGTTTGTTGCTAAGTAATACAACCAAATATTCCTAGCTATCAGGCAATGTCATCAATAAGAAAATAGCTTTCAATTTATCATTGAAAGCCGCCAAACCAGAGTCATGCAACTGACTCAAAACCCCTGTGAAAGCACTCAAATGCTCAGATATTGACTTAGACTCATCCAACTCCATGTTCACAAGTTTACGCATAAGATGCACTTGATTCACAAGAGTTGTATTTTCATAAGTGTCCTTAAGCTTTTTACATATAGCATAACATGTATCAAGACAATTGATGTTTATAAGTACATCATCACACACTACCATCTTAATGTATGCAATGGCCTTCTTGTTAAGTCTAGCCCAATCCACATCTATCATAGCTGCATGCTTAGTCTCCAAGAGAGCATCTTCACAGTCCTTGAGAAACAAAACGCCTTGCATCCTATCCTTCCACTAGGCAAAGCCCATGCCATCAAACCTCTTGATTTCAAAGAGGGATTTAGTGTCACTATTGCTAGAAGCATTTGCAGCCATTTTTCAGCAATACACCAAAAATTCAATGCTGCAATTTATGACAGCAAAAATGAGCTGAATCAGCAAATAATAGCAAGGTTCAGTCCAAGTACATGTATACCAGTAGAATGAATGACTTTCAACAGTATGATTGCAATTTCAGCATACATTAAATACACACATCACTGCCACGTAACTCCCACTTCAGCAATATCACCAAAAATACATCTGCAACAATCCCAGATTTGCAAATGATCACTAAGACTACTGCAACATGAATAATCAGCAATACATCAACTCAATGGGAGTTGCCCAACATGTGTACTGCATACATGTGTGCTCGTATCAACTTTTGATACACAAAACACCAAGAAATCTTTGCAATTTCTCCAAAATCGCACAAGCGGGAGATAAAAAATGCTCAAATCACTCTGCTTATGACAATAAGATTGCTTCAACAATATTCCCAAGGTGCATTTCACGCATCAACTTTGTCAAAATCCACAGATTTCAGTAAAAGACCCAAAATTTCACTATCAAATCTGCCCCAATTGCATTAATACATGTTCTCGGGAGCATAAAATGGGCAAATTTAGCAACATTTCACAAAATTTTGCAAAAGCCCTAAAATTTCTAGGTCCAAGTGTGCACGAATGTCAGCCAATTTGACTCGGCTGAACAAAATTTCACTAATACAGCAAAAGCCCCAAATTTAATCGGTCTAATGTTGAGAAATTTTACTCAAATGGGTAAAATTTCACTAAATTTGGTGAAATCCCCAATTTAAACGCGCACAATGTCTGCAATTTCTGACGCATATGCCTTAATTATGCATGAACAGCACTAAATCTGGAAAAGCCCCAGATTTTTGGGCATAAATCTGCACAAATCTGAGCACTGTGCTTCCACGCGCGAACCCTCGTCAATGAGCAAGGGGCCTGCTTGCAAAAATTAATGAAAATTTGATGAAAATTGCTGATAACGTGACAAAACCAGCCGTTGACCAGTCGCCTAGTCCCGCGTGCCTGTTGCCCAACGAATCTGCGTGCGCCTGTCCTCGTGAGCTGTTGCCTATAGTTCGTGACTGCACCTGCTGTCGCTGACCTGCTGGAAGTGCCAAAAAACTGTTGCGCTGACCATAATCAATTGTTGCCTGCAAAAACGAGCCTGCACGTGCTGTCGTCTGGATGGGAACTGTTGACTGTCTGTCCTGGCAACACACGTGTGTCAAAACAGTGATGTCCTGACCTGTATTGGCCTGCAAAGGCTATGCGTGAACTTTCTGGTGACAATCTGAGCAAAAACGAGCCTGAAGCACTGTCGCTTGTCTCGCGTGTGCTCCCGCCTGACCAGCAAAGATGATGACTTGCTGATTTCTCATGAGCAAAGCGCTAGCGATGTCTCGCACGGGCTCCGGGAAGTGCGCACACCTTAGCCACAACTCTCATACCAATTTGAAGGGGAGAAAGTGCACAATGGAGTGCGAGATAGAGGCGCAAGCAACAGAGTTGAGAGTTAGGGAGAGTGAATGCAGAGATAGGTGTACCAGATTGTGATGGTACACAAAGAATGGAAGAATGTATTTATATGTTAGGGTACAATAAGGGTGTGTTCACACCGTATGACTATATACACAGAGACAAAGGGACTTTACACCCAACATGGTCTTATTCTTTGATTGAAATATGATATTATCAAATAGTGTGCCAATGAAAGACCTATAGGTCGAAAAAATCGATCCAACACACGATTAAATGTTGCAAATGCATCCATTAGCCCAAATGGCATGGCCAAGATTCATATAACCATGTGTCAATGGTGTTTACAACAAGGTTAGATTCTTGATACAAGACTAAATCAAAGAGAAGACAAGACAAGATAAGACAAAAACTAGAGATACATGGCATGGACTGGAACTAGAAAGGACTTGCCTCACATGAGCCCAATTGTTGATCAAAGGGCTTGTAGCCCAAGACCCTTATTTATACTAGAGGACATGAAAGAGAAGCTTCTAGATGATAACGTCATTGATGACATAACATCACTGACATAAGCGATGACATAAGCAATCCTAATACAAGCATTATTCTAGATTCCAAAGAATCTTCTAGAACTTTCTTCATAGCGATTGGATTCTTTACTAGGTGAATCGTATAAATTGGCCTGTCATTGTAACTTAATAAACTTGCATATCACATGTGCATTTGATTAATGTCTAAGCCAAATGCTAGGCAAAGTATTAAAAATATATGTCCCTGTGATAGCCCCCTCCCCAAATCCCTCTCCCCCCCCCCCCCCCCGGGCCCAAAAGGAACCATTCCTTCCCTCTCTCAAGTCACTCTCCCATCTATCCCCCTTATAAACCCCTCCCCTCAATCTCCCCAACAAACAGCATGCCACATCCCCTTGTCATGGACTCTCACAGAGAGAGAGAAAGAAAGATGTACTTACATCTCCCAAAAACCAAAATGCCCTATGAGACAAAGAAACAAGTACATCTAGCGATGACATATCAACTCAAGAACAACAATGAAAATGAAAGTAAAAAGCAACTAACTATGACAATTGTAAGTACAAGCTACCACCATGTACAAAATGCTCTCTCGATGATCCTTCAACTAACCTATAGGATGATATGTCATGGGCTGAACCAAGACATCAAGTCCACTAAGGGAAGGTACTCGTCTTTGATGGCAAGCAATGATGGCTCGAATTTGCTAAAGGTAAGGATATTGAGCACCCTAATGAAGTGGTGGGTGTTAGCAGTATTGTCAGCTCATGTGTGAATCTATGCATACCTGTCAAGGTTGGGCACATCATCATTAATTTAGGCATTATTGTAGTGATTTATTTGTGGCATTTTATGCTAATCACCAGCATTTAATGCTGGTCGACCAGCTGCTGTATTTGGCATATTTAGTGTCTATTTATTGTGGGGCTCCTCCTCCTCCTCCTTAGTTATCATCATCATTCATCAGGTGGACTTCCCATTGGAGAGAGGAGCCGGTGCCGGTGCCAATGCCCACACAGCCAGTGACTCACTGTTGTATGCAATCGTCTCGTATTTGGTATATGGATTCCATTTCCTGAGCACATCTCTGAGTTCTCTTCTTTTGCAATGTTCTTTTGTTTTCTTTCTCTTATGTCTTGTGTTCAGCAGTTTATTTCAGCACTTGTTTATGCTTCCATTGCTACATCCACTTCTAACATGATATCAGATTGCAAGATCTACTTCCCTGCTGCTGGTTTTTCTGCCAATTTCAGGCCATTACCTTCTTTGCTAATCGGGAGATGACCTGTTTGCTGCCTGCCCTTCTGAGTTTGCTGCATTTAATGCAGCATCAGCTGCTGTCATCCCTCCCTGGATCTGTGTTTTCAGGCTGGGACCCTCTGGCTGCACCTAGCGGCTCCTATATTGCTGTCACCTGTTGTGTTTAAACCAGATTTTTTGCATTTTCAGTGTCTAACACTTCTCCACTGCTGGGCAACATCTTTTAACTGTTTGCTCGCAAATTTTGGTACTAGCAGCATTGTGTTCTTGTGATCAGCTTGTGAATATTGCATGTGGACTCTATTTTTGTGTAGTCTTTGCTATTTGGTTATCTATCTTCTCTCTCTATCTACCTTCTATCTTCTCTTCTTATCCTCTCCATATGACTCCTCTGTGCACTTCTACAGATGATGAGTTGCATGGACCTGACTATTTTACATGGAGTGCTGTGATGAAAGCCTAGTTTGTGCAGAAGCAGATCTGGTACAGTGTTTGTGGAGCTATTCCCCGTCCTCAACGTCCTTTTTCACTTCCCAAATATTTTGATGAGGACGACCATGAGGAAGTTGTGCTTACGTGGGATTTGGATGATGTGCGTGACTATTCATACAATGACCCTTTATGGACAGCAACACCTTCCACCATCCATACAATGACCCTTTATGGACAGCTTCAACAAATGAAGTTTGAGTCTAAGGAGACTATTCAACCATTTTTGCTCCATGTTACACAGGTACATGACCATCTTCGACACATGCAATCTGCCCTTCTTGCACGTCTCATGGGAACAATACTCTACAAGCTTCCCCTGTTTGATGGAGTGGCGGATGCCTTGAGGGCATAGACATCATCTACAACTCTGAGCTTCACATATATCTCCTCGATATTGCTTGAATATGAGGAATCTTTCTGTTTACAAGGGAGGCTTCTGTCTCATTAAGGAGGATCAAGTGAGGCTTTTGCCACTTCAGAGAGGGTGACGAGAAGAAGTCGAAGGCAAAGTGTTATCACTATGGTAAGAAGGGACATTTGTGAAAGGATTGCAAGGAGTTAGCAGCCTCACGAAAGAAGGAGAAGAAGAAGTGAGATATGGACTCCTCCAGCAAGTCATCCTCTTCCTCAAACTCTGACTCCGATTCTCTAACCAAGGAGAAGTCCAGGGCACAGAAGGAATCCACTTCTTGAGACCAAGGGAAGGGCTTGACTACCCCTTTCTCTGCTGCTTCCTAGTCTTGGTGCTACAATCATCCCTCAAGACTCTCTAGTGCCAGAGAGGGAGTGTGAGAGGATGGTGAGACGGAACAGCCGCACCTCATCTATACATGTATACAGGTACACAAGTTCCAAAAAAGAACATCTCTAACGCATTGACCAAAGTCAGGCAAGTTTAAACCCTGGAGCTAGCATTGACATCCACGTTCATGATGGATTGGTATTTGACAGAGGGCAGGCTGGGCTCCTAGTCTTGTACTCACATGAGAGGACACTTTCGCAGTCTGGCCACAGGCAAGGAATCCATGGTGACATATGTTTGGAGGCATTTTTGATAGGATGGTCTTGTATGCTACTACATGATATTGATAATAGACACAAAGACATTCTATGGTTCCTCTCTGTTTTCAAGAGCTAGTACAATCAACATCGACATCAGGTTCCCTCCAAGGCACCTTGGTGGTGGCTTGATCACCCACTACTTAGGTATCCATGGTTCTAGTCTAGTGGCTCTATGTTGTATGGACTGTGATGAGTCATTCTCATTGTACCATTGTATTGTATCAAATTACCCATGATCTGAGAGAGGATGTGAAACTAGCCTTCCTTCTCGGATAGGGTGGTAAATAACTTGATTTAACACTAATACAGCAAGCATAAAATTCACATAAACTGAAAATGCAAATATTAACACTTTAATTTTGGACATTGGACACCATGTTGACCCCAAAACTGGTGCTCGTCTCGATATTTCTTTAACTTATATTGCAAATGAATGGAGTACAACTGAGATCCTCCTCTACTAATCTAAGTGCCTCTTGCTATCAAAATTGACCAACAAGCCTCCAAAACAATTTGCCCCTCAGTTTGCTTGGGGATTGACCTTCAGCCTACTCCTTGAAAGACAAATTCAGTCTCAAATCTAATATTGGTTGGCTGGCGTCTTGAATCTCCTTGAAATTCCTCAACTTCAACTACTAGAATTCAAGTCCTAGGTCCTCAATTCTGGGCATACATCCCGAAGCTGCTGTCAAAACCCTACTTTATGCTGTAAATTAGGGTTTACAGTAGAGATTGACCTTTCTTTGATGGCTCAAACTATTAGAAAATGCTGAGATAACTTAAGAAATGGCTAGGGAATGAGAGAGAATGTTGTAGAGAGAGAAATTTCAAAGTTTCATCACAAGAAACGTTGGAAAACTATTGTTGGCTTGCCCTACTCAAACAACCATGGAAGTTGTCACCTACAGCTTAGGACCACCAAAAAGATTGTTGCCCCATCTTATATGTTGTCATCTGCACCAAAAGGACCTCGAGCTGCTATCACCTGCTTCTAGAGGACTCCAAATTGTTGTCACATACTGTAGGACTGATCCCTTATGGCTGTATGACTAATGTCACCAATTTATCGGCCACTAATATCACCACTGACATTAGTGGCCGATAAATTGGTCTAGGCCAGTATCTGACACTAAGTACCACTTAGTACCTATCAAGCATAACTTATTGCAACTTTTGCATTTGACATCCACTGCATCCTCGAGGTCCTTGGCCTATTACCATGAAATAACTGCCATATGCATCACATGTGCTAAACTACCTTTCACATTTGATTAATACCTTGATCAAATGTTATCAGCAAGATTAGAGCATCTCAAAATTTCACGTCTTCGTGACAGACTTCCCCCTTGAAATCCCTGCAATCGTCCTCGATTGCACTGCATTGTGCCAAAGAAAAAGCATATTGCACTAGAATTTCCACAACACATCACAATCACAACATTGACCACTATTGTCCAACAATGCCATATACCCCAAACTTGCTTAAATTTTCCAACCAACATAAATATCCTCAGATAATACTGAGAATTAGCCCAAAACTATTGCTAGAAATCCATTGGATGCATCCATAACGCATGTTTCTCAAATGCTCTGACTTCACAACTCTAGTAAAGCATATTCTCAACATAACCATGGTTGAAACTATCAATGGCATTGACTAACATACTACTGTCCATGGAACCAACTGTAAACCATTGAAAATTGAGCATAATCTAATCATAAATAACTAATCATTTGCTGCCCTGAGAACTAACCATAAACTGCTACAAATGTGACCTCAAACAATTCACAAACATTTTAGGTTTTGAATATATATAGCATGCTTTCCTTTTATCCTATTGTAAATTTGGTACATTAGGTTTTTGACTTAGTTCAATCAAACTTTGCTAATCATTTACTGCCCTGAGAACTAATCATAAACTGCTACAAATATAACCTCAAACAAAATATGTACAGCAATTGATGCAAAACTTATGACAAAAGTGACCATAAACGGTTCTCAAACTGATCAAAAACTAAGCTGAAACTTATCAGAATTTGATCTCAAAACTGAGGCAAACACTCATACCCAATTGATTATGAATTGATCCCAAATTGATGCAAAAGTATAGCCTCAAAGCCGCAGTAACAACCATACTCATCTGCATACATCTCACAATGACTAGTACACTAAGTAGTGACCCCATGGCAGATATACTATCAGCACAATACCTTGGATGCATGCTAAATACATCCGAGATCCACTACATACGAGAGCTATCCAAAACTGGCAGTGTGGAACTGCTATCTCCCCCTTGAGCATCACACAATGTTCTAGACCCTCGCTCTATTGAACCTAACCAAAGTCAGCTCTAACTGAAAGGCATCTCGATAAAGTTGCAATAACTAAAGATGGTCTACCAAATCCTCCTCTTCCATCCACTTTGCATCTATTAGTGAAACAATGTTGAAGCTGTACCAAGAAGCATATGGAAACTTTACCTCTAACTTTACTTGCCTCGAACCTCCACTAGGTTGTAGACATTTCTTTTCCTTAAGCATTACAATGCTTTATACTTTCACACTCTTGCAATTCCAACTTAACAATATATAACATTGCATCTAGTTGACTAACCCCTCATGTTGTAACGTGTGCGCCTAATGACTGCCCAAGTACGTTTTTTGCGATCCATCAAGAAACGAATCTAGGCGTCGTTGCCCAGCACTCCCATGGAATGACCCGATGTTTATCACCTAGGGTTTCCTGAGTCCACCTCCCAACGGAATGTTCACGGCCGAACCCACTAGGATCGACCTAAAATCTGGATTCCTCGTGGTCAAGGTCTCTTGACAACATTCTAGCGTCAGGGGTCCTGGACATCCTACTTTACGTAGAGATACCCAAGCCGAAGCAGATCCATGCCGCACTTGGTTCAAAGAGAATGGAAAACGAGAAGGATGCACCGCTCAACCTCTTGCCCATGAGGCATAGTCCCATTCCAACCCCCTAAAACGGTATAAATCGGATTCTAATATAACACTACCTAAAGGTCGGTCGTTGATAAAACCTTGTGAGAAGCCTCCCAATTCTCTAGGACCACCCTTCCGTAGAACAATCCGTCAGGGGTTCCACCCACCCGCTTTCCTCAATAGGCGTTCTTTAGTTATCTAATTAGGTCCTACCACATTTATGTGTGACATTTAAAATTAGCTTTTTTAATTAAGCCCTTTTAGGAGACAAGGTTCGTTCACGTAATCTTATGGCACTGACACAAAAACAATTCAAACAGGTTCCTTGGAAGTAAACTTAATATTAGCATTTTAACTGAGATACAAGTCTTGTTCAAAAAGGGACGATTTCCGCAATCCATGAGAATGCACTTTATTTCCTCCAAGATTCCACCCTTGCACTAGTAACAGGGGCCTCGAGAATCTATCTTGTGTCACGTAGATCATTTGACTAGGACCCAGAGGCAAGGAATTTACAGCCAGAGCCTCCCCTGACATCCAAGTGTCCTCCTACATTAAAACTATCCCATGGAGACACCTCTCATAGCGAGTTTGGTCCACGTTCCCGCCACAGTTATTTGGAACCCCCTTAGTTAGGGTTGGTGGCCAGCTGGGGGTGGCTTGGTGAGCCCTCCATGAATTCAACCTGATTCATTACTTCAATTTCTTGTGAGTTTGGGATCATACAATCCTTTCACAGATGGTGTTCCTAAATTTACAAGCACAAACAATAGTGAAGGCGAGTGCTCGGAACATCTACAAAGGTGAAGTCCCTGTCTTTGACGCTTAGCGTTTACACTTCTTGGGTCTTTCTTGCCTTGGCGCGTAAATTTCCATTATTATCTGAGGGATAGAGAATACCCCCTTTCCGACCCCACTCCTATGTGATAGGAGTAAGCAATTATGCAATTGGATCTATATCCGATAGTTCTCGGATGGTAGTTGCCCTAGCTTGCTAGCCTTTAGTCCAAGGTTCTTGTCTTGGGAATACGATACTCAAGTTTTCTAGTATTGACATCGAGTTGTATCATGGTTAAAGGTAATATCTCCAAGGGTGTTTTGGATTTATCGCGGCCACTTGCAAGATAGAAACCAATGAGTGGTTACCTTGTCTCCAAGTCAACCTATGTTTGTAACAATAGCTTGACTTGTTTACAATTAAATCCTAATTAAATCGAATAAACCTTAGCCTTATGTAACATATAGGATTTCATTTATCAATTTGCCTCGAACAATTAAGTTTAGCAATTCATATGTGCGTCTTATATCTATCTTTAAGATGAATCCCTAGCATGTAGTGTAATTGAAACTGTCCAAGATGCCACGCAAAATGAGATGCGAGTCCTTCGAAAGTTGATGATGTAATGCGGCTCTTTTATTCTTGGGAATTCATTTCAATGCGCTTATTTTTATTTGTGCAAGGAACATGAAATCATCACGCCTAATGCAAATGTGAGTCGCTTCTCTTTAAAGGTTTATAGATGTTGGGAATAAGGCCCTCGTGCCTTTAAATATGCTCAGGTGTGAACGCACCCTTAGCACTTGTACTTGCATATATATATATATCTAAAAACCTAAAGTGGTACACTTGTCATTGTACTTAAAATCGTGGACACTCTCTACTCTTCTCTCTCTCTCTCTGTCTCTCCGCACCTAAGGAACACCTGATGCCTCGATCTTCGTGCCTGACCTGTCACTACAAACTGGTATCAGAACTGACAAGAGGCAGCTCAAGTGTTGTAGGAGTCCCATGTGGACTAGACGAACAGGAGTTGACACAGTCAAGCAGTCGATTGAGGCAAGTAAGATCATGGCAGGTCCAGTGTGGACCAATGGGCGTAACGGCAGCAGCGGGGCTCACAGATGAGACCAACGGACAGCACAAGTGACGTCTGCAAGTGACGTTTGCAAGGAGCAACAACCAAGCATGAGCATGACCATCGGGCAGCAGTCGCGTGATGGGCTCGTGGCGGGTAGGCGCAGGCAACGACGGGTTCGTAGTGGGTAGACGTAGGCGACATCCAGTCGGTGACCTGCATGGGGTCAATGGACCCCATTACACCTTTCAAAATCATTTTTTTAAGAAAAAAATCAATTTCTACCCCCCTTTATTGACGGGGTTTCACGCACCAGGCACAAAAGGTCAGATTTGTGCAATTGTAGTCCAAAAAAAAAAAATTTGGGGCTTCTCCCAAATTTGCAAAATGTGATGCAAGACCAGCAAATTTGTCTCAAAAATTGCAGGAATTTGTGAAATCTTGCCTCCAACATTTGGGGCTTTTCATGTACATGCACAAATTGGGCTGAGATTTATCCAATTTCTCGACATTGATGCACATTGGACCCCGTGCAATTTGGGGCTTTTGCAATTTGGGTAAAATCTGTGCAGCATTTGGTCATTTTATGTACATGTAGGTTGAATTCCACACAATTTGGACATCAACACTTGGTAAATTTTGGGGGTTTTGTTGAAATTGCTCTATTTTGCAAAATTAGCTTGTTCTATGCATGACAAAGAAAATGCAGATGTGTGTTTGATGCTTTGAGCACAAAATTTTGGGCTTCTTTTAACCATGCATGTCAAATTTTATGCATGTGGGTACATGTACAACAAAAATTGCAGCTAAAATTTGGGATTTCTCATGCAATGTGATGATATGTCCTTGGAACAGCTATAATCAGTTGTGAAATGTTGTAGCACATGGTTTGGTGCTTCTGAAAATTTTAATTACAGATCTGAAATCTGTGCTTCTATGTGGTCATTTATTACCTTGGTCACTTGGGTCACATAAAGAAGCTTGAAGGAGCACATAACTTTGGAGTTTGGCAAAAGCAGTGCTACAATATCCTGTTGCAAAAGAAGCAGGCAAAGCCGATCAAAACACAAGGGGCAAAGCCCGCAAATATGGAATAGGACGATTGGGATGAGTTAAATAAGCTTGCACGCTCAACCATCGAGCTATCGATTTCCGATGCCTTGCTATTTAACATTGAAGGTTTGGATTCTGCATATGCTATATGGACTAGACTGAAAGAACTGTATGCACAAAAGAGTGCTGCAAGCAAAGTGTATTGGCTGAAAAAGCTTATGGATTTGCATATGAAAGAGAGTACAGCAATGTCTACTCACCTGAGTGAGTTTAACTCCATTTTCAGCCAGCTAGTTGCCTTGAAGTTCATGATTGATGAGGAATTTAAGGCTACTTTCTTGCTTTGCACTCTACAAGAGAGTTGGGATACATTCAGGACTATTATGAGCAATTTTAATATGATCCTTTTGTATGCTGATGTAGAGAGTGCTCTACTTATGGAAGAAATGAATTGGCACAACAATGCATCCAGTAAGTCTTCCAGTGCTTTGCATACTAGAAACAGATCACAGCAGAAAGGCAAATATGATAGCAAGGGACGCAGTAAATCACGTGGCAAAGATGTTGAATACCATCATCGTGGCAAGAAAGGTCACTTTAAACGTGACTGCTACAAATGGAAGAAAGAGAAAGGAAAGGGCAAGAAGAGAGATGATAGAAAGGAAGAGAAGAAAGACAGTCAGCCTAAGAAGAGCAATGTCAAAATTGAAGAGGTGAATGTAGTCACTCGTGACAGTAATAGTGGGAATGGCGTACTCTTTGTTTGTCTCTTCACACTTTGGTGCATATGCCTTACTTGCAGATACAGATGATGATGGCATGCATACCTGGACTCTCAATTCAGGTGCTTCCTTTCATGTCACCCCTCATTGTGAGTGGTTCTCTGACTATACAAGGGGTCGACATGGTGCTGTCCATCTTGGGGACAACTATGCATGTGACATTGCAGGTATTGACAGTGTGCAGTTATAGTTTCAGCATGGCTCTGTCTTCACACTTCAACATGTATGCCATGTACCTCAACTCAAGAAGAGCTTGATTAGCACAAGGCAGCTAGATGATGATGGTTTTCATACCACCTTTGGTGATGGTAAATGGAAGATCTGTAAAGGATATAGGGTTATTGCCAAAGGTTGCAAGAGTAATACTTTGTATCCACTTCATGTATCTAGTGTGTGTAACCATGTTGTTGCCGTGATCGAGCAACCAAGTGTTTTTTTGTGGCATGGCCAGTTGGAAAACATGAGTCAAACAGGAATGAAAGTGCTTTCTCGTTTGGGTTACTTGCCTTGTCTTCATTATGCTGATTTTGAGCATTGTGATCATTGTATTTATAGCAAATATGTACAGACGTCATCATAAAAAGTTTCTTTCCTTGAAATCTTCTCCTTTAGATTTAGTACATTCAGATGTATGTTAGATGCTAGGATTATCTTTAGGGGGGAAGAAATATTTTGTTACCTTTGTTGATGATGCTATACGGAAGGTATGGGTTTACCCTATTCGTAGCAAGGATGAAGTGCTTGACAAGTCTAAAAAATTCTTGGCATTGGTTGAAAATCAGCCAAATAAGACACTTAAGTGTCTTCACTTTGACAATGATGGGGAATATGTGTCCAAGGCCTTTCAGGCATTTTGTGATAGCAAAGGGATAAAGAGGGAGCTCACTGCTCCTCATAATCCGCCCCAAATTGGAGTTGCAGAGCGTATGAATCGGACCATACAGAATAAGGTCCGTACGATGCTGTCTCATGTTGCATTACCCCATGGTTTTTGAACAAAGGCTGTTATGACAGCCGTACACTTGATTAATCGGTCACCAAACATGTCTTTGGGGTTGGGGGGGGGGGAAGGGGGTTTCCCCCAAGAAGCGTGGTCGGACAAGCCACCTTCATATGCTCACCTGAAAGTGTTTGGCTGCGAGGCTTTTGTGCACATTCATAAAGAAAAACGCAGCAAACTTGAGCTAAAGTCCTGTAAATGCATTTTCCTAGGATATGGTGACGAGGGTGAAATGGGGTATAGATTGTGGGATCCCAAGAAAAGGAAAGTAGTACGCAGCAATGATGTTATCTTCCGGGAAGATCGCATGCATAAACAACCTAAAAAGACTGAGGAGGTCCGTAGGGTTGTATTCCGGGAAGAAATATCTTTTCAACAGCAAAATGTGCCCGTTGTACAACAGCAAATAATCGTTGTAAATGAATCTGTAAATGCAGAAAATGATGCTGGAAATGATCAGTCAGTTATTGCACATGATAATGAGCCATTACATGTGCAGAAACAGCCAGGACAGCAAGCTATTAATGCTGATTTGCAGGATGAAATGCCAGAACAGCATGCTGAAAATGAAAATTTGCAAGAACAACCAGCAAACAATGATCATTGGGTTAGGAGATTGTCTAGGGCTACTAGACAACCTGACAAATTTGTTCCTGGTGCAAACAATGTGGTTGATTATGTCATGTTGACAAACTGGTGAACCGTCTTGCTTCAAGGAAGCAATGGACAGACAAGACAGCAAGAAATGGTATAAAGCCTTGTTGTCAGAGATAGAATCTCTTGAGAAAAATGGCACTTGGGACTTGGTGCAATCGTCTAAAGGGCATATAACACTTCCATACAAATGGGTTTACAAGATGAAGGTCACTTCTGGTTCCTCACCAAAGAACAAAGCAAGATTGGTTGCAAAGGGGTACAAGCAGAAGCAAGGAATTGACTTTGATGAGATTTTCTCTCCTGTAGTCAAGATAACTACATTGAGAACCATTCTAGGCTTGGTTGCAGGTGAAGATATGGAGCTCATACAAATGGATGTAAAGACTACGTTTTTACATGGTGATCTGCATGAAGACATATATATGCAGTAGCCTGAAGGGTTTGTGAAAAAAGGGAAAGAAAAGATGGTATGTAAACTCAAAAGGAGTTTGTATGGGCTGAAACAAGCACCAAGAGAATGGTATCATAAGTTTGATACATTCATGCAGTCTCAAGGTTTCCATAGAAGTCAAGTGGATCACTGCTTGTACACCAAGAAGGCAGCAAATGGCAACCTATATATCTTGGTCTTGTATGCAGATGACATGCTGATTGCTGGCAAGGATAATCATGCCTTGAACTCACTGAAGCAAAGTCTTCATGGCAGCTTTGACATGAAGGATCTTGGTGATGCAAATCACATTCTTGGCATGCGAATACTCAGAGATAGGTCAACAAGCTTACTCTATCTATCTCAGCAAGAGTATATCTACAAGGTTTTGCAGCGTTTCAATATGGAGGGGAGGAAAACAATTGGGGTTCCATTGCCTCCATATGTGAAACTCAATGCAGAGGACAGCCCTACATCTGATGATGAGAAGGCTGAAATGGCCAAGATACCATATGCTTCAACTGTTGGCAATTTGATGTATGCTATGGTTCCTACACGTCCTGGCATTGCCTTTGCAGTGGGAGTGGTTAGCAAATACATGGCAAACCCTGGCAAGAAGCATTGGGATACAGTGAAAGATATTATGAGATACCTCAAAGACACAAAGGAGTTGTGCATCTGCTTTGGAAAGCAAAAGGCATCTGTTGTTGGCTTTACAGATGCAGACTATGATGGTCATGTGGACTGCAAAAAGTCCACTTCTGGGTATGTGTTTACTTTCACGAAAGGAGTAGTCTCTTGGATCTCCAGGCTAGAAAAGTGTGTTGCATTGTTTACTACAAAGGCAGAGTGTGTGGCTGCCACTGAGTCATGCAAGGAGGCTTTATGGCTTTCACGTCTGATGGGAGAGCTTGGCATCACAGAGTTACCTATTCTCCATTGTGATAGTCAAAGTGCTATCATGCTAGCACGGAATCCTGTCTTTCATGCAAAGACAAAGCACATACAGGTGAAGCACCACTTCATTAGGGATGTACTTGACAGCAAGAGCATTGAGCTTATCAAAGTACATACAGATGATAATCCTGCAGACCTTCTCACGAAGGGTCTTCCAGCAGAGCGGTTTGCTCATTGCCGACAGATGATGGGGGTTGGATAGATATATGTATTTCAGCTTTGTACACACCTAGACTTAGCTAATTATTTTCTCCTCCTAAGGCACATTGCCTTTAGGTGGGAGGTTGTTGAGAATAAAGGCCCTCGTGTCTTTAAATGTGCTCGGGTATGAACACACCCTTAGCTATTGTACTTACACATATATATCTATCTAAAAACCTAAAGTGGTACACTTGTCATTGTACCTAAAATCATAAACTCTCTACTCTTCTGTCTCTCCACGGCTAAGGAACACCTGTTGTCTCGATCTTCATGCCTGACCCGTCACTACAATAGGATGCCATCGTCTTGCACAGTCTTGCATATTTTGTAAATTAGTAACCTGCAATGCACTTGCAGAAAAAACGAGACTAATACTCAGCTTGCTATTGCAACAACCCATAGATACTTAACCGATTCGTGGCAACTCATGATCATCATGGACTTGATGCAAGCATTTACACCTACCTTACCAATTATGCAAATTTTGTGATGCAAAAGTATGATTTCTTCCTAATGATGACTATGCTTCATCGTCCCAATAACCCACTTTCAGTTTCTTTTACCTCTCAAGCATGCCAATGCTACCATAAATCTAATGCTCTACAAACACAATCAATAAAGTCCTTGATTTCAGTGCGCACCAATGTGTAATCTTTTGGGCAAATTGTTTGTTCTATAACATGCCAAAGTGCAATAAAACACAATACCGAACATGATTTTATAATACAACCTAGTTGGTGGTTAGCTATCGTAGATTTTTGCATGGATACTCCTCCCTACCTAATGTAGTCGATCTACGTTTTTTAAAGATTCCTACCAGAGTAAGATTTGTGAAATGCACCTCGCGATTCCTTGACCCGCAGCTCCATCAGTTGATGCAGGATTCACGCTCAATTGGACCTTACTTCACTTGGGAGGCATCGTATAGTTCAGCCTTTTCTTCGTGGATACGCACACGGGCTACAAGGGAGTTGACTTCTCGTGGGGGAAAACGGCCGTGACAACCCTCTAAAGGGGAGGGCGGGGGGGGAAGAGGAAGCATGGAAGCTTCCAAGGAGATTCCTCTCTCTCTCTCTCTCTCTCTCTCTCTCTCTCTCTCTCTCTCTCTCAAGTCGGTCAGCAAGGTAGAGTAATGATAATTTTTTAAAAATGCATTTCTTCTCTCACCTCCTAAGGGGAGGGATTTTATAGTGGTATTCGGGGGGGGGGGGGGGGGGAAGCGGGGAATGGAGGCCCCCCTTATCCCCAGGGAATGGAGGCCCCCCTTATCCCCATCAGGGCGACCAGGTGGACGGCTGCCATGCAGAGTATGGTGGAGGGGGAGAGCAGGGATAGTCATTGCAGCTCCACTGCCACCCGTCGTCTCGTCCCCACTTGGAGTCGTCGGCCACCGTAACTCCCCCTCTCTCCACCATTCCATGCCATCATCCCACAGTAGTCCCCCCCTTTGTCTGCCAGCTGGCAGCATGAAAAAGTGGGGGGGGGGGGATGTGTGGGTAGGTCTTACGGTTATGAGCGGGGGGAAATTTTACATCCTTCCCCCCTTAAGGAATCAAGATCTCCTCTTGAAAGGAATTGGAGGCATTGTTGGTTGAGAGTACTCTCGTCAATCCATGTGGCATCTTTTTCTGGATAGTCCTTCCACTGGATGAGGTACTCCTTGAGGATTTTACTCTTCAATCTCTTTTCTTGAATGTCTAGGATTCTATCTAGCCAGAGCTCGAAGGACTCCTTGGCTTGGCATTACAACTTGTTGATCATTGAGTACATGGCTAGGATTGGATACATATTTCTTTAGTAGGCTAACATGAAATACATTGTGAACTTTTACGTTCTTAGGGAGTTGGAGTTTGTAGGCATTGGGCCCTAGGCACTTGAGGATCCTATAGGGTCCGCAATACCTTGGACTCGATTTCTTAAATTCTCCCAATGATAAGAAACTCTTCTTGAGTCGTATACAAATAAAAACCATATCTCCCTCATTGAGGAGTCGCTCTTGTCTATTTAGATCTACATAGGCTTTCTGTCTATCCTTGGCAGCTCTAATGTCTTCTATGATGGCCTTGACCTACTCATCCATTTCCTCAAGCATTTCCTTAGAAGCTTCTACCCTTAAGGTAGGATCTGAAAAGTTCAATGGAGTACGGTAATCGTGCCCATACAATGCTTGAAAAGGTGTCATTTGAATACTTTGTTGGTAGGAAGCATTATAGGCGAACTCTACCAATTGTAGATATTGGATCCATTTCCTCGGTTCGCAACAGCAATATGCTCTAAGGATATCTTCAATGACTTGGTTGACCCTCTCCGTTTGGCCATCAGTTTGAGGGTGATAGGCTGTAGTGAAACAGAGTTGAGACCCAACGGCCCTGAATATCCCTCTCTGGAAGTGAGATGTGAAGAGGGAGTCGAGGTTACTAACGATCCTTCTAGGCAACCCATGGAACCTAAATCTCCTTGATGAATAATCTTGCAATATCTGAAGCTTTATAGTTTGTCTTGACTGGAACAAGGTGTGCAACCTTGGTGAGCATGTCTACTATAACCATAATTAAATTGTAGCCTCCTTGCACTGAAGGTAACCCAACAACAAAGTCCATGTTGATAAATTCCCACTTTGGGGAATGTCAAGAGATTGCAGCTTCCTAGGCATCTTAACATGTTCTGCCTTAATGTACAGGCAAGACAAACATTCCGTGACATATTTGAGTACATCTCCTCTCCCTTAAGCCTTTCCCAATGGTAGCTTTTCCTGACCGTGTTAAGGGTTTTGACGTATCCGGGATGGCCAAAAAAGGAGAAGTCATGTGCTTCCCAAAGTATTCTCTGTTTGAGTTTCTTGCTTGAGGGTATGCATAATCTAGTCCTAAAGTAGACAAGTCTCTCATTGATAGAGAATTCTTGATATTTGACCTTAAGTCTGAGGTTTTGGTCCTTTTCCAAAATCTCCTTTATTATCTTCAGATGTTCTGGATCATGGCTAGCTTCCTCTTTAGCTAGTTCAAGGATAGGGTGCTAGGCATTGACACCATAGTCGCCAATGATTCCGCCATTGAGGGTTCCTCCATGATAAGAGAGTTGAGGAATGCCTTGCGACTTAAGGCATCAGCGACCACATTTTCTTTACCGGATCGATACCTGATCTCAAAGTCATATTCTTGCAGAACCTCAATCCAACGGCATTGCCTCATATTGAGGTCACTTTGTGTGAAGATCCATTTGAGGCTCTTATGGTCCCTGACCAAAGAGAACTTGCTACCAAGCAAATAGTGTCGCCAAAGTTTGAGAGCATGAATAACTGCTAGTAGCTCCAGGCCATAGGTTGCATAATTTCTTTCATGGGTTTTTAGCTTCCTCAAGGAGTAGGCTATAGGATGGCCTTCTTACATTAGTACACAGCCTAGTGCAAGTGAGCTAGCATCCATGACAACTTCAAATTCCTTGCTCAAGTCAGGGAGTTTCAGAATCGGTGTTGTCACTAAGCTATGCTTGAGTTGATCAAAGCTTGATTGTTCAGTGGGCGTCCACACTATAGCAACTTGCTTTTTTAGCAAATTTGTGAGGGGTGTTGCGATTAAGGCATAGTCCTTAATGAAGATCCTATACCAACCTGTTAATCCTAGAAAGCTACGCACTTCCTTAACAGTAGTTGGTGGAGACCACTCTTAGACATCCTTAACCTTTGTAGGGTTTACAGAGATACCTTCATTTGACACAATAAATCCAAGATATTCAATTTGCCTCGTGAGGAAGGCACACTTTTTCTTCTTAGCATAGAGCTTATGAGTCCTCATGGTCTCAAGGACGATGCAAACTTGGGATTCATGATCCTCCTCTTCCCTGGGATAAACCAAGATGTCATCAAAGAAAACAAGTACAAAATCATTGAGATATGGTCTAAAAATATCCTGCAGTAGCCTGTTAAAGGTGGCAAAGGCATTAGTCAATCCAAAAGACATTATTGTGAATTCAAAATGACCATATCTAGTATTGAATGCCGTCTTCGGAATATCCTCATCCTTGATGTGGATCTGATAGTACCCTGACCTCAAATCAATCTTGGAGAAGATTTTTGCTCCCTGCAATCGATCGAGTAACTGATCTATCCTCGGAATGGGATATTTATTTTTTATGGTTACTTGGTTCAGGCCTCTATTATCGATGCAAAGGCAAAGAGTACCATCCTTCTTCTTTTGGAATAAGATTGGAGCCCCCCAAGGAGAACTGCTAGGGCGTATGTACCCTTGGTCCAGTAGCTGTTTGAGTTGTTCCTTTAACTCAATAGCTTCAGAAATGGACATCTTGTAGGGCCTTTTCGCAACCGGTGCAACTCCTAGCATTAGCTTAATCTCATGATTCACTTCCCTAGGAAATGGTAATTCAGTCAATTCTTCTGGGAACACATCCACATATTCTTTTAACCATGATGGTTCTTCATTGGTATCCTCTACCTGTTCCAGTTTGTTTAGCCTGATCAGGTAGGTGGGTAATCCTTTCCTTATTCCTTGAGCTATCCGCCCTGCCTTAGCTAGCTAGATCTTTGGTTTACCTACTTCTCCTTGTATTGTAACTAGCTCACCCTTAGGATTCCGTCCGAAAGGAGACTTGACCCTTTCCACAATGGATGTGAGCATCATTGGGGATTAGACAATCCATCCCGAGTAGACACTCGTGGACTCCTAGATTCATTACCTTGAACTTAATAGATGTGGGCTCGTTTTCGAGTAGGAATTCCACCTTAGCAATTTGTCTAATGCAAGTGAATTCTCGCCCGTTTGCTAGTTCGACAAGCAAAGTGGGTGCAACTACAGTGGCTATCCCTAACCTTCTTGCACAAGCTGGTGAAATGAAGGAATGAGTGCTGCCACAGTCAATCAGGGTTTTGAATTTCTTACCCTGGTAGTCTGATGGTGTTTGGATCACCGAAAATTGACGGTTCAGCCCCTTTTTATGGAGAGCGGCATAAACGGTTGCCCTCTCAAACTCAGCTTCCATGGACGGGTCTCCTTTGTCATTGATCCCCTTAGTGGTAATATTGGAAGTTTTTGCCCTTTCCAATGCTGCACAACCACGGCAACGGCTAGCCCTAGGTTGGCCACCAAATTTTCCTTGACGTCGATCTCCGCCAAGTTTGGGACATTCCCTTTTGAAGTGTCTAGGTTCATTGCATTGAAAACGTAGGCTTTGATCACTTCTTTGAGTGGAGACAGTCACTAATTGCATTTGCTCTCGACTTCATCCGTTGGCCTCGACTCTGTCCTTGCGCCCTTTAAATTTGAGCTTTCAACATCCCTGGATTCTAGTCTCTGTAAGACCAAGGTCTAGACTTCAGCTGGACTTCTTGGATAATAGGTAATGCTCTTATCAATGCATCTTGCAAATCCGAAGGACGCATTGATTCCAACCGAGTGTTCATTGGTGGGTTCAGCCCATCACAGAACTTCAAGACTTGTTAGGGGATACTCATTGTTGGGGCGTATTTCAGTAAGGAGACAAATTTCGAGTAGTACGCCTCCAAAGACAGGCCCAATTGTTTCAACTTTAAAAACTCATTCATCTTCTGAGTTCTGTACACAAGTGACATGTACCTTCCCTGCACTCCTTCCTTTAGTTTATCCCAAGTTATTGTGCTTTCCGTGACTGCTTGGTCTTTACACCATTGCTTCCACCACAGCCTAGCTTCGCCAGTGAGCTTGATCTTGGCAATTATGACCTAGTTCACAAGTGTTGTTCCTACCGCACTGAAATAACCCTGCATGGATTCAATCCATATTTCGGCATCAACTTCAACAATCTTCCATTTCCAGTCAAATTCCGGTGGTTTAATTTGTTTGAGAAGAAACTTCTTCTCTTGTGCCTCTGTCGGGCTTAGTGCGGAAACAGGATTCTGGTTCTGCGCTTGGGGTTGTATCTCGTTACCAATTTAAACTTTCCGTGTTCGGATTGCATTTACGCATCCCTACACAATTTAAATCAACGCACATATTATTTTCCATCGCTACTATGCAACAATTCGAATAAACATAAAATTCTTATTTATCCATAAAGAAGCATAAGCCTCGAGTACAATCATTTGGGAATAGATAGAGATTGACTGTGATGATTTTCTTTTCAAGTGATACATCAACACCAGATTAATAATTCCGTATTGGGTTCAGCTACAAGGACAGAATAGTAATATGGATTGGGGAAATGGATTCTCAGAAAGTAATAAGTCATGGGAAGTCCAAGAAATCCCTGTTTTTTATAGCCATGACCTTCGTTTCGCCCCATTACTTTAATTCTATCTGCAAGCAAGACTTTGACCACCTCCTCATAGATATAGCAATTTTCTTCTATTTGCCGGCGTCCGATGTGTAGGATTGAGTTCACATAGGCCTCATAGAAGATTGATAACTTGATGATCTTTAAGTCCTCCAACCACTTTAGCCTCTTTAGATAGTTTTAAAGATAGACGAGTCGGTTGGCATCTATGTAGCAGTATTCCGCGCTCCAAGTTCAACACCTTTCCACATGCAACGGTGAGGGGTTGTAGAGCTGATCCAAGATCCCCATCATGTCGAATCGTCTGCAATAACTTGAAGAGTTCATAGCCATCTTGAACATGATATAAAATATGAGAAACATGCTCCATGCCTCATAAGTCTGGAAGCAGCAACAGTCCACAAGTGAGTAAAAGAAAAAATATTTTCTAGTGAAAACATCACTTCACTCTTCTCGATCTATCCTAATTGTTTTATTCGTTGGTTGGCTCTGATACCAACTATAACGTGCCCGCCTAACGGCTGCCCAAGTACATTTTTTGCGGTCCATCGAGAAACGAATCTAAGTGTCGCTACTCAGCACTCCCATGAAATGATCTGAGGTTTGTCGCCTAGGGTTTCCTCAATCCACCTTGCAACGGAACGTTCACGGCTGAATCCACTAGGATGGACCTAAAATGCGAGTTCCTTGTGGTCAAGGTCTCTTGATAGCATTCTAGCGTTGGGTCCTAGACATCCTACTTTAAGTAGAGATACCCAAGCCGAAGCAAATCCATGCCGCACTTGGTTCAAAGAGAATGGGAAACGAGCGGGATGGTTGCTCAATCTCTCTGCTCGTGGGGCATAGTTGTCAGAGTGCAGCGGTGCGGAAGCGTAGGACTGAGAGTGAGAGAACGCAGAGAGAGAAGGGAGAGAAAGAGACAGTGTACACTGAAGATCTGCTGTATAAAGAATGCTGAATACAAAGATATACACGGGCGCAGTGCGCTGGACTGCGTGTCTCCACCTCGACGATGCGACCTGCTGTCCACCTCGAAGTCTGCTGCAGTCTGCACTGTCTGCTGTCTGAAATCTGCGAACAGAGACAGAGATCTGCACGGCACCGGTATGTAATCTGCGACAGAGAATGAATGCCAGACTGCTGAAAACGTCAGCAATAAATAGGCGAAAATCTGCCTAGAATGGGGCGCCAAAATAGGGCGCAGCCTGATAAAAATCAGCTGCAGGCAGTCGGACTGCCACGTGGCAGTCCGACTGCACAGTCCGACTGTGCAGCTGGACTGTGCAGCTGCTGCCTGCCTGAAACCAGGCTATGATCTCTGACACCCCCTCTCAGAGCCTGGACAGGGCAGAAGCCTGAGGGATCTGGAATGTTGCCGAAGTAGAGCCTGAGGAAGCGCCTTCGTAAACAAATCCGCAAGATTATCCTCCGTCTTGCAATACTCCACAGTGATGGTCTCATCCAAAAGCTTTTCTCGGATGAAGTGGTACTGGATCTCAATGTGCTTCGTCCGGGCATGAAAAACAGGATTCCTCGCCAAGGCAATGCAACTCTCATTGTCACATCGCAGCAATGTAGGACGAGTCTGGGGGCACCCAAGCTCCTCCAACAGTCTCCGAAGCCACACAACCTCGCATGTGATGGAAGACGCGGCCCGATACTCCGCCTCAGTAGACGAAAGGGCTACCGTGGGCTGCTTCTTGCTACTCCAAGAAATAACACCTGCACCCAAAGTAAAGCAGTAACCTGTTGTAGACCGCCTGTGGTCCACGTCACCGGCCCAATCCGAGTCGCTCCAACCTGCAAGTACAAGATCTGACCCATCTGTCCCTGCGGGGTAATGAATCCCCAAATCAGACGTCCCCCTCAGATACCGAAGTATCCTCTGAGCAACCTGCCAATGCACCGTCTTAGGTTCACTCATGAACCCTGCCAAGAGCCCAACAGCAAAACATAGATCAACCCTGGTGTTGAGAAGCCAAATCAAAGACCCTATCAACTGTCGATAGCGGGAAGCATCCGCCAAAGGAGAAGCTGAGTGGGAAGTGGCCTTCCAGTTCAGATCCATAGGAGTAGAGAGGGCCCGACAATCTTCCATCTCAAAAGACACCAAGAGCTCCTGTACATATCTCTGTTGGGAGAGAAAGATCCCCCTCTGAGACTGAAAAATCTCATGTCCTAAAAAGAAATGGAGTAGCCCCAAATCCGTCATCTCGAACGTCCGATGTAAAGCTGACTTTGTCTCCTGGACCTGCTGTGCATCATCACCTGTGACAATCAAATCATCAACATATAATACAAACAGCACACAACCATCCTCGGAAGTGTGAACATACAGCTGCGGATCGGCCTTGGACCGCCGATATCCCAACTGAGTCTGGAGGAACGAATCAATCTTCTCGTTCCAAGCTCGCGGGGCCTGCTTGAGACCATACAGGGCCTTCTTCAACCTGTAGACTTTCCCATCTGAAGAACCAAAGCCAGGAGGCTGCTCAACGTAGATCTCCTCCTTCAAATCACCATTCAGGAAGGCCGACTTCACATCCAGCTGATAAACAGGCCATCTTCTATGGCCAGCCAAAGCAAGAACAGCTCTAATGGTTGCCATACGAGCTGTAGGGGCAAAGGTGTCATGACAGTCAATCCCTGGGCGCTGGGCAAAACCCTTAGCAACAAGGCGAGCCTTGTGCTTATCCAAAGTACCATCACTGAGATATTTGGTCTTGAAGACCCACTTGACTCCAATCACCTTCTTCTTCGGGGGACGTGGCACAAGTGACCAAGTGCCATTCCTCTCAATAGCCTCCAACTCAGCTTCCATAGCTTTCTTCCATGGGGCGGACTGTAAAGCCTCCTTTACGGAGGTGGGCTCTCGATCCTGCATAACTCGGGACATCAAACAATAATTGGAGCACACAAGCTCCGAAGAATGCGCCTGGTGCCTCTGTGACCGCCGCGGACCATCCTGCGGTCCCCACTCCTCAGGAACCCCCTCGATCCCTGAATCACGGAGTGTGTCACGGGCCCAGCGAGGAGGAGGCCGAACCTCCCCTCGTCGTTCTCCATCAGTAGAAGACTCTGGAATGTCCACCGGTGGTAACTCCTCAGAAGGATCCGGTGGGACAGTAGACTCTGTGTCAGAAACAGAATCATAATCAAACAGCACAGGCTCCAGTGGAACTGTAGAAGGAGCCAAACTCTCCCCTGGATCTCTAAGAACGGGATGCTCCTCACCCGTTGAAGAAGCCGGAACCTCCACAAACCGCACATCACGGCTAGTATATACATCCCGCTTGACGGGATCATAGAGTCGGTAGCCTTGGGACTGGGAGCTGTAGCCAACAAATACCTGTTTGCGGGAAGCCGCTTCGAATTTGTCACGGTGAGCTTTGGGGATGTGAACATAGGCATCACACCCAAAGACCCGAAAGTAAGAAACATTTGGCTTCGACCCAAAATACGCCTCAAATGGAGTCATCCCTTCCACGGCCGAAGTAGGAGATCGGTTAAGGATGTGGACTGCAGTAGCCACAGCCTCGGCCCACAGAACCTGGGGGGTCTGTCGGTGCTCCATCATGGTGCGCGCCATCTCGATCACACTACGGTTCTTCCGTTCGAGAATACCATTTTCTTGTGGAGTATTCGTATTGGCAAACTCCTGGTGAATTCCTCTATCTGCACAAAACCGAGCAAATTCATTAAAGACAAATTCACCTCCCTTGTCGGATCGCAAGGTCTTCAACTTCCGGCCTGATCGGTTCTCCTCAAAGAGAAGCCAATCCTTGAAGTGCGAGAAAGCTTCTGATTTTAGTGCCAAAAAGTAGGCCCACGTCATCCTACTATAGTCATCCACGATCAGCATGAAGTACGAGCTCCCACGCAGAGACTCATTCCTCATAGGGCCACATAGATCCGTAGATACTAACTCCATCGGTGAAGTAGACCGCCGCGAAGCGGTGTGGAGAATGCCATCCCTATGCTGCTTCCCCCTTATGCAGGAGACACATGGCTGCTGGCTCACCACTATATCCGGCAACCCTCGAACAAGCTGTCCCCGTGACGCCTTCCGAAGATAGTCATAGTTCAGGTGACCAAACCTAGCATGCCATAATTCAAACTGTGACTGTGAGGTAAGAAGAAGAGTAGAGAGGGCAGTGGAAGACTTCAGTTTGTAAATGCCGTTCTCCTCATATCCAGATGATAGAACCTTCCTCGATTCACGATCAAGGACTCGCACTGTAGAACTGTCAAACTCCACCAGAAGACCAAGGGAACAAATCTTATGGACTGAAAGGAGATGGTACCCCAAGCCTGGTACATGCAAAACCTCTGAAGTATGGGTGCCACCTCGTCCATCCGGAATAAGCTGCATCTTACCCCGACCTGCAATAGAAACTGAAGAGCTGTCTCCAATGAGAACCTGCCCACGCGAAGGTCGCAGCTGGGCAACACCATCTGATGAAGGAGTCATGTGCCGTGAGGCACCACTATCAATAATCCACTCTCGAGATTGGGAAGCCGCCATCGCAGCATCAGAAGCATTCGGTGAAGCGTCCTCAATGACAACTAAGTGTAGAAATGCAGCTGATGAGGGTGCAGCCACCGCTCCAGAATCCTTGGTTTCCTTCTTCTTGGTGTTCTTCGAGTCTTTGTCAGGGCAATCCTTCTTCCAATGGCCAGTCTTTCCACAAATATGGCATGTGGAGTCTTTGTCCTTGTCCTTTTCCTTGTCCTTCTTGGACTTGTTATCCCCCTTCTTCTTCTTTTGGTCCTTCCCCTCCTTCTGAGAGGCTTGACCTGTCAACGCCTCCGTCTTGGAAGCATTCTGTCCCTTTAACTGTTCCTCTTGGTCCAAGACCATAGGAACCAACTCCTCCCACCGAAGAGTAGACTCTCGCCCCGAAGCAATAAGGGCAGAGTAAAATGTACCGAATCGTGGCGGCAACTGGGACAATAGTGTGATCGCCATGTCTTCGGAGGAGATCGGCTTCCCCGCATTCTGAACCTGCATCTGTAGCTGCCTTAGCTTGTTAATGTGTTCCCTTAGCGAAGAAGAAGACTTATTGATGGACAAGGTCCGCATCTGTACCTCCAAAGAAACCCTCTTCATCAGGGTCATCCGATTGTACATTTGATCAAGCTCCAGCCATATCTCACGAGCCACCGTCAAGTGCTCGATGTGAGCGATCACGGCTGTAGTGCATGATAGAAAGAGAAAGGATCGAATCCTGGCATTCAATTTGTCCCAATGAGACTGGGCCCTGGCCAACTCCGCACGAGCATCGGAAGAGAGTTTGGACTCATCTCTTACCGAAGGCCGGTCAATATCTTCCTGTACCAACTCCGCCAAATCATAGGACTCCAGAATGGCCAACATCATAACGCGCCATATGCGGTAGTTGTCGCCGTCGAGCTTCTGATCTGTAGGAAGAGCCGGTAGGACAGGCACCTTCCGGTCCATAATCGCCTGGAACTCCAGGTCCATCTCTGTAGACATCTTCACCTGCAATGCCTTCTCAAACGCAAAAGCAGCCCCCTCTGACTGAGTAGACTCAGCCTGCTAAGGCTCTTCAGCGTCCCGAAGCTTCTTCACCCGCCGGAGGCGATGAAAAAGCAAAACCTGCACTTTTAGGTTGAAAACTCAAACTTTCTCCGCGTGAAACAGCAGTAAACAGCAGCAAATCCACCACCTGTACTCCTTTCCTGTGCGCCCACACTCGTTTCAGCCTTGTTCCAAGGCGCAGCCCTCCTGTCTGCCCTTAAACGCAAAAAACGCAAATTTGTGTCGCGATGGAAACTCCACTTCAGGTTAATTCTGCGCTCAGTCAGCCCTCAAACACTGCTCTGATACCATGTCAGAGTGCAGCGGTGCGGAAGCGTAGGACTGAGAGTGAGAGAACGCAGAGAGAGAAGGGAGAGAAAGAGACAGTGTACACTGAAGATCTGCTGTATAAAGAATGCTGAATACAAAGATATACACGGGCGCAGTGCGCTGGACTGCGTGTCTCCACCTCGACGATGCGACCTGCTGTCCACCTCGAAGTCTGCTGCAGTCTGCACTGTCTGCTGTCTGAAATCTGCGAACAGAGACAGAGATCTGCACGGCACCGGTCTGTAATCTGCGACAGAGAATGAATGCCAGACTGCTGAAAACGTCAGCAATAAATAGGCGAAAATCTGCCTAGAATGGGGCGCCAAAATAGGGCGCAGCCTGATAAAAATCAGCTGCAGGCAGTCGGACTGCCACGTGGCAGTCCGACTGTGCAGCTGGACTGTGCAGCTGCTGCCTGCCTGAAACCAGGCTATGATCTCTGACAATAGTCCCATTCCGGTCCCCTAAAACGTTATGAATCGAGTTCTAACCTAACACTACCTAAAGGTCGGTCATTGGTAAAACCATGTGAGAAGCCTCCCAGTTCTCTAGGACCACCCTTGCGTAGAACGGACCCATTGGGGGTTCCACCCACCCGCTTCCCTCAGTAGGTGTTGTTTAGTTATCTTATTAGGTCCTACCACATTTATGTGTGACATTTAAAATTAGCTTTTTTAATTAAGTCCTTTTAAGGAACAGGGTTCGTTCACGTAATCTTATGGCACTAACATGAAAACAATTCAGACAGGTTCCTTGGAAGTAAAATTAATATTAGCATTTTAATTAAGATACAAGTTATGTTCAAAAGGGACGATTTCCGCAATCTGTATGGATGCACCTTATTTCCTCCAAGATTCTGCCCTTGCACTAGTAACAGGGGCCTCCAGAATCTATCTTGAGTCACACAAATCGTTTGAGTAGGACCCGGAGACAGAGAATTTACAGCCAGAGCCCCCCCTGGCATCCAAGAATCCTCCTACATTAAAACTATCCCACGGAGAGACCTCTCATGGCGGGTTCGATCCACGTTCCCGTAACGGTTATTTAAAACCCCCTTGGTTAGGGTTAGCGGCCAGCTGGGGGTGGCTTGGTACACCCTCCATGAATTCAACATGATTCATTATTTCAATTTCTTGTGACTTTGGGATCATACAATCCTTTCACAGACAGTGTTCCTAAATTTACAAGCACAAACAATAGTAAAGGCGAGTGCTCGAGACATCTACTACGGTGGAGTCCCTGTCTTTGACGCTTAGCATTTGCCCTTCCTGGGTCTTTCTTGCCTTGGCGTCAATTTCCATTATCCTCTGAGGGATAGAGAATAACCCATTTCCTACCCCACTCCTATGTGATAAAAGCGAGCAATTATGCAATTGGATCTATATCCGATAGTTCTCGGATGGTAGCTACCCTAGCTTGCTAGCCTTTAGTCCAAGGTTCTTGTCTTGGGAATACGACACTCAAGTTTTCTTGTATTGACATCTAGTTGTATCATGGTTAAAGGCGATATCTCCAAGGGTATTTTGGATTTATTGCGGCCAGTTGCAGAATAGAAACCAATGAGTGGTTTACTTGTCTCTAGGTCAACCTATGTTTGTAACAATAGCTTGGCTTGTTTACAATTAAGCCCTAATTAGGTCAAATTAAACCCTACCCATATGTAACAGGGTTTCATTTATCAATTTGCCTCAAACAATTAAGTTTAGCAATTCATATGCACATCTTATATCTATCTTTAAGATGAATCCCTAGCATGTAGTGTAACTAAAATTCTCCACGATGCCACGCAAAACGAGATGCAAGTCCTTCCTAAGTCGATGCTGCAATGCGGCTCTTCTATTCTTGGGAATTCATTTCAATGCGCTTGTGCAAATCATAAATAGTGATTTGTATTTTTTCTTTGTGCAAGAAACATGAAAACATCATGCCTAATGCAAATACGAGTGGCTTCTCTTTAAAGGTTTATAGGATGCCATCGTCTTGCACGGTCTTGCATATTTTGTAAATTAGTAACCTACGATGCACTTGCAGAAAAAACGAGACTAATACGCGGCTTAGTATTGCAACAACCCACAGATACTTAACCGATTCGTGGCAACTCATGATCATCATGGACTTGATTCAAGCATTTACACCTACCTTACTAATTATGCAAATTTCGCGATGAAAAAGTATGATTTCTTTCTAATGATGACTATGCTTTATCGTCCCGATAACCCATTTTTCAATTTCCTTTACCTCTCAAGCATGCCAATGCTAGTGCATAAATCTAATGCTCTACAAACACAATCAATAAAGTCCTTGATTTCAATGCGTACCAATGTGTAATCTTTTGTGCAAATTGTTTGTTCTATAACATGCTAGAGTGCAATAAAACACGATACCGAACATAATTTATGATACAACCTAGTTGGTGGTTAGCTATCGTAGATTTTTGCATGGATACTCCTCCCTACCTAATGTAGTTGATCTACGTTTTTTAAAGATTCCTACCAGAGTAACATTTGTGAAATGCACTTTACTTGGTTACCAAGTGTCGCGGTTCCTTGACCCGCAGCCCCATCGGTTGATGCGGGATTCACGCTCGATTGGACCTTACTTCGCTTGGGAGGCATCGTATAGTTCAGCCTTTTCTTCACGGATACACACACGGGCTACAAGGGAGTTGACTCCTCGTGGGGGAAAACTACTGTGAGAACCCTCTCAAAGAAGAAGGAGGGGGGAAGGAGGAAGCTTCCAAGGAGATTCCCCCTTTCTCCCTCCCTCCCTCCCTCCCTCCCTCCCTCTCTCTCTCTCTCTCTCTCTCTCTCTCTCTCTCTCTCACTCTCAGTCCGTCAATAGGGGAGAGTAATGATAATTTTAAAAAAATGCACTTCTTCTCTCGCCTAAGGGGGGGGATTTTACAGTGGTATTTGGGGGGTGGGTGGGAGGGGACATGGTGTGGCATGGACCCCCCCCCCCCTTATCCCCATCAAGGTGACCAATTGGACGGCCGTCATACAGAGTATGGTGGAGGGGGAGAGAAGGGATAATCGTTGTAGCTCCACTATCACCCATCGTCTCGTCCCCACTTGGAGTTGTCGGCCATCGCACCTCCCTTTCTCTCCGCCATTTCGTGTCATTATCCCACAGCAGTCTCCCCCTCCGTCCGCCACCTCACGGCATGAAAAAGGGGGGGGGGGAAGGCGTTTTTTTATTTTTTTTTAATTTCATTAAACTAAAGGGGGAGGGTCTTACGGTTACGGGCGAGGGAAAATATTACACGTGTGTATCTGACATGCTAGGAGCACTAAATGCATTAGGAAACATTCTTGTTTGCATAGTTTCAACCATTGCAATGTGACTGTGCATGGAAACTTGCATACTACCAGCCATACCGAAAAACATTTTCCCATACATTGTCTGCATTACTTACAAAATTTTTCCTCATGACCAACACTATATGTAGCATTTGCATGACCAACATTAATACCATGAGTCCCAAACACAATGGATTGCATATATGTATTGCCAAACTTGCCACTTTGTGCCCCAGCATCATACCAACATTGTTATACATGGGATTATGCACATTACCAACCATACTTAGATACATTGGGCCTTGCACATCACACATTGGTTGTTGCATATAATAAGGAGTTGTGTCATGCATCCCTATATGCGGTTCCTAACCCACCATATCATGGAAACTAGTGCCACCACCAAAGTAACCTGGCTGCCCCATAATTGCATGCATGCCCTGCTGTCCAAAAAGCATTGGATTGGCACTTCCAAGTTGGCCTTGCGTATACACCAATTGCCCCACTAGCATCATTTGCTAATGCTCACTACCCACATTTAGAACATCATGTTGTTGTATTGGCTCTTCCTTCAATACATCTTGCTATCTCGAAGCTCTCGAAGACGATTTGCTCTTCTTGCGTTTGTTGCCCTCCTCTAAGGGGTTCAAAAAGCATATGAACTAAGGATCGTTTGCCAATTGCATTAACATTTCAACTTTTGTCCTCGCTTATCTTTACATTGGTCATCAAATTCCACTTTCTCTTGTTGGTCATCAACTTCAAGAGACCTAGAAGGACCCACCTCTTTCCCAATTCCCTCATTCTCAGCTTACTGCCCATGCTTCATGCCTTGTCCAAGATCAAGCATTGCATTTTCCCCGACACTTTGTGAATTTTCAGATTGAGAGACATCATCCTTGCTTGATCCCATCTCACTATTTGAAGACATTCTTACTATAATGCTCAGTTGAATACAATTTCAGCACTAGAGCAAACCTTCTAACCTTCAATCAAGTACCTCATACCCACCAATTTGAGGGAATCGCTAGTATCCCAGCGATGTAACCATGAAACCAGCCTTCCTTCTCAGATAGGGTGGTAAATAACTTGATTTAACACTAATTGCTGCAAACATAAAATTCACATAAACTGAAAATGCAAATATTACCACTTAAATCTTGGACATTGGCCACTGCGTTAGCCCCAAAATTGGTGCCCCTCTCCCTATTTCCTTACCTTATATTACAAACGGATGGAGTACAACTAAGATCCTCTCACCTCCTCCGCTAATCCAAGTGTCTCTTGCTGTCAAAACTGACCAACAAGCCTCCAAACCAATTTGGCCCTTGGTTTGCTTGGGGATTAGCCTTCACCCTGCTCCTTGAAAAACAAATTCAGCCCCAAATCTGATATTGGCTAGCTAGCCTCTTAAATCTCCCTGAAATTCCTCAATTTCACCTGCTAGAATTCAAGTCCTAGGCCCTTAATTCTGAGCACCCATCCCAAGGCAGCTGTCAAAACCCTAATTTATGCTATAAAATAGGGCTTGCAACAGAGATTGACTAAAATTTCTTTCTTTGATGCACACAGCTAGAAAATGCTAAGATAACTTGAGAAATTGTTGGGGGATGAGAGAAAATGCTGTAGAGAGAAATTTCAAAGTTTCATCACAAGAAACACTGAAAAACTACTGTTACCCTACTCAAACAGCCATGGAAGTTATCACATATAGCTTAGGATCACTAGAAAGACTGTTGCCCCATCCTATATACTATCATCTGTACCAGAAGGACCTTGGGCTGCTGTCACCTGCTCCTAGATTATTGTCACATACTGTAGGACTCATCCCTCGTGGCTGTAAATCACACTGCATCCTTAGGGTCCTTGGCCTATTACCATGAAATAACTACCATATACATCACATGTGCTAAACAACCTTGCACATTTGATTAATACATTAATTAAATGTTATCAACAAGATTAGAGCATCTCAAAATTTCACATTCCCATAAAAGGGCATTAGCAAGATTGTCAGCTCATGTGTGAGTTTGTGCATGTCTGTCAAGGCTAGGCACATCATCATTAGTTTAGACATTATTATGGTAATTTATTTGCAGAACTCAGAGATGTACCCACGCAACCAATGGCTCACTGTTGTACACAAATGTCTCATGTTTGGTATATGGATTCTATTTCCCAAGCACATCTATGAGTTCTCTTCTTTTGCAGTGTTCTTTTATTGTCTTTCTCTTCTGCCTTGTGTTCAGCAATTTATTTCAGCATTTGTTTATGCTTCCATTGTTGCATTCACTTCCAACACAATGGGCACCATGCTCTATGGAGTGTGGGTTCCTAGTTTGTTGTAATTTCTCTGACTCCTATGTAGTGTGGTGGCGTTGTTGCAGTGGTAGCATAACTAGCCCCAAAAAAAATTGTAAGAACTCACTAGCTCACTAGCTCTACCTCTATCTTTGTCTTGCTCCTCAAAACTCTCTATATGCGCAAAGCTCCAATAAGAACAGTCCTAGGTATCTCTGGTCCTCGTACTTCATCACCTTATAGAGAGACCCAAACCCCTCTCAGAAAAGGCAAGGAAATCTCCCTCGGATCCCATAAATTTTAGTACATTTGCAAGTAGCATACTCCTCAAACTCAAGCTCCTAGTGGCATAACTAGCAAATGTGTGTATCCTCACATGTATATATACAATCTGTCTTGATCCTAAGGTAGTGTAATGATGTCCACATCTATCAATAGCACTACACATCCCATGGGAGAGATGGGTGTCCATGTATGCTGGCCTATCAATGAATCCCACCAACACATGTAAAAAGGTACTAATACTGTGAAATCTTCATACCAAGAAGCTCTAGGGGGTGCACCCATCTACGATTTGTATCAATCTTCACAATATCTAATGTAATAATTCAATTCTGGTCTGTATGAGTGAGATCTAAGTATGGATAATCCAAACTATATCGTGCTAGTGTGAGTGCATCCATCTCTAATCCATGTGTCCTAAACCGTGACTTTCTCTGCGTACCAACAATGTGTATCCCCTCTCTCTACTAACTATCTAGAGGAAGTCAATGCCAATGGCAAATTATCTATATCTAGGAAGCTCCCACATTCTCTATAGGCAAGTTACTGATTGAAATAATGCCTCCATGACCACAGGCACTGCTCCAATCTCTATTCTAATAATCTCATGGGGCACCAATGGTTTGGTCCATATCATGCTACCAATAACCATCACTAGTGGCCTCTCAATACTCTTCCAAGTCTTTTTGCGAAGACCTCGCCCCCAAATTGGAAATCCCTATAGCAAGACTACAGTAACCAATGCATCAAATAGCCACAATTTAGTTTGGGGTTCCTTGAATTGAGCATATGCACATTTTCTCTCAAATGCCCTAAGTGTCACAACTTCTATCCAACCTAGCCACTACCACATCTCACGATGAGAATGCAGGCCCTATAAGTGTGACCCCCAAATACAAATAAGATCTAGTGTAAACCACATCTCCTCCAAGAGTAAACTAATGTTCCGCTTGGGTCACCCAAGCTTGTGTGGTATTAAACACCATCACCTCGGTTTTCCAAAGGTTCACTATCAATCCCCTATCCATGCAAAATGCTCGCAATGCATCCATGTCTCTCTCCAAACCCTTGGGAGAGTCCACAATCAATGTCATCCGTTACAATAAGATAGGTATCAATATGCCAACTAAGCTCACACCTAGTCAACTTAATCTATCCACATAATCTGAAAGCTCATCAACATAGACACCAAAGAGAGTACCAATTCATGAGCAGCAGTCTTCTTTCTCAAATGTATCCCTCACAGTTTTGTCACAACAAACTCACTATTTGTGAGAGGAACAGTGGAAGCATACATAGGAACTGTGCTATACTGGGATCCATCACATATAGGCAACCTGAAGCAGATTTTTCGATCGGACAAATTTTGAAACAAACTTCTGTGAGGCAAGTTCTCATGAATACATCAAATACCAGGATAATAACAGCATCCAGAAAGCCTTAAAAATAGGGGTCCGTGTTGTGCTTCAAATAAAACAAATAAAATGTAAGCTCTTCTAATTGACCACCCATAACATCAAGAATAACTACCTGAACAATAAATGTGCATTTTTTTATATATGTTTGCATACCTCAGTGTAAGGAACAGAGAGAACAGTCCAGCCAGCATCTGCCAGGAGCCGCCTTTTTAAGACAGTATGACCAAGTGGTGAAGCTGCGTTTGACAGTACCAATAACTCAGGTCATAAATCGGAAGCATGGAATAATGTGCAGGCATCCTTTTGTCAAATATATTTCCATCACTCTTAGAAAAGCAATGTTCACAAAATACCAAGGTTTAATGTAAAATGAATTGCAAAATTTTTGAAAACCCCTTCAAAATTTAAGAAAGAAGGTTTAAAACCTTAAAAGTTCCCAAAATTTTTAGTTATAAAAATAACAAACATGTGTAATTTGATTCAAAAATCCCTCCAGAATTTTAAGTTAATGGTTTTTGTATCTGCTGCCGAAAATGTTTTTCATGAACACTACATAAGAGTGACATCTACCAAAAATATACATAGCAGCTGTTAGATTCTGATGCAAGAGTGAAAACTTCATTTACCTGTGTTTCTAGTAAAATGTGTGGGCCCATCAAACTCAAGTGCCATCTTTTCCTCCACAAGGGCCAAGTCCAGGGAATAATCAGCTGAAGTGTACTCTGCCACCCAATTCTTTCCTGTGCTCACAAGAAGCCACTTCAAATCTTTTTGATAGGCAGAGGTAGACACCACACTGTGCTTATGCTTCTCCCATGCATCTGCTGCATAATCCTTAAGTGAGGTCTTAAGAACCAACCCTAAATGAGGATATTCGTATTTTAGGCAAAGGTTCACCTGATGGACTTGAGACAGGTGCCACACACTGTCTAATCCAGTAGTTTTGGATGCTGAACATTCTAACATCTGCCAAAGGTATCTAAATGCCGGCCGCGAGAGTTGATTGAGCACAGCATATGACCACGATATGTTTGCCAAGTGGTCTAGTTGAGCATCATGTAATATAGTTGCAGGAATGTCTCTCCCCACAATCAATAAGCCTTCAACTGCTGTATGCATTGACCCTTGGTCATGCATTTCTTCACTAATAGCAGAACTCAAGGAAGAACAAAGGTCGTCGAGTGCATCAAACACTGGATCTGCTGGCTGCATTAGCTCTGCAAATGCCCACAAAACTTGAGCCAGCTCCTGTGGCTTGAAGCTTCCAACAGTTTTGGATGCATGGCTGGCCAAGGTTGCAAATAGAGAAGGAACTGAGTGTTGCATGGAGGCATATGCGCCAGTCACATTTGCAACATTCTGGGGGTTAAATTCAGAGACTTTTGCCAACACAAACTCTGCAAGCCGATCCATCTCTGTGAAATACAATGAGCTCCCACCAACCTTGGAAAGGGCCCAAGCGATGTTGGACAGCCCCTGGGCTGAGCAGCCTGGAAGAACCTCCATAACCGTACTGACAAGCTCAGCCATGTACCTCTTCCTTGCAAAGGCAAGACGATCGCTTTTGGGCATCATTTGGATTTCCATGTGCTTTGCGATTCTGTGAAGAGCAGTGGCTGAATTTAAAGGGCTAAGAACGGATGGAATCCCTAGCATACGGCTTTGCTCTTGTGCATGGCCCACTAGTTCAAGAACATCGAGTGCACTATTGCCTCCGACTAGCCTCCTATTGAAAGCTCTCTCCCTTTCACTGCCCTGATCAGTGTCCCTGCCCAATTGGGGTGTGAGCTTCAACCTGTCAATCTCTTGTTGATAGGGTGTGAGCTTCGACCTATCCATCTCTTGTTGATATAACCAACCTCCCCAGTTCGTCCTGCTTTGCCCTTCCATGATGATGTCCAGATCATCATTGGATTCCTTCAGTAAACTTTCAATTCGGCTTTTGGGCACACGAATGCGGTCTAGGTTTTCATTCTCTTTCTTCTTCTTCTTTTTCTTCTTCTTCTTCTTGGTCTTGGCATTGGCCTCTGGCTCCAATTTCTTCTTCAGGATTCCTGCAACACTGGGATTTCTGGCTTGGAGGCGAAGGAGGGCTTGCTGTCGTGCCTGTTGCACCCAGTCGCTCAGCCCATCGTCGGAGGACAGCACCGTAGTATTGCTCCTCCGGCTGCTTCTTTTCTTGCGTGACTTGTCGGGGCTAACATACAGAGACGGATCAAAACTGCTCAGAAGCTCAGATTCCCACTCCTCTCTCCCTTCTTCTTCTTCTTCTCCTCCCTCTTCTTCTTCTTCTTCTTCTTCTTCTTCTTCTTCTTCTTCTCGGAGCTGACCTCGACTGAAAATGCTGGTCAAGCAAATGACGGCAGCGCCGGTGTGCGACGACCTATCGTGTCCGTCCTTAACACGGACGCGCGGGAGAGGCTTGATGCCATGGAAGTGAATCAATGGAAGCCGACTGGTTGTGCTGGTGGGGATGATGGCATGCGAGAGAGCATGTTGGCACTGCAATAGTAAGGAATGCCGCAATACTGCCATTGGCATCCTACCGCAACACTCGTCCAATCTCATCATCCATCGCCTCTACACGATGTTGATACTCCTCATCTCACCTCTATAGGATTAAGCGGATCCCCATTAGACCAGCCCCACGCACATCACTTGCGTGAGTATACATCAAATAATAATAATAAACTTTAAATGTACAGGAAATTACATACATTCCATAGAGAAAAGAAGTTGTAATCTAGTTGTGGGATAAGGTGCGAGACCAAACCTAGAATGGTGTGGTTCAAAAAAAGTCAAGGCCACACGAAGGCCGCTAACTCCAGGTCAAACAAAAGGGTCACCGGCGCTTATCTAGGCATAGCCTCGCACTAAATCACAATATATCTTGCCAAATTTGCTAACAACCAACCCATAATGAGTGTTGCAACAAGTCGATCAATTTGCGATTTCGCTAATTTCTTTGCCTCTCACTTTCTCCCCTCACGCTACCTTTGCAATGTCATGCATGTCTAACTTCTCTATGAATCCTCTACATGTCAACAAACGCTCTCTCTCTCTCTCTCATTAAGCTCCCTTGCAATGTGTTTACATTGGCTATACAGACCTCCCCTCCAGTCTCTAATTGTCTCTCTATTGCTCTCCCTTGCACAAAGAAATTCCATCCGTGTGAACTATCTACCATAGATAAAATTTGCTACCCCACCATTCCATCCACAACACAAAACCTACCTTCCTTTCATTCAAGTTGAATATGGTCTCAACTCTATCTACAAACTCCAACAACAATTCCAACAACACAACCATGCCATCTATCGATGTGGATTTGCAACTTTTGGCCAGGGCAAGAACAACAAGCTTCACACTATTGACACTGCTACAAACATCTCTTACATTGCTAATTGTGCTCACGCAAGCTCTTGCATGTCTCATTTAAAAAGGAAGAAAGTGAAAATGACAATCCTTTATTTTGCAGCAACTCCCCTCTTTATGGTCCGCAGCTACAGTTGCCAAGCATTGTCGCTTCCAACAACCATTGGTGTCCTACTATGTGAAACCAAGATCTTTAATTATTTGATGGAACTATTATGTCTCCTTTGCACATATTGATGATGCCACATTCAAAGAGGTTTTTCGTCTTCTTGTGGAATTGTTTGATCTAATCTGGTCTCTTGTTCGCGCAATGACTTGCGCCAAGGAAGGATTCCACTGTATCTTCAAAATGAGCCTAGGAGAATGTTCTCTATGGAGAGAAAAGTGGCCATCGTTATACTAAGGCTATCATCTGGCATGCACTACATCGATGTCTCTAAATATTTTGAGTGCACATGATCTATTGTTTTAAAGAGTGTTAGTAACTTTGCTTCTTATAAGGCATCTGCTACTATAGCGACCTCAAATGAATTCCAAGCTCACTAAGGTGAAGGAAGGGTTTCAAGCTTTGCATTCATTCCCCAACTATTGCGGGGCGATTGATGCAATTAACTTGAAGTTGGACTTGCCTCCCCTTGAAAATGGAGCTAATTGGTTCAATTGCTAAGGGTATTATAACATGATTATCCAAGGATTTGTGGATGCATGTGTGCATTTTTTGAATGTCAACATTGGTTGGCCAGGCTCTACACATGACACAAGTGTTGAGAAACTCCACTTTCTTCAAGCTCTGCCATGGCTAAAGAAGATTAATTGGGGCTCCCTTTAAATTTAGAGATCTGAGAATTAGGGAGTACATTGTTAGCAATGGTGGGTGTTCTCTTCTCCCATGGTTAATAACACCTTTTCAGCTAGATGAGATCATAGATGATTTCAAGTGAAACTATAACTACATGCAATCCTCCACAATGATGGTGGTGAAAGGGAGCCAACACTCACAATGTGTGACCAGGCCTTCCTTTATTCAAACTGTCACTAAAAGAATAAAGAATAAAGTAACGGTGACGGGCGCCCGCCACCTGCAGTGTGCAGTGGCGGTGACTATCAGTATAGTAATACACGAGCGGCTAGGCAGAGGCGCCTTTACCCCCAACAACCTCCCACTTAAAGGCGAATCTGCCCCAGTGAGGAGTGAAAAGAAAAAGAAAAAAGACAATACAACATGTACACATGTACAACAGGATGAGGAAAGATGCCATCTCATCCCACATCCATCAACCTCCTGAGGAAGGCAAAGTGCTCTGTAGAGAGGCTTTTCGTGAGTAGATCTGCAAGATTCTGGTCAGTCGAGATCTTGACAAGATCAACAAACTTGTCCTCAATGATCCCACGTATGAAGTGATACCTCACCTCAATGTGTTTCGTCTTCGCATGGAAGACCGGATTCTTGGCTAATTGAATAGCACTCATAGAATCCGAATGCAGTGTAGGGATAGCATCAATACCAAGGTCAGTAACTAAACGACCCAACCAAATGGCCTCCTTGCAAGCCTCAGTGGCTGCAACATACTCGGCCTTTGTAGTAGAAAGGGCCGTGCATTTCTGCACCCTGGACATCCAAGAAACAGCACCTCTAACATAGGCAAATACATAGCCGGAAGTGGACTTCCTACTATCTGCATGTCCTGCATAATCAGAGTCAGTGTACCCCACGACTCCTATATCTTGGCTGCCATAGCATATGCACATATCTGCAGTGCCCTTCAGGTACCTCATGATACCCTTCGCGGCATCCCAATGCTTCTTGCCAGGTGTAGCCATATAGCGTGACACAATACCAACTGCAAAGGCAATATCTGGACAAGTGGCTATCATGGCATGCATAAGACTGCCCACTGTGGATGCATAGGGAATCTTGGCCATCTCAGCCCTCTACTCATCTATCTGCGGACAATCAGCCTGTGATACCTTCACATAAGAAGGCAATGGACAGCCACTAGGCTTTACGTCCTGCATGCGGAAGCGCTCAAGGACTTTATGAATGTACTCCCTCTGTGACAAGTAGAGGAGTCCTTGATGCCTGTCGCGTCTAATGCGCATACCAAGTATGTGAGCGGCCTATCCCAGATCTTTCATCCCAAAGCTCTTCTTGAGCTGAGCCTTAAGAGCATCTAGCTCATCATGAGCTTTCCCTGCTATTAGCATATCATCCACATAGAGTTGCAAAATCAATAAAGAACCATCACGGGCTTTCTTTGTGTAAAGACACGGATCCATAGCACTCCAGTTGTAGCCCTGCTGCATAAAGACATCAAACTTATGATACCACTCCCTAGGTGCATGTTTCAAGCCATAAATACTTTTCTTCAATTTGCACACTAGGTGCTGCCTGCCAGGTTCTACAAAGCCCTTAGGCTGCTCCATATAAATCTCATCATGCAAGTCCCCATGTAAGAAAACCGTCTTGACATCCATCTGGTATAAATCCAAGTCAAGCTGGGCAACCAAAGCTAAGACTAAGCACAGGGTGGTCATCTTAACCACAGGAGAAAAGACCTCGTCAAAGTCCACACCACGCTCATGCTTAAAACCCTTTGCTACCAATCTAGCCTTGTATGCCAGCTTGGGGTGTCCAGGGGTACTTTTTAGCTTATACACCCACTTGCATGGCAAAGCCTTCTTGCCCGTAGGCAAAGAAACCAAATCCCAAGTGTCATTCTTATGCAGGGAGTCTATCTCAGACTGCATAGCCCTCTCCTAGGAGTGATTGTCACCCCTGCGCATAGCCTCATCATAGGTGAAAGACTCGCTTGCATCTGTAACCAAGACATAATGCATTGAGGATTGAAATTTATCAGGTGGACGTCTGTCTCTAGTAGACTGTCTCACGGCCAGCTCTGCTGCCTGCCTAGCTGCATGTCCAACACCTTGACCATGAGCATCTGCTGCAGCTATAGGCTATCCAACTAGCTGTGCGGGAGCTCTCGGCTCCTCTTGAAATATGACCCTACGGATCACAACAACTCTCTCAGGCTGCCTATGCATTTTGTCTTCATGGAAGACTACATCATGACTGCGGATGACTTTCCGCGCTTGCGGATCCCAGAGATGGTAACCCATCTCGCCTGCATCCCCATAACCAAGGAAAATGCATTTGACACTCTTGAGATCCAGCTTACTTCTCTTGTCCCTGGGTACATGGCAAAATGCCTCACATCCAAAGACACGGAGATGCGCATAAGAGGGAGGCTTTCCAGTCCATACCTCCTTTGCAACCTGGATATCCAAACCACTAGAGGGTGATCTATTTATGACATGCACAGTTGTACGAACTGCCTCAGCCCAAAAGCTCTGTGGTAGGCCTGCATGGCTAAGCATACTGCGTACATGCTCCTGGATGGTTCTATTCATCTGCTCAGCCAAACAATTCTGGGGGAGGTGCAGGGGGCAGTCAATTGACGCTTAATATCCCTCTCATCACATAATTGCTCAAAAGCACATGAGACATACTCACCCCCATTATCTTTCCTTAGGCATTTTAGCCTATACCCAGACTAGTTCTCAACCAATGCAAGCCATCTCTGAAACACAGCCAAGGCATCGGATTTCAGCTTAATGGGATAAGCCCAAACTTTCCGTGAAAAATCATCTATGAACGTAACAAAATACTTTACACCACCCATAGACTGACAAGGCATGGACCCACAGACATCCGAATGTACCAATGCCAAGGGCTCACTCATGCATGGCCTACCAGACTTCTTATGCGTAGACCTAGTCTGCCTACCATAAAGACAATGCTCACATGAATCAAAACATGCATAATCAAGGGGCGGAAAGTACTGCAACCAGAAAGCATTTTCATTCCCTTCAAAGACATATGGCCCAAATGGACATGCCAAAGAGATACATGTGGGATAGAACCCACAGACAAAACATGATCAAGGGAAGAAACTGATACAATCAAGGGGTGAAGACTGCTAGCCTTGGCACCTCTCGCAATCACAAGTCTGCCACGAGTGATCTTCCATGCAGAGTCTCCAAAACGTACATGATATCCTGCATCATCAAGCTGTCCAGCTGACATGAGACTGCGTATCAAAGCAGGTACATGATGTACATCCTGCATAACAAAATTGCTGCCACAAGGAAACTACAGCCTAACATCACCAATGCCCACAATATCAAGAGAGCTATCATCACCCAAGCGCACAGAACCCGAAACAGTATGGTATGAATGAAACCACTCTCGGCAAGGTGTCACATGAAAGGACGCACCTAAGTCCAAGAGCCAACACTGTGCATACATAGAGTGTATCTCTGTCATCTGCGAAGCACTAGAAGAAGCTGCTAGGATAGAATCATCATCATCAACATTCTCACGTTGCATAACATTGATCTCTTCAATTTTAACACTGGACTTTGCAGATACTATTCTGCGATCAGAAGACTTATCTTGCACTTTGTCTTTCCCCTTATCTTTGCACCTTTCATTGCGCAATTCATGGCATTGTGGCTTAATATGGACCTTTTTCCCACAATGGTGACAAGTAACATCTGCATTCCTACCACGGGATTTGCTACGTGACTTCCCACGATACTTGGATCGAGATTTCTGAGAATCCCGTCCACGGCCACTACCATTACCATGCTTTCCATATCCATCATTCCTGCCTCTAACTGTCATAGCATGAGACACACGAGAGGCATCCAAATTCTTACGGTTGACCTTTTTCTGCAGAAGAGCACTCTCAACATCAGATAATTTCAAGGTAGTAGTAGAGGCACATAATGCAGTGTGGAATACATCCCATGACTCATTAAGAGTACCAAGCAATAAAAGAGGAGTGACATCCTCTGCAAAAGTGATGTCCTACGAAGTCAAGTTCTTGAGTATAGCATGGAACTGGCTCAAGTGAGCAGACATAGTCACATTCTCCTTCATGTGCACAGATCCATAAGCTACTTCAGCCAATACATCTAACTCGCTGGACTTTTCTTGTCATAGAGATTTTTGATTTTTTCCCACAACTGCCATGCACTCTGTTCTTCCTTAAAGACATTATAGTGAACCTGTTCTGTGAGAGACAATACAATAGTGGACTTGCATAACTCATCAAGCTCAAGCCATTCCTCATTTGGTATAGTTGCAGGTGGATGCCTTAACCTCAAAGGTTTGATCTGCGGTTTCTGCACCAACACCTGCCAAATCTCGCTCTTCCAATAAGAGTAATTTGTACCATCAAGCTTAGTGATGTTGAAAATAGCATGATGAGTGGACGAAGTTGCCATAATGCAGGCTGGAAGACTGTAGACAGTTCAAAACTGCTTGCTGTTTACTACAGAAAATGACAAAAAAATCACCAAAATCGAGAAAAAATGGCGAAGAAAATGGAACCAAAGCTGCTACCCACCAAGTACTAGTGAAAGTACATCATTTCAAAGTGTTTCAGTATGAAAATTCCATGTCAGTCCATACATATATGCTTGCTATAATAAATTTCAGATTTCAATAAAAGAGAGCTAACAGTGCTAAAATCGGATCCCAAGGCAATCAGATACTGCCAAGACCAAAGCTGGCATCATGCAGGCATAACATAAGCATATGACGGTCGATAAGCATGAATCCAACACCCAAGTATGTCATACAAATATCTGCAGTGAGTAGGCACACCCCCCAGGCAACGGGGCAAAGTGTTCCTACCACTACCAAAACTTGACACAAGTAGGTGTCAGTTCACAAAGATATGGATCCAAAACTGAAACTTAGCTCATAAGCATACAATGAACCAAGCCATATGATGTATCATCCCAAATCGTAAGAAGTCCCAAAGTCTCATGTGTCTGTAATTGCTCAATAGCATGTAACGGCTCAATGCATAAAAGTACCACATGCTCAATGTTTGATAAGCATTCAAGAATGCTCCCACTGGCACAAAAGCTGTATGTATGAGCTCAAGAGCTCAAGCCAAGGCAAGACACAGTGTCAATGACATAAGTCCAAGACAATACATCAATAGTACATCCCGAATATGTAGGCGGTACAACATCCGTATGTAGCATCCATAAGCATGTAAGACATCAAGTACATCCCAAGATACAACTCTGGCAAGCCAATAAATAGCTCAAGTAAGCTCCGAGAATCCAAGGTCAAGCCAAGACCGAGCTCCAGTAGCAATAGGCTCCAAACAATGTAACTAGCATGTAGTAATGACATAGGCTAAGCATGCCAAGATCGGTCAGACATAAGCAACATACATGCCATAAGTACATCCAAGACGGAGCATCCAAATGCTTTGCAAAGCGAGCTCAAGCTCAACCAATGATCCCAAATCAAAACCAAGCTCTATGTCGAGCCCCAAGTGTCAAAACATCCGGTGCATAGATCGGATGTTGTATGCGCGCGTAGTGAGCGTCGGAAGGTCCCCAAGAACAAAAGAACTCTACATTTGCACAAAAAACAAGGAAGAAAGCTTGCACCATATGAAACAAGAGACTAATTGGGTACAATTTCCCCCCATGCCTTGTGTGAGCACTCCACAAAGCATGTATTTTATATATTATTGATCTTCAAGCTCAAAAATAGCCCAATTTACAATTAGCACACTTTAGCTTTTGTGTTTGCTTTTGTGATACTAAAGAATTAAAGCTATTTGGGCGCCCAAGGAGTTAGCGGTACACAAATACAATGTCCAATACAAATATTTAAATTGTGCGCCCATGTGCATACACAAATAATAAATAAATATCAAGAGCTTTAATAAATAAGCGCGTCAAAATATTGGCGCCATGCCTAAGATGCGCGCCCATCAAAAATTGATAATAATTTGAATACATGCTATCTACCAATGCTTCCCAATGCCACCGCTGCTTGCTCTACAGATCAACTGAAGCACTCACAATTGTTAGAAAAATAATACAATTAAACCGACAAAAGTGAATACTTAGGAGTCTTTAGCTACAAAATAAATAAATTGGTTAGAACTCAATCCTAACCTTAATTTATTACGAGTACGTACTCTAAACTCATAAACGTTTATTAATTTAAATATGTATTTTGTGGAATCACCCACTTGCACATTAAATTAACAAGACGTCCGAAAAGGATAGGCATTCCCATCGACTTTTCGCACAAAGAATTCACATTGTATATGAGTACCAATAATAAAATTTTACAGAATCCACCGCAAAACCTCACGGAATCCATCGTGGAATATGCCTCTTGGCATCATACCCCCAGGGTGGGATAGCAATTGTCCTCAATTGCTATCAGCTCAATGTGGAGCTAGAAGTATGGGAAAAGCACTTAGGTCTCTAGCGTGCATCCATTGGGCCTCTTCAAGAGGATGATTTTTAAACTTAACCAAATATCTAGAATATCTACGGCCAGTTCTAGTGGTCATAATGTTAGTATCTAGAATAGTTTCAGACTCAAGAATTTCAGTTTCTTCGTCTAACAAAGGAGGGTTTTCATAGACAAGGTGTACATGTAGTTGTCCTCTAAAAGGTTGTAATAAACTGATATGGAAGGTGTTGTGGATTTTCCAATGTTGTGGTAATTCTAGTTTAAATGAATTGTCATTGATTTTGTGTATGATCTTGAATGGTCCATAAAATCTAGGTGCTAATTTTACAACAGGGTGTTTATCAACACTTTGTAATCTTCGCTTTTCAATTCGTAACCAAACATAATCATCAACTTTAAAAGTCATAGCTTTTCTTTTCTTGTTAGCTTGTTTTGTGTATGATTGCTGGGCTTTGGCAATCATATCTTTAACTTTATAAAAAATAGTAGCATGCATGCTAGCAATATCATCAGCAGTTTGAACTTTGTTTGACAATGATGTAACAAGTGTAGGCAATCGATATCCATAAATAATTTCAAATGGTGCTTTCTTGTAGCTGTATGTGGTGTGTTATTATATGCAAACTGAAGTAAATGTAGATATGTATCCCATGTGTGCGGTTTTGAAATTGTGTATGCATGCAAAAGATCTAAAGTGGTACTGTTAGTAGCTTCTGGTTGACCATTTGTTTCAGGATGAAATGTAGATGAAAAATCAATCTTTGTTCCTAAGTTAGCAAACAAAGTAATCCAAAAATTATTACAGAATCTAGAATCATGATCAGAAATAATAACTTTTGGCAAACCATGGCTAGTGAAAATAGTTTTCAAGAACAATTGAGTAGCTTGAGATGCAGTTAAGGTTTTCTTGCATGGAATAAAATATGCTTGTTTGCTAAACCTATCTACAATAGTCCAAATCATATCATGATTAGCTTTAGTATTATGTAAACCAGTGATAAAATCCATTGAGATCTGTTCCCATGGTCGTGATGGAATGGATTAAGGCATTAGTAAACCATATTGTTTACCATGGTGCCTTTTAACTCATTGACAAATTAGGCATTCATATACAAATTTAGATACATCAGTGTCCATGTGTGGCCAATAAAAATCTTCAATCAGTGTATGCAAAGTAGATATAATTCCTCTATGACCTTGGTATGGGGGACAATGAATTTCATGCAAAACAAATGATCGAAATGAAACAGTCACACATAATCTTTTTTCATAAAACATAAATCCATTAGTGTAAGACAATGAATCAATAGGAATCCAATTATTTACAACTAGTTTATTCCAATCAGCTTGAAAAGTAAAATCTTGGTCATAAGTATCTTTCATAGGGATCATGGAATCAAATGATATCACAAAAATATTGTGAATAGTCGGTCTTCTACTCAAAGCATTGGCAACAACATACAGTCACAATGTGTGATCGGGCCTTCCTTTATTCAAACTGTCACTAAAAGAATAAAGAATAAAGTGACGGTGATAGGCGCCCACCACCTTCTGTGTGCAATGGCAGTGATTGTCAGTGTAGTAATACACGGGCGGCTAGGCAGAGGTGCCTTTACCCCCAACATGTGGTGGAATGTGCATTTGGTAGGCTAAAGCGATTATGGCTTTAAAGACCTTGGCAAAACCATTCAAAACTCCAACTTGCATTCATTGACCAAAATTATAAATGCATGATGCATCCTACACAATATTGTAATAGACCATGATGAGGAGGATGTGGAAGGCATTGACAATGTGGATTTGAATGATCCCCTTGTTGACAATCCCCATTTGTGCCACTTCAATTGAGATGATGAGATATTCATGGCGAGCCAACAAAGGGAGAGCGAGTTGATTAGAAACAACCTCATGGAGTATGCAAACATAATGAGGGATGACACTAATCTATTGATACTTTTTCCACTACTTTTGTTTCATTATTTTTGTAAGAAATTAGCAACAATAAATATGAAGTTACTTTCATCCTCGCAAATTTTAATAGTTTGTTCTTCTTCAATCACTGTAATAGCTTATCTTTGATGATTCAATACATGTGATGTTGATTGCGATTTTCTTATTTTCATTTTGCACATATCACCTATATACACATACTCTATAGAGCTGCATTTACCTTGGCTTTCCCTTCCACAATGGAAAGTCCATCCAACAAAATACAAGTTAAAATCTATAAATAATGGAATTGGGGTATTGAAATTGTGCATGCACTACAATAACAAAGGCAATGATATAGAAGAGCAATGCCATCTTTGATGTTGAACGATGGCCTACTATTTGGCCTTGACACTGGAGGTTCATTTCACACATGCCAATACAAAACAATTATATTGTGTAGAGCGGGTTTTGATGTCTACCTTTATGTACATATCATAGGTCAAATTTAACTCCATCTTGTACAAGTTCTCATCCACTTCACTACTCCTATGGTTGTGAAATATTGTTGTGATATTGCCACACTTTCACTATATAGATTCAAATAACAAACATATAAAACTATCAAGTCTAGAACATGTAGCCTTCTTCACGATATTGTCTCTTAAATTTGGGTTATGTTCATTATCTTGAGGATTGAGATATCACCACAATATAGATGTATGTAGAATTGAGAGAACTATGCTTATTTTCATCTTAAGATGCCCCATCTGTATGAGATACAAGGGAGCCACCTTTGGTTATATAGACATGTTTGGAATTACTTTCACAATTGCCACAAATGCGAGTTTCCTATTTTCATTGGTTTATAGTGGATTATAAATTTCATCGATATACACCTCCTCTTCAATAACTTGCAAAGTGGGTGCTACTTTGTAAACCTCGCCCATTCCACCACTAAGGGGATGAAGACCATGTTCATCTCATTGGAAGTTTCAATAATTTTAAGGCACCTTGGAAGAAGGTTGAGATTTGCTGACATGCACTATAAAATATAACATAAGTGCACTCCTATTGTACTAAGGCTAAGTTGAAACTTAGTGTGGCCATTTTAGACATTTTTTGGAGAATATGTTGACAATTGCTAGTTTTTATGAACAACTACAGAAGTTGAAAATTAGTCGCCACAATACAAAATCTTGTACTAACTAAGTAGTGGTTTTGTCTATTGTAAGTACATATTCTTATGTCTACCTCTAACACCTTCCTACTTTATTGTTATAAATCCAATATCTCAATCCTTTTCATGTCATCGCCCAATTTTTTGTTTCACAAACTATGAGAATATAAAATAATTGTATGAGATAGGTGTTTACATGGCTTGGCCAACATATAACTATTAGTAAGATGTGGAGATTCAGTGCAAGTATTCCAATTCATTAAAAATAAATGTGAAAGGTGGATGTGAAGCCATTGATGAATTCAGGACTTGAGTGTGTACTCTATTTTTGTTCGCAAACAACTTTCGCAATATATATGGCAATCGAAACCATGTTTCTATGGTCCAGTTGTATTAAACCATCTTCCTAATGAGTGACATCCACTAACATGATAGAAGCAGTGCTATGTATGCACAATTATGGAAAATAAACTTCATAAAAGACCAACGCTATAAGGTATGTGAAACTAATGTATCCAATACAAATGCTAGTACTTTTCATGTTCAATTGTAGGCATAACTAAAATGTGCACTACTAGCTTTCTATAAAGGAAAATTTGGGGACAATCTCCTCCCACTTCCTATTTTAAGAGACATTTATTAAAGTGCAATGCCACTAACACCAGAATGTGTAGCAATTATCACATTTATCTCAGTAAACTCTTAGCATGGGAGGCCCTTTTATCTTGTAGGGTTGCTAATTGAGTGGTGAAATGGATTGTTTCCTTTTATGAATATAATTTGCTTTGCCAAGAAGTGGAGGAGGAAGAGTTCATGGGTAAAAAGGCCATACAATATCTTTGCACTGTGAAACATCATGAATACATTTTTGATGCAACTAGACGGATAGACAATTGGATGTAAGCTTTCTCAATCTCCAAGACTTTTAGCAAAATGTGAGGAAGAACCAATGAGCCACATGTGGAAAACAAACTTTTGTGAAGTTCTTACTCTCCTTAGGTTATCTTGTTATCAAGTCACAAAATCATGCTCATTGCACACAAATAGAGGTATTTCTACAAAACATTCCTCCACTAACTCACACTATATTCTTACCTCACTTACAAGTTCACAAGGAGAGTAATAACTTATATGTTCTTTGTTTGCTCCATAATTACCATAAAGCATGTTCAGATTTGTTTATAGTAATTTTTTTGTTAAGTCCACCTATTAACTTCTTCAAAAACCTACTACCAAACTTATAAGTTTCATTTGTTTTATCCCAAATGGCAAAATCACCTATGATTACATGAACTAGTTATGTTTTCAAATTTGATACTTAGGCAAAAGCAAATGAGAGGCAAAGAGAAAAATGTGCAATTCGGTGGCAAGCCACCTCATTTTTCCATTCTTTGGTATTCATGGCAAGTAGCACATGGACTAACACATGCAATCACACACACGCGCATGCACACGTGCACACACACACATGAGTACGTCCAAGCTTGTGACTCTCCATGCTCTCTTGTCTTTCCATTGCTCATATGGCTATCTTGTTTCCACGACTTTTGCAGCCCTTTTAACTCTCTAATCACCCCACTTAGGCACCATTCTCGTACTCTCCAAACACTCTTACCAAAGCTATTAATCCCTCTCCATTATCACAAAATTTTGTATAGCTATCCCTCTCTTGCTCTGTGAAGCTCTTGTAGCCAACTCTCGCATATGAAGACTTGGACTATGAATTAGTAAGGTAATCCATCAATAAATTATAAGCTCTTAATAACTTATTACTTTGGCATCTGCCTCTCTACTTCTTACAAATGGATATAAGGCAATCTCCTTACAAAATGGCAATTTGTTGGCTCCAAGTTGTACACTTAGGTGACCAAAGTACTATCTACCATCTAAGACAAAAGGGAGTTGTGATTTGTGACAAGTGAAATGTCTTCTTTGATGTCTAACTAAGTACACTTAGCATGGTGTGAAGGGGATGACAACCAAGGTGGTCCCTTGACACCTGAACCCATCAATGCTTTTTAGTTCTTACTAACTGGTGTTTTCAATTGGTTTGTAGGTACCAAGATCACCTCTTCACTATGTAATTTGTACTTTGTTGAGAAAATTGTAATATTATTTCACTACTTCAACAATATTTTGCTTGCCACATGTTTCCAATGTATTATCCTATTGCGAATGATGGTTCATATCCACCAGTGTTGTATTTATTTTCACACTCTTAATGTGGATCATTGAAATGATGCTTTATATAAGTTGTAGCAAGCATTGTGTAAGCTTTTTTGTTTACCTACCACTTTATGGTTTGACAATCAAGAATCTGGTTAACTAGTCTCGATAACAAGCTTATTTATCTCACACACACACACACACACACACACACACACACACACACACACACACACACACACACACACACACACACACACACACACACACACACACACACACACACACACACACACACACACACACACACACACACACACACACACACACACACACACACACACACACACACACACACACACACACACACACACACGCGCGCGCGCGCGCGCGCGCACGGTCGCTCACTCACTCTTGTGGTCATAGTGTCCAAGCACAACTATGATCTTTATATATGTTTCACTATTAATAAGATTGGTTGTTGCCCTTTCTTGGATTTTGTATAGAAGGGTCCTAGGCAATTCACCAATAGTAATTTATAGAATCACATAAGTGCAATAGAGGGGGATTTTATCACAATCAATGGATTGAATATTCTATGTAGGAATATATTTCTTGCATTCATTTAAAATTTGTGTTTTAGCTGGTTTGCTATCCACATTGTTGCCAAATCACTCAATCTCTCATCTGACACATCCAGACTATTACTATTGCATTTTGGGATTCATTTTAGCATGATACAATCTAACACCCAATCCTTTAGCTACCTTTACCTTAGTGCAAAGGTTTGCTTGCTCTTGGCTATGGAGGCTCTCTTCTGACACCACCCATATTTGTTCAAGGACTATTTACATGTATTGATGATATGGAATTTCATCATTCAATCATCAACCTTGACTCTTCCATTCTTGCTAATGGCTAGATTATGAGGCTCTCCTTCTTTTGCAATTGGATATTGTGTGATGGATTAAAATATACCAAACACATTTGATGGACCCTAAGGCCGTTATCGCTAAGTTGAAGATTTTGTCTAAAGATTTCCCAAAATGCATAAAAGAGGATGAACAAATGTATTCAGACTCTGGTTTGAGTCTTCAAGAAAAATGCTTAAGCATGCATTTACTATCAATAAAGTTCCTTACCTTCTTAGAGTATCCCAAACCAATAACTTCATTTGAAATCATTTCTCCTTCAACAAGCCCCGAAAATGTCAATATATGCCTCTCTTGTTCCTCCTTCATACTTTGAAGATGAGGCCAACCCTCTCACCACTACATGGCATACGCCTGCATGGGTAAGTAATAAGGAAGAAGCCCTCTATGTAGATGCCTTCCTCTTCATGATAAAAATGACAAAACATGGAAATTTGGGGCATACACCTTGATTTCCCCAATCCCAATTGAAATATCTCTTATTTTATTGGGAGAAAAATACTTATCTTCAATAGCTAAAGAATATGCAAAACTTGCCTAAGATGGAGTTTCTTCATTGTCTAGTACAATGCGCCTTATGGGACCTTTTTCTATGCAAAGATTTGAGGCAAATCATTGCCCATTGCCATTTGGTATTTGTGTAGCCACCAAAACTCTCAAGGAATCGAAAGTTAGAAAGGATGCTAAATTTCTATAAGATTTTATGAATTATTTCAGGCCTTTTATCAAGTGTGCATGTGATGCTACTGGCCACAGGTCAAAATGCTCCATGCTTTGTGGTTCATAATCCATCATGTTGAGAAAATCTTTATTGGGAGGTCATAAAGGGAATCTATGATTCTCTTCTTCAAATGGATATTGGTGAATGCCATGCCTTATCAAAGCATCATTGGTCTTTGCTTATTTCAGAGATCTAATTATTTCTACTATGAAGAAGATACTCACACATAGAAATGGAAGTGTAGGGAGTGAGCCCTAAAGTGGAAGCAAGAGCTATGGTGAAAGGAGCAATTGAGAGAGAGAGAGAGAGAGAGAGAGAGAGAGAGAGAGAGAGAGAGAGAGAGAGAGAGAGAGAAGACGTGGGAACTCCAACAGTTACAATGTGTGACTGGCCTTCCCTTTATTCAAATGTCACTAAAAGAATAAAGAATGAAGTAATAGTGATAGGCACATGGGCGCCTACCACTTGTAGGGTACAAGTGTGCAGGTAGCTAATACACAGGCGGCTAGGCACATGTTCCTTTACCCCCAACAACCTCCCACTTAAAGGTGAATTTATCCCTAGTGAGGAGAGAATAAGAAAAAAGTAACAAAGTACAAGTGTATATAGAGTACAATAGGATGAGGAAAGGTGTCATCTCATCCAATGCCCATCAACTTCCTAAGAAAGGAAAAATGCTCTATTGAGAGACTTTTAGTGAGAAGATCTACATGATTTTGGTTAGTTGAGACCCCAATGGACTTGTCCTTAATGACCTCTCTAATAAAGTGGTAACACACACCAATGTGCTTCATCTTCTCATGGAAGACCATATTCTTAGCCAATTGAATAGCACTCATAGAATCTAAATGCAATGTAGGGACTAGATTAGTAATGCCAAGGTTTGCCACTAGACGGCCTAACCAGAGAGCCTCAACATGCTTTGCCTCTATAGTAGATAGGGCCGTGCATTTTTGCACCTTGGACATACAAGAAACAACACCTCCAGCAAAAGTGAAAGCATAGCCAGAGATGGACTTCCTACTGTCTGCATGTCTTGCATAATGAGAGTCAATGTACCCCACAACTTTGGTACCTTGGCCACCATAACATATGCACATAGCTGTTGTGCCCTTAAGGTACCTCATGATACCCTTGATAGTGTCCCAATGCGACGGCCACGTGTAGCCATATAACATGCCACAGCTCCCATTGCAAATGCTACGTGGATGAGTGGCTATTATGGCATACATCAAAGTGCCCGCCATGTATGCATAAGGGATCTTGACCATCTTGGGATTCTGCTCATTAGACTATGGACAATTGACCTGACTAACCTTCATATGAAAAGGTAAAGGCTAGCCAATGGGCTTAACATTCTACAGATGAAACTGCTCAAGGACCTTTTGAATGTACTCCTGACAAGTAGAGGAGCCCCTTAGAGCAATCATGCGTAATGCACATCCTAAGGATATGTGAGGCCTATCCAATGTTCTTCATCTTTAAGGTTTTCTTGACTTGACCTTTCAAGGCATCTAGCTCATCATGAGCACTCCCAGAAATCAATATATCATCCATATAGAGGATCAAAATCATAATGATGCCATTGCAAGCCTTCTTCGTGTATAAACACGGTTCCATATCATTGCGAGAATATACCTATGAATGCATAAAGGCATCAAACTTGTGATACCATTCAATAGGTGCCTGCTTAAGACCATAAAGGCTCTTTCTCAATCTACACACTAGGTGTTCCCTGCCAGAAGCCAACTTGACAAGATGACTAAGGAGAAAAAGGCTATGCTTGTAGAGCTGGAAGTCCTTTGCAGCCTATAGGGTAGAAACAATAAGGGTAATGACCATCTTAAATAGCGAGACAATTGAATTGAAAGAGACCTTAAAGGTAAGGGAAGGAGAAGAGAGCTTAAAGGATCTGTACGATCAACTATATTTCCCTAGAAAATATATGCACCTTCAACTCAAGGAAAAACATGTGCTTAGATATAGAAATTGAGGAGTTGAAGAGGCATAGAGAGGAGGCAAGGAAAGAGCTGCATGCAACAAAGACTCAAAGAGATGAGGAGACCATGAAGAAGCTAGCAGAGCTGCACAACCAACTTCAAGCAGCTTTCCATGAATAAGCTATACTAAGGGAACAAGTAGAACGCAAAAAGTAGGAGCAATAACAAATGCACACATTGTGTCAAGAATAGGAGCATGTGATTGCCACTCTAACCCAATACTAAAATCAAGGGCTAGAGCAGATGAAAGAGAAAAAAAAAAGAATGGGTAGCCAAGAATGAAGATAGAGTCAAAGGCTTGGCTTATCGGGGTAGTTGGCCCATTCAGAGAGTGAATGCCTCTTGATGAATAGCAAAGCCATGACTATCGAGACAGGATGCTAGAGCAAGAATGAGACTTTTTAAGCAGAGTATTGAATATCACACAATCAAGAGAAGAAGAAACATTGGAGGAAGTAAAAAGAAAACTAGAACTAGCAAGGAGAGTGCTATAACATGGACTCCACACCAAGGCACCCAAGCCTAGCACCAGCTTGCAAGTAGAGAAGCAATGAGCCCAGATAATCTTAGTTGGCTTAACCTCGCTAGAACTCACCTTGCTAGGGTTCGGGAAGCCTGAGCAGCAAGTGGAATCGTCTCCACAAGAGCCAATGGATCCAACCCAAAAGAAGGGTCCGATTTTGAACAGGACCAACAAGAGGAAGAATAAGTGCATGAATCGAGACCCCCTACGTATCATCCCATAGGGGAAGCATCCTATCGTTACCCACAGAGAACCGACCTAAAGGTTCCTAATTGACCTAACAATCACCTATCTATCAACAACTGTTAGAAACATGGATCTAGAGCATGGCTATGGTGGTTCAAAGACGGGAAGAAGACTCATGTTGACATAGACTCAGACACTGACTGTCACACAAGTGAATTAGGTTTCAAGATTGAGACTTGAACTCATAAACACAATTTTGTGTGTGGACAATTACACCGACACTTCTCTGGAAAGAAAAGAGTACTATCATTGCATTAAGAAAAGGAAGCAAGTACAATGCTTTATAGGAAAGTAGGAAACTGCAGTAGGCACCACTGTGCATATGGGATAGGTAAGCCTGCATGTCCTTGGCCCTGAAGCTCCATACAAAGAGGCTGTTAGTGAGTGTGATTGTTGAATCTCAACACCCCTCCTCAATCACAACTAGAAAGGCACAAAGTGTGTAGAGGCTGTAATGAGAACCACTTGCAAAGTGTGGGCACACCACAAACACGGTAGACACCGGAGGCTGTCGCAGAAAAGGCTACGTGTGGGCACCAAAACATGATGGACATCTAGAGGCTGTAATAGGGGCCTCACAAAGTGTACAGGGACTGTAGTGCCAAGTTACATGAGGAGTTTACAAAGCTTATGGCAAGAAGCATTAGGGCTAGGAAATACAAGGCTTTTAAAATAGTATATCATAGTAATGATAGTAGAAGGATTGATGAGGCTTGTCCTTCCAATCCTGGTGGTCTTCATCTTCATCTTCATCTTTTGGTCCATGGTCATCTTCTTCTTTCATAGTTGCAAGATAGGCCTTTTGGGACCTCTTCCTAGCATGACAGAACTTCTCAGTGTGTCCGGTCCTTCTGCAGAAGTCACAGAAGAGCAGTTCCTTTTTACCTTTGTATCTGTTGTTTACATATAACATTTGTTCATCCTTTGAAGTGCTAGGCTCTTCTTTGCTTTTAAGTTTATTTTCTTCCTCTAGTAGAGAGGCTTTAATATCAACAAGTTGAGGATCAGGCATATTGGTTAGAGTGGTTGATACAAACATAGTGTCCATTGACACTCATCTAGTGCTCTTAGCACTTGTGTCTTGTGACACAACCAACTCTTCTGCTGCTGCAATCTGAGAATTTTGGAGCAGATTTGCTGCTGATCTTGCAACCTCAACATGGGAAAAGACTCTCCAAATGCTCGATTCAACTAGCTCACATCCGATTCCCTCGCAGTGCTCTGGCACAGCCGCCGTACCTTCCCCTAAGATAATTTACAGTTCGGGTTCTGAGACCAAACCCTAGGTAAGTTAGCAAATCCACTCTTCCTAGAGTTTCTTCCTAGCGTTTGTTTTTGGGGAAACCTCTCAGCTAACCGAGACCACCCTACCATAGGACTGGATTCATCGAGAATCCATCCACCCACTTCCCTCTATGGAAGTTCTTAGTTATCTAATTATCTACCACATTATGTGAAACATATAAAAACAACTTCATTAATTAAAAAGAATCATTTTATGCACATTTGTTCGTTTGCGTAATTTGCTCACGGATAGATAATCATAATAAAACAAATTCACTAATTATGTTCCATAATGTGTGTTCTCCTACCCATACAGGAGAAAAATTATAATTTCATGTGTTGCCTTATCCAGCGCATCTACACATCACCAAGATCAAATCTACCTATAGCTAGCGTTTTTAGGTGTCCCAAGTAGAACTTGGGCCATACAGGGGACCAAGTAGTTCCTAGGTGCATAAAGGATTTACTAGCCAAAGCCCCCCCTGGCACCTTAACCACCTCCTACTTAATACGATCCCTGCTGGGAGACATCTTGTCATTGGAGTCGATCCATGCTTCCATGATAGTAAAAACATCCCCTCTTGGTATGGGAATTCAGCACCTATCCTTGGGAAAATTATAGGGCTCCTCAATTTATATCTATTCCAATACTTAATTCGATCAAGATCTAATCTAGAAAATCACAAACAAGATTGATGTCTTCAAGCAGTTATGGCTTCAATCAATCATGCAACTTTCAAGTGATGATTAATCTAGTAGCAATCGATACTTGAATTTCACATAATGAACTCTTCCCCTTGGAATTTAACTAAGAGTATCTAGATTTTGGAGTCTCCAACTTCCCAATTCAAGATTTATCCTTGTGTTTTCTTCGAGGTTAATTCTTAATAAATTCGTCTTGAAAAATTCCTCATGATTTCTCTTGAGTTCTAGAATTTCATAGTTTCCCTAACAGTTTCTAGCCTATAAGATGTTCTAATAATTTACCAAGTGAATACTCTAAGATTGCAGTATTTCTTAAGAGACTTATTTTATTTCTATTGAATTCGAACAGAATTTGTTGGAAAAAAAATCGTGGTATTGAAATTGATAAAGGGTTGTTATCCGTGCTCGTGACTCCATTAGTGACTCCCGTGCTCGCAACTCCAAATGTTGCTTCCACATTAGTAGGGTCATTCGTGATTTTCACTTTTGAATTATTTTTCTTCGGGGCCATGACGGAAATATGATTCTAGAACAATAAGGATACAACATAATACCGGTTGGCAAGGGTATAAGACTCTCAATGATGATGATGGATATTGTGGGATTCAATGATATAGGCCTCCCAAATGGTTTTTATTGCCTTGTGGAGAGCAATACTTGTCTCTCTCTACTAGACGGAATATGGACGAGAGTAGAGGTATGACACCTAACCGAATTGATAGAACAAGATAAAGTTCTTCAATGTCTTCTCTTCTCGGATTGGAGTAGAAGAGGATGAGAGATCTTCTATGTATCCCCTTCCTTGGGTTGAATGGAATGATGTATCTTCGTCTCGTGGAATAGACTCTCCTCCTTCTCGATCAACGTCTCATCCTCGTCAAGATTGCTCTTTTCCCCTTCCTGGTCATCCCCAAGCCCTCAATTTATAGTTTTGTTGGGGGAGGGCGGGGGGGTAAAGGAGAGGATACTTGCTTTTTTTGGCATTTTTTATGACATCATCGATGACAAAGAGAGAACACTTTCTTTTAGCGCTTCTGATGATGTCAAAAGAGGGAGCTCCATTTTTGTAGCGTGAAGATAAAAATTTACGAATCTATGGGCGAGCACTGTGTGGCGTGTCATCGAGTAGTCGTCACCAAGGCATAGACCTTGGCATCTTGGCCTTAGATACTTGGCAACGGGCTATGAAGGCTTCATTGGCACCATTGGTTGCGCGCGAGAAGCTCCCACTAGCTTGTAGGAAAATCATCCTGGGAGGTCACCCATCCCTATAGTGTCGTCACCCAAGTGCACTCAATTGCCAAGTGACTATCCACTAGGCTAGTTCTTTTTGTTGTTCTATACTACAAACATAAATTTAATAAGCTAGTCTTGGGAGGTTCTCCCAATTCTTTCTTCCATGAACTAGCATATAATACCTCATTAATAATAATTATTATTATCTTCATAATGAGAGTCAATTTCATAAATAGAGCTATATTTTTTTTAAATGTGCAACATAAATCAAATTTCTTTGGAATGTATACGCACATTAAAATAAACTAAGTAATGGGGACATTACACCAAGCCATGATGTTGCTTTCATTGACTACCCTTCAGTAGTTCCTTGTGTCGAGGTGAGTGTAGGAGGTGGCCATGATTGGCTGGCCCTTGCTTTCCACCACCATTCTTGGTCCTACCTCTTTTGCTACTGCCCTTACGCTTTACATGTCATCTCACACTAGGTTCATCATTGCCAATTCTTGAGATTGGGAGAGTCGCTTCACTGATCTCTACATGGCCCATGCTATCAATTCATACTCATGTTGCCTTAGTCACTCTTCCTCCTCTTATTGTTTCTTCCTACGCTCTTCTTCAAGCCTTTTTTATTCCTCTTCCACCCTCTACAGTTCTTTGTTTTCTTCAAAGGTGGACCGGGTTCTTCTTATTATGGGGATTTTAAGAGTGATCTATTTTCTTCCAGCCTGGCTTAACAGCTCTGAGACCTACTACTCGATGACTATCCTCTCACTCGAAGTTCCTTCTTGCTGAGTGGGTCAGTTAGCCTCCCTCTCATTAGCAACTCTTTCTGTTTTGTCCTACTAATCCTTTTGAAATTTTTCCTCCCCATGTTCTTCTGTTGAAAGTGAGATAGGTGGGCTCGCTGGGGTGGGGGATCCATGCTCCTCTTGGATAGGCAACGGATTTGGGGTTTCCTCTACTACTTCTCTTTTTGTCTCTCCCAGGGCCTCCTCGATTATGGACATTAGTACTCCTCCAAATCCTATGGTGGAAGCCTTGAAAGTAGGTTTTTTCCTTTCTAACTCCGATGTGATAATCAAAGACTCCCCTCCTGCTGCTTCCCTTTCCACTATGGCTAGTACCTTTTGTTGATGCATGTATTGTCTTCCAGATGATGTAGGCATTCCAATTTACCTCATCCTAGGGCATTTTCCAAAAGGCTCTCTAGCAATGGTACTTTTATTATATTCACGAGACCATTACATCTGTAGCTTGAGAAGAGGGTATGGACCATTTTTGCTTGTAATCGGATGGTGCGGTCAGGAATGTCAGCCAGGTTGATCCCATTCTTTGTGTAGACTTTCTTTTTGTCCTCCCTAATATCCCATAGACATCTCTCTTTTGCCTCTTCTCTTTCTTATCTACTAATCCTAGGGCCTTCACAAGTTTTGGACTAAGGGCAACTTCCACCCTTATGGATGTATCTCCTTACATGATGGTTACTGTTCCGCTATTCCTTTGGGCATCAAAATTTCTCAAGAACTCTATGCATTTGCTATGGTCAATGTCCTGCCCCACCTTCTCCAAGTACTTGGCAAGATTACATCATTCTATCATATACTCAATTGCTTCTTCTTATGTCACCACTCCTTCCAGATTCTGGATGCTACGCTATTTTAGTTGGTTGAACGCTCATGCCTCCATGGCTAATCCATACCTTCTGTGCTCCTCCTTTGAGAGAGGGAACATGTAAGCTTTATCTTGTTGACTTGCCATTTAGGTTCTTGTCGCCACACAATAGTCCACAATTAGTTCTCTTTAAATGACATCTCTTGCATGGAAGGTAAAGTGACTAGAAAGATTAGTATCCAATGATGAGGGATATAATCCACAAAATGAGAATTCTCACATCAATCAATCTACACATTTTTATACATCCATTCTTCCGTTTAAAATTAAATTCCTATTTTGAGTTTTCATCCATTTTTCACTTTTACCCCCCTCCCTCTTTGAAAGGATGAAAATCCTTCCTAGGATATGGGAATCAAGGTGTATGGGCATTCGGTGCGTCCATTGTGTGCCTTACTTTTTCAAGAGCCAATCGTTAAACTTGGGGTTATAGTCTAGGGTTACATAATGGTCCATATCTTGTGGACAAATGCCCACTTGCATGATATAAGTTAATACATTAGTCTCAAGAGGTCACCAAAGTTGAGTTGGCTTGCAATGTGGAGTTCCTCCTCCATTAGGAACTCATCCAAGTATGGGTGGAGTATGATGTTTTCTTCGAATGGCCGATTCTTTGTTATGGCTAACACTCTAAAAACAAGATTGGGGCCACATAGGTCATGTCATACTTGGAAGTCTTGATGGCACATCATTGCTCCACATTGGTCATGATTTGCTAGCCCTCTTGAGCCCATGAAATGCACAAAGTATACCACTTGCGTAAGCAATTGGACTCAAATTCGACTAATCATTGGAGTTTAGCAAATTCCTATGGTGGCATGGAAATTTTTCTCTTCTTGTCAAAGTTGATTAAGCATTGGGTTAAGACCTCTTCTCGTTGCGAAATTTCATTGCCAATCATTTCATCTGCAATAGTGGGGACCTTAATGAAAATGAATGGATATTTTTCCCAAGAGCATGGCAAGGAACACACCTCATTTGTTATGGCCTCGTCAAGTAGGCCTGGGTCCAAACTTGCATTACTTCTAGCAAACAATGTGAAAGTGGGGTTCAGTCATCGGATGCACATTACTAAGCCATCCCCTGTGTCAATGGCCATGTTGGAAGCCACCTCAAGAATGGATCCTCATTGCTGCAATGGCCTAAGGCCTACTATCGGCCTGGGTTTAGTTGAACTAGACAAGTTGATGTGTGGTACTTCCACTTTGCAATTCTCAATGGGGGTGATAAGCTAGGTTTGAGAAGTTTGAATTTTGATTGATGTCGTGTCATCATGTTGTGCAGTGATGATCACCTTAGAGTCATTAGGCACAAGCTCATTCATGAGCGGTTGCTCATGAACTCTTGGTTGAGCCTTAGGTCAATAGACCATTGGAACACTCATGGATTGAGCACTCTTCCTTTTGATTTTTCTCCTCCCTTATTTTGGTTGACATTTTTGGGCCTTGGTTTTTTGGGCATGAGATTGAGGGTCATACATGGCACTTGAGAGTTTAGGCAGCTACATCGTGTGGGAGTGAAGGTTGATATCAAGGATGTATGAATACTAGATGTGAGGGTGTGTATGGTGGGTTTAATATGTGTTTATTGAGTAAGTTTGGAGTGCAATTGTGGTGTGAGGAGTGTGTGTGTGTATGAGAATGGGTGAATTGTGTAAAAGAATAAGGTGTGTGATTGTGTGTGAGAAGGGTACGGGTGGTGTAATGTGAGTGCATGAATATAAGTTTGTGTGTGTCAGTGTGGTTATGGTTGTATGTGTACGTATTTGTGTGTATATGTGATTGTGCATGTCTTTATGAGTAAGGGTGTGTTTAAAATGAATGTGTATGTGTGTTGTGTGAAAGTGTGTGTGCATGTAGGTGTAAGTGTGAGTATGTGCATGTGAATGGGTGTGTGATTGTGTGTGTATGTGTTAAAAACAAAAAACAAAAAACAAAAGAGAGAATTTAAAAAAAAAAACTTACCTACACACTTCCAATATTCTTCTTTTCTTCTCCTTGCACCCTATCTTCTTCTTGTACTCCCCTTCTTTTCTTCTTCTTCCTTTTTCTTTGCTAAACTTCTTCCCTTCTATACCCCCTTATTCTCACCTCTTGCTTTTATACCACCTTCCTTACCTATACCATCTTCTTGCTTTCCTCCCCTTCATATATCCATGGTGCAGCAATGCCCAAAATCGATGTATAACAATGGTAGAAACCAATGTTTTTCTCTCTTCAAAATATCAAGATCAAGAGTCAAAGTATCAACAATCCAAATAATAGAAACAATAAAAAGTCACACAAGCAAGAAGCATAATATTTTTGAGTTCATGTTTTGCATTTGAGTTTTAAGGTTGTGTGTGTTTTTTATATTGTTTTAATTTGTCTTTTGTAAATTTTTCCTATCCTAATAATTTCTATCTCTAGAATCATGATCCAATGAATCAATTCCTCCTAATTCAGTCTTTCTAACCTAGTCACATGGGTTTCGGGATGCTAGCCACAAACATGGATAATCAATACCCCATCAATCCCATCCACACCTATGCACAAGCCTCTTATTTTGCCACATGGTAGAAGCGTGAGAACCTTGACGGTTGCAACGTTCTAGATCCTGACACAACAAAACCAAAATGTTGAGCCAAATGCACCAATAGTCTTGGGACTTTGGATAGACTTCTATTCTTTTAGAAGTTGCAACTCACTTCAATGACAATCTCTCACCTTGTCTCTCAACACTCCACTCTAACTAACCAAGCATCCTTCTCTCTATCCCAAGAAAGCAAGAACACAAGACTAGCATCGAGTTGTAGTGAACTCACTAACTTACCTTCCCGCATAGTAGTCCAAAAATCTTGAAGACTCAAAGATGGTTCCATGGCCCAAGAAACACAATCCAATGCTATATCAAGTTGTAGTGAACTCACTAACTTACCTTCCTCCATTATAGTCCAAAAATCTTGAAGGCTCAAAGACAATTTCACGGCCCAACATCCACCACCAAGCACACCAAGTTGAGAAACTGGTAGAGAAGAAGAGAAAAGCAAGAAGACAATGAAGAACTTCACCTTCCCTCAATCCCTTGCTCAACACATCTCTCACTCACTCTCTCTCTCTCATTCACTCTCAACAATGGAGGTAAGATGGAAGAATAGCAGTAGGGAATAGAAAGCTTCAATAGTTACACTAGTAGAGCTTCCGCAGCATGGATATACCAAAAGGGGTAAATACAATTGAGACCTCCCATCCTTATATAAACACAAATTAGGGTTAGGGTTAGGTCGCCTGTCTAGGACATCACATCATTTTAGGGTTCGGGTTTGTACCTCACTTTGCATTTTAGGGTTTCCACCACTGTGAATTTGGATTTGCACCCTCTTCTGGACATCCTACCCACTTCATAGATTCCATGTTGGCCAATCCTCATTGCATGCTTGTACCTTACTCTAAATAGACCAAGCTTATGCTAATCTGATCACAAATACATGTGTGCAACCCACGCAACACTTGCGGGTGCGACAAATACAAGTGCGGGTGAATAAATACAATGTGCATTGGGAGTGATCCCAGTTCTCACAAAATAATACATTTGTCATGAGTATAACAATAATATACAAGTGCCCGAAAATAATACATTGAAGTGCTCCAAAAATTTATAATCCTTCCAAAAAATAGTAGCCTGAACTTGCACTTCTTTAGCCTTCTCAAAATACCATTAACAATTTGACTATTCAAGGTTATGTTTATTCTAGAGATTGAGACAAATTAAAGATTATCCTAGATAGAATGTAAATCTAGGAAGCTGGATTTTGATGTGAACTGAGATGAGCCTAAGGAAGAGAGAGAGAGAAGGAGATAAAAAGGTAGAAGAATTATACTAAGTATACTCGTAGTTCTATTTCTTACAGGTTGCCACTACAGTGGTTGACACTACGAGCCAAGATCACTAGCTAATAGAGATGGATGTATTCTTCTTTGTGTGTAGCATGGATATCGACAATAGGGAGCAATTCATCAAGGCCATCAGAAATAATCGTTGCACTTAATATCACATGTAGACTAAAAGCACTTAATATGTTTTAGGTAGAGCTAATGTGCTTATCTTCATCGCTCAAGATTTCCTAGTAGAGCCAATGTGCTTATCTTTGTTTCTCAAGCCATTGTATAGATTCAAACCCTTGCAATAACAATGTCACTATCTCACCATAGAGACAATGTTTCTTATCATAGTGGAGCACCCTTCCGTGTCATTGCAAGGAGGATGACTAGGTCCTTCCACATCAATCACTTCGACCATTGGACCATCAACACTAAGGGAGTAGATACCAGTTCAACTATGAATCCATGGGTTTTGGTAATTTCACTCAATAGTCTTTGAGGTTCAACTCTTACACCCTAGATCCATCTTCTACTCTCCCTTCCTTAACTACATCCTCACTCTTCCATCCATTGTTGATACCATGGCTTATGAAGCAACTGCATACAACATCCCAAAGAGTTCATCTCACAATGACTACCCCTCCAAGTCCACATCAATCCCTTAGTCCATTGGGCCATCAACACTAGAGGAGTAGATATCAATTCAACTATGGATCCATGGGGTTTGGTAATTTTGCTCCGTAGTCTTTGAGATTCAACTCCTACCATCCTAGATGCACCTTTTACTCTCCCTTCCTTAACTACTTCCTCACTCTTGCATCCATGGATACCATGGGTTATGAAGCAAGTGCACCTTGCTCCATTCGTCATGGCTCTTTCTTTGCTCTTGCTTCCTCTTGTGTACTTCCACTCGGGGTCTACCTTTCAACTAGTATTAGAGCCAACCATTCGGGGAGCTTCTTCATCCTTTTCCTCAACCCAGATTCAAAGCTTCAATTCAAGGTTTCATGACAACCATTGTTTCTTCCTCCTAAGGTATGCATCGAGTCTTTCCTTCTCCTAGCTTGTTTCAACTTGCTCCCAACTTGTCAAAGAGATTCCCAAGGTTTAGCTTATCCTTGTTAAGTGCTTATTGAGCCCAGAACCAGCCATTCTATCCATTTTGAGTGGATATATAACATGTTGTAGAAGTCGTAGACAACTATGGTAACTTGATAGCACTTTCGTATTTTGGCCATAACTTTTGCATACAATATCGGATTCATGTATTTTATAGCTAGAAATGAAGAGCATGAAAAAATCTATAGAGTTGAGTACTCATAAATTTGATTATGTGAAATTTTCAATTCTTTGTTTTATACAGAAAAAAATACTTCTAATACTTTCATATTTTGGCCATAACTTTTGCATTAAAGAGTTGAGCATTGATAGATTTGATTTTATGCAGTTTTCAATTCTCTACTTTACTTAAAATAAAACAATTCTAGTTTAAACAATACATAGTGAGATCCATTATACATGTTTAATGCCTTTGTGATGTTATCTCGGTGCTCGGATGTTATGATAATGAATTGGGATGCTACTTAAAATATTTAAAGCTTTATTAACTTATTTTTATAGAGTTTTATTACTATAATAATATTTGGGTAATAAGCTATTAATAATAACTTTATACCTATTGAGGCTTGATGTTATTCGAGTATGCTACTTGCATGTATTGATGCCTAGCATTGATACTTAGACTCAAATATGATTATGGATTGATTTACTACTTGGATTTGATCTACATTGAATGCTTTGTATCTTTGTCTTTGTGCTTTAGTTGCTTTAGTCATTGACATTATGGGTTTGAAAACTTGCTTGGGTTTCATACTTCCAAATATTATCTTGGATTCTAGATTGTCATGTACTTGATGTCTTGAGCTTATATTGCTCATTTGGCATTAGGAATTGCTTCATGGAAGCTACTTTCGATTGGAATTAGATATTTGGATTCTTTAAGCAGTAGAGCTTGAATTTTTCAGCCAGTGGAACTCTTGGCTCATGTATATGCTCGCTTCTACGCTATTAAACATTGTTACCTCCACTTGTGGGCTGATTTGATTACATATCTTTGTACACTGGTACTTACCTCTGTTAACAATTTTTCAGTGATGTATATGCTTATAGGATGTACGCTTATTGAGACTTTGAGTTCGTGATAGTCTTTGATACCAGTGGTCTATGTTTAGTCACTGCTAGTTACATTCTTTCTATCTTTGTTTTCTACTCAAGTATCCCTGGCAATGGGAGCTTTCATTCTTGCTATTTGCCCATAGTTGGATTGATATATACTACTCTATCTTTATTTCAGCATGGCTATAATTATAGTTTATAGTATAATCATAGAAAGCAAACGTTGTACTTTGATAGCCTATTATTTATAATTGGTGAACAACTCTATACTTTGGAATTTCCTCCTATTTTGCCCTTGTTTTGGCTAAGTTTTAAGGCCTGATTTGTAGTCATTTACAACAACCCATTCTCTTGGATCTTACATTGGTATACTATCATTATGGCTAGTTCTTCAAATGATATGCTATTAACCACATATTCAATAATTTGGGAATTTTCATAAAGTTTTGGAGTTCCTAAAGTGATTAATATTTGGACACATGGTCAAATATTATCCCTGTACTTGAGGGTGAAATTTTCCCTAGATACTATATAAGCAATCCCCCCAAGTCCCACTCTCAAATATGGGGTTAAGATTTAGCCACTTGATTAAATCTTAACTCCTTATTTGAAAGTGAAACTTGGGAGATTTCCAAATTCTCTAATATGGTATTTATTTTACATATAGAAAAGATAGATGGCAGAAATATCACCTATTGAAATATGTAAATATGGTAGGTAATAGTTCAAAATAAACATGTTAGGCCTTTGAAAGCTAAGAGTGTAAAGCCCATAGGCATGGATCAAGATACTTGGGGTGAGTTGGATGAGCTATGTAAATCCACTCTTATATTGTCATTGTCTAAACAAGTTTATTTTAATATTGGGGCATCTCGCGAAAATGCTTGGTAATTTTGGGAAAAGGTATGCAATCTTTATAACAAGCAAAGTCCTACTTCACAAATGTACTGGTTAAAACAACTCATGGACCTTCGCACAAAGGAAAGGACTAGTGTGTCCATGCATTTGAATGAATTTTACTCTATTTTTAGCTACTTGACTTTGCATGGCATTGGGTTCAAGGATAATGTCTCTCCCTTGTTCTTGCTTGTGATACTTCTTGAGTCATGGAACACTTTTTGTACTACTACATGTGCTAATATGCTTGAGGATTGTTTGAAACTCCAGGATGTTGAGGGTACCTTACTCAATAAAAAATAAGATAAACAAAAAGAATGTGGATGTAGCCTATACTTCTCATACATTGACTATTAGGGGTAGACATGATGGTAAGAGCGGTAATAATTGCCATGGTAGAGACTCACAGAGGTCTCAATCTCACAATAAGTCACATGATCCTAAAGCCTCTCTTATATGTCATCACTATGAAAAGAAGGGTCATATTCCGTTGCAATGCCATCAGAAGTGTGATGATAAGCACAAAGAGAAAGACAAGGGTAAAGTGCCAAAAAGTCTGATTATCGTATTATCCCTAGTAAGTCTAGTGTAAAGATTAAAGAGATAAATATAGTGTAGTTTGAGTCTAATGATAATTATATCTTGGCAATTTTTTCTCTTAATGCTAGTCAGTTGGTTGATGCCTTTTGCACTTTTTCTCAATGTTGACTGCTTGATTTTGGGGCTTCTTTTGTTACCCTGCACGTGGATTGGTTTCATTTCATCACAGTATGACAGGTTATATGAGACTAGAAAATGACTTGGCATTTGGATATTATTAGTATTGGTGATGTTAGACTGTAGTTTACTACAATTAATACTTTTGTTTTGCATGAAATATATTATGTTTGGCTTTGACCAAAGCCTACTCTCTGTTAGACAATTGGATGATGCAAGATATCATGTATCTTTTGGTGATTCCATGTGGAACATTACTCATGGAAATCATGTGTTTGCTCAAGATGCCAAGGCTAGCAACCTCTATCATTGCTTATATATAGGTTTATTGACCATGTTTTGGCTATGGTTAACATACCAAATGTATCTTTATGATATCGTTGCCTTATATACATGTCATTAAAAGGAATGAAAATGACTTCTCATTGGTAGTATCTTTTGTCCCTTGACTACAAATTTTTTTATTCATCTGATCATTGTCTTTATGGTAGATAGACACACAGTTCTCATAAGAAGTCTAGCATTATGCATATAGTTGAGCCTCTAGCTCTTGTTCATTTTGATGGATGTGTTCCCATGCCCTATCAATCACTAGGTGGCATGAAGAATTTTTTTCCTTTCATTGATGATTATTCGCATAAGGTCTTGGCATATTCCATAAAGTAGAAATCAGATATTGTAGCTATCTTTCAAGGTTGGCTTTCTCTTATTCAGAACTAATATGGGTATAGGCTGAAATATCTAAGGTCAAACAATGAGGGTAAATATGTCTCTAAAGCATTTGGGTAGTTTTGCAATGAGTAGGGTATTAAATGTCCTTAACCACCCCTTACACCCCACCCTAGAATGGTTTTGTAGAGTGTATGAACAAGTCAATTCAAGAAAGAGTCCATAGTATGCTTAGTTAGGCAAGCTTACCACAACATTTTGGGATGAGATGGTTACTACTAATATATATTTGATAAATATATCCCCATGCATTGTTATTGGTTGTCAAGTTGCAAAGGAGGTATGGGGTTTGGAAAGCCTCCCTCATATGCATGTCTCAGAGTCTTTGGATGTGAGGCTTTCTATCATGTATCTAAGAACAAATGTAATATGCTAGATCCTAAGTTCGTGAAACACATCTTTCTTGGTTATCAGGATGCAAGTGAGATGGGCTACTTCCTATGGGATCTGTAGGCTCGAAAAGTTATCCACAACCATGATGTTACTATCCATGAGAAGTACATGGATAAGCAACGTGAGTAGGTAGTTAAGGTACATAGGGTGATATTTCAAGAGTCTCTTGTTTTGGTACAACCACCTAAATAACCTATAGGTGATGCTCTAATTAGACACTCCACCAGAGATAGATGTCAACCTAATCGATTAGCAACCTCCATGGATTATGTTATGGTGACAGATTTTGGTGAGCCTCTTACTTATGACGAGACCATGTGAAAATGTAAAAATCACTCTTGGGAGAGGTCCATGTACTTAGAGTTGGATTCACTATAGGAAAACTTTACATGGGATTTATTTCCTTTGCCTAACGAAAAACATGCATTGCCATGCAAGTGGGCCATCCCAATCTAGCATATAAGGCTAGATTGGTTGCTAAGGGCTTTAAGTAGGACCATGGTATTGACTTCAATGAAGTCTTCTATCTTGTAGTGTGAGTTGTTTGCCAATCTCAATCCAAGGCGCGCCTTTTAGTAGTCCATCAATAGGCTTCCAAAATGATGCCATTGGTGCTCCCTTGGAGTATCACGGGGTTTGTCACTTAAGCCCTACTGAGTCTACATTGCAACAAAAAAGTTTTGGCTAAACCCACTAGAATCCACCTGAATTTTCAGGTTCCTAAAATCAGATGAGTCTTCTCACAGCTAGCTAGTGTCAATAATTTTGAGTTCCTACTTTCTACAAGATTACTCGAACTGGAGTGGACTTGCCATTGCACTTGGTTTTGAGACAATAGAAGACGAAGGGAAGTGCGGTATGTCAACCCTCCTACCCATAAGACAAAATCCCATTGCGGCCCCCCTTAAAACAATGTAAGTCGGTTCTACCTAATGACTAGTTGGCGTCTTCCTATTTCTATTGCCAATTTAGAAACGCTCCTAGCTAACCGGGACCACCCTACCATTGGACAGACCCCTCGGGGGTCATGCCCACCCGCTTTCCTTTTATGACGATATCATCTTTAGTTTTTTAATTACCTACAATACATTTATTGAAACATATACAACTAGCTTCCTTAATTAGTATGTTAAATCACAGGTTCCTTCACATAATTTATTTCATGGACATGCATACAATTTAAACAACCCTTGAATAAAAAACAAATTCCTTTATTATATTGAAATTTTATTACAATTTTCATCTTTTCGATCATGCGGAAGATATATAGAATTTCACGAGGGTATTTTGTCCACCAAGATTCTTCCCTTGTAACTAGTATTAGGGTTCCAAGATCTCATCATGGGTCACAAAGGGGCTCGTCACATTCTAGGAGTAATGTAGAATTTACGGTCAGAGCCCCCCTTGGCACCCACATTTCCTACTGCTTGAGACTATCCCTATGGATAGACCTTTCCGTTACGGAGCCAGTATAAGCCCCTCGGAGCAATAATCATGACCCCTTTGGAGTAGGGTGTGGGAGCTTTCGCTCAACCGCCAAGACCCTCGGACCGCTTATTCTTTCAAGCGTTTCAAGCGAGCTCTAATGGCTATCTCTCACCTAGCTGACGCGCCATCGATCCTACGAGTGTAGTGAGCTTACCTTGATGCTCGATCGAGTATCCTCCTCTCTCTTGCACTCCGGTAGCTCCACGATCCTAGATGCTAGCTCAAGCATCCTCAAGCCTCCTCCATCTCCAAGCTCCATCCTCCATAGCCGCGCGCGCAAGAGAAGAGAAGGGGAGAGAAGAGAAGAAGAGGAGAGGAGATGGTGAAGAGCTTCACCCTCTTGATCCCTCACCCTCACACACACTCACTCCCTCACACTCTCACACTCCCTCTCTCAAGAGCACACACAAGCAAGAAGGAGAGAAGAAGAGAGGAAGAAGAGGACTCCTTTTGCCACACCCAAAGAATGAGTTTCTCATTCACTTTTCAACTTTATATACAAAACCCTAAATCCCTTTCGGGCGGTCATCCCCTTTTTCCTCTTTTACATGGCCGGCCGTAGCCTAGGCCCTTTTTCCCATTTCCCACCATTCTAATTTATCCTATTCCCACTAATGCATACACTTTGCACAGGAGCGAGCCTGGCACTCTTTTACACAGATTTGGAAGCGCTCCCACATTTTAATGGTGCGCCTTTTCCTCTTTCATTGCCGTGGCCCAGCACCAAATTCTCTTGAGGGTTGTGTCTGAACATTTGATTTTTTCAGGGATTGGTTGCCAGTCAAGGCACCTTTTTTAGCTTTTGTGCCTTTTTTGCTCTTTTTCCTTCTTCCCAGTTTTCGCTCCTCTGTGCTGCGATAACGTGGTCGGAAACACGGTAACATTACCCCCCCCCTAGCCAAGTGCCAGTCCCATGGCACTGCAATGGGACAAGGGGGCAAGTTAGGTCGGCTAGTAGACGGAACAGGTAGGTGGGTGGTTAGGGATGATGGCCCGGAGCGAGTCCGGCGTGTGTTAAGCTCCATGAAGACACTCGGCATCTGTCACACGGTTGTAGCCAGTCATCTTGTGAGTATGAGAAGCGCGTGAAGCAATGCAATGATGGTATTGGGGGGATTTATTCTCGTAAAACCCCTTGAACTCTGTTTGGCTTAAACCCCGTGGCTTTGATTGAAGATCCGTGCCTTGGATTTGAAGGTCCTCGGGCCGGTGGAACCAATAAGCTATCCGTGGATCTTGAGGCGTAGGGCATGGATCATCGAACGATACAGTTCCAAGATCTATGCCAATGGCAGTCTTACCTTGAGTTGGTTCGATCATGGTGGCCATCAGGCGGGTGGCTGGAGGCCGGCACGCTTTGGGTCCTTAAAGGGTGCCATGGGTGATGGTCTTCTGTGGGTAGCCATCTCTTGAGAGTCAACATAACCTGCAAGAAAAGTTGTTCCCTCCCTAAGGGGTGTGCTGCTTGCCGTGTAGTGTGTTGTGCTCGTGGCAGTGGAACTGGGAGATGGGTCTAACCTTGGGCAAGCCCTTGCTAATGTCCCACACTTGAGGACCCAGCTTGTGCTTCGTTGGTGGTGCGGTGCGAGCCTTAGGGTGACAGGTCTGAAAGTCTTGCCCTTGATGTGCCCTAGGTGTGAAGTGGGGGAGAGGGCTAGGGAGATCCCTAGGTGTTTTTTTTTTTTTTGAAGATGAGACATAGGCCCAAGTATCTTAGTCGGAATGAGGAGGACAAGGTGGGTGGAGAGACTTGCTCAAAAATTGGCGACTTTGCATGTAATTCTTTAGATTCATGCGGACATGTAGGGAGGTAATGGAGAGGAAGGGGTGGTTGCATCTAGTGAACTGGCTGTCGTTCATGTCCTCTAGGAGGGCTAGGAAAAAAGAAGGAAGGAGAGTAGCCCTCATCATGAGACGAGCCATGGCACAATTATCTATAGCATTAGGGTCGAAGAATAGGGGAGGCATGCCACGCTCTTGTGTAGTCAAGTCCTACTTAAGGAGTAGCCTAAGTAGCCTAAGATAGTTACAGGTGGTTATAAAGGTGGGGTCAAGACATGAGGAAAATTCCGCAAGGAAGCGCATCATAGACTCGTCTAGGCTTTCTGCGGTAAAAAGAAGGGCGTTGTCGAAGGATACTACAGTGGAGTTATAAATGACCGGGAAGTCATATCGCCCGTGGAGGGTGGCATCAAAATCTACGCCTACCCTTTGAGGGTACGCCATATAAGTAGGGTCGTTCCGCTCGAACAACAGGGTATTACAAAAAGCCATCCAGGAGAGCATGCTTATGTCACATACTCGTCACTTCCACAGGGGTTGGTCCCTATAGTTTTGTACAGTGGGGATTTCAAAAACTTTATCTTGCCAGTAGTCGGCCGCTTCGGTGCCCCAAGAGGTTGGGGTCTTTTCTCACTCTTCCAGCCATCTTTTCCCCAGCCGGCCACCGACCGCGATCACCTCGTCCATCACTTTGAGGGGCAGGACCCTCCGCAGACTGTTGGGTAGGAGAAACCTAAAGGAGAATGGCTCATTTCCTAGTTCCTACACCTCCCACACCACTAGTTCTGCATGGAATCCCGCCGGGAGGTCATCTGGGCACGGAGGGAGAGACGCGGACGTAGCACGACTGGTTTGGCTCTCAGCTTCTGTCTGGCATCCTCCACCAGCTTTTTTTGCCTTTCCTTAGAGATGGCTTTTCTTTCTGCAGCTGGGTTTGCTTGTGGCGGATCTTGGGCTTGTGGCGGATCTTGGGCCTGTGGCGAGGGGGTTGCGGGACCACATCTTCCCTGAAGCGATTCACATCGATTTCCAACTCTACTTCTCCCCCTGCCGTTTTGCGTGTATTACTTCTTCCTCGAACCCGAGGGCATCTATTTCCTGGGGGGTTAGGCTGGCTCTCGTCAGGTATTTTCATTGTTCCTCCAGACCTAGCCTAACCTCAGCCGGTAGTGGTGGCATTTGTAGACCAGCATGTAGGGCTCTTCTTGCCATGCCAAGCTTCCTCTGTACTGCTTCCAGTGGCTCTCCTTGTGCTGTGTGGGTGGCGTCCAAGATGGTATCAAGGAAGATCTTCTGTTGAGCGCTGAAGGTAGGCTGCCTCCGCCTTGCTCTCCGCGATGATTTTCTCTTTTTTTGTTAAAGCAAGGTGGCGTGCCAATGTCTTCACCCTCCTCTCGTTATGCGCGCCCACTCGTCTGCCCTTTTAATCATCACTTCCAGGCCCTCCCCTTGTCTCAAGGTCAACATCATGATTTTCTGTCCATAATCCTCTAGTTCCCTGACCAGCCTCTCTTGTTCTTGTCGTTTAGAGGTCAGCTGATCTGTTAGGCGCTTGAGCTCCTCCTCCTGCTCCTCTATGCCTCGTTGCCTTTCTTCGTCCCTAGCACTCAGCTCCACCTTGAGTGCATCCACCTTAGCAGCTTTCGCAGCAAGCTCCTGGTATTGCCCTATTAGAAGCTTGTGCCCTCTTTGCATGTTTACTAACTCTTGCATCTCATTCTCGAGTAGCTGCCTCCAATGTTCCTCCCTCTCATCCCTAGCCTTCAGTTCCTCTTTCAGCTCTGCAAATTCGCACTGCTGCAAGGCTACCATTCTTGTCTTGTCCAACTGGAAGACGGCCATGGTTTCCTTCTCGGCTGCCAACTCAACCACGACTGTTTTGCGTTCCTCCTTTGCTCTCTCCAACTGGGAGAGCAGCTCGGCGACTTATTCGTCGTAATTAACTAGTGGCATCATCGTTGCATGAATAGGTGAGGTGGAGGCTTCGACTTTTTACTTTTTGGGTTCTTGCCTGGACTCTGCATCTGTGGCTGGCCTTTTCTGTCCTGTGGCCGTAGTTTCCGTGCTCTGCCCCTGGCCCATTCCTTTGTTGATAAAATACTGCATCCACGCCATGAAATTTGACACATCTGCGCTAGTGGGGATGCTGAGGGTGACGGTGGTGAGTTCCGCGAGAGGTACCAGGAGGGTAGGGATCGGATGAAGCGGGGCCTTGCCTTTGCCTTCGGAGACTGGGGGTGGCACGAACTCTAGCACCTGTGTGCTGGATCCAGGCCCCTCTTCTCTGCATGGGCTTAGGTTCCTTAGTTTGTCTGCTCAGCACTATTGTTCGATGGACCGTCGTGTGGCCTCCGCCAGGTCCTCCTCCTCTTTCCTTCGCAGCTCCTCTTCTTCCTCCGCTTTCCTCTTCCTTTCCTCCTGCCTTTTCTTCTGCTCCTCCTGTTTTTTCCCTTTCTGTTCTTTTTCCCTCCTTTTCTCCGCTTTAGCTTCTTGTTTTGACGCCTCCTTAGCTTTCTGCAACTCCTCTCATTCCCTCTGCTCCTCCTATCTTTTCATCCTCTCTCTCTCTTTTGCTTCTTTCAGGGATTCCTTCTTCGCCCTTTCCAAGTCTTCCCTTTCTTTCTTCCTGCCTTCATCACCCTTTTTCTTCCCCTATGCCGTCTTTTTCTTCGTTGTCCTGATTGCCTTCTTACTAGTTGGTCCTTCCCCTTCTTCTTCTGTTTCTGTTCTGTCGGTGGACCTGTATTTGTCCTGTCGAGGGGGCGACTTCTCCGGCGTTTCTCCTTCTTCCTCCTCCGGCTCATGTGCTGCCTTTAATGCCTCCTGATTTAGTGTAGTCAAGACTCCTCCATAGCCAATGAAAGAGGCCTTGGAGGAGGCTTTCTTCCTTTTCGTCACCTTAGAAGTAGGAGATTCTCCTCCTGTTGGTGCACTTCCTAGGGCTAGTGCTTTGGCCGCTTGATCGATAGTCTTCCGCACGTAGCCATTCCAATCCACCTCATCTAGAGTGTGGGCTACTACATTCTCCAGCATGGGCACACTAATCCGATGCATTAAGGAATTGTAACGTTGGCTGGAGAAGAGCATGTGCACCAACTTGGCCTGCAGCCTGGCCTCAGTGTCAGGGATGTCCTGGATGCTTATGTCATCGTTCGTAAGTACCTCTTCCTTCTTCATTTTCAGCAAGGCGTAAACATCCCTTTTTTGCCGCCTTTCTGTCCTAGGTACCAATCCCAGAGCTTTTTCCACCAAGAATGCGTCCAATCGGACCTGGACCTTCTTTGCGCCCTCTCCTCGGCCTACTGTTACAATGCCCCCTTCCTGGTCCAAATTGTATGTTCTGAGGAATTCCACGCATTTGAAGTGATCCGGCTCCTGCGAGAATTTTTCAATGTATTTTGTCAGGTTGCACTGTTCCACCACCCTTCTGGCTGCCTCCTCCTTCGCCACCATGACTCTGATGTTGTGGATGGTTCGGAACTTCAGCTGGCCGAAGGCGCGGTTCTCCAATTGGATGCAATATAGCTCCCTTTCCTCGATAGTGAATAGGAGTCGATGGGCGCGGTCTTGCTACGACATTTTCAGCTCCTGCCATAATTCGTAACTTCCGTTAGTATTTTCCACATAGCACTTTGCTGTTTTTAAACTCTTGACTGAATTTTTGGAAGCCATTTTTCTCATACTAATGCTTATGTCTTTCACTACTTTTACTTTACCATACCCCCTTTTTATTCATTTTCTATCTAATTCCTTTCACCATATTTTCCACGTACATACCCACGTTTCTTCCGACTGAGAGAAGAATCCTTCCTAGGATTGGGAGTTAAAGGGTGGCGTTGGTCCTGTTGGGATAGGAATTTATGTGTGAAGAAGCCACGTGTAGAATCGTGGGTTGTATTCCAGTTGCGCATGACAATCGAGAGCAGCCGGTTGGATAGAGACCTGGGAGATGTAGGTCAAGACATCATGAAAGAGATCCCCAGTATTAAGGCAGCTGGCGACATGTAATTCCTCTTTGGTGAGGAGTTGGTCAATATAGGGGTGGGCGAGCATATGGTCGTCCAATTGCTGATTGCGGGTGATGGCCAAAACCCTAAACGAGATGGGTGCCACATAAGTGGAGCCGTATTCAATGGTTTTAATTGCCCTACGTTGCTCAGCATTGGTCATTATTTGGCAACCTTTTTTCTCCCATTGGATTCGCAGAGCAAACCATTTGCTATAAGAACGTGGAGGGCGAGCTTGCCATCTGCATGAGCTCGTGCATCTCGTGTTCAGGAACAGAACGGGGAGGCTTTCGATATGAAGTGACTAAGCGTCTGAACTCCGCTTGCTCCTTTGAGATTTCCTCGTTTGCTATTAGTTCGGCAGCGATCTTGGGGGATTTAGTAGTTATAAGTTTGTATTCCTCCCATGTGCATGGTAATGCATGAACCTCTGAAGCAAGGGTTCTCTCAAGGAGGCCTAGGTCTAGCCTCTCATAGCTTCTAGCGAATGTGGTGAAAGTGTCGTCCAACATCCTGATACAAGTTATTAAGTCATCCCCAGAGGTCGCGGCAAGGTCGTTAGCCAAGGAGAGGAAAGGTCGTATCGCATACGAGGGTTTAAGACCTGCTGGTGGGGATGGTGCAACTGGCCTGGACAATGGTGACTCCCTCATCGGTGTCACAGGTTGGGCTTTGTACATAAAAGCACATTGAGGTGCTGCAGGAAGCTCTGGGGGCCTAGGGGTTGGGCTGGGTTCTGAGTGAGCAGTCATAGGGCTTTTTAAGCCCTCAGGATTAAGCAGGTTTAAGGCTTGTGGCGTTTACTTTGGTCGATAGATGAGTTGAGGCTTACTAGTCGTAGCTAGCAATGGCGTACTGATTATGTGCTGGGTACCACATGTGCAAGCCTTCCTTTCTAGGGTGATAGCACTTGTAGATGAGCTTTTTAGCCGGCCATTTTTAGGCACCCAAATCCACGGGTTGCCCTCGTAGTATCCTTGTGTCCGCAAGAGATCCTTAGGAATCCATCGCAGCATGGTTGTTTGTCTATGGCAATAGCGTCTATATTGCCTCCTAGGCTAGAACGGCTGATGTTTCTGGAGGTTAGGGTCTCATTTGGGTGGTGTACCCGAATGTGGTTCCTATCATTTTGGCACCCACATAAGTCTGGGCTCCTTGGCCTTGTAAGCATTCTTGGTGGATTTGGGCCTGGGGTCGAGTGCGTGGCACAAAGCCACAGGTTTCTCTAGTTTAGACTGGGTCTGGAGCGTGGTCCTAGGGGTTTCTACCGGTGGCGTCGTAATGGTGGAGGAATCATGACAGCCCTTGCTGAAGGTCATCACTATACGGGTGTTGCCGATGGCAAGATGAATGCGGTTTAGGTTGTAATCCACATTACAGTGCGTTAGCGTCTTGAAGGTGCAACCCAATAGTGACACATTACTGGCTTCTTTAGTGTTAGGCAACACATGGAAGAAGGCTGGTAAACTTTCAATCTCAATAGAACTAAGTACCTTGCACTTCCCCAGGAGTGAATAGGCAGTACCCCCAAATGGGGTGAGGTTGGCATTAGTGGGATGTAGCATCGGTTGACCAATGCGTGTCCAATGGTCATGCGTCAAGATGTTGTAGTCGGCCCCTTCATCAATCAAGGCATCGAAAGAATACACCGCACCTGCTGTGACTGTGATTCGTAGATACGCCGGTGCCACTGCTTCCTCGTCCTGATCCATAAGATCGGTTACAGTTGCCATTCAGATGTTCAACGGGGCTTCTAGCATGGGTGGCTCATGTAATGGATGGGAAGGAGGATAGCACTTCTTTACGCGGCTACCGTTAAAAAAGCCTACTCCTTCACCGTCAAGTGTCTCCAACTCAACATTCCCGGTTCTACCAATCATGCGTACTCTAAAAGGGCCTAGTCCTCGGAACTTCATCTTCTGTTTGTGTTCTTTTACTGAGTATAGCAGAACAAGATCCCCTTGTTCAAAGTCTCGCTGCTTGACATGCTTGTCAAACCACATCTTTTATCGAGCCTTCTCGCAGATGAGCACGTGGGTGGCTAGAAGATGGGTTTTTGACAGGCGTTCTAGCTCGGTCAGGCGTTGCGTCCATGCTTCCTTCCCTTCCCATCATTCTTGGAGTGCTATTCTTAGGCTAGGGACGAAGAATTCTACCGGTACAATTGCTTCAGTCCCATAGGTCAGCCTAAAGGGGGTTTGACTGATGGCCGTTTTATACGTTGTGCGGTAGGCCCACAAGGCTGCCATCAACTTGTTGTTTCAGTCGCTTCTCGAGACTGAGACTACATTAGTCAGCATGTTAATAAGAATTTTGTTAGTTGATTCTGCTTGGCCATTAGCTTGAGGGTAGTATGGCAAGGATTTGCGATGGATAATAAGAAAGGTGGATAGGAGATGTGCTATCACTTCGTTGATGAAGTGTGTGCCTTGGTCGCTAACCAATTCGATGGGGCAACCAAAGCGCGAGATCACTTGCTCCCATAAGAACTTGGCAGTCGTTCTAGTGTCGTTTTTTTGTGTTGCTCTCGCCTCTGCCCATTTCGTGAGGTAATCCGTGGCCACCACGATGTACTTGGCTTGTGAATACTGCACTACGGGGCTGATTGGTCCTATGAAGTCAATTCCCCATTTTTCGAAGGGTTGGCGCGAGCAATAATTGGGGTTAACTCCATTTGATCTTTATGAATCGAAACTTTTGCCCTCTGGCACTTGTCACAATGCTTGACAAATCGCTTGGCATCGAGAAAAAGTGTGGGCCACCATAGTTGGGACTGCAACACCTTCCGTGCTGTTGTGTCTCCGCTAAAGTGTCCAACTGCAATGCCGATATGCACTTCTGAGAGCACATCATGCATCTCATATTCACACACACACCTTCGCAGCAATCCGTCTTGCCCCAACCTATAGAGTTGGCCTGCAATCGGCTAGTAGGGTTGGAGCTTCAATATCAAGCGCCTAAGTCGTGCCTTTTCTATTGGTTGCTCAGGTAGTCCGTGCTCGAGCACTTGGACTATGTCATCTGCCTAGTATGGCATCAGATCAGCCTTAAATAGGTCTCTCTCTCTGGACAGGTGGAATAAGTGGGCGTCAGGTAACTCATCAATGATGCCTTGTCCAGCTGCTTCTCGTGTGGGTATACGGGACATGTGATCAGCCATGTAATGTTGTTTTCCCTTTCGCACCACCACGGAGAAATCAAACTCTAGGAGTAGGAGGAGCCATCGAGCTATGCGTCCTGTAGCACAAGGTTTGTTCACTAAGTAGAGTAGGGCTTGATGGTCCACGAAGAAAATGAAAGGTGTGGCCAGTAGATAGTGCCGAAATTTCTTCACGGCAAACACCATGGCTAGTCCCTCCCTTTCTATTGTTGAATAATTCATCTCCATCTCAATGAGTTGTCTGCTAGCAAAGCTCACGGGGTAGTCCAAGTTATGCTCACCCGGTTGGCACAACACAGCTCCCACGGCAAACTTAGAGGCGTCAATGTGTACATGGAAGGTAGTGGTCTAGTCCAGGGCTCGTAGAATCGGTGCCGTTGTTAGAGCCTTTTTCAATTATTCGTACGCCCATTGGCATGCTTCGGTCCACTCGAAGACGATTAGTAGCTTGTACAATGGCCTAGCGATCAGCACGTAGTTTAGTACAAACCGCCAATAGTATCATGTGTGACCTAAGAAGCATTGAACTCCCTTGTAATTACTTGGGGGTGCAAGGTCAACGATAACCCTGACCTTCGAGAAGTCCATGGCAATGCCGTTCTTCGACACCACGTGTCCTAAGATACATCCCTGCTTCACCCAAAACTGACATTTCAAGGGGTTCAGGGAGAGGCGATATAAGCGACACCGTTCAAAGACCGTGCGGAGTTTGTCTAGGTGTTCAATCCAGGTTGAATAGGCACACAAGTCATCGACAAAGACCTCCAACTCCTTGCGAAGCATGTCCTTAAATATGGTGCACATAAGGCGTTGAAAGGTGGCGGGGGCATTGGTTAACCCAAAGGGCATGACTACGTACGCAAAGATGCCCCACTCAGTGGCAAAGGTGGTCTTATGCCTGTCTGCAGGATGCACTTGCACCTGGTTGTACCCCGAGAAGCCATCCAGAAAATTGTAGGCTTCCTTGCCTGCCACTCTCTCAAGCATGTGCTCTGTGTACGGCAAGGGGTAGTTGTCTCTCTTCGTAGCAGCATTCACCTTCTTGTAATTGACGCACACTCGAATCTTGCCGTTCTTCTTCATCACAATGACTATGGGTGACACCCAGTCTGTGTGCTCAATTTCGTAAATGAATCCAGCTCTCATCAGCTTGTCGATTTCCTCTTTAACAGCATGAGCGTGCTTTGGATTCATGGGGTACAATCGCTGCTTAACCGACGTTGCATCCAACGTCATGGGTATGTTGTGAGTCACAACACTCGGATCTACCCCTCGTAGCTCATCTAAGGACCAAGCAAATATGTCTATGTACTCCCGCAAGAGAGCGACAAGACTCAACTCTTCTTCAGTAGTCAAGTCCTCGGCAATAAACAGGGTACTTCCCCTTCCAGGGCTAGGTTTACCTCCTTGACCTTGGCTGGCCCTTCGATTGGTTCACTTGTTTGCCCTTGGCGCTTGGCACCTAGCAGAACCACTACCCTATCCCCTTTTTTGAATTTAGTGAAGCGTTTAGGGAGGTCTTGCGGCTTTCGTTATTCCTCTGATCGTGCATCCTTGGGACGCTTTGCCTCATCCTGCCATAACCGTCTGCGCCTCAGGTGGACGGGTAAGTCCCCCTTGGTGCGTCTGGTCATGGGTGGCCTGGGGATTTTTGGGTCGCTATCAGAAGTAACTTCCGATTCCGAGTCAAACCCTCCATTTTCACTAGAAGAGGTGGTCTCCCCTGGTGGCTGCAGTTCAGATGGCGATTCGGTTCTAAGTATTGATGTCGTTCCTGGTTGGGCTAGGCCGGCTTGCTCAAGGTCTACGGCTCCTATGCATTCCAACCAAGCATGATCACATTTCATACACATGACTCCTTGGTTCATTCTAAGGACATGTTTTTTCTACGGCTTGGCATCTGCCCATATCTGCTCAATTTCTCATCCTTCAGTGTCGTACCCTATGGTATCCACTTCACCCTCGCTTTCATCACCAAAGGATTGGCAATCTTCGTATTCATCACATGAATCTTTATCACTCGACTGCTCATCGTCTCCCAAGGCTTGCTCTGCCTTGTCTCGTTGGTCGGGGACCAAGGCCCAGTTATACATGAGGTTCAGCTCGTGCACCCTGGTCCACTGCCACTCGGACTCCTCCAAGAGGTCCTGGAGCATCTTGAAGTTGGCAGCTGAGTTGCCCGCTAGCTGGTCCATTAAGTATTCCAATATTCCCTAGAGTTCCCTTTTGTTGGAAGGCACTTGGAAGGTAACAGGCTTAGGTCCTCCATGGGGGCTTACTACCATCATGTAGAGTGGCGTAGGAAGTGTTCGGTTTATCTTGCCGACCGTTTTGATGGCCTGCTCGTACGCCTCTTGGTCAGAGAACGGCAGGTCAATTGTAGCGAGGACGTGCATCCAATCCCGCTCATCCTCTGGGTATGGGATATGCTTGGTCAAGGACTCATAGGGCTTCCTGACTTGAGTGTTCCCTTTGAGCATAGCAGAGATGGATTCCAGGTCGACTGGTGAGGTCTTCCAAGTGTCCATCTCTATTCGTACGGCGTTAGTTCTATTGCCAAGGAAGATCAAGCCGTTACCCCAATCTTCGATGACTCTAGCGTTGCGCATCCAAGGTCGGCCTAATAGGACATCGTAGTCCACTCCCTTCATGACTATAAAGTCAACGGAGAACTGGAATCCTACAATCTTCACTGGCAAATTTTTCAGGACCTCGAATGGTTTCACTCTCATACTGTTTGCTACCATGACGTTAAACCTAGCAGCTTCAACAGGCAGGTTTCCCCAAGTCTGCAGCACCGCGTGGCTAAGCACACTAACCCCGGCTCCCGTGTCTACGATTCCCTTCCTTGTTGCGTCACCCAGGGTTGGGACCAGCAGGACTGCGTGCATCTCAGAGCCTTCCCAAAAGGCGTTGACGTGCAAAGATTTAGGTACAGAGTGCATCGTTAGATTGGGCAATTGTGTTTCTGCATCCTGGTCTTGAGGGTCTACCGTGACCTACTCTTGTGAGCCCTCAACCCACTGCCTAAGGTCTTGCCATAGGGCAAGGTGATGCTTAAGCAAATCTCCCAGGCCAAATGTTACAGGGGTGGTCACTAGTGTGGTCAGGAGATTGCTAAATACTCGTCGCTCCTTTAACCTAGACTGTCCGGGCCAATGGTCGCGGCTGATCTGCGGCTCTGTTGCGTCTATGCTTGGTCTCAGTGGCATTGCTTGTGGCATAGTAGCCTCGGCCGACTTAGGTTGAGGCAGTGACATTGGCGTGCTTATGCTGGAGAGATCATCGATCTCATCCTTCATGATAGGTTCAACATCTTTGAGGTGCTGTTGAGCCTCCCTCACCCATTCCTTCACCTTTTCGATGGCCTCCAATTGTCACTTGGGGTGCGGGTATTTCCCTATCTTAACGCTTTCCTTTTCGACTGTCTTAGGGGCTGAAGTCTCTGCCTCCGCGTCTGAGACTTTATTCCTAGTAGTTAAAGTCGTAGCACTCTCGGTCTTCAATGCGACCTTAGCATCCGATCTCTTCTTTTTCCGCTTGCGGCTTTTCTTCCCTATTGAGGCTGCGTCCAAATTGCTAGGTCCTGGCAGAGAGATGCCGGCCTGCTTGGTTTGGGCTCGAGTCATAACTCGTAAGGGAATAGGTGTGGCCTCCCCATCGGGGTTTTCAACACCAAACAACCCTAATGGGACGGGTGGCAAATTAGCTATGCTAGAGGACGGCTTCCGCTTTGGGCAATCAATGAAAAGATGGGTGATTCCGCACTCTGCGCACCTTTGATCAGCCTTGTCCCTATTTTGCTGCTCTCTTTCAAGGCAGCGTGATGAGACATGACCGGGGTGGCCGCAAGTCTAACAAGTGACTGGATCTTGTGGCTGCCCTCCTAGGCCTCTACCATGTCCTCGTCCTAACGCCATCACTGGCACGGGTCGATAATCCATGAGGACCGCATTACCCTCGTCGTCATGCGAGACGTAAGGGTATATGTAGGTCTCTTCATCATTTGGCTCCTCCACGTAATGAACTGGAGCGTCGCTCGGTGGGTGGGTCACATCAGGACCTGGCAGTCTAGGAATGCCGGTGGGATTTATGTCCATTCTAGGGACGGCGGGTTTCATATCGTTAGGCGCGGGTAGAGCCAATGGGGCTCCCCTTCCGAAGAATGGCTGTGGCCTGTTAGCTAGATAAGGTTGGCCGTAGGGTTGCGAGTATGAAAACCTTCTTGGTAGTCTGCATTGTGCGGCATCGTGGCCGAACCTCCCACAGTTAGCGCAAGGTCTTGACCTAGGGTCTTGACACTCAGCCGGCAAGTGGTTTCTACCAGAGTACACGCACTGGATGTGCGGGCGCGTTGGTCATCTCAGCATGTCTTGTATCTTGGCTAATTCCATCTTGACCTCCGCCAGGCCTTGGTCTGTCTCAATGGCTTTCCCCTTATCTTGGGATGATGGGTTCGACCGCTCACTAGAGGCTAGCATTCTCTCTAAACTCCGGGGGTTGGTTTCTTCTAGATTTGAGCTCCTAGAGCTCTGCTCTTTCAGCTGGTCATCAACTCTAATGGCTTCCTCAAGAACCCTAGCCACCACGTCTCGCTGCAAGCTTGAATTGCCTGCCAGTGCCTTATATAACTCCTCATCTCTAATTCCGCTAATGAATACAATTGATACTGCTCTGTCAGTCAGTCGTTTGCCTAAGGGGATTCTTTTAAAGAGACTTCTCACGTGGGTCACATAGTCGCGGATGCCCTCCTTCTCCTTTTGTTTGACATTCATCAAGCGTACTAGCAGGTTGTCGGAGTATCCAGGCTCGGCAAACCTCTTGACGAAGAGATCCTTGAGGTTATTGAAGTTGGCTCATTCTACGGCATCCAAGCTTGTATACCACGTCCTACCCTTATCGCTTAAGCAAAGTCCGAATGCTTGCGAACGTTGAGTCTGGTCGTTGAGGCCATTGGCTTCGCAGACTTGCTCAAACTGCTCAACAAAGCTGTACGGATCGTCATGTGGCTAGTACTTGTCGAGTTGCTTGGCAACAATCGGTATTTTGGCTTGGCTCTTTGAGCCCTGGTTTGTCCCTAATCCTGCAAGCAGCGACGTCGCTAGTGCAGTGGCACTCTGCTCTACTGCAGTGTTATCGAGCAGCCGTTTCATGAGGAGCTCACTCAGCATCAGGTCTCCCTCTAGTGCTCTTTCCTGGTCTGTTCGGTTCCGGCCAGCCAGGTTTCACTCACTGCACCTCATGCAGCTCCATGCTGTGCCTTAGGCTCCTGGCTTGTTGGTCCCTATTATACTCGGCTATGCCTTGTGGGCTAGCCTTCTCTCCTCCTCTAGGTCTTCAATGATTGCATCTGCCATCCTACCACGGTGCTCGTACCGAGTATGCGCATCGTAAGTACTCACCATCTGCTGTATAGCGTCTGGGAATGCGCTCACATCGAGCTCCTCGATAAACCGATGGTCTGAGCCTTCCTCCGTCATGGTCGAATTCTAGCGCCTCGCTGCGCTGTCGATCAGGTTGACTAGTCGTGACAGGTCCTTGTCGTTGGCGCTCCTCGCTTGATTCTCTCCTGCACTTCGCGTGTTTGTCTACGTCCTGGATCCTCTCCTATTGGTGGGTTCCTTGAGCGATTTATCTGAGTGAGTTCCCTTAATTACTATATACAATTCTTAATTTACAGCCACTCGGTGAGTGAGTTATTCCTCATGCACTTGTGCCCAATCAGGCTTTCAGTTTCCTTAAGTGTACTTCAAGTGCAAAATTCAATGTGAGTGTAGCAAGAAATTCCTCGGCGCCTCACTCACTCTCGCTCGTTTCTGGCCTGGTAGGCTTGTAGACCCATTTTTCGACTGTTTAGTCAGGGTTTAGGACTCTTTGTATGTTTCCTTATTTGCTTCCAATCAATTAGGTCTTTGTGGCTCAACGGCTTGCGTCCTAGTCCGTGGATCCCTCAACTGTCTACTACCCACCACTAAGCGGATGTGTACTAGAATTTCTCTTATCCCGTGTGCCAGAATCAAGTTCTAAATGCCCGAAGGGTTTCGACAAGTTGCACTAATGCGCGTTTGCCAGTCGGGTCAAATTTCTGACAGCTTTGACAAAAAGTTGCATTTGAACCAAGTGGTCCGAATTGCAGGGTCCAAGTGGGTCACTCAAATGGGCCGAATGGCACGGGGTCAAGGGACGAATCTCCAAATCTAGCTCGGACGATTTTTACTCGGACGGGCCGAATGGCAGGTTCAATAGATTCAAACAAGCTAATTCAGATGGGTCGAACCGCAGTTGGTCGAGGGTCGAATCCTGCGTGTGGCCAAGTTTCAATTTTGGAACTCGGACAGGTCACTCGAACGGGCCGAATGGCACAAGGTCGAATGTGCCACGTGGTCAAAAAGTTGTGGCTCGGACGGTTCGAGGAGGGTCACTCGGACGGGTTGAATCGGACGGTCCGAGTGCCGACTAGGGTTCCGACCGAGTGGCCGAATGGCAAGGGACCGAAGGCCGATTCTGGAACTCGGCCCAGAAGCAATAGCTCGGACGGGCCGAAAGCGGCGCGACGGAAACAGCGCGATGCCGATCTTGCCCGATTCTTATGATCTACTCAACCATTCCAAGCACAAACCTCTAGATACTATCTAGGGGGTTTGAGGGAGGGATTCATATACCTGAATGGGTCGGTGAGTGCGTCGGTGATGCAATCGAATCACACGGCCTAGGGCTTTCTAGCTCTCTCTCTCTCTTTCTCTCACACTGAAATGGCACAAATGAGTTCTCTTTTGGCCTCCTGGTTCTTATATGCCCTCCCAGCTGTGGCGTTGACACCCTTGATCCCTCTCTTGTCGATCTTAGTTCTCATTAGCGAGCATTTTGCGCATTTGCATGACCTTCTTCCTGTTTTTACCCTGTTTTGAAACACTGAACCCTACCCTTTTCCGGTTCGATCTCCTAACTCTAACCTACGCTAAATGCAACAAAAATTAAAGGCAAAAAACTGGAATAGATTCTCCATGCTTTCCAATCATCAAACAACCAAAATATCCCAAAATACTTACTTGTTCCAAAGATTAAAAGCACCCAACTTCCTACATATCTCAAGCTCCATTTCGGGGATGAATACCCTACTTCGATGCTCGATGTGAGGCGCGCAAGTGCTCAAGCTTGAATCCGTTGGTCCCGGTAATGGAACCAAAATGTGGGAGCTTTCGCTCAACCGCCAAGACCCTCGGACCGCTTATTCTTTCAAGCGTTTCAAGCGAGCTCTAATGGCTATCTCTCACCTAGCCGATGCGCTGTCAATCCTACGAGTGTAGTGAGCTTACCTTGATGCTCGATCGAGTATCCTCCTCTCTCTTGCACTCCGGTAGCTCCACGATCCTAGATGCTAGCTCAAGCATCCTCAAGCCTCCTCCATCTCCAAGCTCCATCCTCCATAGCCGCGCGCGCAAGAGAAGAGAAGGGGAGAGAAGAGAATAAGAGGAGAGGAGATGGTGAAGAGCTTCACCCTCTTGATCCCTCACCCTCACATACACTCACTCCCTCACACTCTCACACTCCCTCTCTCAAGAGCACACACAAGCAAGAAGGAGAGAATAAGAGAGGAAGAAGAGGACTCCTTTTGTCACACCAAAGAATGAGCTTCTCATTCACTTTTCAACTTTATATACAAAACCCTAAATCCCTTTCAGGCGGTCATCCCCTTTTTCCTCTTTTACATGGCCGGCCATAGCCTAGGCCCTTTTTCCCATTTCCCACCATTCTAATTTATCCTATTCCCACTAATGCATACACTTTGCATAGGAGCGAGCCTGGCCCTCTTTTACACAGATTTGGGAGTGCTCCCGCATTTTAATGGTGCGCCTTTTCTTTTTTCATTGCCGTGGCCCAACACCGAAGCCTCTTGAGGGTCGTGTCCAAACATTTGAATTTTTCAGGGATTGGTTGCCAATCAAGGCGCCTTTTTCAGCTTTTGCACCTTTTTTGCTCTTTTTACTTCTTCCCAGTTTTCGCTCCTCTGTGTTGCGGTAACGTGGTCGAAAACACGGTAACATAGGGTCTCGCAGAGCTAGCTTGGGGGTAGCCTAGAGTGATCTTTCCTTTTATCCTATTTGTTGATGTTTTTAATAAGACATCTAGATTCTAGCAAACACAAATAATCATTTCAAACAATGACAATCACACCATCATGTAGTTCTTTCACAGCTTCAAATAGCCAAGGTAGATCCTTAACCTAATTTAACTTTACATTCTAACGAGGATTAATCTTCCCATAAAGAAGTGTTGAGTACAAATCTTTCAACGTTGTTATACAAGACATGAATTTTCCGTTTAGGGCTAACTTATCTAGCATAAGTGAATTTCCTTTAGTTGTTACTTAGAAAAAATATTGCGACAATAATTTAACGAGATGATTTACAAGATTCTTTAAATAGACTTTCACTTTTTAAGCGTTAATCAACTCCTAAGCATTGTCGCATTTGGCAATAAATATATCGAGTTATTTTACTAATCTCGAGTGCACATAACGTTCTTTACTAATTTCATGCAATAACCTCCTACATCTATTTTCATCACGATTCTACGAATTATAATCTCAATTAATCTATCTAAAAATCATAGGTACCAGTTAATCATTTGTGCAATATGTATTAATACACTCTCTAGATGAATCTAACATCTCATGTAAGTATAAATGCAAAAGTTAAAATTTATGTACTTAATTTTGGAAAAACCTTATTATTTTATGTGGCGATATGAAAATAATAGCCTATTTCTGAGTTGTGAACAACCTGGTTTGGCACGGTGTCATTGAAAATTTCATATTTGCTTGTGCTTGCGTTCGCCACACCCGATGTTCCGTTTGTAGTGGAAATTCCAGCAACCTCGGGCATTCCCGTATCTCTGGCAATACCCATTCTTTAATCGGTTGCAATGAATTTCATGGTATTTTTGCCTCATTGCTTTGGAGCCATCATTCGTGAGCGGGTTCGAGAGATAGAGAAGATGGAATGAATTCGGGATGGGAGAGTGTGAGAGCAGCTTGCCAAGTTGAAAACTGAGACAAGGGAAGGTTGAAATAATTTGTTTCCTCTTTAACCCCCTCTCTAATTCCCTCTCTCACAGCCTCTCACGATCTTCTTCTTTCTCTCTCTCTCTTTCTAATTCTCTCCCTCTCTAGCTCCCTCTCGCAGCCTCTCGAGGAGGGGATATCTTTCTACCTCCCTTTCTTTTCCTTCCTCTTGCTCTATACTCCTGAGAAGGGCCTCTCCCCTCTTGCTCGGACCTCTCTCAACTGCTCCCCATGCCTCTTATTTATAGTAGCTAAATTAGAGAAGAAGGATTGTGGCTAAGAAGAAGAGCTCTTTATGAAGGGAATATTTGCAAAATCAGCAATATGAAGATTCCAAGACGCAATCTGATGCTCAATTTGCAAATCTAATGGTTCCGTTAACTCCGAAAGGAGGATAAAACTCCAAGACACTTGAATAGAAATCTTCGAGATCACTCCTTCTTCTTCTCCCCATTTAGAGTGTTGTTTGGTGCCTGTAAACTGCGATTGCGACGTACGCGATTTTACCCATCCTTGTTTTTGCATTAGATCTCCAAAACTGGCTTTAAAAAACCACTTACTTTTTTTGCATGGCACCTTGTTCTAGAAGTTTTCATAGCTATTTAGAATATTTACAATAAAAAAATATCCAAAATATCAAAAATATGCTAGTTTTATCCAAAAATACAGTATTTTTAGACCATCCATACTGTAGACACTGGCAATGATGACTAATATGGCTCATAACTCTCGTTCACGTGATAACTTCCGTGATGGGTGGCTATAGTCCTTGTCAATGCGAAAAAAAATGTCATGTTACTATCCTCCGGTTTTTTTTAATACTCTAGTTCTTCTCTATTTAATGATTTTAGAGTTCTTCAAGTCTATTTTGAGAGAAGTCTAGAAGATTTTAAATCAAAGTCGGGATATCACATCCTCTTTCCCTTAGAGAAATCAAGATGTCCTGATATTCTCTAAGGGTTCTACTCCTCAAATTTCTCTCCCTTACATCAATTACTCTATCAGGTTGTAGCTAGCTCAAGGACTCCTTGATTAGGTATTACAACTTGTTGATCATCAAGGATATGGTTAGGGTTAGCTACGTATGCTTTCAATAAGCTAACATGAAATACATTGTGGATTTTTATATTCTCAAGGAGTTGTATCTTGTAAGCGCTTGGTCCTAAGCACTTGAGAACCTTATAAATCACAATATCTTGGACTTAGCTTCTTAAATTCTCTTAAAGACAAAGAACTCTTCTTTGGATGGGCACAAACAAAGACCATGTCTCCTTCTTTGAAGATTTGTTCTTGCCTTTTTAGATCAGCATACGCCCTTTGTTGGTCCTTGACAGCTTGAATATCTTGTCTGATAATCTTGATTCCATTTCTTCTAATATTTTTCTTGAAGCTTCTACCCTTACGGTAGGATCCGAAAAATTAAGTGGCATATGACAATCTTGACCATATAGTGCTTGAAATGGAGTCATCTAAATACTTCGATGATAACATGCATTATAAGCAAATTCCACTAAGGGTAGATACTAAATCCACCTTTTAGGTTCCTTGTTGCAATCTGATTAACTCATTCGGTCTATCCATCAGTTTCTGGATGAGAAGCAGTGATGAAACAAAGTTGGGTTCCAATGGCTTCAAATAAACTCTTCTAGAAATGTGATGTGACAAGAGAATCACGATCACTAATGATCCTTTTAGGTAACCCATGTAACCTAAAAATCTATTTTACAAAAATTCTTGCAATATCTGAAGCTTTGAGATTAGTTTTTGTTGGAATAAGATGAGCAACCTTTGTTGGAATGTCTACTATTACCATTATTGAGCTATATCCTCCTTGCACAAAAGGTAACCCAACTACAAAGTCCATGCTAATAAACTCCCATTTCATCTGGGGAATGTCAAATAGTTGGAGTTTTCCTGGTAACTTGACACATTCTGATTTTACCCTTTGGTAATTTAGACATTCAGTGATACACTTAAGTACATCATCCTTGAGTCTTTGCCAATAATAGCTTTTCCTGACAACACTAAGAGTTTTTGCATACCCCGGGTGTCTGAAAAAGGAGAGTCATGTGCTTCCCAAAGTATCCTTCTCTTAAGAGTCTAACTTTAAGGAATGCATAGTCTCATTCTGAAATAAACAAGTCCTTCCTCTTCATTTGTAAATCATAACTAGTTCCTAACAAAAAATTCCATTTCCATATCCTAAGGTCATTTGTAAGTTGCAATTCCCTCCTCGAATACATAGGTTCTCATCTGCATGAATAGGAACTACTCTTTACCTATCATTGTTGTAAGTGATAACAATAGTTGATTAGTTATAAGCTAATCAATTAATCAGTCAATCATTTGATTTAAGTAGAGTTTCTTTAAATCTATCCAAGGCAATTGAACAAAAGTTGATGTGGATGGGACCTTGTTCACATATGCAACCTCTTATCTTGCTCCAACTCTTTGCCACTTTGGGGCCATCATTAGCTTTCCTCAATCCCTCCTCCTTTGATCTTTGTCACACAAAATTTGAACCAAGGTTCATAGAAGTAGGGGGAACACGTACAAGGAAGTGTGAGTGGGATTTAAGAGATTGGGAAATTTGGTTAAGAGGGGTGGGTTGAGTGATGAAATTATGGTAGAATCTTCAAAGGGTTTGAGGCATAATTCCATGGATAGGAGATATGATACAAGCAAGGTGGTGATGACATGAAATAGAAAGAAGTGGTAGAGGTAGAGCAATGTACTCTATGGAGTAGGCAAATGGGCTAAGGGAATGGCAAGTAGTTTGGTGGGATGGGGGAAAGAATCTCCACACTATGAACATGAGTGTGAATCCGCACACAATCCTAGACTAAAAGTGGTACCCCATCCCTAACTATCCTTATCTCTAACTCCCTTTACTCTCTCTCTCTCTCTCTCTCTCTAGCACAAAGTTGTAATAATAAATCCCCTCTCTCCTTTATTCAACAACAATACCAAAATAACCAATGGTGGTAAGCTTGTTAGTAATAAGCTTTATATAGCCTTTGAGTTGCTTAATCATCTAGCACACTTTGCTCATCTACATCTAGTCTTTACTCTACTTCATCCAGTGCAGAGGCTTTGACAGATCATCGTCACTGCTTTTTTGGCCTTATAATTGTTGCTTTCAACATGTGGCGAGCTTTTTTGACGATGATGATGTTGGGGGTAAAGGCACCTGTGTGTACCCCTCTTGTGTATTCACTACACTAAGAATATCGGGACACCTATACACTGCAAATGCGAGCACCCGTCACTGTCATTTCATTCTTTATTCTTTCAGTGACTAATATAACAAGGGAGGCCGATCACACATTGTGACTATTAGAGTTCCCACATCTTAAGTCTCTCTCTCTCTCTCTCTCTCTCTCTCTCTCTCTCTCTCTCTCTCTCTCTCTCTCTCTCTCTCTCTCTCTCTCTCTCTCTCTCTCTCTCTCTCTCTCTCTCTCTCTCTCTCGCTCGCTCGCTTACTCTCTTGCTCATCCCCCATAGCTCACACCTCCATTGCTTCTACTTGCTTCAAGCTTCTCCCTTCAACTCGTATTAGAGCCCTTGATTAAGGAGCTTCATTACCTTGTGACTTCAATTCGATTTGAAAAGCTTTGGTACTTCACTCATAGTAGCCATGGCTTTAGTGTGAAGAGGTAAATATTCATGCTTTGCTTCTTCTCAACTCTTCAAGGCTTATTGCAGGGCTCCTTTGGAGTGCATTGAGCTTTGTCTCCACCACCATTGTGCCCAACACAACGTGAAAGCCACGAACAACTACACATGCTGACTATGCCTATTTTACAAGTTGCTTAGGCAACACCTCAATCATTTGCAATGCCTTTGCCTGCACTAGTCACTCCAGCACTCATTGGGCATTGCTAGTCCCCCCTCCCTAAAACGCCATTGAATTACTTTGAGAACATCTATGCTTCTTTGATGATGCTACCAGGATCATTGTTGGGAATTCGACCAATGTCTTGAGATGCTTGTGACATTATCTTTAGCTTTGCTAGGTTGTATAAGATCAACCATTATCTCATTGTTTATGAAAGGTATATTGTATACACTACAAGGCAACATATATTGAGTTCCATGATGCCTATATGATGCTTATGTGATGGTATTTTGGTACTTGGATGCTTGGTGGATGTTGGGATAATGTCTTGAGTTGCTATTGAGTTGATTTGAGCTTGACTTGGCTCAATTTTAGTAGAGATTTAACTGCTATAATACATTGGGTAGGAAGCATTTACACAAGAAAAGTTTATGTCTCTTGTCGTTTGATGCTAGTCGGATACTTTAGTGGATGCATTGACGTATGGCATTGATGCTATGCACTTAAATATTCTTATGGTTTGCCTTGGCAATCAACTTTGAGCTTGGTTACATGTATTCAAGCATTGGCCTTATGCTTTGGGTGCTTCTATGATTCTACTTATGGGCTTAAGGATTGGCTATATGTATTGCTCTTGGATGTATGGACTTGATGCATCTTAGCTTTCGAATGCATATGTATTTCATGTATTGAGCTTGACTACTCATCCATCATATTTTGCTTCAGTGGGAGCCACTTGATACTTGGGTCTTTGCATTGAGCTTTGAACTTCTGCAGTTGAGCTTGAGCTTACTTCATTGAGACAATGGACTTTCATTTGATGTATATGCTCTTTGGATGCTAGTTGGATGTACTTACTTGCCTAGTGGACTAATTTGATTCTTGATCTTCAGTATCCTTACTTAATCAATTATGCATTTGATAGTTCTTGGTGCTATTTAGTTACAACCCATATTTGCCAAATGGATACAAAACACTTATGTGTGAGCTATCCACCAATCTCAATCCAAGGTGCAGCTTTTTCTAGTCCATCAATAGGTTTTCCAAAATGACGCCGCCCAGCGCACCCTTGGAGTATCACGGGATTTGTCACTTAGGCCCTACCGAGTCTACATCGCAACGAAAGAGTTTCGACCAAACCCACTAGGATCCACCTGAATTTTCAGGTGAATCTCCTAACAACTAGCTAGCATTAGTAATTTCGAGTTCCCACTTCCTACATGATTACTCAAATTGAAGCAAACTTGCAATTGCACTTGGTACAAAGACAATGGGAGACAAAGGGGAGTGTGGTATGTCAACCCTCTTGCCCATAAGGCAAAATCCCATTCCAACCCCCTAAAACAATGCAAGTCGGTTCTACCTAATAACTAGTTGATGTCTTTCTATATCTATTGCCAATTTAGAAAAGCTCCCAGCTAACCAGAACCACCTTGCCATTGGACGGACAGGTCACGTCCACCCACTTTCTTTTGATGACAGTATCATCTTTAGTTTTTTAATTACCTACATCACATTTATTGAAACATATACAACCAGCTTCCTTAATTAGTATGCTAAATCACAGGTTCCTTCACATAATTTATTTCGTGGACATGCATACAATTCAAACAACCCTTGAATAAAAAACAAATTCATTTATTATTTTGGAAGTTTATTACAAGTTCCATCTTTTCAATCTTTGCGAAAGATATATAGAATTCCACCAGGGTATTTTGTCCACCAAGGTTCCTCCCTTGTAACTAGTATTAGGGTTCCAAGATCCCATCCTGGGTCGCAAAGTGACTCATCAGATTCTAGGAGTAATGTGAAATTTACAGCCAGAGCCCCCCCCCTCCCCCCCCCACACCCACATTTCCTATTGCTCAAAGATTATCCCTATGAACAGACCTTTCCACTAGAAAGCCGATCTAAGCCTCTTGAAGTGATAATCATGACCCCCTTGGAGTAGGGTCTCGTAGCTAGCTTCGGGATAGCCTAGCACAATCTTTCCTTTTATCCTATTTGTCAATGTTTTTAATGAGAGATCTAGATTCTAGAAAATACAAACAATCCTTTCAAACAATGACAATCACACCATCGTGCAATCCACAACTTCACATAGCCAAGGTAGATCCTTAACCCAAGGTAACTTTACCCTCTAACTAGGATTATTCTTCCCATAAAGAAGTGTTGAGTACAAATCTTTCAACATTGTTAAGCAACACACGAATTTCCCGTTTAGGGATAACTTGCCCAATATAAGCGAATTCCCTTTAGTTGATACTTGGAAAAATATTGCGATAATAATTTAACGATATGATTTACAAGATTCTTTAAATAGACTTTCATTTTTTAAGTGTTAATCAACTCCTAACCATTGTTGCATTTGGCAATAAATATATCGAGTTATTTTACTGATCTTGAGTGTGCATTATGTCATTTACTCATTTCGTATAATAATCTCCTGCAACTATTTCCATCATGATTCTACGAATTATAATCTCAATTAATCTATCTACAAATCATAGGTAGTAGTTAATCATTTGTGCGTGTATTAATACGCTCTCTAGATGAATTTGATATCTCGTGTAAGTGTAAATGCAAAAGCTAGCATTTTATGTACTTAATTTTGAGAAAAAAACCTTATTGTTTTATGTGGCGATATGAAAATAATAGCATATTTTTGAGTTGTGAACAACCTGGTTTGGCACGACGTCATTGGGAATTTCGTCTTTGCTTGCGCTTGCGTTCACCACACCCAACGTTCCATGTTGGTGGTGGCAATTCCAGTAACTTTAGGCATTCTCGTATCTTTGGCAATACACATTCTTTGACTGATTGTGGTGGATTTCATGGCCTTTTCGCCTCATTGCTTTGGATCCATCATTCATAAGCAGGTTCGAGAGATAGAGAAGGTGGAATGAATTCGGGATGGGAAAGCGTGAGAGCAACTTGCCAAGTTGAAGACCAAGACAAGGGAAGGTTGAGTTAATTTGTTTCCTCTCTAACCCCCTCTCTGATTCCTTCTCTTGCACCCTCTTGGGATCTTCTTTCCTCTCTCTCTCCAGATATCACTCCTTCTTCTTCTCCTCATTTGGAGTGCTATTTGCTACTTGTAAACTGCAATTGTGATGCACACAATTTTGCAAATCCTTCTTTTAGCATTAAATCTCCAAAACTAGCTGAAAAAACCACTTACTTTTTTTACACGACACCCTATTCTAGAAGTTTCCATAGCTTTTTAGGACATTTACAATAAATAATATAAAAAATATGCTAGTTTTGTTCAAAAATCTAGTATTTTTGGACCATCCATACTATAGACACTAACACTAACGACTAATATGGATCATAACTCTCGTTCACGTGGTAACTTCTGTGACAAGTGGCTACAGTCCTTGTCAATCCGGAAACAATGTTGGGTTACGATCCTCGTTTTTTTTTTTTGCTTGAGATCTTCTCTATTTAATGATCTTAGAGTTCTTCAAGTCCATTTTGTGAGAAGTTAAGAAGATTTTAAATCAAAGACAAGATATCACATCATGCTTCTACTCCTAGAACCACACCTAATGCTATCGAGGGTACCAATTTCATGCTCCATCATTGCTAGTTACTCGTACATATCACATTTGTTGCAATATATATCTTGCAATTAGAGCTTAGATTTTCTAGATTGCTTGCCCACACTCGGGTTTGGATTTACTACTATATTTATTTTAGCATGCTGTCACTATACTTTTCAACATTGTTTATGAGAGTAGACACTTTATCTTGACAGTTCATTGGTTGCAATTAGTGGACAACTCACTATTTTGGTAGGTTGTCGTACGTAGCCCTTGTATTGGTTGTAATTTTCGGGTCGATTTGCAATAATTTACAATAGCTTGTCTTCTTGTGCTATGCTTTCATTTCTTAGCAAGATGGTTGGTGGATCAATGACAGTGTTATCTTTTATTTTGACAAATTAGATGGTACTAATTATAGCTATTGAAAGGTACAGATATGGCAAGTTTTGGTGCAGAAGTTACAAATTAAGCCATTGAGACACAAGGGTATAAAGTCAAAGTACTTTGATGCAAAGCATTGGGCTAAATTGGATTAGTTATGTAAATCTACAATCATTTTATCACTCTCTAAGTAGGTCTTTTATAATGTTATCTCCGAAGGGTAGACCACTAACAATTATAAGAGAAGATCCATGATATCTATGATAATCAAAGCCTTGCCTCTTAGATGTAGGCGACTTCCATGTTCGCCCACTTAAATGAGTTTCATTCTAATTTTAGCCACTTGTCTTTGCAAGGGATCAACTTTAAGGACAATCTTCCACTATTGTTCTTACTAGTTACATTGTCTAAATCATGGGACACATTCTGTACTACTATGTGTGCAAAAATGCCTATTGATGAGCTAAAATTGTAGGATGTAGAGGGTGCATTATCCAATGAAGAGATTAATAGAGAATGCTAATGCTTCCCATAGCTTTGACAAAACGTAAAGGTAATAATGCTAAGAGTAGTAATGATCGTTGTGAGAAAGACTGTTAGAAGTCTGGTTCTCAGTCACATGGATAGCCTCATAGTAAGCCACATGGCTGTAAGTCCATATTGACTTGTTATTATTGTGGGAAGTAGGGTCATATTTGGCCATAGTTCCATAAAATGTGTGATAATAAGCACAATAAAAAAGGGAAAGGGCAAAGTGTGTCAGAAGTGGGTCTACAACATGGCATGAGCTATGGAGGATGGAAGATGTAGACATAGACATAGACGAGACCAACTGTCACACAAGTGAATTAGGTTCCAAGATTGAGACTTGTGCTCATAAACACAATCTTGTGTGTAAGACAATGATATAAACACTTGATTGAAGAACAAAAGTACTATGATATTGCATTGAAAAGTGAACCAAGTACATCATTATATAGTCTCCGACCTTTCTCCACTCTCCTCACTATGCATGTGGGTTACAAGAGCCTCTGCTAGGCATCATCATTTGCTCTCTTTTTCAACACCCCCCTCAAATGATGAGTTTCTACACCTGCTAGCATTTGCCCCCCCTAGATGTAGACATGGCCTGGGAGACTTGCTCTTAGGTAGCCTAGTCAGGTCAAGCTTGAAACTTTACACCCACTATGGGAAAATACAAATAACTTTTTATCAAAACAATTTGTTAGAGTTGTTGTTGCAGATAGTAGAAGCATCTTCTTCTTCTTCTCTTTCATTCATGAACTGATTCTAGTGGTGATCATCTTGCACTTGTTGGGCTCTTTTCTTGTGAAAACATTCATTGGCTACATGGCCAATCTTACCACAATAGTGACATATAATCCGATCCTTCTTGTTGTTGTTGATGATGAATCCTCAATCTCTTTCTTTAGGTCCAACAGCTCCTTTGGTGTATAATAGGTTTTCCCTAGATGATGGGACACCATCTTTTGCATTCTTGTTCTTTTGTTTATTCTCTTCATCAAGAAGAAAGTGCTTAATATGTTTTTGTGACAAATTAGGTACATTACTGAGAGTAGAGACAAGACTTTCATAAGGATTTTGGTTTACACTAGTAAGAAGTAGATCAATGACTTCATCTTCATCTATTGTTTTCTTTAGAGTGGCAAGTTCAGTTTTTAGACTTTTGAATTTGTTAATATGCATAAGTCACTGAAGTATTATCTTTTATGTCAAGCTTATAGAACTGCATTGACAACTTGACCTTAGAGTTTTTGGCTTGACTTCCAAAGATCCTGTCAAGCTCATCCCAAGCCTTTTTAGCATCTCTAATGCCAAAGATATGGTGCAATACATCGTCAGACAATCCCCAATAAATAATTCCTAGAGCTTTATTATTCATCTTTTTCTATTCATTGGAATTTGGTTCTTCAAGCTTTGGTTGGAACCTTCCAAGGATTTTCCATCTTCACTTTCTTCTTCTTCCTCCTCTTCCTCAAACAGGTCCCACAAGTCCTTCTACATAAGGTGGTACATGGTCTTCTCCTTCCAAGCATGAAAGCCTTCTCCATTGAATTTGGCTATTTTCTCAAGCTCTGCCATGTTGATCAACTTCAAATAACCAACAAAAGAGTTATGGTTCTATGTGTCAAGAGACACAACAAGATTAGTGTCAAGCTGACACTAGTTGAGTATCAATGAATGCTATTCTTTGAGCTTAGTGTTAGATGTCAGTGCTTATCTGCTTCTTGTTTGTTGATTTGAAGTGTTTCTCTTGTTGGGAACTGATTTCAGGCTCAAATCAAAGTGGCAATGGATCAGTGATCTAGGAGAAGTGGGAAAATGAATTGGGGATGAACTTGAGTGAGATTGGCTATGGCTTCCACAGTTAGGGTTGCAAACACGCGATTGAATTTTGAGCTCATGTAGCTAATACATTGAACCATTTTGCATGGGACTTAAGGTGAATATAGTCCATATGGTAGCCTTCCTTTGCCCCATACTTGCAAGAAGAACCGTGCTACATATCAAGATCCCTGACGGTATGACCAAAACATGGAACATATCTGTTAATGAGCTTGAATTCACGTGATGTCGGGGCAATTAGAGCTCAAAGTTGGCATTTGAAGTGATAGGGAGTTCGTCCCTGAGCTAAGGAAGATGTGTTGCCAAAAGAAAGTATGAAAAGATATGGCCTAGTTTAGAAGATCTAGCTACTCAAAGTAGGGTAGATACTTTTCTAGCTATGGCAACCACGAAAGCCAGAATGAAGGTAGAGGTGAAAATAAGGTCACAACCTAGCATTGAGCTGGACTGAAGTTAAGAAAGATTGAGAGAGCAAAGAGGAGAGCTAGATTAAGCTAGGCCATGCTTAGCTGAGCTCTGATACCATGTCAGGAGACGTGGATCTAGAGCATGGCATCAGTTATGGACGATGGAAGATGTAGACAAGACTCATGTAGACATAAACATAGACGAGACCAACTATCACACAAGTGAATTAGGTTCCAAGATTGAGACTTGAACTCATAACACAATATTGTGTGTAAGACAATGATATAGACACTTGATTGAAGGACAAAAGTAGAGGAAAATAATGATGATTACAACATTATCCCTAGCAATTCCAACGTCAAGATTAAAGAGATTAATGTCGTGCAAACTGATTTTGATGATTATATACTTGTAGCTTCTTCTCTTGATGTTTCATAGTTGATTGATACCTCATCCACATATGCTTAGTGTTGGCTAATTGATTTAGTGGCTTCATTTCATATTATCCCTCATTGAGAGTGGTTCCATTCCTATTGCAGCATGATAGGATCTATTAAATTAAGTCATGACTTGGCATTGGATATTGTTGGTATGTGAGATGTCCAACTGCAATTTGCTTCAAGCAATATCTTTACTTTGTATGGTGTACGCCATATTGCTCTTCCTATGGTAAGTTTGATCATATGACCTATGGGTTAGGATTTGCCACGCTTTCACTATACTACTTTGATATAAGCATTCGACTTCAAAGGAACATCGTGAATTCAAAAATAGGTTTCTTGCAACATATTGAGACTAAATTTATTAGGAGAGTAGGATGCATTATAAGTATAAGGCTTATTACAACTTTTTAGGGCTTCTACTCATCTTTAGAGGATATAATGTGCTCTAGGTCTTCATTGTTATCTAATTATTGTAGTATACCAAATGCTAAACTTGTATGGCTTTGCTTGTTTGTTGTTTCTCATCTTTTTGATTCAATTCAGGGAAATCAGCTTGGATATACCCTAGCTCATTGCAATAGAAACATCAATGAGTAGGGCATCTTTTCAAGATGTGTCCTAAATCTCTACACTTGTGGCACCTCTTCCCATGGTTCTTTGGATCATTAATGTCTTCCTTGGGGTACATTAAAAGATAATTATTTTCAAGATGTTGGCTTCTATTTGAATTGATCAAAGCTTTAGCTCTTAAGAAAGCATCTTGATGATCCTTGAGTCATATAGATTCCAATTAAGTGTTCAAGGGAGGATTTAACGCTTGGTAAAACTTCTCCATGTGTTGCACGATATCCATGGCCAGAGCATATTTCTGGAGGGTTACAAATTAGGAGTAATATGCCTCTAGGCTTAACCCTAGCTAGTAAAGCTCAAAGAACATGTTCATCTTTAAGGCACAATAGGAAGGTGAAAGATACCTCCCACACATAGCTTCTTTTATGAGATCCCATGTAGTGGCAAATTTTGAGACTCCAATGTTCCTACATTGCTGCTTCCACTTTAGATGTGCTTCCCCTATTAGCTTTAGTTTGGCCAAACCTAGCTTGGTTAGGGATATGTGTCCCTATAGCTTGGAAATACTCTTCCATAGATTGGATCCAAACTTCCACATCGTTTTCTCTCCGAACAAATTTTGGAGGTTTGATATGCTTAAGAAGGGATTTCTTCTTACAGTTTGATAGGATCGATGAGGATTGGAATATCCTATTCTCAATGCATAAGGGGCTCATAAAGCTTACCCACGTTTCAACTTAAGTTTCCCTTTAAGGACTATAGTTTTGCACATGTTGGAGAGACAAAACTATATTTTTTTCAAATTATTTTCAATATCCAAAGATATTACATCATGATGAGGATTCTATTATGAAGACTTACCCCCGAGAGTTTGATACGTTAATAGTATGATAGCAAGGAGGCTCAACAAAAACTTGTAGGATTTTATATTTGGAACGAAGGTTTGGATAGCCTTCTTTACAATCATTTCTGTTGTGCGAGCAACTTAGGATAACAACTCTATTAATTTAAAAAACTCAAATCACTTGCTCATAGACATACCAGTTTTGTGGAATTTGGTGTCCATCTATATGGAGGGTAGGGTTTGATTTAGATTCTTCAAAAATCAATAAGTAGATAACCTTAAGACTTTCCATCCATTGAATTCACTTTAGGTGTGTTTGGATGTAAGCAAGAGGATAAGTATTAATGATGCAATATATGCCTTCGTGTATCTAAATGTCTCTCACACCAATGTCTTCCATTGTATAGTGAAGATGGGTTATCAATTCTATCCAAAATAAGCATGATTTGATCTCTCTTATCAAAGTTCAATGAGTGCATGGTTGACATGAACATAGCTCCAAATACTAAGAATCTTTGCCACACTTTATCCCTTTGATCCAAAATCACTAAGCATTAGTGGCATAATGAATTGATTCCAAATTGACTCTTGCTTAATTTTAACGGTTTGTAACAATATTTATATTCATTCAAATTTTATTATTCTATTTTGATACTAGGTATAACGTACCTATCTAATGAAAATTGATAACACATATTTTAGAGCCTATCAAGAACAATCAAGATTATTGCCATTCGAACTCCTTAGAATAACTTGACATTTGTAATCTTGAGCTACTTGAGTCTACCCTATAGGGGAAGCTCCATCTCAACCCCACAAGGATCGACTTGAAATCAAGAACCTACTTTGAATGCTATAGAATCTCTTATCAACCATCTAACATAATCTCTTAAGGCGATTGCATTGCTATCATCCCTCAAACTGAAGCGAACCAGTGCCACACTTGGTTCAAAGAGAGTGAAAAACAAGGGGAAGCGATGCTCATCAACCCCTCTATCCATAGGGTAAAGTCTCAACTCTAGCCCCTAAAATGGCACTGGTTGGGCTCGAATGATGACACACTAAGATAATCAATATTTGGCCCTTCCTAGACTTGTCTAATTAATTGCTTAAATTGTGATGGTTGGAAGCCTCTTAGTGAATCGAGACCACCCTAGCTTTGGCAAGACCCACCGGGGATCTAGCCACCCACTTTCCATTAAGGTTTCCTTTAGTTTTCTAATTCATCCTAACACACTTTAATTTGACATATAGAAATCAACTTTATTAATTAACCTTTTAAAATAATGTTCATTTGCATAAGTTAGATACAAACACAAATACAATTTCAAATAGTCCTTTGAAAAAAATTACAAGTAGTATATATTTTCACATCTTCTCCAAGTTACAATATCGTGTTGGCATTATGTCCCTTACAGTGGGATCTGTATCCAAACTTGGGTACCCCATGCATAAGCACGATCTACCATCCAGCCTTATCTATCATCAAGGCCTTCTGAGAAGACCATCTCAAGCTCGTAGGGGCTAGGCTAGTCCTTGATGCCCAATGAATTTATGGCCAAAGCCCCTTGGCACTCTTGCCACCTCTTAGCCTAACATTCTCCATATAGAGAGACCTCTTGCACCTGTGGTCATCTAGTACCCGTTGCGGACAAATCCAATCTCTTGGTAAAGGGCTATGCCACTAGTCTTGAGTGAGGCCTAGGGTGTATCCAAGAATTTGCCCATGAGGACATAATATCTTTTTCCAAAATCCATAATCAAGGCAATTAGCCTGTTCCCGACTAGGAAAAAATCTACTTTGCAAGCAACAAGCTTATCTTAAAACATTACATCAAAACCAAAGCATTTTATTTTGAATATCCCATAAGAGAATGTACAATCTATTGCTTTGTGTCTCCTTGGAGTGCAATCATACAAAGCGATATATGAATATCCCCCTAGTGTTTTAGGGTATGATACTTTCCAACATTCTTCACATTTTTCACTGGTCATAATCTTTGATAATACCTAGAGGGTCGATTTTCCACCTTGTTGTACTCTCGAGTCAGTTAAACCACCAAAAAAGTGTAGAATTAACCCGAAGATCTGTAGCCTTCAATGGAGAAGGTAAACCACGTTAGAAAACCTTGCATGAGCATTGCCAAAGTGCTCATATCGAACTTTGGAAATTTTGAGTACACCTAGAGATCTGTCTAACTACCTTTGTCCAAGAGGACTAACATTGATTGACCCTAGCAAGACTAGAAAGGAGCTAACATTGACTGACCCTAGCAAGAGGACTGACATCGAGTGACCATGAAAGACTAGAAAGGAGCCCTTGACCTTGTATTGCCAATCTTGAGAAGAAATGTGACATGAAGAGGACAATCTGAGAGATAATACAAGATTTAAAAGGGTCAACCTTGCCCCTTGAACTCAAGAAGAATTTGATATGGAAATCGCTATGAAAATAAGATGACTTTATATTTATTTATTTGTAGATTTTCATTGTGTATTTGTAGCATAATCAAGACTTGTTACAAGTGAGCGCTATGTGTGACATTGGTTGCATTTAGCTTAGTGGATAAATGGTAGGGAATGAATGTGTTTGTGTTACGATAAGCAAATTATTAGTAGAATCAAGCGTATTAATATTTTTGAAGAATTATCAAGTACACCTAATATTTAGATGAATCTATGGTAATCATAATGTATAATAGCAAGTATTTACATGCTATTATAGTATATATACATGATATTATGTATTATTAAGATTATTACTTTATTTATGAGTTATAAGTTAAACTTTTTTTTAGTGGTGATTTTAACTAAACCATTGATCTTTAGGATACTAATTTATTTTATTTGATCTCTTTAATATGAAGGATATTAGAGCATTAGATTTAAGATGTGTTTTTATCAAAATAAGATATTTTTATGGAATGATTTACTCTTTTTTAAAAGATGCGATACATTTTTAAAAAGCCTTTCCAACTTTCTTTATAAAAGAAACAAGATTGCACACAAAATAGGAGAATATGGTAAAAGCTAGATTTATTGTTTTTCCCTCATCCAAAGCTAGAATTTAGAGCTTTTAGAGTCATTTTGGGGTTCTAACACATTTTTGACACGATGATGATGCTAAATCATGACAATTCGACACACAGAACACTTTATGGCAACCATAGTGAGCTATAAGAAACCTCTTGACACACAAAACATTGTACTTTGATTGATATTTGTATCTTCTTTGCAATTAAATATATCATATGAATGCAAATAGCTATTTGAATCAATATTCCATAATAGAAGATGACAATTCCTAGCTTTTGTCACGGGGGAGATTAAGCCCTACTATGCGGTTTTCTTCTGTTCTTTGTGAATTTGTTAACTTATTCAAATTCTCTTATGTTTAATAAAGTTGTTTGTATTTAAAATTTAAGATGCTAGATTTGCCACATGGTGAGCTTCATAACATCAATAACTAGCTGCAATTGACTTAGAGGAAGAACCTTAAGGAGACATTCTCTAAAAATGGTGCTTTTAGTGACTCTACGTGTCTTTGGTAGCTCCTTTAACAATTTGGACTTCTGTAATTGCTTTTTTGATCATTACTAGTATTCACATTTACTATTTTTGGTAGTTACTAAAAGTGGTTAACATTATGCTCCACCATTCACTCATCGATACATACAAGCATACTAGCATGCTATATCCCTCCCCCTTAAGAAACACACACACACATGCGCGCACGCGCGCGCGCGCACACACACACACACACGAGAGAGAGAGAGAGAGAGAGAGAGAGAGAGAGAGAGAGAGAGAGAGAGAGAGAGAGAGAGAGAGAGAGAGAGAGAGAGAGAGAGAGAGAGAGAGAGAGAGAGAGAGAGAGAGAGAGAGAGAGAGAGAGAGAGAGAGAGAGAGAGAGAGAGAGAGAGAATGTGTGTGTGTGTGTGTGTGTGTGTGTGTGTGTGTACATGACTTTTAGCCCATTTCAACAATTTGAGGTAGATGATTGATACTATTTTCTTTGATCATCATATTAAGATCTTATTTTCTTAGTGGGTTTATGGCATTGAACAACTTAGGATGGGAGTTTTGCCAAGGAACTAGTTCCTTGATGAATACATATTTAATGTTTGAGTCTTCACAAAATCAAAAGGTACATTCATTATTTATTGTGCAATGTGCATCTCTTAGCCCTTAATGACGTAATTCAAGGATCCGCATTGACATGTTTCTTAGACCTCAACAAGGAATAAAACTTATGGTTCTTAGATTCTTTGATTAAGGGTAGGTTTGATTTTGTCAAAAAGTGTTTTATTGTGAATATTAATAATCTCTCTTTCAAAAGGATTGTCTAGTAAGAGTCATGTCACGTGCAATGTAAACTAGAAATTTGAAAAGCTTTATAATAACCTTTTACCTAGAAAATTGAAAAGTTTTATAATAACCTTTTAAATAGAAAGCACTTTTGAGGCATGTAATCTTGTTCTGAAGTGTGGATTTGGTAGAAGTCAAATATCATGACATTTTAGAGTTTAAGTTTTAAGAATGAAAATGTAGTCTCCATTGCAACATGTGGACTACTCTAGTGCATCCAATGGAGAGGCTAACTTGCTTGACTATCCAATTAACATAATACAATGTCTAGCCTTCATGCAAAATCGAGGGTTAGCATTAAATGAATTGGATGATTTTCAAAAAGTCTTCAAAATGTAAAGAAGAAGGTTCAAGATCTTGAACTCTTACAAATTTTAAGTTGTAAAAAAGGCAATATGTTATTTTGGATTCAAAATGCCCTCCAAAATTTTGAATTAAAAGGTTTTTGTATCCACCACCAAGATTGCTTTTTGTGATTGTTGACAATGTCTTAGAGAAAGGATACTCATAGGTGCATGGACTTGATCAAAATCCTTGCTCTCCATGTGCGAGCTATGCTTTGGTGGACCTGGTTGCCCAAGGAGGAGAAAATAAATTTGGCATTCTAAAATGAAAGCTGGTGGATAAGGAGAGTGAAAGCTTGGCATCCAAAAATGAAAGTTAGGGGATGAGAGGAGAGAAAGCTTGACATCTACAAATGCATAACTCGAACAAGCGAAGGGAGTTTGCTTTCCTCTCACGAGTTGGTTTTTTAAAATATCAATGGATCAATATTCAAGTTTGTCTTGATGAAAACCGACCAAATTTTATATTTTAGCTAAAAAACCTACTAAATTACTATTTTCAAAATTGACAATTTTTCTATATTTTAGATATAAACTAGCCATTTTTCCATATTTTAGCTTTAAAACCTAATAAATTCCTAAAATTGGCAATTTTTCCATATTTTAGCTATACAACCTATCGAATTCCTAACGATTTTCCCAAAAATTGATTACCTTTCAACCTCTGCTTCTTTTTGTCCATTGAAAGCCCTTCCTTGCACACAAGGGATTGTGCTCACTAAAAATGCACCATGGTAAGTACTTTAATGATGTGACAATTACTTTACGGTTAAATTGAGGTCCTCTTGATCACCACCCTATGTTCATCATGCACGACATAGTTAAACTAGAAAAGTCCTGCATGTGGAAGCCTTTAATTGGTCTTTAAAAAGAAAGTCATCCTAGAATAGATGTTCTGGAGTGGTTTGATGGCCCTTTCATGTGCGCGAGTTTTCAATAGTAGCCTATCACAATTGAAGGTTTGTTTAACTAAAGGTGGGTTCAGACAACATGCTTCATGCAGGAGTGTGTGGTCAAAATGTCTGAAGAAGATTGGCATGACAAAATGCGGATGAAGAGGCAGACAGAAACATATTGGCATTGCAGAATTTGAACACGCGACACGCGTAAAGTGTGTAGAACACATTACCAACCAGCCAGATGTGATTGGGTGCGCAACCAAATCATATAAATGGGCCCGGTTGCGTGTGAACATCAGAATGTACAACAGACACATGCATTTTAGAGAGCCTGCCCGTCCGCCGTGTTGTGAAAGCGCTGCCCAAGTCGTGTCACTATAGTTGATCATCTGTGCGCCGTGCAGGCTGTGAGTGGGAACAAGTTTTTCGTGAACACTGGACCGTCACCTGCACTCATGCGTCTCACCACTTCCTGACGCGCGGATATGGAATTCTCAGGTCGGTGACGATCGAGTCTAGTCGGCTGGACGGGAGGGGAGGATGGTGCTTCTTCTCCCATACGCAGACGCGGCATCTGCCATCGCCTCGAAATGCAATGCGCTTCCGTTTCCCGCCAGCCGGCGTCTGCAGCTGACGAGCCGCAGAGCTTGGTTGCGAGTCCTCAGCTCGTCCATGCCTGATCAGGTCTATTCCAAACCATCGCCTGAATACCTGTTCATCAAGCGCAAGGTAGCCATGTGGATCGGCTACGTCGGCACCGACTATAAAGGTACTTCATTCATTTCTCCCCTCATGCGCGTCCTTTTTGTTAATCAGTTTATCTTCTAGCTTAAAATCAGTTTCCATACGCTTGTTAGGGGCTAAACTCTGAGATGCCTTAGAAAGTAAAACGTTCACAGTGCATTTTCAGGTCTCACATCTAAGCTTTGTTTGTGACATACCCCCCCTTGCAAAATGGCAATTGACCCCAATGGCATGCGTGTAGGAACCAAAGATATGCCTTACCAAAAATGTAATGTAACACAAATTATCGATGCAACATGTATACGTGTTGTGGCCATAAACATGTCATGAAATGTATTTACAATCTTGGGGGATGTTAGTATGATACTCAATGCCATGATAAACCTCCATGTGTGCTCTTGAATACCGAGCTTTCTGAATCAAGGCAAGAGCACCCAGATCTTAGACTCTTGAAGGAGATACCAAGGCAAATAGAGAGAAACACAGAATGTACAATACATAATAGATACAATATGATGAATGCTCAATGAAAAAAAAGAGTTTTTTGAATGAGAATGATACAAAGAGACCTCAAGGATTGTGTCTCGAGGACTCAGGCAGAGCTGAGCCAAGAGAGGTGTCGAAGACATCAAGAACAGCTCTGAGAGTGTCTCGTACTTGAGATGGACCTGCACTTGAAACATAGTAGCTGTCCACTTGTGTGATGCCGAAAGAGTACTGCCTTGCTGTGTAGATCTGAAGTAAGAGCAAAATGCAGCATTGTGGATGATGTGGCAGCCTCTAGGAGTGGTTGGAGGAGGCAGCAGCACCTTTGATGCAAATGACGTAGCCTTCTAGAGCTTGTGGACAGCATGATCATCTGAGTAGCATCATCGACAAATGTGACAAAGTATTTCTTTCCTCCTAGAGATAACCCTGGCATCTGACATACACCAGAATGTACTAACTCTAGAGGCAAAGATTTCAGTCAAAGAGACATTATATGAGATTTCTGTGCATGCTTACCATAAACACAATGATCACAGTGCTCAAAATCAGCATAACAAAGACAAGGCAAGTAACCCAAATGAGAAAGTACTTTCATTCATGTTTCACTCATGTGTCCCAACCGGCCATGCTACAAGAAAACACTTGGCTGCTCGATTACGGCAATAATATGGTCATGCACACTAGATACGTGGAGAGGATACTAAGTATTGCTCTTTGAGCCTTAGGCAATAACCCTAGATCCCTTACAGATTTCCCATTTTCCATCACCAAAGGTGGTATGAAAACCATCAAAAGATTGATTGAAGTGCTAGAGAAAAGGCCTCCTATGCTTTCTGACTTATTTGCAATAATGCCATATAGACAAGCGTAAGTTTTTGATTAATATGGTTGGAACATACTAAGAAAATTTATTCTAAAAACTACCATAAATAAGTTACTCTTGTTTCTGTTCTGTTATGTTATATATGCCTCCGTTAAGTGTTTTGTGGAATGTATGTGTGACTTTGGGAAAGTTTTCTAGCCTTGGAAAGAGATGAATGTAAGTTCAAAAGAGCTCAAGGAAGTAGAAAAAGCAGCTGTTGAAGACTCAAGAGAAGACTGGAGTGAAGTGATAGACTATATTGATAGATTGGGAAGAGATGGACCTAGCCTTGGGGGAGTACTGGTACATCTACTATTGTATGTAGATGATATGGCGCTTATGTTAAACATCAATGAAGAGTTGTAGCACTACCTAGATGCACTATGCACTGTATAGCCAGTCAATGTCTTAGTTTACATATGGTGGGGAGATACATGCGCACATTGTTTATACCATGCATGTGCATAGATTCTCTCTTTCTCTCTCTCTCTCCAAAACACCTTTGGAGGAGGCATGGATGACAAGTGGAACAGGGTCAAAGTCTTCGAAGATTAGTTTGAGAATATGCTTTAATGGGGTTTGTTTTATTTTCTTTAGGAGAATATGCTAATATGATTTTAATGAGGTGCGGAGCTTCGCATCTAGTGCTTGTTATGTAAAGATTGCTCCATGGATTTCCCTAGAGATGTTTGATGCTTCTTGGGGCTTCTTTGGCGACCGCGGAATCATCGGATAAATTGCCGGATAGGGAAATGATCTGGACGCTGCCTTTGTTTCGCTGCGAGATGGAATTAGCTTACTTTATGCATAAGATAACTTACCTCGTTAAGACACTATAGCATATCGTAAAAAAAGCCAGCTTATTAGATAAGGTTTGCCTTTGACAAGCGGCTTTGAATTCCTAAATAAATTCATTATCTACCTTATGCAAAAAAAAAAAAAAAAAAAAACAGATAGCGTCTCGAAAATAAAGCAAATACGAAATTTCTATGATAACGCAAATAATTGCATAGTTGCTCTGGCTCTCAGACAGAAAGCAGCCAAGGTTAATACAATAGATTATTTTAATTAATAATGCTAATATTCCTTATCCATTTGATCGAAATAAATAAAAATCCTCATGTCTGCGTGTTTGTTTGCGCATAAAATGAATTTGTTAGCCATAGGCATCGATAGTTTAGTTAGTTGAGCTCCAACGATCCCAATGAATGCCATGGGCTGTAGCACTACCTAGATGCACTATGCACTGTATAGCCAGTCAATGTCTTAGTTTACATATGGTGGGGAGATACATGCGCACATTGTTTATACCATGCATGTGCATAGATTCTCTCTTTCTCTCTCTCTCTCTCCAAAACACCTTTGGAGGAGGCATGGATGACAAGTGGAACAGGGTCAAAGTCTTCGAAGATTAGTTTGAGAAAGATATTTTTGTTCCGAAACATGAAATCATACAAAGAAAGGTGTGGAGAGCAAGTCTAGAGGTGCATCCATCTAGGGATAAATTTTGTAGGGCCGAGATTCACATTTAAGGAGAGTAGTTGAGGATAGGCTATGCACCATTAGGAGCCATGGAGAACTAGTGTGTGCATGTACAATTCTAGGGGCCTCTAGATGAAGCTTTGGATCTTTGACTTATTGCTAATATCAACACTCTTATTATGGAGCTCCTATTTGGGGATTGAGTCCAAGAAGGAGAGTCACAACAAAATAATCACTTCCAAATGGAGGTGAGGTTTACAATGGATGGGAGTAGATGGAGCAGCCCCTAGTAATGATTTCTTAGATGATTAGGAGTGGGTCTTCAATGCCACACGAGATAGTTAGAGTAGAGATGAAAGCACCACCTATAGTGGTTCAGGTTCTTTTCTAGACAATGATTTTTGTGCACATGCTTTGAAGCCTCCCGAGACAGAGATACTCTAAACTTGCTCTGGACTCATCTAGAGGGCTAGGATTGTAGCGTGACAATGAGTGTTGGTATGCTCAGATAGATGCATGGATGTAGCTACATGGGCTACATGTGGATAACTTCCACCGCTATAGTACAAACTTGGATTTCCCTTTCTTATGAGCTCAGCTGAGAGAAGCTCAATAGGATCATTAGGATGGATGTTATTCTACTCCACACAGCCAGGACTTGGTTGACAACTTGATCCCTACCTAGGATTTAGGGACCAAGATGGCTTTCTACTGAAAACATATTCTACATGTGTCCCTTGATGGTTTTGTTATTCGGTTGAGATACATGGATACATACTTATCCCATGGAGTACAGTTTGCCATTGGTTAGCTCCACATATCCTTGCATCAATTATGAATAGAGATTGGTTGCTATGGTGCAAAATCCTTTCCCCTAGAGGGTTAGATCTGCTAGCTTTGACAGCTTGAGCCACAGATTGAGCAAGAATGAGCTTCTTCACATGAACGAAACCAAAGTTTGCACAGTTCAGAAAGAAATGGCTTGGGCATTGAATGCAGTCCCATGAATCATCATATAAATAGATGAACCATCATCAATGATGGAGAAGGGCAGGGAATAGGGAAATTGAGGAATGCAACATATGTTAGGTTGGCCTTGGCCATTAATTCTCATAGAGAATAGCTGGCACCATCCAACTTTTGTCCCTTTGGGAGAACAAGAATGTGTGCTGATGATGCAAGAACAGGAAAGTGGGGTATGTATCTTGTTGTCCACCATTGACAGATGAGAAGAAGAGGTAGAAGAAACTCCATCAAACACTGATGCCATTGCTTTAAAAAAGTGAGCATTTTCTTAAACACAGAACCCAGCAAGGCCACACCATGAGAAACAACTGCCTTGCTAACTGGATTGTTCATTATGCTGAAACTGCTAGGGATTGATCAGGGCTGAAAAACGTAGTTTCAAGCCAAGAATGCAGGCTGCCACAGGCTGTCAATGCAACAATCTAGCGTTAGAACAGATCACCCGGATAGGGCAATACTGGGCAAAGAAGTTGTGGACAAGTGAAGTTTTTGCAGGCTCAAATGCAGCAATGGATGTGAAAAATGTGGGTATACATCACTTTTTGTGTGCTATGGTGATTATAATATACACCATGTCAGAATCTGAGCAGAAGTAGAAATGTGTGAACACAATGGCTGAACATTGAGAGGTGATGGAAGCAGTCAATAATCTGCAAAGCAGTAAAGGCTGATGCAACCAAAATGGCTGAAGTGTAGTTGTCCAATTGATAGGCTGTCTTAAAATAGGTGCACACGACTCAATGACTCTGAATGTTATGCTGAGTGTCCAGGGCACAGAAAGAAAATGGGTGGGCCAAAAACAGGACATTAACCAAAACTGGACAAAAAAATGGACCAAATTGGACAAATGTGAAACACAACATGACAAAATTCCCAGTGTCCATCATTGGCTCACTTTAGATGGTAGGACTGATGAATAGGAGATGATCATGACTGCTAACATTTTCATATTGTTATGTTGTTAGTAGTTACTCAAAGTGTGCTTTTGCAAATGAATTTGTATTTGTTTTTTTGGAGTTTAAGAAAAAAATCGATTATCTTCACAGTGCATTGTCTGTGTACAATACAGATACTTATTGACCCGTTGCTTCTCTGTATCCTTTTCCTTCTCCTTCACCTTTTGTTTTGCTTCTCCTTCACCTTCTTCTATTGCAGCTGCTTTTTTCCTTCTACTCCACTTGCTGCTGTTCCTTGTCTTTTTCTCCTTCCATGGCTGCTGTTGCTGTTCCTCCTTGTCCTCACTTTTTTTGCTAGCTAGCTGTACCACCTTATCAAAATGGGCTTCCAATTGATATTTTCCAATTCAAGTCATAATTTGTCAGAGTTTATACATCTAGAAGCTCATCTTTAAGGCCTACCCAAAGAGAGAGAGCATGCCATGTAAATCTGCATTATGGTTAGTTCATTAAACATTGAGTGTGGTGTGCCAGAGTAGCTTTACTAGCTATGTCAGGGACAAGAAAACATGTACATTCACCACTTGACAGCACTGAGTTTGCATACAATTGAAAGCCTCCTTTGTTTGTATATTTACAGGTCTTCAAATTCAACGTACAAAAACTGACCACAGTAAGTTTCCTATCAATTTACTGTTGTTTTTTTAGAGCTTTGCATGAAGATATGGTATGAGTCTAGTTCCTTTGAACATTTGATGCATATCTTAGATAGCAGGATTTCTAAAATGTTAATGCCTATATTAAGTGGAACCAAGTCAATCATGTGAAAAGAAATTGTTGAATTTCTGATATTTTATATGGCTTATGGGATTAAAACATCAACTGTAGGCCTCACCAACTATACACTTTGTAGATATGAAACGTGCTGTTGTTGACAACTTTTAACTCAACAAAGTTTCAAAATTTTGGAACACTTACAACTGCTGGCTAGAAGTGTATGCTGTAAGAAAGTTGAAAGTGAAGCATTTTCAGGTAGTTGGAAACCTAATAATTCAGATAAAATTTCTAGTTCTTCGAACTCCTGTTACTGTTTTTTTGTTTAATTAGGTCAGTTGTATATATAATTTTGTGTGCACATTACATGAGTGCTTGTATTTGGAAGGTTTCTGTGCACATTATCTTTGTGTTTCATCAAAATGCACATTCTCTGTTCATGACTTCAGGTCAAATTAGATGCAGTGGCAAAGTCAGGTTGTTTTTGAATGAGAGAAATTCAGGAGAATTCTGCAGCCTTAAGCATAGGTAGGCAATAAAGCTCACAAAAGTCAAATCAAAAAGTGCAACAGAAGGGAAGGATACAAACTCAAGATAAGAACTGCAACTGTGTTGATTGATACTCTAATGAAAATCGGTCAACATTGAAGAAGTGTTACCAATGAAAGAACTAGCAAAAGATCAAGGGCTTAATGTTAGAGTTTATTATAGCTAACCCTTTTAGTGAGTGGCAATGATTGCACAAATGACTCCTTTTTTCTGTGGGGGGCAGGGGGAACACGAAGCTTGGCTAATTGAAACTCTCTCTTGTGCCCAGCTCTCATTTGCACAATTTGCAAAGCAAGTGGGCCCCTTTCTTGTGTGTGGTACATTCTTTTCTTTTTTTTGGGGGGGGGTGGGTAAAACCATCGTTCATTATATCACAAATGTTCAAGGAAAGTAGACTTCATAGCAAAGTCTACTTCCAAGAATAAAAAATAGTGGTAGAGCACATTGGAAAGAGAAGCATCTGCATCATGAAGCTGACAGCTATCATATAAAGACTTGCAGCGAGTGATGAGCTGTAGGACTGAAATAACTGAATTCCCTAATATGCATGGGTTCTGTAAGTTCAATCATCCAAAGAGCCCAAAATCTGATCCAAGCGAAGAATTCAGTATAATGAGAATGAGATGCCAACACAAAACTATGCTAGATAGCGAGAATAATTTGCCAAATATCTATGCAGGAAAGCAAGCATGCAATTATTGAAAAAGTTGATGAAAAAAGCTTTAAGTGGCCAGGCAATACCATAGATGTGGAATGGTCTCTGCAAGCACATTCAGAAGAAAAGCATCTGCATCATGAAGCTGACAGCTATCATATAAACATTGTTGCAGCAAGTGATGAAAGTAGCTGTACGGTTGAAATGACTGATTTCCCTAATATGCATGGTTTCTTCGAGTTCAAATTGTCTAGAGAGCTGGCAATTTAGTATATTGAGAAATCCGACACAAAAATCTGCCAGATAACAAGAAGAATTTACCAAATATCTATGCAGAGAAAGTAGACATGCAATGGGGAAAGGGGACTCATTTCGGGGTTGTGAAACGGAGTTTTGGCCCTGGTCCGAAACGACGAAATGGGAACCTGACACACATTGTACTACTATTTTAGCCTTCACATAATTAGATGCTTACATTGCCAAGCATACCCATTACACACACTATTTTGTAGCTATAGTGGTTGCCAGCAAGAGAACAGTCATAGTTATGCAAATCTTATGTGTGCCTATGTGCATCCTCCCATTAAATATGACTTTAATGAGAGAAACAATCATGCAAACACATGCATTAAAAGTAGATTTTGAAGGCTGTAAATGAAAGCCGAAACTAGAACACATTGGCTGTAGGCCAAAAACGAAAAACATAGATTGATAAAAGTTTAAGCCCCTCCCCTCCCTCTTGGGTTGCGACCCTCAAGAAACAAAACAAAACCTTTCTTTTTAAAATTCCCAAAAGAAAGGGTGATCCTGAAATGCGACGTTTCAGTCCTTTTCAAGGGTGCAAAATACCATTTCATGCAATTATGCACACAAAGAGCTCCCTTCTTCGGGATGATACCCTGGAACAATTGGTATGATGATGAGTATCACAAGACCAAAGCTCACCTACAAAGAGAGGTAGCATTGGAATCCACTACCCACAGACAAGCACAACTACTCCTCAGATGCCTCATATAGCAGAAGAAGAGAGCATTCTTAGCCTGGTTGGATAGAGACTTGTACCAGTTCTTCTTCAGCCAAGATTCTAGAGAGGCTTGGAGGCTTTTCATAGAGCATTGTCTAACCACATCCATTGCATCTGATACATGGGAGCAATATGTCTCCACTCTCTACACAGTGGCAAGTCAGCTTTCTCTCCCTAATCCACCAAAGCCTTGTCTAGAGACGTCCACTTTCTTTATAGAGAGTAGGGCCCAAGAAGCTATTGATAAACTCAGTAGAGATATGGCACAAGATCATGATGGTCTAGTAGCTAAGCACTTGATAAATGCTAAGGTTTTGGTGGCAAGATTACTGGCATACATGTTTAACAAAGCCATGTGCGAAGGCTTTCTAGAGAGCTAGATCACTAACACTATTGTACCCGTCCTCAAGTTAGGTGATCCTACCTTACTCTATAATTGTCAAAGTATTATGTTTGGCAACATATTGTGGCCAAGTTACACTGGTTTTAGGAGAGCCTTCTCTACACTAGATCACATCCTTACACTTAGAGTGATTATTGAAAAGGGCAAAGCTCATAGTCAACGAATCTACTACTGCTTTGTGAACTTTTGCAAAGCTTTTTATATGGTACCAAGAGACTGGTTGCTACATAGACTACACGATATGGGAGTGCATAAGGAGCTCATTTGGGGGATTCTTGCACCATATGAGAGGGTTATTGGTAGAATAGAGTACTTAAAGGCCTCTTAGTACCTGTTTGTTCCACCATTGGGGTGAAGCAAGTATGTCCTCTTTCTCCAACATTAACATTTAGCACGCTTGGCGATTCATGTTCTTTATCTCTGCCAGGTCTTGTGTTAGGTTTGTATAACCCTTTTGAGTAATATGAGCCAAAACCCTCTTCTATTTCTCCTTTTGGTGTGTAGGATCCATATGATTTTCGGTATGTTAACTTTAATAGACGAGGCTCTCAAAGCAAATACCCTTCATTAGGTATATCTTTACCATTTGTTTCATTTTAGCAAGTAAACCATACTTTGCAACTTCCTTCCATTCCACCGCTATCTTTTGCACATTTTGATTTGGATACATCCTCATTCCAAAATCTTGGATTACACTCCACTTTTGCTCAAAGCACAATAGGGGTTGGATCTTCGATTTCCACTCCTAGCACTTTCTCTTCTCCATCCCACAATCTACCTACCCTCCATTCCCTTTACCTCTTGGTGCATTGTTAGGGGGAATGCCACCCTTTAACATTGTACCTTCCACCTACCCTGACTTTACCACATCCTTTTACTTTGGGACGACTGTGATGTGTTGAGCTAAAATATGCATTACTTGCTGATTAGCCTCTTAAACAGCCCCAAAACACACTAAAAAATGCTCTTTTAGAGTAAAACCCTAAAATGAGGAGTGGTTCGAGAGAGTTTAGTGAAAACCCTAAAACGGGGAGCGATTCGAGAGAGTTCAGTGAAAACCCTAATTTTTTGGGCGCCCTTCCACATCTATAAATAGATAGGCTGCCCCCATTTAGCCTTATTCTGTTTGTGCAGGTTTCTCACTTCACGTGCAGATTTCAGCCATCAGCCTCCTCCCACGTGGCTGTCCAGCCCTCGAGACTGTTGCCACTTCATCCGGGTTTGCTCCTACTGCTGGTGCCTTCATCCATGCTGACGTCAGCTGCTGGTGACATCATCATCTGCTGCAATTTGATCATCTAGTCATCGCCAGCCACATCAGACATTGTTTTAGCCTGTTGTTTACAACAAACTGTGCGCAGTTTCTAGCCTCTGATCGGTGATACACTGCTGCGTTTACCAGTTTCCAGCCTCCAGACTGCTGCGTTTTGGTGACTAGCCTGCTGCCATTCACTATTCAGCACTCCTACACTCCGACTCGTGGTCACAGACTTGGGATCCATCTCTGGTGGACGTCACACTCCGACATTGCTCTGCCCTTTAGCACATTGTAGACTCTTACATTCATTTACAGCATTCATTGACTTAAGATTTGTGTTCTCTCTCTCCCTTCTTCTGTTTGTGTTTGAGTTTCAGTGTTTGAGTTTTTGAGTTTTGCGTTTAGGGTTTGAGTTTTGAGTTTTGAGTTTTGCATTTAGGGTTTGAGTTTTGCCTTTGTCTGTGTCTGTCTCTTTGTGTTTCTGTCGTGGTCGTACACTCTGTGTGTCCTTAGTGCAAACCCTAGCAGTTTTCTTCACATGATGGGCATCCCCTCACTATCCCTCAGATACTCACAAATTCCCCACACGACCTTTCAAATGCAAGGATATCCATCCTTTGCTTATGGACTGTCATCACACATCCCTTGGGTGACTTCTACACAGACATTTTCATCGTCTGCTCTTCATGTCCCTACCTCTCCACCTTGGGCTCCACAGGCGGTTACCATGCCCATATCCAATCCGCCCTTGCCCACATTTGGATTTGCTATGCATTCTGTTATGGATTTTGTATAAAATCTTTTCTAAAATCATTGCCAATAGATTGCAGAAGTATTCCTGCACTTGGTTCATGCACGCCAATATGGTCTCATTAAGGGATGGAATATCATGCATAATATTATGAATGTTCAACTGGAGTTTGATTATGCCAAAGCCTCTGGCCAGCAGGTTGCTATGCTTCAACTTGATCTTGAAAAGGCATTTGATCATGTCAGTTTGTCTTTCTTACGGCAACGCATGTCTACCATGGGCTTTGGTCCTCGCATGACTTCTCTTGTTTATAGCATTAGCCAGGGTACTGTAGCACATATTGTACTTAATGGGGGGGATCACTGATGAAATTGCCTTGTCTCATTCTCTTCGGCAAGGCTGTCCTCTCAGTCCTTCACTATTTGCCTTAGTTACTCACCCAATGCTCTCTTTGTTGGATAAGTTGGCTAATCAAGGCAAGATTGTGGGTTTGTCTCTTCCCAATGGTGCCCAACTTTTGGGTCAATCTTTACCTGATGATTCCTTTATGATTCTCAAGGCTGAACGAACTAATGTGAATCGAGCAATGGTTACATGGAATCTCTTTGCTTTAGCTTTGGGGCTTCATATTAATGCTCAGAAATCTACACCGATTTCTTGTACAGAGAGTGATTTGCAAGCTTTGGGTTTGCAAGGAGTTGTGATTTCTGAAGGAGATATTACCCAACACTTGGGTTATCCTATTGGTGTGGATGTAGCTCCTTGCACGTTAGTTGATTGGATGTCATCTCGTATACATGATCAGTTTATGTACTGGAAATGTCAAGGCTGGCCTCTTCATGTGAGACTAAGTTGCTCAATGCATCATGATTAGTATGGTCTCGTTTTTTCTACCCTTACTTGGATTAAGAAGTTTCTTTTGGAACTGGTTCAGCCTATCCGCTTTATGTTGTGGAAAAAGAAAGGGAATCGTTTGGGCCAGGTGTGGATTTCTTGGCAGCATGTGACTACTTCTAAAAGGATGGGGGGAGCAACTTTATTGGATGTTAATTTCCATATGGTTGCTTTGAGATTGGCACTTTTGCAGGCTTTATGTGTGTAGAGTCATCCTTGGATAAATATTGCAAAAATTTTCATTGAAAAGAGTGTTATCTTATATGGTTGCACGGTTATTCAAGTTTCTTGGTGGCATGTGCTGAATTCCACGAGATCTATGAAGAGGCTCTCAATCTTTTCTACTTTCTCATTTGATTGCATCGTGGCAAGAGATTTGTGTTTCGTAGTTTGGCGCCCTCTCAATCTTCGTAAGGAGGAGAATTCGCTGTAATGAGAAGTGCTGGCTATCTCTAGGTTGTTGGACTAGCTTGATAAAGACTCGTAGCAAGAGAAGTTTCATCGGATGGCTCGGTTGGGGTTGTAGATAGTCCATGATGGTGTCATTCTTGGGCAGCCCCGTCTTTGTTCTTTCTAGCGCATTCGTCAGTACTTTCGGGTGCCTCGTGGCTATCGTGACATTTGGTCGTCCTTACAGGAGCAGCTTCTGAGGTACTCTCCATTGCTTGCTTTACAGCCCTCGTCTCGTTGGCGGGATTGGATGTTTGTGCTACTTGATGATTTGCAGAACAGGTCAACTAATCAAATCTATCATCAGATGGTCGAGGTCAAGAGATGGGTCATTGGAAAGGCCAATAAACTGTGGCATATTTGGGACAGCAGAAAGAAGTGGTAGGAAAGATTTCTTCAACTCTGGAAGTCTAAGATTCCTTATCAGGGTAAAGTTTTCATATGGAGGTTGCTTATTGGGGGTCTTCCAACAGGGGATGTGTTGCATGCTTGCAAGATCTCTTGTGGTTGCTGTGTATTTTGCACTACATGCGATGAGACATTTATCCCTTCGTCTCTTGCCTTATTACTCGACAGATTTAGAGTTTTGTTTCCTGTGTGGGGTCCTCACTCACTTAGCAGCGGATATCATCTTGTTCATGGATTATGGGAAGGATGCCTTCTATGTCTGCCTTGCAATTAGATCATTCCTGCCTTTCCATTTTCTTCGTTAGACAGATCTGTGGCATATTTGACGTACTCAGAATGCCTTCATTTTTGATTTTGCCTCAGGTATCCATGGTCATGTGGCCCGTGTTCATGGTTTATTGTTATGGCAGATCTCCTCTATGGTTTCAGCTAACATGGTTCTTCCTAAGATTACTACTCCTTGGCTGGATATTGTTTGCTCCACTCCGGTTGTCCTTTCTGTGTGATATTTGTGTGTTATGGTCTGAGAGGCCTTTTGGCTTGATTTGTGTTTGTTCTGTTTTTCTTAGTTGACCTGATGGTCTGATGTAAATATTGCCATTTAATTCAATTATCTTCATGAGAAAAAAAGGGAGAGAGAGGTTTTTCTTTCTTGGCACACTGTAGTTTCTTCGGCTCCTGTATCAGTCATATAGACCCTTTGTACTTTTGGTCATGCTATATCTTTGTGCTCTTGGTCATGTTGTACTTTTGAGATTATATTTTGGTAATTAATACAAAAAAGAGAGGGAGTGAGATCTGCTGTGGAAAAAAGAATCTACACATTCTAGCATTACTAGGATTTTGTGGGATCATATATGTACACCCAAATGCATGGGGGAGGTTCCATTTTAGATGTGGAGACGCACAACCACCCTTTGATGGACTTTGTTTAGTGATGTGTGTTGAGTAGCAATCCTTGGTTCCGATTGCCAGATTCTTTGAGGAGACATGTGGAGACATGGTAGCATGTGCTTAATGTTTTATGACCCCATACAATGTCTTCTTGGCATCCACTAGATAATCAACTGTCAATCAATTCCTTGCTAGTTGAAATTTCGTTTTGGGGATGCAAAATAGGAAGATTGAACAGGATTGCCTAGACTTGGCATGGTCTCTATTGCCAATGTTGGAGTCCCCTTGTGGTTGTTTTGTTCAGTGTGAAGGATTGGTTAGCTTGATATATGTGCAAGGATTCCAAGTCTAGGTTGGGAAGGGCATCGATGTTCTTGGAAAGCTCTGAACTTTAGGCCAACTCAATGTTGCACTTGAAATTGAAGGAATCCACATAAATTGTGTTGTAAATAGCATCATGTTGTAGTTACGTAAATTGACTTTTCTGTCAGTTGAAGTTCTAAAATATGCAGAAGTCGTGCTTGTAAATAAGAAAAAAATATATTCGTAATATTTGAACTTCTTTTTCTGGCCAAGAAGCATAGTAAACTCATTCTCTGATGAGGTTGTCTTTGGCTTTTGTGATCAATTGTGGCTGTCTTACAATGCCAGCATTTTGCTGCAGCCATTGAGGAAGAGCTGGAGAGAGCTATCTTTAGGGCTAGGGGAATCACTGAGAGTAACTTTGGAAAGCTAGAGAAGGTTGGTTGGATGCGCAGCAGCCGCACGGATAAGGGTGTAAGTCATCTGTACATTCAGATATGAATTATTTTTTCTGCATACAAAATAGCGTTGAAAACTTGTAACTTTAGGAAGTAACAAGAAGCAAGAAACTTGCTGATAGCCATAATTTGACTTGGATAGGAGAGCATGCTAATGAGTACGCCGCAAAAACAGTGAGTTGGAAACCTTTGTTGTAGGTGAAAATGCGTGCTGCCCTAATAGCAAAGGGTATTCTTTTCAAAGTGTTGTGGATTGGGGAAACCTTGTAAAAGCATAAGGTGAATTCCTCTAATTGGAGCATATGTAATGTGGCAATTGAAATCATTCCTCATTTACTTTAGTATTGCAAGCATATGTGCTTCCTTCCTGTGCTGGATGGATGGAGTAGACAGCTGAGAGGGGAAGTTGTTCTGGCTATGGCAGGTTCCAAAAGATAAAGTATGCACCCAGAAATTTAGATTCTAGTCTTTCTGGACTATAAAGACAACTTGTAATGATGTTCCATCTAGTATGCAAATTTCCAGTCCTGCAGTTTCATTGTAACTCAATTTTCTTCACATTTTCCAAGTGTTTCCATTTTGAGAGAGAAAGAAAGCTGTATCAACATCTTCAAAAAGTCCAAATTGACGTATGAGACCCAAAACATTATATACATATTCATGAATAATACTTGCACCAAGTCATTATGTAATGGAAATGAAATGAAAAGCAATGCCTATGACTATCTAGGTACGAGAAATGCTATTCTAGTAGCAGATGGATGCCATCGATAATGTCTCACATTTTTGTCAATGTAACAAAATAAGTAAGATATGTGAATCAAAGAAGCATGGTAGCTTCCCCTATGTTGGGTGATGATGGATCATGGCCTAGACCTTGCTATTTGTGATGAGAGAGAGAGAGAGAGAGAGAGAGAGAGAGAGAGAGAGAGAGAGAGAGAGAGAGAGATGTTCTGCTGTCTCTTTAGCATTTTGTGACTCTTGTATCCTTTCCGCTTACGCCTTTCCTCTGCCCGCAACGTGTCACACTTACGTGACGTGGCATGTCTCACGCCTTTCACTTTCCTTCACGGCCCGTCATACTTTCACGGCGTCTCCTTCCTGCGACGTCTCACTTTTCGGCCAATAATGATATATGATGGGTAACGTATCCGTCATTTCGCCTAGCCTCGCTAGAAAGGAACTTCACGAATGGCTCTGATACCAATGTCAGACGTCTCTGAAGAAGACCATCAAGCCAGAGGAAAAGCCGTCGAAATAAATGAGCACGAGATATCCTCTCACCTCCCAGCCTTGCCTAGTTTTATTGCTGGCCAGACCATCGTGATCCGATTGCCAGCCGTCAAACCTTGGTGAGTCCTACTATTCTGGGACTCTCTTTGGTTCTAGGCTCCCCTAAACCCCGTTCGGGCGCCCAAGACCCCGGACGGTCATCCTCGTGCATGTTTCCCTTGATTTACCTTAATGTCACATTTAATGTCACATTAATGTCACAAGCATGCTGCAGATCCAGGTCATGACCTGAATATGGATGACCTGCAGTGTTCAGGGGTGCAGTCTAGGGAGACAAGCAGAAGTCCTGTGTTTTAGGTTTCAGTGACTGCAGATTGGGGATTTGGTGTGGGGCTGCAACCAGTTGGGTCTGCGTCAGTAGACCAGTCTAGTGTACAATGAGAGAGATATATCTGAATGAACAGCAGTTGGCATGATATTTCTGTGTCTCTGTGTCTGAGCTGAATACAGTTTTCATTGATGAAGTGGTAGAGATGGAAGTGGCCGGGCAGTCAGATTATTCCCAGGACTGGGAGCACCTTTTGGATTTTGCAAATATGTTACTCGGAGAGTATGTGCAACAGAATCAGAATAATTTTCTTTGCTGAGAATGATGTTCTTGATACTAGTGTGAATACGAAGAAGGTGCTGTGCTCCTTTTCATCTTTTCATGAAAAAGGGGTCATCCTGTTTTTTGTGTTGTCTTGTGTATGATCATGGTTGCTGGCTTTGTGCACAAGGATTGTGTAGGAAATTTTTGTGGGCTATGATTGCAGGTTGGTGCATGTTGTTCCATGGAGGCCAATGGTGGATTTTACAAAACTGCTTAAGCAAGAATGTCTGGTCTGGGTGGAAGTGGAGGGTTGTTTGGTTGTTTATTGGCCTCTTTTGTTTGATGCCATGGCTAAGATTAGCAAAGTGTTGGTTCCTTCTAGTACTCAAGTAGCCAATAGAAATTGAGTGTGTATGCTCTGGGATACTTCTTGGAAGTGTCCTACTTGGTTGTGTGTGAATCCTCTTGGTATGCATCCCCTATGCTTCCGTCTCGGCTCAGGAGCCTTTGCAGGATATTGCTCTGCTGGCGGCCAATTAGGTTGCTTTATGGCAGAATGTACCGAAAAGAGAGAAGAGCATCGGTATGGAAATGATGTTTTTGCTATAGAATAGCATGGTAACAGTCTCGCATATGCATATAGATGCCCAGCCAATGGGGGAAATTGTAGACAAAGGGAAACACTAGGTTTCATTCTCCTTTGATGATGCTCCTAGTTGGCAAGAAGTACATTCGAAGAAGGGCAAAAATTTTGATGATGTGTTGCACACTAGATCCTTGGATGACACATAGAATGTTTTGCGCACCTACACACATCGTAAGGATAAATCCTCTTTCCATGGTATTGGTATGATCCTGTTGAGCACTAAGACAACCTATAACCTAAGGACCCAATGGGAGTCCTCATATCCCTCACCTAGACGTTTTGCCTTTGATAAATGTGAGTAAGTGATTTCATGACACTGCAAATATCCGCATCATAGTATTGTTGATGTGGACCAACCTCGACTTCTAAAGTGCACAATATTTTGATGAATGCTTTTGTTGATTTGGTTGACTTTTTGGATGCGGATGGGAAGTCAAGATCATACTGAAAGGGGGGGAGGTGGTCCATGTCAATCCTGTGAGATGAAGACGAGATCGAAGCTTAGCACAGAAATTTGTAGACAGTGTGAGAGTGAAGCACGACACCCAATGCAATAGATTGAAAGAGTGTAAACTAAAAGTACAAGGTACAACCATTAAACCTTAGGGTTGTAGGGGGTGTTCACACCCAAACACGATAAGTGCCCGTAAGTGTGTGACATAAGCACATACAAAATAATACCATAAGTCTGGGGGAAAAAACCTCTCCTATCGAGAGTAAAAAGTGTCCCAGTGTCCTACTAATCACCGACACTCCTATGTGAGCGTAGGCGCAAGTGAGGCGTAAGTGAAATACCCAACAAACCCCTCTGGAGTGAAGAGTGATCAAGAGTACAAGGATCATTTGCCACCAAAGGAGATCAAATTTAAAGCATTGGGAAATGCTTCAAATTTGTTACGAGGAAGAGCTTTGGTGAAGATGTCTGCCACATTACTGGTGGTAGGACAATAGACAAGGCTGATATCACCTGTATGTAGCCTCTCTTTGACAAAGTGATAATGTATCTCAATGTGTTTCGTGCGTGCATGAAACACTTCCGTGCCACTGCAATGGCACTCTGACTGTTAGTGAACAAAGGAGTAGGCTCTGTAACAGATACATCGAGATTAGCGAGCAAATGTCTAATCCATACGCATTCAACTGTGGTAGTGAAAGCTGCCTTGTATTCAGCTTCACATGACGATGTGGCAATAGTGGATTGTTTCTTGCTAAGCCAAGATATGCAAGACGAGCCAAGAAAGAAACAATTGCCACTAGTGGAGTGACGTGAATCATAATCACCAGGCCAATCAGAATCACTGCAAGAATGTAATTGCAGCGGTCCCCCCTTGGCATAAAGCAATCCAAGAGATCAAGTACCTTGCAGGTAACGGAAGACACGCTTAATAGCTTGCCAATGTGATATGCGTGGCTGATGCATATATCTGCTCAGGGCTGAAACTGCAAATTGTATGTCCGGCCTAGTGTTGCATAAGTAAATAAGACATCCAACTGCTAGAGTATATGTGTATATATCAAATAAATCACTATCATCATGTAATGACAACTTTAGTCCAGGTTCCATTGGTGTACAGACTGGCTTGCAATCCTATAAGCCAAACTTCTCAAGAAGTTTACCAATGTATCTTGACTGTGATAAACCAATACCTCTAGCATCATGTATGAACTGAATGCCCAAGTAATAATGCAAAGACCCCAAGTCTGACATGTCAAAAGTTGCTGCAAATTTTGTTTGAATACTGAAATCTGATCAGCATGTGTCCCTGTAAGCAAGAGATCATCAACATATAGATAGATGATCATCATGGTGTAAAGAAAAATAAGCTAACACAGAAACGTAAACAGAAACCGTACGACAAAGCACAGACTGATAAAAAGAACACAGTTAGGGTTAGGGTTAGAGTAACTCAGAGACAATGAACACAGTGAATAAATGAAATGATATGACTCCTAATATGATGCTCATGCAGCAAACACACTATGCAGTGAATGAATACTGAACCTCGAACTCCTGTATCTCTAGGATCAGGGCAGGGTAATGAGCTGGAGAGTGTGTCGTACTGCGAACGGATCCCGAATCATAGCAAGGCAGCCTCCGGATGTCAAACACCAGCAAACCCAGTAGTGAGAAGTTGGATTTGATGCAGACAGTAGTGAGGAGAGAGAAAGACTAAAAACGGAGCATGCAAGAGAGAGAGAGAGAGAGAGAGAGAGAGAGAGAGAGAGAGAGAGAGAGAGAGTAAAAACGCAGGCATGACAGCCTATAGGAGAGAGAAAGACTAAAAACGGAGCCTGCAGGAGAGAGAAATACTGAAAACGCAGGCAGGACAGCCTGCAGGAGAGAGAAAGACTGCAGCGACTGTAGACAGGAGAGAGAAAACTGTCAAGGCGGCAGCTGGAGCCTGCAAACGCAGCAGTTTGCTGGCGTGGCAGGCTGTACGACAGGAGTGTAGATGAACAACAGTCAGTCGCCAGGTAGAAACAGCAGCAATCAGTGTATGGAGGGCTGGAAACAGGCGCCAGACTGTAGGGAACAGTGATGGACAGCAAGGGCTGAGATGTCCTCCGTGACCGGGGTGTGGGCAGCAAGCTGGTAACACCTGAAACCTGCAAAAACGAGATTGTGAAAGAGTGGAGGGCTGGCTGCCAATTTATAGAAAATTAGTGTTCTAGATCCTCTCCTACTTAACTTTCTCGATCCGCTCCCCGTTTTAGGGTTTTGGCTAAAATAAGCCTAAAATAAGCATGCTTTGGGGCTGTTTAAGTGGCTAAGTGCATTACTTAGCACAACATATGGATCCCCCTTCTTTACATACGTAAAGGGTAGACTTAGATGAGCTGTTTATGAACCCTTGGCTAAGCAAGAAAGCATCTATCTTTGCATACCAAGCTCTAAGAGCTTGTTTTAAACAATATAAAGCTTTTTTTAGTTTGCAAACCAAGTGTTTTGATCCCTCAACTGCAAAACCAATGGGCTGCTGTACATATACTTCCTCACGAAGTTCCCCATGTAAAAATGCAGTTTTAATATCCAATTGATGCACAGTCTAGTCATAATGAACAGCCAAAGCAACCATAGACCTAATGGCCGTCATGCAGGAAGTAGGAGCAAATGTCTCCTCATAGTCAATGCCTTTCTTTTGTGCATAGCCTTTAGCTACAAGCCTTGCCTTATATTTGTCAATGGATCCATCTGCATTTCGTTTTAGCTTGTAGACCCATTTTGTTCCAATGTCTTTCTTTCCAAAGGGTAGAGACACCAAATCCCATGTTTGATTCTTAGTGACAGAATCCAATTCAACTTGCATTGCTACCATCCAATGTACACTCTGTTGTGCATCCTCAAAACATTCAGGCTCCTCACCATTAAGGGTGCTTGCTGCCATAACGAACTCCATGGTATGTGCAGTATCATGCATACGAGCTTGCCTTCTAGTACAACCAGCCATGGGTGCATCCAGATGACTATCTTTTATAGTCTGTAAATACCATCTAGGCATTTGTCTTGCCTCTTGACTATGCAGAAGCTCTTGCTGAATTTCAGTTTCAGCATTTTGCTGAATATTCAGATCAACCAATGGCTGATTTTCTGCATTTTCCAAAGGAGCAGTTGGCTGAGCTTGCCTTCTAGTACAACCAGCCATGGGTGCATCCAGATGACTATCTTTTATAGTCTGTAAATACCATCTAGGCATTTGTCTTGCCTCTTGACTATGCAGAAGCTCTTGCTGAATTTCAGTTTCAGCATTTTGCTGAATATTCAGATCAACCAATGGCTGATTTTCTGCATTTTCCAAAGGAGCAGTTGGCTGAACATTGAGTTCACTTGCTGAAACTCTAGTTGAATCACCAAATGTAATGGGCAGTAGCCCTTCAAATACATCAATACATCACGGGCAGCCTGATATGTGTCTAAACCAGCCAGGGACAATTTTGATTTTTCATCAAATAGTACATCCCTACTGACAAACACTTTTTTAGAAACAAGATCATAGAGTCTGTAGCCTTTGCTCTCACTATTGTATCCCACAAAAATGCATTTGACAGCCTTGTTATCCAACTTTTTTCTGAGTACTTGTGGAATGTGTGCATATGCAAGGCACCCAAAGGTACAAAAGTGTCCAACAGAAGGTTTTTGACTCTTCCAAGCCTCAAAAGGTGTAATTTTCTTCAATGCTCTGGTGGGGCATTTGTTCAAAACATGGCAAGCACACATGACGGCTTCCATCCAGAAACTATGTGGCAAGCTCTTTGCTTTCAGCATACATTTGGCCATCTCCATGAGTGATCGATTCTTCCTCTTTGCAACCCCATTCTGTTGTGGAGTATAAGCAGTAGTGTACTGATGGACAATGCCCTTCTGCTTTAAAACAGAATTCAGCATAGAGGACATGTATTCTCCCCCTCGGTTCGAATGGAGAGTCTTCATTTTACAACTAGACTGGTTTTCAACAAGTGCAATAAAAGCCAAGAATGCACCATACACTTCTGACTTTTTGACCAAAGAGTAGACCTAGCAAAAGCGAGTAAAGTCATCAATAAATGTCACAAAATAGTAACATCCTCCCAATGACTTTGTCTGTATAGGCCCACATACATCTGAATGCACTAACTACAACTTGGCTATTGCTCTAAAAGCTACATCACGGGGAAACAAAAACCGATGCATTTTCCCCAAAATACATCCTTTACACAAGTGCTCAGGAGGTCTCTCCAGTAGGTCTGCCTGTATCATAGCAGGAGTAAGAGTGGATGCCAAGTACGTTGACTGATCAACTGAAAGAGCATCCAACTCGTATAACCCATGACATAACGTGTCTGTCAAGACCAAAGTCATGTGTTTTTTGTCTCTCACCATGCATCTATCATCATCAAATGTGACTTGCAATCCACAATGTGCCAAAGAAGAAATAGAGAGCAGATTCTTCTTTATGCCGAGCACAAACAAAGCATCCTGTAGGCGGAGAATAGAGCCATCAATGGCTGTGAGCACAATCTCCCCAATACCTCTAATAGGGTATGGTGCTTTGCTGGCACATTGTACAGACTTGCCAACTAGAGTTGCACAAATAGAAGTAAATAAATCTCTGTGAGATGTAATATGCCTAGAAGCACCACTGTAAAAAAACCAAGTGCCTGCATCCGCAGTAGAGCTAAATGCTTGATCAGCCAAGAAGTGTCATAACTGCATGTGTAAAAGCAATAGTGCCTGTCTGCAATAAAGGACGCGGACTTTGTAGCAGTGGATGGAGCATCAGAAACATACATTATTGATTCCTTCTTCTTTTCCTTGGCGATGCGCTTTCTGCACTTGGTGATGTACTGGCTTGGCTTCTTGCAATAATGGCATTTTCCCTTTTTGGCTTGCGTGCCCCTTTGTTTTTTGCTTGCCTGTGATGTGCCGGAAGTCCCAGAACTCTGCGGAGCATTCTTTACTTGGCTGCCTTTGCCTTTTTGTCCAGCCATAAAAGCGTGCTTAGAGGCTATGGCATCTACACCACTATTTCTTCTTGTTTGCTTCTCCTCTAGAAGCAAACCGACTAATTGAAGAAAAGTGATTGGCTGTGTGGCAATCCTCATGGTGAGGTTTAAGGCCGTATGAAAAGCCAAGTACGAAGGAGGTAATGAGTTCAAAGTGGTAGATATCATCTGTGCATCGGAATAGTACTCATCAACATTCATGAGTTGCTCACGCAAGTCTTAAATTTTGTTCAAGTGATTCTAAATAGAATCACTAAATAGAATCACCTTCATCCATTTTCAATGTCTCTAGCTCTTTCTTTAAGAAAGAGGTGCGAGTCTCATTCTTGCCTGCAAACATTTGCTCCAAAGTTAGCCAAGCTTCTTGTGAAGAAGCTATTGAACGAATGTGGGCGATTATTGACCGTTGAACTGCCAATGCAATCAACGACAAAGCGTGTGCATCCTGTGTATCCCATGCTTTTTAAGCTGCTGTTCTTTGGGGAGTGGCTGAAGTGGAGCAGGCTGAGGTGCACGTTGTGTACGTCCTCTTGGAAGAGGAGTAGCTGGAGCCACAACTCCAGGTCTAGATTCTTCTCCACTGACATAATCCCAATGATTTTTCGCCACAAGCACATTCTTCATCATGAAGGACCAAAGTGAATAGTTGTTTCCATCCAATCTGTCCTCCTTGGATACATAGGTGAAGATATCTCCTCCCTGATTTGCAATGATAATCAATTACCAAAAGAAGCAAAAGAGCAATGCCCAAGCGGAACCAAATTGGAAATCTAAAAATTTCCAAAAATTGCAGGAAATACTTTTCTGCAATTAGTACACAGAGGTGCACTCTGTCAAAACTGTCTTTAATGCAGCAGTCCAAGGTGCAATCAGTGTTCAGCAACACTGTGTCAGCAAAATCCCCAAAATTTCTTGCCCCAGATTTTTTCAAAACAGTGTATTAGTGGCTATAACTACAGTACATGTGCCAATGTCCTCAAAAAACACAAAAGCCTCAAAATGTCTGAAAAATTTGGCCAAAAATTTGCATCCACTGTGTTCCAGACATGTATCCACAGCTCTATGTCTACGTGGGTAGAAACCCCCTCTTCCAGAAATGAATTCTGGAAGAAAAAAAGGTTAAAGAAAAAAAACCTTTGAAAGTGCTAGACAAGCTCATGGCCCAGGCATAGATTGAGTCACAAGCACAGGGTCAGAATGGTGGCGGGCTGCGTGTCAGAGATCTGATGGGACCTTCCTTAGACATAAGTGTCTGACGTGGCATTGGCGAACTGGTGGGTATAGGTGGATTGGACGTCGCAAGCGATGCCAGAGTCGGGTAGCGTGGTCGCTGGTCAGGGGAGGCGTAGCAGTACATGGAGTAGGAACAGGCGTGTTTGGGGTCGTCATGGGTGGATGGACCAGAGGTGACGTGGAGAAGGCAGGCGCTTCTCTTAGGCGCAGGCGGCGTTTCCAGATGATAGGCGGCGCTGGGGGTTGCTCTGGTACAGGCAGGCGACACTGCTAAGGGGTGGCGGGAGAATAGACGAGCTGCAGGGGCGGGCAGCAATGGCGAGCTGGCGAGCAGGGTAAGGGCCGAAGCAGCGTGGCGGGCAATCTCCCAAGTGAACTGGTGGGATGTAGGGTAGTGGCGCTGTTGTGTTTCCTGGCGCCACAGGTGAAGAACTTGCTTGGCAGTGGTGGCTACTTCCTGACTGGCGGTTATTGAGCAGAGTTGTACCTGAGTAGAGCTGAACTGAGCTGAACTCAGCTTTAGACAGGATCGAAGCTCTGCACAGAAATCAGTAGACAGTGTGAGAGTGAAGCATGATACCCAATGCGATAGACTGAAAAAGTGTAAACTGAAAGTACAAGGTACAACCCTTAAACCTTTGGGTTGTAGGGGGTGCTCACACCCGAACACGATAAGTACCCACAAGTGTGTGACATAAGCACATACGAAATAATACCATAAGTTTGGGGGAAAAACCTCTCCTATCGAGAGTAAAAAGTGTCCCAGTGTCCTACTGATTACCAACACTCCTATGTGAGCGTAGGCATAAGTGAGACGTAAGTGAAATACCCAACGAATCCCATATCTTGTGGCCCATTGTTGGACCTATGCATACGATGAAGTTGGCATGTCCTACTTGAGCTAGCTGTCAAGAGGCCTTGAAGGCTCTCCTATGAAGTCTATCTAGATGCATGCGGCCTATTCTGTGTATGAAGCTAATGGTCTAAAAAAGGGCCTCCATCATCAAGGGGGTGTAGCAAAATCACCTCTAATAATCTCATGTGGTACAAATGGTTTGGTGTAGATCATCTATTAGAGCATGATGACTTGTGCTCTCTCAATCATTGTCCATAGGTATGTATCCAGGTAGGAGGTTAAATAGGTGCACCATACATCATGGTTGGTGTGACCAGTGTGTCAAATAGCCACCTCCGTTTGCAGGGCTCTTGGAAGTGTGCCTGGTGGCACTGTCTCTCCATCATGGCCAATGCTGCGTATCCTCATGTGAACTGGTCTGTGGTTGCCTGCGCCATGGTGAATCTCTCGGCCGATGTATTGAATGTGACCCCTAAGTAGACATATGAGTCCACAACCTCCAGCTGTCCTGCTCCTAGGGTGAAGACTAATATCTTCCTCACTGGGGCTGATGTATGGATGATTAGGATCTTGGTCTTCCCAACATTAACTGTCAATCCACGCTGTGTGCAAAAGTTATGAATGGCATGGAGATGGCGTTGTAGACACTCCTATGACTCAGAGAACATAACAATATCATTAGCATAAAGCATAATAGAGACTAATGTACCTGCCATCTCTACCCCAGTGTTTCCTCTTCGTGTGATAGAGTCTTCTTTCTCATCAATGTAGGGTCCAAAGAGTGTAGGGGAGGGGATATCCGTGCTTCACTCTAATGGTGCCGGAGACCATGTCTAAAAGTCCTCCCGTGCATCTCTCTGTCTAGCACTCTCTCATATAGTGTGTAGATCCCCCAAATCATGTTTGATGGGATTCTAAGTGTATGTTGTCTCTATAGTAGTATATCTTGTGGAATTGTGTCAAAGGCTTTGCGGAAATCCACAAAGTAGTAGTAGAGTCTCTTCTTGCTCGCTTTAGCTTGCTCAATCATGCCCCTCAAGGTGAAGATGTGGTCAAGTGTAGAGAATCCCCATTTGAGTCCAGTTTGTCATGTTCCCCCTAATCTCTCTCTCTCTCTAGGTATGTGTTGAGCTCTGCCTCCATCATTGCTCCATATATCTTAGCCAATGTGTGTCCCACCACGATGGTCTTGTAATTACCAAGATCTGGGGGATCTTCGGACTTGTAATTGCACAATGGTATGAATGGTTTACTCGTCTGAGAAGCCCTTTGCTAGAGCCGTGTTGAGCATAAAAGCAAGGAGAGGAGCCAAAAATGTCCATTGGATAAATGAAGTGCTCACCTTGTATACCTATGTGGTCCATTGATTATTTATGTTGTAGACACACTATCGCTCTCCTCACCATATCATGTGTGAAGAAGGTGGATGTGGTGGAGCGAGGCTCTGGTGGGTGAGAAATCGATGGATGGTGTGGTACATCATATAGTACCTATGCATTAGGAGTGCCATGTCTCTGTCATTGATGGGTGTGGGGTAGTGTAGCTCTTGCAATCTGCGCCATGCTGTGCCTACATCCTTGCCCATGATTAAATGGTATAAATCCCAATATTGTGCCTCCTTATATGTGTGCTGCTTATGGCGAGTCAAGGTCCTCATCTACCTACGGGTCTTTGTGAGAAATCGATGGATGGTGTGGTACATCATATAGTACCTATGCATTAGGAGTGCCATGCGAGGCTCTGGTGTGTGAGAAATCGATGGATGGTGTGGTACATCATATAGTACCTATGCATTAGGAGTGCCATGTCTCTGTCATTGATGGGTGTGGGGTAGTGTAGCTCTTGCAATCTGCGCCAATGCTGTGCCTACATCCTTGCTCGTGATTAAATGGTATAAATCCCAATATTGTGCCTCCTTATATGTGTGCTGCTTATGGCGAGTCAAGGTCCTCATCTACCTACGGGTCTCCCTCTTTGTGATAGATCCTAGTCCTCTCTAGATTTGGAGATGTTTGTATAGCTTCTTGCACTCATCATCTTACCATCTGTTCTAGGACATGGTCCCAGGCTCTATGAGTTTGCTAGTGTATGTAGAGTGTGGGAAGCTTTGGAGAGCGGCTAAGTATAGGATGGAGGTGAGCTGGAGGGTGAGCATGCCTAGGGAGGCAGTATGCTTGAGTTGTGTAAGCGCATCATAGACATGATGTTTGTGTATGTCAGCTAGCTCTTATGTGCATTGTCCAATTCCTCCTTGGCCTTTTTGAATTCAGCAGCCACCAGTTACTCAATTTTGACCTGTTCCATTTTGGTAGGAGAGTCATTGGTCTAGCTATGTAGAAGTTCCCGCATAAAATTTGTAGATTCCAATGACAAGGTAGGTGGGGTGGTTTGGGGGCAGGTGAGGTACAGGCCCAGGGCGGGATAAAAGTCTAGGGCAAAGGTGAGGTGCAGGATAGAGACATGTCTTAGACTCACAGAATTTGTGGGACATTGTATAGGGGTTGGAACCCCAATCAGACCCTCCCCTTGTTCCACCTAAGGTTGTCTATTCTTGGAAGGCCCAAAATGCCTCTATCATTGTTGAGTTAATGCAAGGATTGCTTCTAAAATTCCACACACAATTTAGCATTTTGACCTTGCATCTGAGCAATGGGAACACTTGATTGACCGTCATGCAACTTAGGATAGGACTTGTCATATCAATCTTGATTGTGAGCTCCAAGAATTTAGGATTCTAGACCGGGATGACCTTAAGGTCAAGTTGACTGAATATCGCTGCTTGCTAAGTTCTCCATTACAAGCATTCCTAAGTGCTCTCATGAACAAGTCACATTGTTCCCTCATAAGCTTCTAAAGAAATAGTTCAATCTCATTCAGCAAGTGATTTCATAGTTGACTGTGCCCATAATCATGAATTTAAGTGTTAGCTACCATGTTACGTTCGGCTGTTCGATCAGTTTCATAACAATGCTGCTCACTTTTTAGAGGGGGCTCTTGTTACTACTTCTTAGAAGGGGCAGCAAGGGAAGGGCAAACCAAAACCCAACTCAAACTCAAGACTATGAATCACAAGTGAATTCCTAGTCTTCTCTCAAACAAGGGTGTTAGAATTGTTGAAGGAAAATAGATACTATCAACAATGTCAAAAGGATGGCCATTTTGACGATGAGTATTGTTCAAAGACTAGAGGTACACAGCCAAAACCCGTAAATCAGACCCTTGCCCGTCAATATCAAGGTAAGCCCCAATAGGATAGGTGGGGTGGCACTAACCGACAAAATTAGGAGCAATGGAGATCTCAAATCAAAAGACCTACTAGTTAGCCATCACTACTATCAGCACCGTTCTTAACTCCAAGGGGCATATTTGACTAGTTTGCTAGAAAGTCAATGGACTTTCGTCCTCTGGCCCACCTCGTCTCTGACTCTCTTAGAGACATCGAGGATGCTAGCTTGGTCCATATTTGTAAGTTGCCTCCTGACGAGGCGATTGCAAAGGCCCACTCTACTTGATCAAGTAGTTGTCTCAATGCTTGGATTGTTGATAGTGGAGTTGCACATAACATGACCCCTATTTAGGACATTTTTCTCACTCCAGTCCTTGCAGTTGAGAATATCCATAGTCACCAGAAACGTTTTGTCTTGTTTTTTGTTTTGGGGTTTCCTTTCACGTTTTGTTTCATTGGCCACCTTGAGGTTTTGAAAAATATTAATTATAATAATCCGTAATATTAATAATTATATATAAAAATTAGTAGTACCTGTAATCTAGGTCGTAGATCTTAGATGATAGAGGTAAAAAATCAAAGCCTAGAATATGAATATCCATTTTATCTAGATTCTAGATTCTAGATTTATCATTCTACTTGGTTAGAAATTACAAATTAGCATTCATAATTCACAAATCACATATTACAATGTACATACTATACCATGATTTGTGAATCATCATCTACAATAACAATGGATAAAATATTTAACTGGTAACATAATATAAACTTCAAAGTAAAATTAAACAGATGAAACTAATGTTAATGGCTTATGAGAACATTAGCATACTTTTGCATAGATGATAGAACATAACATAAACATAGAAAATATAATAAAAGAGTCAAAGAATCAAGAGTATAAACTTAAACCTCTTGGTTGGTACAAACTATATCCAAAATCTAGTCACAATACACATCAATTATGATTAAGTATGTAGCTAGTAACTACTCTTGGCTATCAAAAGGGCCACTACCACTAGTAGAGGAACTAGCTTGATCCATCTCATCTAGAGACTCTAATGATGGTAACATCTTATGTTGTATATATGAAGTGGTATGACAACGACCAAGCCCATGTCCACAACCCTGTCGAGGAACCTCCTTGCCTCTGCAAGCAATGGTAGTAGAGGCTAGCATATCATCTACTACATGAGGAGAAGAGCTCTGTCCAATGTCATGTAAGTGTAACTCCTGTGCCATAGTAGCCATGGCATATATCTGGGCACGAGTTACACGTCAAAAGTGCAACTCATCTTTCGAAGGAAATCATAAGCAAAGTTCTCGTTAGTGCATCTCTGGATGAAAGTAAGGTTAACCACCTCTCCTCGTTATATGCCTACCTCTAGCTTGGCAATGACCTTGATATCTACTTCTTTCACCTTCCAGTGAAGCCTCCTCCTCTCTCAAGATCTTGGCCTTGTAGCTTCTCCAACAAGCGCAGATTGGCATTCACACAGACCAACTTCTCTTGTTGGCTTGTGTTCAACTTGTTAGAGAGGGTTTGTGAGAAATCAGTATCTGCAAGCAAATGCATTCAAAATTACCAATGCACATATAAGAGATTGAAAAACAAAAGCATTTACTTATTCCTTTTCTTGGTATGGATATTTGGGTATATGGTCCAAATGTGCTCTGCTGCACCACTAGTGCACTCTTAGGAGAGCACACGAAGAGCCAAGGAATGCTCATTGGATATAAGATGCCCATTTATTTCCCACCAAGACATGGCAAGACGACTTTCCTTGTCTAAAGGTGACCTCTTGTGCAAAATGATCATGATTATGCATGAAAAGGATCATCTCATGCTCAGTTCTATTCATGGATTATAATCCAACATTAATTTAAAAAATTAGTTGGTATATATTGGTTACTTATGATCAAAGACACAAAGCAACAAGTTGTAACTCATAAGCTAGAAAGAGAGCTTACTGATCTCTTGGATTTGACTCAAAGACCTGATCAAGGTACCAAGTCCATCCTAACATAAGCTTTCTATCACTCTAGTGCTTCGTATCCTTATAACAGGATAGAGTATGTATGAAACCATGTGGATTGGTTTATCAAAGCAATCTCATCTCTCATTCTATATGCTCGTTAAATCACCAACTCTACAAGTTGCATGGTATCTCTCATTAGTAGTTTACTATTAGCAATTTCACAAAGCAAATATATAAATTAACGTTTAGCATTTACCTCTTCATGGATAATGTAGGGCATGACAACAGGGCCTTATGGAGCTCGTGTAGTCATAAAGTAAGCTCAATGTATATCCCTTGTGATCAAAGAGGCACAAGATAAATAGAGAGGTGAGACGGCTTCTTTGATAGCCTCTACCTCATCCCAAAACCCATTATTCAATATGTAAGTTGTTATCTCTCGTGCTTTGACTGTCTAACTCCCACTCCATGCATTCCACTCCTGGCTATATACAAGTCAACAAAGAGAATCTTTTCTTTGCACCATCCTAGACACATAGTTAAGACACAAGACTCAAAATACTTGAAAGTTGAATTGTTTGTTTTATATGCATAATAAAAGTCATGAATGATAACTTACCGGTGCAACACAAGAAATAAACAGCTGAAATGCGTCTTTGCTGGCTTCACAAGGTCGTAGTGGTAAATACTTCTAAATAGAGCCAAAGCCAAGCACTTGCAAGTGATGAAATTGATTACATGCAAGGCTTTCTCCAAGGTTGGCTCCACCCAAGGAAGTGATGCTATATTCTCCATTATGAGATCAAGTGAGTGTGAGGTATATGGAGTCCACACAATAGTGGGATAGTCCCTCTCAACGTACTCACCCATCTTGGCACAATTTCAACCATTATATGTTATGACTCGCACCACATGCTATGTCTCGATCTCATCTATGGCTCTCTCGATATAAGAGTAAATCCACTCCCCACTAATGCTTAAGCTAGGGGGTAAAGCATCCACCATACGCAACAATGTGGTACTAGCACAACATGATTATAAGATACTAATAATGTGTCGATGTCTCTACAAGTGCTAAGAGTCAACAAGTGTCATTAGTAGCTACTAATTATTGACTTTGTATACTAAAAAATTAAAAATAGAATAAGCAGTATGTAAATTAAAAAAAAAACATTGAGTAGATACAATTTACCACTTACCCTATCACTCCATCCATCGGATATAATACTGCATCGTGAGAAGCCATGAAAATCCAATTCGAAACTTTGAAGCATTAAGGCGAAGGAGAATAAGATGGAGGAATGTAAGTGTGCGGTGAAGAAGCATGTGGAGAAGAATGAGAAAGGGGAAGAGGTAGAACTTGGAAGAGAAAGAGATAGAAGAAGAGAAAGATATGGAGGAGAAAGAGTAGAAAGAGGACTAGAAAGAGATGGAGGAGAAGTAGAAAGCAATGGAGTAGGAGGAGAGAGTGATGGAGGAGGTGGTTTCAAGGAGAACGGAGAAAGCGATGGAGGAGGAGGCCATGGTTAAATGCAAAACAAGCCAAGAAGGCATGAATAGGTCAAGAGAAATTGGCACAGGCTATGTAATCTGTGAGTGAGAGGAGAACACACAACGAAGGTCTCTAGATACCGATTGGATGGTTCGAGACAAAACGTGCCCTAGAAACTTACAAATAAAAAATATAAAAAACTCACCTTAAACGTTTTATTTCACAGCCCCATTTCGTGAAACGAATGAAACATTTTGCTGGTTTCACGGTTTCACATTTTGTCGAGATGAAATGCGGTTTTTGGTTGCTATGGGAATATTGAATGCGGAAACAATGTCTTGGTCAAGATCAAGGGTCTAGATTGCATTAAGCTTGATACTGACAAGAGCCCCAATCTCGCTTCATAGGATTATATGTATTATATCCCCTTGCTTGGGGTGAATCTTTTATTCATCTAGCAAATTTGTCAATTGGGGCAAGTGGTCTTCTTTATCGCAATGATGGTCAAGGTGCTTGATGCCCAAACTGGTTTAATGATTTCTCGTGGTAAGGTGCAGTCTAATGGCCTGTATATGATGGTCCAATTCCTATCCCAGTCCACTATTGAGAACTCTTAAGTTTTGTCAGTTAGTCCCTAGCTAACCAACGAATGATAAGTGTCTCTAGCATTTCTACCTAGGACACCTTGGGTATGACTTCTTTCTCTCATCAAACCACTCATAGAGCTGAGGGGCCTCTTAGGTTGATTCACGTTGTCCTTTGTGGACCAACATCCACTACGGCCATTAATGGTGCATTATACTTCTTTTTTATTGTGAATGACTGTTTGAGATATATGTGGGTTTACTTCATAAAGCATAAATCCGATGCCTTTAGATATTTCTTTGCTTAGGTGTGTCTTGTGAAAAATCTGATAGGATTTTGTATAGGTTCTATGATGAGTGATAGTGGTGAGTTAATCTCCCATGAGTTTACTGAGTTCTTATACAAGCATGGCATCTCTAGCCAACTCACCTTTATCAACTCCCCTTCTTAGAATGCAATCATGGAGCTAGGAATTGGATGGTAATGAACATGGCCCGCTCTATGCTGTTTACAGCAAACTCGCATAGTTTCCATGCATTTTGGAAAGAGGAGTCTCAAAAATTGGATGAAACAAAGTTCCGGCCATTTGTAATTTGTGGAAATAGTGTTTTGGAATATACCAATAAATTATGATATAAATAATACTATATGTGTTTATGCTTAGAAATATACATATATATGCACACACTAAGCATATTAGAGACTAGAGTCATTGAACAATCCAAGAATCCAAGATCCATGATTCGCATTTCGCAATTTCACATAGTTATCATTTTTGTCGGCTACAACTTGCAACATTCTTTAGTACTCAATAATCTTAAATCACCCAAAGTAACTTACAAGATTCTGAAACAAAGCAACCTACATGTGACATGTCACATGAATCATATTAGAGACTAGAGTCATAATATGCTTAGTGTGACATGTCACACTAAGCATATTAGAGACTAGAGTCATTGAACAATCCAAGAATCCAAGATCCATGATTCGCATTTCGCAATTTCACATAGTTATCATTTTTGTCGGCTACAACTTGCAACATTCTTTAGTACTCAATAATCTTAAATCACCCAAAGTAACTTACAAGATTCTGAAACAAAGCAACCTACATGTGACATGTCACATGAATCAAAAGCGTAACATCATAATGTCTATCATTTGGGAATCATTACTCAAAACTTAAAAGTCAAGTTCATAAGAGTAACATGGTGCCAATCAGGATCAGGAGCCATCGTGATTGCTTGGGTGCAAGCTACCCAAACATCAAACAAATGACACATAAGACTGAAATAGTGTGCACACAGTTGGCAAGACTAAAAATTTCTCATGTCTTGGCTGAAAATTGCAAAAATTCAGGTCTGAAATTTGCAGGAAAATAGGTTGAATGCTCATAGAAAATGACATGTAAGGATTAGTAGTGTGCACATGGTTAGCAAGACAAAAAAATTCATATACCTTGGCTGAAAACTGCAGAAATTCAAGTCTGAAATCTGCAAGAAAACAGGTTGAATGTTTACAGCTGAAGCTTATTTTTCGAGAAGAGAGCTTTCAAGTTTCAGCGTTGCTGAGGTGACCACAGACTTTTTGGGCATGGAGGTTGTTTGATCTAGGAATAAGATCTCGCATGTGGTGAAACCTAGGTATTGTACTAATCAGACATGGCCAATGGCTCCATGTCATGAGGACATGTATTTTTGAAACCTCACTTAACATGTGGATTAATTTTTAATCACATGATTACATCAATGTTGCACATATGAGGTGTAACTAAGATTAAAGTAAATTTATGAGCCGGGACTCCAAGAAATCATGGGATGTTAAAAGTTGCTATAAGTTATGCTGCACAGGTACTTGGTGGTATCTGGTGCTAGTTGTTGGCCTAGATCATTCGTTTGTCCATAAGTGTTAGTTAGTGACACTAGAGAAGTGGCGTTTAATGGTACTTAATACCAATCTGACGGTTAAAGATGGCGCAGAGACACTTAGGAATGGAAGTTATTTAGCCAATTTAATTATTGGGCAGTTAGATTATTTTTATGAGCTTTGAAATAGTTATTAGATTAATTTTCAGAATTTAAAGAGTGAAAAGTAATATTTAATTATGGATAATGCTGAAAAACCATTTGGGAAAGTTGCCACTTGTCAAAAACGCCTATGTAAGACTGAAGAACGTCTTTAAAGGTTGAAGAGAGACATTCTAGTGTATTTAGCCTGCACGAGAGGGGGAGGAGATGCTATTGGCTTGATTTGTAGCCATTGGAGGACCTTGTGAGGTAGCTAGGGGTAAGAGAAGACCAATCAACAGTAGATGACAACATCTACAAGCCATTGAGACAGGGCAGCGGCAGTAAATGACTAATTTTCTTCAGTTCTTTGCATCTACAAGTTGTTGAGATAAGGCAGCAGTAGTAAATGACAAATATTTTTTAGTTCTTCGCGAAGAAAGTCTGAATTTTCTCTCTCCTTAGCATTCTCTCTCATTTCCCAATCTTTCTACGGCCTTGCTCCGTAGATTACAGCATTGAGATCACCAGAGGCTGAGAAATTTCAGATTTCTCTACTGTAAACCTTGATTTGTAGCAGAAATTAGGGTTTAGTAATAGCCTCGAGAAGCATGCCAAAAATTGGAAGCTCCAAGACTTGGGGACTAGCAAATCAATGAATTTGGGGCATTTTCCATCTCCATCAAAGTGGGTGAAGACTAATTGACCGCCCGAATTAAGGGGCAAATTAGATTGAAGACTTGCTGGTCATTTTGGATAGCAAGGGGAGTTGGAATATCGAAAGGGATTGGGAGAATCCCATTAAACATCAAAATTTTCTTCAATTAAGTTAAATAAATACTAAAAGGGGTCAGTTTTGGGGCCAATATGGTGTTCAATGTCCTGGATTATACGGTAAAGTGTGCATTTAAGTTTTGTGAATTTGTGAATTGTTGTAAATAGTGCTTAATCAAGTTATTTATCACCCTATTTGAGGAGAAAGGGTGATTTTACTCCACCTCTTGATCCTATTATGAAACTGTCTAAGAATCCCCATGGTCATCCCTTTGATGAGTATACATATACATTTGTGGTAGGGAAACTTCTCTAGTTGATTCATACTAGGTTAGACTTAGCTTACTTAGTAACTTTGCTTAGTCAATATTTAAATGGATCTAAAATGTCACATTGGATTGCTTGCATGTGTGTGTTGAGATATGTTCAGTGTACCTATCCTTATGGCCTAACATATGGTCATGGTTTGATTTTATAGGGTTGTATAGATTTAGACTAGAGAGGAGATCTCGACACTTGGCGTTCCCATGACGGTTACATCTTTACCTTGGGTATGGTTGTGTAAATAGGAGATGGTGTTTGCCTCCACTGTCAAGGCAGAGTAGAGGGCCCTCTATGATGGCATTACAGAGATTGACTACTTGAGGAGCTTGCTGGTGTCACTTTAGTTTCCATGTGACATTCTGATTGTCGTCTTCTACGGCAACTAGAGTCCCATGGCACTAGCTAGTAACTCCATGACCAGTGTGAAGACAACACACATAGTAGTGCATTACCATTTTACTAGAGAGTAGGTTAAGCTAGATAGATTTGAAGTAGGTACTATCCGCCTAGAGTTCATGCTATTATGGGACAATTTTGCAAACATATTGACCAAGCTGATCAATTTTTTGGTTTTTTAGTGCTTACTACCCATGATCAGTATGGGCACTCCCTCCCCTCTACTTCAGCCTGATGGAGAGAGGGATTTTCCTTTAGCTTTTCCTTCCACCATCCAATGGCAAGAGGGGGTGGCTTTCTACTCTTGGTATTGACAAGATTATGGTTACTCTTGCTTCATGCCTTGGGATGATTATGGGCTAAGCTATGTTTGCAATCGCTTCTTTGTTCCAATTTTGGGCCTGAGAGGGGATGCTGAGTTAAAAATGTTAGATATACCCAATGCCCCACCCTCATAAGGTGCCACCAATGGTCCATGGTGCTCAAAGTTGTAAGGCCCCCATTATGAGGAGAAGCCAAATGTGAGCCCGGACATTGGTTGAGTCCTGACTTGTATATCAGATAAGGTCTATGTGACCGGATGGCCAAAAAGGTGACCATTGTGGGTCTAATCTTTGGGTTGGACTGAGTAATTAAGCTGGTAGCAACTCGAGGCACATTGCATCGATTTGCGAGGTAAGTGAGTTAAAAGGGGCCCCTATTTTGGGGTCCGGGGGCCGTGGAAGCGACCCCTGGCGACGGTAAAGGGAATATTCCTTGGAATTCCTTGGCCGACTAGTGGAGGCTCATATGGTAGGTCGGTCATGCTGACCTAACCGCCTTCACAGGCTTTAAAAGCTAAACCCCTTCACAGCCATCGATAATCTATCTTTCACAGAGTCAGAGTTGTTCCAGCTAGCCTTAAGCTCTTCACCTATCTTCTGTCTAGATCGCCATCTAAGCTTCACTGTGGAAGCGCACGGGTGGACAGAGCAATCTCTGTATCAGTTTTTTGGAGCTAAAGAAATTTTCTAATTCTCCTCTTATCTGTTGTGTACTCTCTATCTCTATCTCTTTCTCAGATTCTGTTCGCTGCACCGTGTAATTTTTTACAAAAAAATGCATTATAGCTCCTTATTACAGCCCCAAAACATGCTTATTACTAGAAGATTCATTAAATGACCACTTTCCTAGAAAGTGTCTTTGTCCCACATGTCAAACCCTAATTTGGGAGGATCCATTCAGTGTCCACCACTCAGCGATAATCTTATTTTGCAGATTGTCGGTCCCCTATTCTTTGCTTTCCACACCCCTTCTCGATAGATATCTTAGTTCAAGCTTGTTGTTCATCAGCCAAGCGCTTGCTACCAGCCTACTCCAGCTGTTGGCAATATTTTTCAGCCCTCTATCATTGCACATGTTATTTAGTGTTACTCTCTAGCTGTTGATGACTGGTTTCCAGCCTTTGCCCACTACGAGACATCCTCCAAAGCCTGTGTTTGCTGCTGTTTGATCTGTTCCAGCCTACATTTTCAGCTTCCAGCTTGTTGCTATCATCATCATGACAGTACAATGCTGCAGTCGCAATTTCCAGCCTGTTGCCTACTTCTCTTTGCACTTCTTCAGCTGCTGCATCTCTCCTTCTCCTCATAGTCTTCAAATTTCCTCGTATCCTCTCCCATCTCTCACAAAGAGTATGCACAATCTTGGTTCAGATCGTAAAGAGAGTCTTTGCAGTCGATTTGTCCAAAAAATTAATAGCCTGGCTGCATCTGGTTGTCCATATGTAGCAAGCAGTAATACTAGCTATGATCTCCCATCTATGACAATGCGCCTAAGTCCACAGTACCTATGAAACATCTGTCATGGTAATCCTACTCATAAGCTGCCCCAAAACAAGATAGGCATGATACCCCTATACATCCTCATATCTACACATTGCTTCTTTATTTGTGACCCAAGCAAGCGTTCCCCACGAAGCAATCACTGAGTCCACAATAACATGAATTACCATCCTAAGGGCTCTCCTCTAGACCTCCTGAGCCCTTGGGTGATCCTTATGTAGTCCCTTTGTGTCTTCTCATGCTCCCCACATCTAGCGTAAGGGACAAGATTTGTACCATAGCCAAGCCAAATTATTGGATATGTTCATTAGAGCCTTGTAGTGTGCAATTGTGCTCCTTAAGTTTGCTCCAATAGCAATTGTCTAAATAATAACAACAATGCTATATCAAAATGGAAGTCTTTCAAATGTGGTCAAACAAAACCATGTAAACAAAGTTGTGTTTAGCAAGAGAAAAACAAGGCATCTAACAACAAATCCAAATCACTAGTTACAATCAATGCCACAGGCAATGTGGTGGCAAATACATGATGCATTATGAAGATGCTCAAATTACTAACAGCTTAGGAAAAGTTGTAAGGCAAGTAAGCATTGGATAGATGACGAGCAATGTAAATTTTTATTTGTTCCAATTGGTTAAAGATCTTGGTCTAAAGAATGAAGACATGGGAACTTGAGCGAAAACTTCCTCAAGCCTTAAATGCCTCAAGTGTTTGTTATTTCCATTTTCTTGAAATGTTTTGTTGTCAAATAAGTGAATACTATAATTATCAAGCATACTACATTGTACAAGACACTCATAGAACAATAGTGGCATCGCTTGCTTTAGCCTTGTGAAATTCCTCTTCTTGGCCATATCATTCATCATTTGTGCTATCCTTTGGGCCAAAACATGTATGTTAAGGAGATGACTGGATAGGTTATGTAAAAATTGTGTTACATGTGAGTAGTTTGCTTTGAGAGCAAAACACAAAGTTATTCGATCAACGATTACAATTGGCTGATTGGAGCCTTTAGTGTAATATGTCTACCATTAGACCTTTATCTTTACAATCAGTATGGATAAAGGATCAGGCTAATAATCTTGGGTGCTTGGAAAAGCTTCATAAGAAGTGGCAAAAAATTCAAAAGAGCATATACAAAAGCAAGCTACATCTCAAATTGATGAGACATTGTAGGTTCAACTTGTGGATCCTACATTGATGATTGTGCCCATGGAAAAAACCGTGACGTTTAATGGTTTTTCCCTTAAGAAGTAGCCTTCTAGATAGATTGGTGTTATGTTTGAGAACTTGATTCCCTTCTCACAACTTCGGTGCAGACCTTTGGATGTTTGATGTCCTGTTTCTTTCTTTGAGGAGATCCTCACAATTTCAGCTTGGGTCCAGATTATGGGTGCTCTTGTTGTATGATTCTTTAGACTCCACGATAGTGATCAAAACTTTTTTTTTTCAAATGCTTTTGACAAAAATTATGCTCACACTAAGGCGTAGACCTAATTGTACATATAGTATAAATCCTTACAATGATTTCATCCCCCAAAAAGTTGCGCAAAGCTTAAGCACTGGCCTATGTGAACACTCTGCAATTTTCTCCATCTTTGTGCCATAGATGGGGGAACGATCACCTCCTTTTGATGGAGTGAACTAAGAATCCTCATCCAACACCCCCACCTCTCTTGCCCCACCACCTCTTGTCCCCCTTCTCTCCCCTCACTCTTTTTCCTCTTTTTGTAGGCACTTTTCGGTTTTCTTTTGTCCCTTGATGCATGAAGGAATGTATCCTCTTATGCATCCATTGTGTGTTGTGCACACAACGAACATGGTTTTAAAGATGCAAGAACCACAACGGCTCCCTATCCTTAATCTAGCCCTCAAGTTTTCTAGGGTAAATAAACAGAGAAAAGGGACTTGTTTCACAATGGGCTTGTGTTTCATCAAAAGCAGAAACCGAAAGCACGGATAAGACTCAGAAATAACAAATCATTAGATTGAATTCTTCATGATGTAATAAAGTGGGGAAATAGCAATGTTTGTTAATTTAAATAACAAATCATTAGATTGAATTCTTCATGATTGTCAAATGTTCTGTGAGCAGACAACATCCCTTGATCTCAAGGCCCCAAGATTGGTTGTACTTTGCGTGACTATGGATGTGCTTCCTATCTTGTTTTGAAGTTACATAAACAGTGAATTTATTGGAGAGTGCTAGCTTTTTGACTTCACATTTTCTGATGGGAAATCCTATAAATCATGTAATGCATCACCATTCTTTGTATAATGGGTTTCTTGGTGGATTTTGGAATGAGGATGTTTTGAGATTACATAAAACATAGTGAGAAATTGTATTAGCTTTTTGGAATGTAGCTTTTCTCTTTGCCATTGAAGTGTTATTAGGGATATGATACACCCTTTGATCTAGTAACATATCTTGGTGGGTTTGAGGTTACTTCTGTCATTGTAGATTGGATTTTTTAACATTTCAGGTCCACTCTCTATCAACAGTGATATCATTCAAAATGGAGGTTGAACTAGACACTTGGCGAAAGGATGATCATGGCATTGCAATTGCTGATAAAATAAATTCTTATCTTCCAAGGGGCATACAAGTATTTGGATTTGAATTTGTAAACCAGTTAGGTTTTCAATCTCTGTTTTATCTATCACTTTATGTATTTTTTTCTGATATCTAAGTGTGGTAGACACTACAATATTTATCGATTGCTGAAAGAGCCTAGCAATGTCTATTGGATACTACAGCTTGCGCAAGCCTGCCTTGATCTTTTTGAACATGGAATACTCGATCATTTCACCAAAAGTTTCTCTATACTTCAAAGATCAACTCTTCCTGATGTAAAATTGGTTTTTGTCACATAAGTTTAACGGCTCATTCCTTTTTTTCTCACTTTTCATCCTAAACTGACCATGCACCGTAACTTGGATACAAATGACCAATAGAACGAATTGTTTCCTTTCAAAGAGGGGAGAGATTCAATGTCTTGCTTGTTTAGAGCGCAAATTTCTTGTACTGTGGCATCCTTCGTTGGTTTGTTTTGCCTCAATTGTTCAAAACAGGACAGGTGAAACACAAAGAGTCTGTGCTCCTTGAACATCTGTTGTATCGCATCTTTCATAGTCAGTTTGCTCATCGAGTCAGCATTGTTTCATTCTCTTCTTCTTCATTCACATTATTTCTAAGTTCATTGTGTCAGTCATGGTTGTTCACTCTTTCTGTTTTCTCTACAAACTCAAGTGTATCCTCACAAATTGTTGGTTTGTTCAATGTTCAATCTCTTTACAGTGTAGTCAGCTTTAGCACACTGAAGCAGTCTCAAGTGGCACTTGCCGCTAGCCCATTGGATGTTTCAACAGTAGTGGCTTTTTTTGACTATATGACTCCGCACTCTTGATGAAGCATCAAAGATGAATGCTTCTCTCTCTCTCTCTCTCTCTCTCTCTCTCTCTCTCTCTCTCTCTCTCTCTCTCTCTGTGTCTCTCTCTCTCTCTCTCGTGTCTTGGCTCTCACATCTGAGTGGCTGATTACTGTTGCAAATTTCTTGGACTGAAGTCTGAAATTTCTGAAATTTTGGGAATTTCAGACATCAACAGCAGTTTAACTCTCAAATTGTTGAGAAACACCCTTTAGTATTAGCTTAAGGATCTTTGAAATCTCTGATTAGAAGTCTGAAATTTCTGAAATTTTCAGAAAATTTAGATGTTAACAGCCACTAAACTCTCAAATTTTTGAGAAACACTCTTTTCCCCTTTACTATTGGGTTTAAAATCTCTGAAATTTCTGATTTTACAGCTGAAATTGACATTTCAGCAAGCTAAATAGCAGATGAAGCTTCATCCCCATTCTTCTGCTTCAAGCCGACACAAATGGGAAGAAAGAAAAAAGTGGAACGGGAATTTGTAACAACTGTGAAGCAATGTTGAAGGGGGCAATGTACATGCAAGTGCAAGTGGTGTCAGCACACTTGGGATTCTAGTTTTCATTCAGCTTGGTAGCCGACTTACTCAATTTAGCATAAAATACTAGAAATTTTACTTGCCACCATGTAGTATATTACCTTTTACTAGGCTTTCTCTAGGTCTTGTATAAGCTTGGCGAAGCACATCATCAGGAACTTTATTAGGTTAGGGCCTAGGTAAAGATGGAAATCCAGCGATGGCTGATGTAGCCTAGGATGGTAGCCCAGATTTAGAGGTGGTTTGGGATCATAGACCCAAACAGTCAGAGCAGAGCTCTTTTGGTGAAGCTGATTGTAAGAGGGGCCTTCTTTCAGGCAAGGAGTCTTGAAAGTAACTACTCTTGTGGAGATTGGAGTCTAGTTTTTCAGCTGATGGAGGACCCTGGCAGCCCCATATTCAGTTGATTTCTCAGCAAATCTGAGCCATGGGGCTTGGGAACAGATTTGTGGTCAGATTGCTGCTGCCATTATTCAGGCTTGAAGATCAGTGTATGTTGGACTTCACCAGATTGCTCCAGCTACACTTGAAGAGGAGATGAGACAGCCTCTTTTCTTCAATCAGTTACTCAAGAGAGAGAGGCCACAACACCATCAAAGAGAGAGGCCTCACTTGAAGAGGAGATGAGACAGCCTCTTTTCTTCAATGAGTTACTCAAGAGAGAGAGGCGACACCATCGAAGAGAGGACATGCTTATCTTGGGGGGGCTACTCTTCGCATCTACAATGGGGAAGTGGTTTACCTTTCTAGAGCTATTGGTTGAGTCACAAAGGCAGAGGTTCTGTGGCATTAGAGGGGCCAGAGACATGATACTGTTGGCAAGGTGGTTCCCCCAAGGTGGAGGATTGATACAGACTCCTTTGAGACATGGATTGGGCTCTTTACTCGAGGCAACAATCGTATTACAGTAGTTACTACCACCAGAGAGAGTGTTTACTTTTCAGTACATCAGGATGGCAAGCTCAAGCAAGAGGATGTAGACCAGCCAGAGTTTACTGAATGCTCTTGGCAGAGGAGTAAGGTTGTGGCTCATTATTATAGGACTTGGTATCTAGACTTGGACCCTGCAACCTGCATGATGGATGGTTACAAGTATTGGGCGTGTAGGAGACTGCCTCTACAGAGAAGACAATGGGATCCTGGGGAGTATATTTAGAGAGATCCATTTGCAAAGGCACTTGTAGATGCCACTTTTTTAGATAGACCGCCAAATTGGGGAGGAGGATACAGATGACTAGGATTAGGTGTAATGCTAGCAGTGATTGAACATTGGATTGCACAGGGAATCACAAATTTTCTTACTCACTTTTGAGGGAGATTGGAAGATAGGTTTAGACCCAGAAAGATCTCTCTCTTTTTGTGGTTAGCAGCATGCAGAAGCCTAGCAATTGGCACTTGGCTTGGTTATAGTAGAGATCTAATCACCTATGCTAAATTCAAGAGCTAGAGAAGCAATGTGTATTGAATTACACTAGGCACATGAGTTATGGAGGAGACCCCTTAGGATGGATGATGTTTCGTGGCTCAATAGAGTCTATGATTGTGACAGAGGGGAGGGTTCAACAGGCCACGAATAGAGAGCCAGGTTGCTGATATGATGATACATAATGATACACGAGAGTCTATGACTGAGACATAGGGGAGGGTTCAATAGGCCACGAATAGAGAGCCAGGTTGCTGATATGATGATACATGAGGGCCATGTTTAACTCATTTCTAGTGAGCTATTGAGCAGGAGTGCCATGCTGGATTTTTCAGAGTCATTGTGGACTTGGGGCACTGCCATAAGGGGGAGCCCATGGTTAGCATCATTGTGTGGTACATTTGGATAACAAGATGTAGCAACGCAATCTATTGAACATATCCACTGAAGAGACTCTCTCTTGGATTTGGGAAAAGATTATACATGTTCTTTGAGGGAGATGGAAGAGGATATAGGGTGGTTTGGAGTCCATGAAGAGGAGGAGGAGAGATGCTTTTCTCAGGACCTAGGATTCTAGCACTTTGTTTTATTGTTGTTCGCACATGGTTTGGCTTTATAGATCTCCCCAATTGGCTATTCAGTCAAGCCTTGTAATAGACCTTTAGTTGTATTCTTTATTATCTTTGTTTTCTAAGTCCCTTGTATGTTTATAATTTTTTTGCCTGGGTATACTTTGTCCCAAGGGGATTCATCAATGGAAATTTATTCTCTCTTTAAAAAGAAATAGAGAGTGCTAATGTATTTTATCCTTGTTTGTCTTTTCAATTACATGAAGTTCAAACATTAGTTTTCTTCGTGATATGCAATGAATGTGTGCAACATTGTTGACGACAAGTAACACAATTTCACATGGTTTGTCTCATATAAGATATCAAAGCTTAGACCAACAAACTAAGATTTTATTGCCATGAGCAATTAGAGAGGAAAATTGACCATCTTTGACAAATGAATGAGTAGAAATCATGGGTGCAACTTCTCAGCAGCTCTCCACGCCCATTGTTTCTCCACTTGACTTGGTGTTTAGAAAGAGAAAATTAGCTTTGATAACTAGCCTTCAAATGCGGTGAAAAGATGAAAGAAAGCCATTAGTAAAGACGTTGTATTCTGGGGGCTACTACAGTAGTAGAAAGTCTTCATTTCTACACCCCTCATCGTTGTCCATGAACTCAAATCTTCATCCGAGAACTCAAGTGTTTAAAATAGAGTAGGAATGCTTACTTTATATGCAAAAATCTCTCAAAAATAACCTAGAAGCTATTCTCTCTCACATGCAGTTTTTTACAAGAGCTTGTATTTAGAACAAGTGGCGTAGGTGCTGTCTTGAATTGAGATACATGTCTCCTTTTTCTTAATAACTAGAGATAGGATTAGAATTTTACACCACAATAAAACTCCATAAAATCTGAAATATGGTTTTTAAAACATGGGCAAGCCATCAAAATGAAATGCATACTTATATTTGAACTTCCACATTTGTTGTATATTTTGGATGAGACATAAAATGTCGAAGTGGTAGATTTGTGCTTCAATTTCAAAGTTATAATATATCTCTTCACTAGTTTTTATTTGTGACATTTGGAAAGTTCATAGGCCCTTGGGATCTAACTCATAGAAAGTTCCCTTTCAAGGAAGATATAATCTAGGTATTGGAACAAACAGAAACAGAAGGGAAAACAGCAGCAGATGCAACCATTAAGGTTTTCTTTGGGGTTTCACTGCTTGACCTATTGCATGTACCAGACTAACAAACCAACATGACAAGGGGTACTATGGTCATAAATGGGTCATCTGCATTGCTAAAGAAGCCATGGAATAACCATTCCCATTACACTCCTTTGTTATCTTGAGGGGAAGCTGACAGCAGCATTTTTCACAAAGATTGAAGTAATGAATACTGATTTTGGAAAGTGTCACAGTCAAGGCAATTTGAGAAGGATCAAAACCATCGTGCCGGGTGTGAAAAAAGGATGGGCTGTCTGGTCTGTTGGGGATTGAAGAGAGTAGTTGACTGATGCTGGGGAATTAATATTGGCACAGTAGATGCTATGACGCAAGAGTTTGATATTGGTGACAGAACGTGAGTCTCTAATACAATTGGCTTGAAATACATCGTCAGAGCTTATTGCTAGCAGGAAAAAAATTGTGTGAAGGTTTAACAGAGAGGTAGCTTAAGAGAGAATCATAAAAGTCATTAGTTGGGGTCTGCTTCTTAAAATACAGATAGAGTGGTCTTCTTGGTGAAATGGATGGAATATGTAGCCCCTGACTCCTTTGGACAATAATGACATTGAGGAAAAGTTCTCTGACTCTTAGAAAGTTTGGCAATTCTGCCCGATCTTTGGTCTAAAACCTAAGTCTTGTCTGTAGAGAAATGTGGGTAAAATGTGAGACACATATCATACTGTGAAGTACTGTCATTGGAGCAAAGCTGAGCAGGTCCCAAACCAAACTTATCGATTACAGAAATTTACTAGAACATGGAATTCTTTAAATGGTAGGAGATAACAGTTATGCCAGATTGCTGCTGTTTCACCCTATTTTTAGTGAATTGCATAATGGTCATTCATCAGCCACCTGCCAAGCAAGGATGAACTTCGGTGTCTCTCTCTCTAGAATCTTCTGGCTAGTAAGAGGGGTTAGCTCACATGATCCCAAAATCTAGGGAGTGCACATGCTGCATTAGCCTGCAATTGAGGTTACCTTGTGTTGCTTTGGCACTGCCAATGTCTGCTTGGTAGTGAAGATGAGGAAGGTGCAGAGATGTTAAGAGATGACAGCCTACAAAGAATGCATATTTCTGATTTGTTATGCTAATGTTGCATACCTCAATACAGGCTCATAAAGTAGGAGCGTCTGCATCGGGCATTTCATGATAATCAAACTTCTTAGGTTTGAAGCATGCACCCATGATTGGCTCAGTTCACCTCTGCTCCAGCTCATTTTCCTCATTTGTCAAAAACAGGATGAAGTTTGCTCCATGAAGCAATCAAGAAACAAACAGTACAACAATTCCGTGCAGAAGTGTGACAGATGCAAGTTCAGGGGACTTGAGTAGCAAATACTTGAATGTTCTATTCTGACTGAAGAAGGTGATCTGAAAAAAGTTTGATTGCACCTTTGTACTGCCAAAAGTCTCTACTACTTCACTGCTGAAAGAACTTACATTATCCACCATGAATGTAGTCTGAAAATCTTCTTCCTTTATGGTGGCTGGTAGCATTTCATGCTGTGCGACTTTTGTTGGATGTTCAGTATTTATACGCATCATTATCCTCTGCTTTAGTGGATATGTCGTTTTCAACTGCATCCATATATAGCCTTCTATACCATATTCGGTCACATGTTTGCATGACTGGTTCTTCCATATATAATCCGAATTAGAATGTCAATTATTTTAAGTTCCATACACCACTGCTAAGGTGCTGTGTTCATGTTGCAGGTCTTTTGAACCTAGAAGGCATTGCTGCAGTCGGGTATACCATTATCTCTTTCCTGCTAAAGTACTAGGGATTACAGAAAACAGTGATACAGAAGATTTTCAACAAATCATACTTACATTTCAGAGAATCTTATCCTCTTTGGAGGTATGTCAGTAGTGTGTACATGCATTTGTCTTTTAAAGCTAGTGTTTAACACTTGTTTGCTCATAATGTGTTTGCTGATTCCCCAAAATGATAGACTTGTTTTATTTCACAAGCAAAATGCCCTTCTATATGGTACAAATGTTACTCAAATTGATATCTTAACATGCACATTCTAAACATTCTGGTACTAGTCCAACATGAGTGTACCTCTTACTATATGCTGAAGGCAGAGAGCTGGCATGTTTTGTGTTTGAACACATGCTCAGTACATTAAAGCTCTCAATTTTCACTTATGTTCTTATAAGCTCATCACATGAATTGTGAAGCCAAATTGCTCTAGAAAGCCTCAGTGCTTCGGAGGGCTTTTTTCAAGTCAAAAGCGAAAATACTTGCAGTTATGTGCAGAAGATTCTAATTGACAGTCAGTTCTTCAAGTGTTGTGCTGCCAATTTTTGAGATATTGTAATTTTCTTGCATCATTTTGCAATGTGGTGTGCTGTTGCACCTGAAGTTTTGTTACATTTGGCAAACTGATCAAGCATAGGGTGTAATACAATGTACATTCACGTGCTGAGTTACGAGCATCTTTTCTATGTAGGGAAGACACCCCTATCATAATTACACTGTGCGTTCAAATTATAGAAAAAACTCCAAGAATCTCTCTCCAACCACACAGAAAGCTCACAAGGAGGAGCAGATTAATATATTCCAGCCAAACAGTGATGATGACGAGTCTGGTGGTGATGAAGACTCTCTTCTTGGCATTGTTGAGTCACTTGAAGTAACTGATGACAAGGACATAGTGTCATCATCATTGTCATCACCTCCTAAAATTCGGTGGCTTTATGAGCATGATCCTTCTGACAGAATTTTTCAAGCACATTTCAGAAGGGTGTATTCTATCACCTGTGGAGAAATAGAAAATCTTGATGGGGTACATTTCATCAAGTTGAAGATACATGGAGAGTCTTTTATGCTTCATCAGGTATACCAACATGGCCGTGTCTTCCTCTATTTATTGTTTTATCTATTCATTTGTAAATTTATTGCTGGCAATGCCTAGGTGCAATTTGAATTTTAAGATTTGTGGTAAGTGCTTGCTGCATTCTTGAAGCCTAGTCCCAGTCCTTGCAGAGAGAATAGATTGTCAAGGGACAAGTTAGTACTTGAAAGTAGTATGGAAAGGAAGGTTGAAAGCAGGTGGACACGACAGAGGAAAGCCACAGCCTTATAATCTGTGACACCCAGTTGATTTGAACTTGCTTTCCATCTGGTTGGTGATGGACTTCAATACAAGGCTCCAAAGGGCTGCAGCTAGACTATCTACACTCAAAAACCAGCAATTTGTACAAAGGTGGCCCCTAGAGTAGTGGTTAAAGTTGTGAGTTTAAGCTGCTTCAGCACCATAGTTAGGGAGACTATGCTCCTATGCTGCTGCTCATATGGTGTATGTGGCTCTTGGCCTCTAGGAGGAGGGATTGCAATCACTCTATTTTTTCAGGTTGCATTAATTGCAAACTGTTCTATGCACCCCAAAATTCCAAATTTTTGCCATTTCAACCTCTCCATTTCCACTCCTGTTCCCATTTCCATTTCTGGGTTTCTCATCCCTATAGTTTCTGGGAACTCCGTGAAACTCCAAATTTTTGTCGTTTCTTTTCCATTCCCATTTAAATTTCTCTTTCCATTCCCTCGTTTCCGATGACTATTGTTCCATGATCCAGTGTGAGATGCAGTGTGACTCTTGCCTGGGGCATCGTCTTTGTTTGAGAGTAAACCTCAAGCAAAGGTGTCAAATGCAGTGTGGAAGGCAATAAAAGGTGCATGCTTGAACTTTTTTGGCAAGAGTCTCATAATTGTAAAGATGGTAAAAAGAAATTTTGTAGCAATATGTGCTATGGCAATAGTTCAGTGGCTATGTGAAATTTGTCTGTGAACTTGTGCTTTCTGTTGCGAATCACGTGCAGTCAACTATGCTTTTGTAGACTCCAGAACACATTTTAGGTTTTTACAGCCTTTTTTTTCTCTGTAATGATTGTTGAGTTGCAAAATGCATAGCTTTGATTTTGGTTGATCCTCTACCCACATCTGAAAGATGTCACATTTACACTCCACGGCTTTGTCTTGGATGGTTACATCCCATTTTAATGTAAGCGTTTTAATCTTTGTTATGCAGATAAGGAAAATGGTGGGAACAGCAATTGCCGTCATGCGACAAGTACTTCCATCAGATATCATACCTGTATCCCTATCACGGCCCTGTCGTGTTGTGCTCCCACTTGCACCTTCAGAAGGCCTCTTGTTAGCCAGCAATGAGTTCTATCCATTCCGTGGTAACTTCAAGCTACCAGGAGGCAAAGAGCCTGAGGAGGTTTCACGGTTAACAATGCCTGAAAAGGTTTTGAAAAGGAAAGAGCATTTTTGGTCAACTGTATTGCTGCCAGAGATGATCACTTTGTTGCGAGATAGTTCAACCTGGGACACTTGGCTTGAAAATTTGGAGCTGGGAAGGATTTCTGAAGCAGAACTGGATCCTGTTAGGATTGCATGGAAAGATTGGATCTCTGAAGTAGGTGAGAAGAGGAGAGCATCTGAGAAGCCAGAACATACAGGTATGGTCTGAAAGAGGCTTGGCAGAAGACAAAACTAAGCAGCTTGTATCACGTGGGTAGAAGAGTTTGGTGCAGTTAGAAACTGCTCAAGACAAACTTGTAAATTTGTGCAGTTAGAAATTGCTCCAAACAAACTCGTTAATTTGTGTTTTGATGATTGCAGCCCGAGCAAAAGAGTCCTGTTGATGCACATACCCCCCTCAGGTGTCATTTGCTCTAATGTGCATGCAATTTTACAAAGCCTAAGCATATCACTTTATAATGGGTATTTTTTTGGCCAGGAAAAGTTTGGCCTATATATCATACTAGCTTGCTTTTGAAAATGTACGAGAACCACTCTTGACAAGGGAACACTATTAGCAATGGCATTAACAAGACGGTCACGCACACACCCAACCCACCCTTAAGACAACATGGGCATGTGAAAAGTATTGGTAAGCAGCCACTATAGTTGTTAGTAAAGGTATTTACATCATCCAACCAGACCTTACACAAGCTTCTTAAGAAGCTTTTCAGGAACAAGGAAAAAATTAAAGAACCCCATGATTTCTAGCTTATCAATGTAGGTGGGTAAATGTTCTAATCAAAACCCAAGAGCTTAGAAAATGAGCCAATGTGTTGTGAAAAAACTTTTATTTCGAGTGTTTTAGGGTGCTTTTTTTTGTCAAAATATGTACATATTTTTGCTTGCATGGGCTACTTTTGCGAAATGGCTAGCCTTTCTCCCAAACAGAATATCATTTTCGATTATCAGAATCTTCCTAATAACTAAACCTTTCTAGATTTATCATTCAAGTCAGTGCGATCACCGAGCCTATTGTACTTGTAGCTTATTGGAGTGTGTAAAGCAAATGTTTAAGTTTTCTCCATAGTTGAAACTAGTTGGCCTGGTTGGCGTTGCTAATGAGGCATGCCGCCCTGCTTTGCATGGCAAGATCATTTGGGGGGGGGGTCTTTTGAAGTTTACGAGGCTATGCTCTGCTCACTTCACATTTCTGCTCACCAAAAGCAAGGAACTACACTATCATGCGACTATTTACTTTCGCTCAAGAAAAGGACATATCAAATATACATTGCATGTAGTCAAGCATAGATATGCATAAATAAATTTTTGCATCAATGAATTATGACCTTAAATGCTTAATGGCAATAGAAAGGTACATTTTTGTAAACAAAAAACTCATATGAAAAGAAACATTGTGTAGTTACAAAACTTTGTGCATAGACAATATTGCAAACAAATGATAGTTTGGTCCACTCTAGTGAATATTAAAGGATTGGGCATTGCAAAGTTGAATGTGCATTAAAAAGTTGCAAGCTCTTGTAGAGTTTTGACAAAGAATTGCAATAGATATACAAGGAAAACAAAACCATTTTAAAATATTTCTTTTTTGCAAGTGAATATTGTTCAAAGAATATCTTTTTTAAATTATGAATGCTCTTAAAGGGCCAAATACATAAAAACATTGGATACAGGTCACATATTGAATCTCTAGAGACATGGGATTGCTTGAATTCATGTATGGGAGCATAGAAAGGTGCTCGAACAATGCGAACATGGCTTTTGTACATGATGGGATTTGACAATAATAATGTGAATTGTTGCCTAGTTGAATTTTTAATGTGGGGTAATATGTGTAGACAAGGGTAGATATCTAAAGAGGCCAATGGAAAAAGGGGAGATCTTGAACACATTTAAGTAGAGCAAAATCATGCAATGAAGAACAAAATTAAGAAAAGACACAAATTGCATATATGTATGAAAATCTCTAACTCATCACATGTTGTAAACATAGAGAAATATTCACAATTTAGAGTGCATCATTGCAAAGAATCACTTTTCAGCTAAGTGTGCAATCCACATATGAAGAAGCCAATGAAAAAAGGGGAGAACACATTAAGTATTGCAAAACCATGAAACAAAGGTCAATTTAGATGAAAGTCTAAAATTTCTTTCATGTATTAAGACCTCTAACTTGTCACAAGCTACAAACTTAGAGAGAGATTTACAATGCACAATGCACTAATGGAAAGGACCACTTTTCAACAAAGCATGTAAGCCATGTAGCGGTCAATCACAATACTATTTGATCTAATTTTTTTAGAAAGGCAATACTATTTGATCTAATTTTTTCCAGAAAGACATATAGAAAGACAATCTTACTTATATGAAGAGAAGCAATTTGATTAACATACTTATAGCATGCAGAGGATATAAATATTGTTGCAAAAGTGAAAATATTATTTTTATGAAATGATTTGTATGATATTTTAGAAATTACAAACACATATGCTAAGAAGTGTATATAATGGCTCAAGTGGAATTCTACAATGCTCTTCATAATGAATTAGAGAATGACCTTTGGCCTTTGTTATGGGGAGGATGGCTCAATTGGAATGAAGACACCAATTCATTTGTGTCAACAAACCAGAGCCTTTCTATGGAATTGTCTGTATACTATTTTGGTTCCATTGCAAAGGCCCATAGTAGGTTTCAAATTTCTTAAGAGTACCATCAACATGTTTTTTTCCAACACCAAACAATGTGGAGAAAAGCCACACCCAAGATCAATCAAGTTCATGTACTCACTCGAGTAAAGAAATGAATTTGCATTGATTTTAGCTATAGATTAGCACTATAATACAAATGAGAATCCTTGGCCATTTTCCATAAGGCATGAAAGTTCAAAACATCAATATATTTGTAGAGGCCAAAATAGCACAACCTTTGAGAATTTTGCACAGTCAAGCATGGAATGCATGCCCGTGCAAACATACAAGATGAGATAATCCATGGGAGCATCTTGCAAAACCATATGTGTTGGAATAGCGAATCGGTTACTGCCATCCAAATAATTACAACTATTTCCAAGGAAAAGAAGCCATTCAAAAAAACCATGATTCCCACTACTAACATCTCATAGGGACGCTTAGATGTTTTGAGTCAATTGCAAAACATGCATATGATTCCACAAAGGAAAAAGACAAAGTGTTGCATCAAGTGTCATTCACGACTCCCCTTGGGACCACTGGAAGAATTTGACAAAAATCTCTACCAAAGAGAATCACTTTTCCTTCAGGTCTATCACATTCCATTATATCCCTAAGAGTTATGTCCAATTTTTCAAAAGCATACGGGCTCATCATTGGTGCCTTTTATTAGCGTCAAAAGCATACCATTTCATCATTGGTGCCTCATCCCAAATAATAAGACATGCAACATGTAACAATTCCACTAGTTGACACTTGCACGAATGTTGCATGATGAAGTACTCTTTAGATCAAGTGGAATCTTGAATCTTGAATGAGTAGTATGTCCCTTTGGCAACAACAATGTAGCAACACCTAATGATACCATTGCCATCAAGACTTTTTCCTCCCATGTTAATTTTTTGAGCAAGTAGTTGTACAAATATGTTTTTCCCAATCCACCTAGCCTATCCAAAATAATAATAATAATAATAATGTGATGAGTTAACAACATCAAGCACATCCAAGTATGCCCTTCTTTGACATTCATTTAAAGTGGATTCCATCAAACATGTAGCATTCTACTGACTCACAATGTTAATGTCTAGCTCTTCATGGATCAAAGGGTTGCCAAAAGTTAACACCAATTATCTATGTATTTTAGATCTTCCACCAAACTAGGCTAAGCTTTGCCCATGTTGGCGCAAGATGTCTTCCACGTGTAGCAAACCTAAATTATATGCCATTTCTTGAGAAGCCCTAGTATGCGCATGTGAAGAAATCAAGCCATGCAATATATCATCCATCATGTCTATTTTAAATCGCTCCCACAACTGGCCTGGATTCATATAACCATAGAAAACCAATAATGTTGCAAACAAAGCATGCAATTGTCTATCTGTCTAAACCAACATAGTCTCTTCCATGCAGATATACCATTCGTGATCATTTTCCAACAAGTTATTTGCTATGCATGCTACTTTAAAAGTAGGATACAAAACTACATCGACCATCCATAAATCCTCAATTGTTTTACAACCCTTGCACTCATTGAGGAAACCTTCTCAAGTAGTAGAGCTCTCAGACAGAAGGAGGAATGAAAAAAATGCATCCATAATAATCTCCTTGTATTTGTGCTGTCCAAATTTTTCTTGTGGCATTCCAAACCCACTTTTGAGGAAACTCCTAGTACAACAAATTTGCCTCTTGATGATTATGATTGCAAAAAAACCACTAGTCAAGTTGTTTGTTGCATGTTGGCATTAGAAACCACTTGTCTTATATCATCATTGGCATGGAAGGTGACCATATTTTCTCTTGGCAAGTGTACATGCAAATGTGTGACATCTAGCTTGTGATTGTGCAATTGATATATAAAAAATCCTCCAACATGCCTTAAGGTAGAAACATATCGAGCATCCAAGTACATTTGTATCTCATCAACATTATCAACTATTCTAGTTCCATTTGCAACATCCAATGGGTTTATCCCTATGGATCGAAGCCTTATTGTTTGTGCCACCATGCCCTTTGTACACATATTTGTAAAGGTATTTCATGGCGGAAATGAAAAAATAGACATTCACATTAATGTGTGCTCTCTATTTTTGAGGTAGGTAGGGGTTGTAAGGCAGTTATTATCCACGTAGGCATCTCTAACAAAAACCAATCATTTCTTCTCATATAAACTAGGTAACCATGATCATCTTCCAATGTGGACATTGCATAGCTACATGTATAATGCCTTGAACATCAACCATTCACCATGCATTGACTTTTTGGCCCAAGATGGCCACATGGCCCATGCATAATCCATTTTGAGCTTTCTACAAGCATGATGATCTTTTCCTCAAGCATTTTATCCAACTCTTTCTTGACTTCAAACACATACTTAGCTAGGCCACATTTTACATTATTTGGGAAGCATTTTTTACATAAATAATGGCTACATTTTACATTAGCCCTTAAAAGTTGAGTGTATTATTTGGTGACACATAATCTTTTTAAAAAGCCACTAAATAGTGCTTACATTTTCATCTAAAACTTTTGAATCAAAAATATTTTGATAAAAAAACTTTATTTATATTCTCAAGAAATCTTGTCTCCCCTTGAAATTTGACAAGTACTTTATTGGAAATTGGCCCTTCCAACAAGAAAGAAACATCTCTTAGTGAGGAGAGAATAATGTATGCAATCATCAACGATATCACTGTGCAACTTGCTCCACATAAGAGGCTATGGATCCTCACTTTGTAATAGAGCTATATATGAGCTAGAGATGTGATCTAGTGTATTAGTCTTGCTAGTTCCAGTCCAAAATAGCTCATGGAATTTTTCTTGATCTAGGAGCCCTATGCAAACTATCCTATCATAGTGATCAACATTTTTTGGCTTAAAAGCATCATGCAATACCAGAAGTGTAAGTGAGTCTGGCAAGTCTTGTTTTTGGAACTCAACCACACTCACATAGGCTGCAACCTTACCAAATGAACTTTTTTTTCACAAGTAATTCCATCATGTCCTTACGTTTTTGAAAGAAGAATCTAGTCTTCAAGTTAGGCCTCTCATGCACTGTTTGCCCCGCCAACAAAGCATTCTTGAACTTGGCTCATCTTGCATTCCATGTGAAGGTTATGAAAAGATCATGTTTGTCCCTACTTTGAACTATAGCCATAGCATCTTGATATAGGTGATACATGGACCGATGCCCTCTTGTAAAGGATGATAGTAGAATAATTCGCTTACCAACAAATTTCACTGAAACAACATCTTGGCAAGATACTACTACTACATAGAAAATGTCTACACATATCACATGACAAAAAAAAAAGAGTATGTGAGCTCCAAGGATCCAAGGGCGAGCTATAGATCCTTGCCATCTGAAACCTCGTCCCGCCGCAAAGGAGCATCGAACGGACTCTGTACAAAAAAAAAAAACAACTACACATCAGTCTACCATATAATAATGCATTTTAATTAAACTTAGTAACTACGGACAAGAAAGATGAGTGACTTACAGGGCCGCCTCGTCTATACAATCGATTGATCAATGTAGTGAGACCGTGCCTCTCTGCATATTGAGTCTCAAGGCCGATGGGATCGCGGTTTGTAATGGAGTGCTACAAAGAAAACAAAATACAACTATTAGAAATACGATTGTTAGTACAAAGGATATTGCAAAAAAATAATCAAGCAGAATAAAAGAAAAACTTACAAAGTCCTCCAAATATGTCTTGTGGCCGCCACTCCCAAGATGATGGACCACTTCGGCATCTAGTCGTGCCCTCGGGGCCTCGCGCTGCTGTCTCCAATGTCCTGGAGAATTTGTAGCCTCCTCCCTAAGTTGGTGCTAGTCGTTCGCGTCTAGCCACTTGGGCTTTGAAGCCCCACTCCTGAGTGCCTTGTGTACGTTCGATCGTCTGTGTGACATGTATGCATGCATGCACTCCATCATCCAGTCCATAGAAAACCTATCTGCTAGTACCGGAAACTCCTCATGTAAGGATGCTACTATGTAGTCCTTGCTCCCCTCCGGTATGTTCTTCCAATGATTCAACACGTTGTGCCGAAAAACTTGTTGGCACAACTCTCTTATACAAGCCATCACCTTCCTCCCTCATCATTCATGATGATTGCTCATGTCCTATCATCTACAAGGTAGGCATATCCCTCAGGGGTATGCCTAAGTTGGGTCCTCTCCCGAGGATGGATTCGGCGGCTCCTCTTTGCGACGGAGGCTCCTCTTCGCCCTCTTACACTTCCTTCTCTTCTTCGCAAACGGCGGCAGCGGCGGCGAGAAGCTTTCCTTCACCCTCTTTCTCTCTTTCTCTCCCTCTCCCTCTCAAATGCAAGATGGATTTTGCTCTCCCTTTCGCTCTCTCTTTCGTTCATTTACGCAAAATAACACGCTTGGGTTTCGGCCTGCGTTTTTTCGTCTGAGTACCGTCGCTATTTGTATCGCAAATCATCGCTAAATGCGTCGCAAATAGTGACGCCGCTAATTTGTGTCGAAAAGCGCCGTCGTTGTGTCTCTGTATCCTTGTAGTAAGGGGGGGGGGGACTTGGTTGAGCTGTTGCGCCCACACACACCATACACACAAGAGGAAGCTCACTCAAGAACACAAGAAGAGAGATGGAGACCAAAGCATTTTCTTGCTAGTTTCTTCTTCTTCTTTCACTCACAATACAATGTACACAAAGTATAGATAAGATAAAACATAAAGGAAAGTAGCTTACTAAGTCAAACAATACATAACTAACTATACTAATGCTCTGGCACTATAACTATGACAATTGTAGGTAGGTGCAACAAACTAAATATAATAAGTGATAAGTTAGTGGCCTTGTGAGGATCATAATGACCATCGATATACTAAGTATAGACGTGCAAACCCATCTAGCCAGGTGATCCATTACCAATGTCCGCACATGTTGAGCTTGCCATCTCAACGTGTGTGTGTTTGTGTGTGTGTGTGTGTGTGTGTGTGTGTGTTTGTGTTTGTCTCTATGTATGTGTGTGCGTGTGTTGCTAAAAAAGTGCCATTATTATTAAACGAAAGCCATAAAAATTTGAAACGGGCTATCATAAACTCTAGTATTTACTTTGAGCAAGGAAAGGAAGGACACTAATCCTTATACAACATATTTTTCAATATTTCCATACAATCATAGAATTGTAAAAGGAGAAGGAAACAACATTATATATTCAAATGATCCATTTGTAGTAGTTTACAATTAGAATTTTTTAGCAGCAACAACTTCTTCAACAAAGTAAGTCCTCATATGAGCAGGGGCAAAGGTTGTTACCTGTGCATGCATACAAGAGAAGGTTAGAACCTAGACTTCTGATGCATTTTATAGGTGTCAACCACTTTACCCACTTGTTATCCTCATCAATGCCATACAAAGGTTTACCTTGTTGGCATCCATGTTCATGTAAATTGTTTGTTTAGAACTGCTAGATTAATGCAAATTGAGGCGGGAGACTGTGGTTGGTGAGAGAGGTACGCTCTTAGAGAGAATGGTGTGTTACAAGGCTTTATAAAGTGGAGGTCTCCTCAAGAAATCATCCCATATTATGCTAGCGTAAGGCATTGAAGGTAGGGGCAGGAAGGCGGCATTGTAACGGGTTATTAATGATACTTAAAGGAGAATAGAAAGGAGCTACGTGCTAGTGAGAAGATCTTCGTACATGGAGAGGTCTATTCTTAGAATCATTTTATCTTGCTAGATAAAATCAAATGAGGCTAGAAGATAGCCATATTTACATATTTTCATATGAGGCATATATAATGTGGAGGTGCAAATGATGTTTCGTGAGCTTGTCCTAATCGTAAGTCTGTGTAGCAAATAGACAACTGTATAATAGAGTTAGCAAGATAGATTAAGGATAGTTATATTAAATTTTTAAATGAATCATACCGCCATCGTGAGCAGTCAAGGTGTAAGATTGTGGTTTCGTATGGCATTCATGACTACGTGGGCAGCCATGAAAGGTGGCCAAGCTTGGAAGCAGCATGCCAGAGAGTGGTGCCGACGTCGAGGGGTGGAGGGGAAGCCGGAATTGTACTGCTAAATCGTTAGTTGGTGCAGAGTTATGATGAGGATAGCGATAGCTAGGTTTAGCTGCGGTAGAGCAATTGGTAGCACAGTCGGCTAATCAGTGCTGGGGAAAGGGACAAGGCAGCGAGAGAGGTGGCATGCATGACATGGTTGAGCAGCTAGCGAAGGTAGAGACTATGGCATGGTCGACAAGGAGTGAAAAGGAAGTGTGCTAGTGAGCAAGCCTCGTGCAGACAGAAGGTAGAGGATCTATAAATATCCTTGGTGCTGCAGGAGCTTTCAACATGCCATTCCTCTCTATTAGATTTCCAAGGTCCGTGTGCTGTTGGAAATAAGTATCATCCTTTTTGTGACCCGTGCTCATTAAGGTTGAGGGAATCCAATGTTTGTGACCAAACTAGGTTGACATATGTAGTTTAGTTAAGGAGTATGAAGTTCCATATGCAACTCTTGCATATTTATAATGTTACAATTTTACTAATGATGTTTAGATATGTGACATGTTTTTAAGTGAACTACATTTGTAAATAAGTTTTAGCATTGCTTAAATGCATGGAGAATCTCGAAAGGAGAATATGTATACATATATAGTTCGAGTCATTGATCATGAGTTTAAACATTCACATTTTTAAAACAATGTTTAATGAGATTTCTTCTCTTTAAAAAATAATACTTTTTACATCTTACTGGGTGTTCGTATAGGCTATTATACCCTGTCACGGTTGCATTTTTCTTACAGACGGTTCCTGCCCGCTCAAAATTCCTAGCCTTGTCTATGCTATCAATTATTGCTTTTATGTTAACCTCAAAGTTATCCTCAAACGGTTGGAATGTTTTTATGTCTTTCTTCATTTTCTTGATAGGATTTCTTCGGTGTTATTGGATTCTTTTCTTGATGTTGTTCATTTCACCTACATATTCCTTACCATTTTTCTTACATCTTATGTTGTAGATGAAGTACTTGCTTTTGTGTCTCTGCATTGGTGCTTTTGGATTAGCTTGTGGATTTTGGTTGCAGACGATGCCGGATGATATGGAAGTACTTGAGCTAGTGTCAGGACCTGTAGTGGTTGAGGTTACAAGCTTGGCGTTGGCAAAAGTTTGGTTTCATAGTAATTTTTTGTTGTTGTATTATTATACAAGTTTAGCAAGAAAGGTAGATAATGATTAACATTTAGGATTTCACTCTATGTATCCTTGTATAAATTTCACTCTATGCATCATTGTATAAATTTACTTAGGACATATGAGAAACCTCCATAGAGGAGGATGGCTCCAATGAAAATATTAACAAATAAATGAGCTTCCATCTCCATATAGAATACAAGAAAACATACAACTTCATTATATACTTGCAAGGAGTAAAGTAAATTTTTTTGGTTGTATTATAATACAAGTTTAGCAAGAAAGATAAATAATGATTAACTAGTGACATACCTCGTGTAGACTCATTGATAGATCAAAGGCCACCTTTGCGTTAATTGGATGCAACATGCTCTCCACAATCTTTCTCATTGCTAAGTGTAGAAATACGCATAGACTAAGTGTAGGCACTAGCTAAGGGTGTATGCTATGCAATCAAGGTGGTGCAAGAGCAGATGGAGAAATATGCATCCTCTTTGATGACACTAGATTCCATGGTGTGGTTTGTAAGGAAAATGAGCCCTAGAAACAATTGACTTGCTGGAGCCCCAAGAGAGACACCAAGAAAATATGGATTCTACTACAAGAAAATATATCTTGTATCATCAACAACCATCTTTTTCATATTTGATATGATCTCAACAAAGAAAAGAACACCACGAAACAAGAAATCTTCATGTAGCTTCATAGAAACAATTCTCCCACGGCTTTAACTTTAACAGAATCCATCATACTCTTTAGATTATTCATAGAATTCATTGATAGACATAAAAAACATAAGAGAATACACCACTTTGAATAAAAAGATATCACATATTATTCATCTTCAAAGATTCCATAGCTTTCTCTCACAATCTCTCATAGGTAGATACATTGTCTTGCATAGAATTGGCTATCTCTCACTAACACACACACAGACTCTCTCAATAGTACATAATATCCTCACTACAATACTCAATAATCACTCACAATAACCCTTCTTTGGTCGTGGATACCCCTCCCAAGAGGTATGTCTAATATGAAAGGTCACCAAAGCCAGTACAATGACTCTTCATAGCTCATCACTGTCACTTCACTCCAGTCTTCTCTTGAATCTTCGGCATCTTTTTTTTTTTCACTTCTTTGAGTTCTTTTTAACTTGCATTCATCTCTTTCCAAGGCTAGAAAACTTTCCCATACTACATCATCATCCAACAAAACACATACAGAGGCATACATAGGATTTACAGAAGCTCTACAATAGAAGCTCAACAAAGGGTTACAAAAGGTCAATAAAAAGCATTCAGCTCAACTAAAACCAATCAAAACCATCAAAAACCATTCAATGAGCTTTCAAACAACCTCAAACTTCATCAATTATTATTCCATCCTTGAATATAGAAGAAAAACATGACAAAATAGAAGCTTTCATAACCAATCAAATATTATTAGGACATCAACACAACATAACAAAACATCACAAAACCTCATATCTCTACTGAAAAACATCATCGTTTGGAATCAGCAAATCACCTCTCAAATACATATAAGACAGAAGCATAGTATCTAAAGTCATTGAGTCCTCAAAAACCATTCTAACTACTTCAGTCAACAAGTCAAAAGACCAGGCCTCGCTCCAACCATCCTCTAGGAGAGATAAATCCATAGTGGAAAGCTTAATGTAAAATGCCAACTTATATTGTTAATAATGCACGGAAAAGGAGTGATCTGGAGGAACATATTCTTGAAATTGCTCAAATGAAGACCACAACAAATCCATTCAAGACTAAAGTCTTTTTACCTTGGCCTGGAGAACAAAGGGCATAATGTGGCTTGTCTTTGAAGAACTACTAAGTCTGCACGGGACAAAGAAGGAACTGGCTAGACAAGACTCTGTGAAGAAGAGTGAGACTGAGCCAACTGATCCTTGAGTTGTTGAATCTAAGCATTGATCTAGTCTAGGATAGCTGTAGTGGATTTAAGCTTCACTGTTTGGGTAGCTATCACAGCCTTTATCTCTTGAACCTCCTTCTGTAACCTATCCCTCTCCTCTGTTATACTAACAACTTGGGATTGAGTTTCTGCCAACCAAGCTGTCAAAATAGAGATTTTGTCTTTCTATGTATCCATGATCTTAGTTTGTTGCTCCATCTATGTCAGATGTCAGAAAATTTCTCTTGAGCAGAAGCTAACTCATCATTCATTTTATTCAGCTCCTCCTTATATTGCTGAACTTCTTATAAAAAGAAAAAAAAAGCTACTGGATACATGCAATAACTAAAAGTTTGATTGAACTCTAGATATCCTTGCACAAAAAAGGAATGGCATCTCCTATTACCGGGCATTGTACAGAAGGAATAGAAATGTCCAACATATCATCCCTATGGGCTCTGAAAAGATTTGGCATTTGAAGAAAGGCAGGCAGTGTGCTGCAAGATTGAGCAGGAATTGTAATTGGAACTGGAGGAGTAGGAACTGGTACTGATTCAGTAGCTCACTTCATGCGCTTTCTCTGAATGACTAGAGGTGGGGGAGAATCATCATCCTCAATTATCACATCATCATCTTCACTAGGAGGAGGAGGAACCTCTGGAGGATCAACAAGAGGTAAAGGGACTTCCTTTGCAAGGGCAGCATGCATTAGGAATACATAAAGGTAAGAACCAAATGTGACATTAGTCACATTTTCTCTAGTAGCTCTGATGAAATGCTGATCCATCTTTGCCAGGAGATAAGTACTCCAATGGTAATACCTTTTAGGACCATACATGAAGCTATGAACGACTCCTTGGAGTGGTAATGAGACAGGGTTTTGACAGGGCATAAACCCATCCTGAAGAAATTGACACAACTGCTTTCATAGGGAATTGGAAATCATAGAGAACAATTGACAAGCAGTAGGGAATGACTCCCCATGATATGGCAAAGAAAGAGCCTTCCCCGGACTCTTAGGTGTCATAAGAATAGTTGTACCATGAACAGGACCATACCTCTTACTGTAAGAGATTAAAAATTGATCACAAATGTCAAGATCATTTGGAACTAACGGTAAGGAAAGGCCCACAAACTTGGATAATCCGCTTTAGCAGTGAGGTCCAAATCTAGCAACAAGGAATAATCATGCAATACCAAAGGCACATACTAGATCGGGGGAAGGGTTCCTGGCGCCATTAAGATGGTTTACATGTTAGAACATCAAGCTCCCGTTACTCTTCAATTAGTTTATCTTTATGTGTTTGACCGACATTAGCTGGATATAGCTATACACATGTGTGACATTCAATAAGTTGGTGTAGTCAATGACTTAACCACAGTTAGTCTTGGTTAGTCATACCTATGTGTGTAAGTCTCTTTCAGTTAGTATGATGGAAGAATAATGGAAGAAGAACAACAATGAGCTGAGGCTCATCTTCCGCTCCACTCTGTCTCTCTCCCTCTCTTCCAACATGGTATCAAAGCTTAAATGCCTGAAGCCTGAAGGCTTGGCAGTGGCCATTTGACATCAAGACATCAGATCTGAAGAAAACATCATCAAAGGAGACTGTGCATATAGCTCTTTTTTTTGCAGAAGCTATATCTTGCTACAAAAATGGTTTTTGGAGAAACATCCTAATAATCCTGACTATTTTGACATGATCTACAACTTTGCAGAATAATTTTTTTAAAATTCCTCACAGATTTTGAGATATTCAACACAAACCTGTGCACAGTGGTTATTTACTATAGTAAACAACAGGTGATTCCAGGGCACTGGTGGCTTTCATCCTAACAATGTATATGCCCTTATTATCATGCATTTGAGCATGATATTGGAGTGTTAAATGCTTAGTTTTGGAGCTTATTTGCAGGCTAGAAACAGTGAACTAGTTGTTGTCCTAAATTTGAAAACCATATACCTACAAGGTTGAAGTATATGTGATACTTATTTGCTAGTGACAAATGCTTGGATCATACCACTTGAGTGGTAGATGCTTTTTGGGATATTGTGAGTGTTGAAAGTCCAAAGTTTGGACTAATTTGTTGTTGGTTATACCAGGGTATTAACTAGTTATTGTCCCTACCATAGAATGTTTTGAACTAATTTGAGCTTGGTTTATGCTCAGTTGATTGTGTGGCCCTACTAGGCTAACCAAAGCTTGCACCAACTGATGCAACTCTTAATCCTTATGGGGGACACCCACAAGTACTTATCGGGAAGTGCAAAATCCTTGTAATTATTGAGGCTAAAAGCTTGCCTATCCTATTCCAGTTCCCCCAAATAGTGCTAATTGTGGAAAGGAAAACCTCTTAGAAAGACCCTTCAAAAGGGCGATGAAGTGTGAGGTCGATTACATAGCTCAAATGATACACTTAACACTATTGGGTGTGAGGGTAATCACAACCTTTAGTAAGGGTGACCTCATCAAACCTTAAGGGAAAGGCAAGGAACATTTTGACATACCAAGCAAGCCTAGTAACGAGAGTAAGAATAGAGACGAGAGATGGTATATTGATTTAGGGGCTTCAAAGCATATGACACCCCATGGAGAATGGTTTGGTGAGATGGTTGCAAGTTCTCATGGACATGTTTGTACTGAGGATGACACCCATCATACTATTCACCATAAAGGATTTGTACCTTTGTTGATGCCTGATGGCAAGAGAAAGAGCATGCATGATGTACTACATGTACCTACAATAACCAAGAATCTTTTGCCAGTTGGATAGATGGCAGAACAGAATCTGCATGTGAGATTTAATAGAGATGGATGCTTTGTTGAAGAATATGGTAATGGCTGTAAATTGATTGCTAGAGGCCAAATGGCAAAATGTTTACTCTTGATGCATCAATTCTAGAATTGAAAGCAGCCATGTTTGCACATGATGATGGTGCTATATGGGATGTTGAGATATGGCATAAGCGGATTGGCCATGTGAATGTACAAAAGCTGAAATCTATGCAACAGAAGGAGATTGTGCTTGGACTACTTAAGTTCAAGTATCACGGCTTTGAACATGTATGTGATGCATGTCAGTTTGGAAAGCAAGCATGGTTTCCATTTATGAGACATGTACGGAATAGCTCACGACCATTGCAATTGGTACATTTAGATGTATGGGGTCCGTCTCATAATGCTTCGTTTGGTGGTGCTCCTTACTATGTATCCTTCATTGATGATTGCATGTATACTTGGCTTTACATACTGAAACATAAGGATGATGTGTTTGATGCATTCAAGGACTTCAAGAAGCATGCTAAAAATGAGTTGAGCTGTAAAATTTCATGTCTTAGATCAGATGGAGGTGGAGAATATGTCTCTAATTACTTTGACAGGTACCTTGCTAAACATGGGATCAGAAGATAGTTAACTTGCAGCTATACACTGCAGCGAAATGGTGTAGCAGAAAGGAAAAATAGAGTACTGATGGAATCGACAAGAGCTATGGTGAATGAGAAGAGTTTGCCAAATGGTTATTGGGTAGAAGCAGTAGTGACTGCTGTCTATGTGCTGAATAGAACCCCTACAATAGGGATTCATGATATAACTCCATATGAGAGGTTGTATGGTCATAAGCCTGACATTTCACACTTGAAGGTATTTGGCAGCATTGCATATGTGCATGTTCCTGATGAAAAGAGGAAGAAATTGGATTCTAAAGCTGTTAAGAGTGTGTTCCTTGGCTATGCACAAGACTGGAAAGCTTACAAGTGTTATGTACCGTCTACACATGAGACATTGATTAGAAGAGATGTTTTTGATGAGCTGGCATCGTGGTATGGTAATCCTGTTGCAGTGGCTACTGATGGATCAGTCAGCACTAGTAATGCTGAAAATACACCTAGAGTGAGTACATCTATGAGTGGTCCTACAGGTGATGGGTCACCTACAGTAAGTCCTTGGTCAGGACGCTTGCGGAGTCGTACTCCTATGTCCACTGACACAGATATGTCAATGAGGGGGAGATTGGATAAGGGAAAAGAAAAGATGCTTGAGGATGTGATAAGTCCACTTACAGCAGGTTATGAGTCATCCAGCAGTGATAGTTTGGATAGTGAATTGGGCATTTCATCTGTTATGACGCCTGGAGCAAGGCAAAGTCATTATCTACCGCCTCATGAGAGGCAAGCTCAGAGTGAGCCACAGTTATGGAGATCTAAGGGAGTGATATAACTAGTTGATAGGTTTACATACACTGGTTATTTAGCCTGCCATTATGCATATATGGCTAGGTGACAAGTTACAAAGAACCTACAAAGTTTGATGATGCAGTTGCAGATGATAACCGGTGTGCTGCCATGGATGAGGAGTATGCAGCCTTGGCTGAAAATGAGGCATGGGAATTGGTTGAGTTGCCTGAAGGCAAAGTCCCCATTGGCTACAAATGGGTGTACAAGGTTAAGTGCAAGTTAGATGGTTTGTTAGAACGCTATAAGGCCAGGCTGGTTGCAAAAGGGTATGTGCAACAATATGGCCTTGACTATGAGGAGACTTTTAGTTTAGTGGCTAAAATGGCAACATTCAAAACTGTCATTGCTTTGGCGCATGCAAAGGCTGGAAATTATGGCAAATGGATGCCAAGAATGCTTTCTTGAATAATGATTTGGTTGAGGAAGCGTATATGGAGCAGCCTGAAGGCTATGTTCACCCGAACTTTCCTACACATGTATGTAAGCTAAAAAAAAGCTTTATATGGACTGAAATAGGCATCTAGAGCATGGAATGCTCGGATCAACAATTATTTATAACAACATCGATTTAGATTGGGTGATGCAGATCACAATCTGTTCACAAAGAAGACAAATCATGGATATGTGTTTCTAGTGGTTTATATAGACGATCTTATCATCACTGGAGATGATGAAGAGAGCATTGCTAAAATTAAATCATGTTTACAAGTTGAATTCACAGTCAAAGACCTTGGTGAACTAAAGTATTTTCTTGGAATTGAGGTAGTCTCTACGCCTCAAGGTATATGGCTATTACAAAAGCAATATGCTCATGACATGTTGCAGAAGTATGGTATGGTTGAATGCAAGCCTATGGAGACACCTCTTGATCAAAATGTCAAGCTGCAAATTGATGTTAGGAATGACATAGAGAATGTGACCATGTATCGACAAATGGTGGGCAACTTGATATACTAGACTATTACTCGCCGTACTAACTTATGTTATGTAGTGGGGCTAATTAGTCAGTTCATGCAGAAGCCTCACAAACCACATTTAGATGCAATCAAGAGGATCATGAGATATGTTAAGGGTACTGCAGATTATGGGTTGTTTCATGCATATGGAAAATCTATTGACTTGACAGGGTTTACTGATGCTGATTGGGCTGGTTGTGCCTATGACAGGAGGCCAACTAGTAGTTATGTATTTGGATTGAACAACAGTATGATTAGTTGGCAGAGTAAGAAACAACCTACTATTGCATTGTCTAGTACAGAAGTTGAGTACAGAGGAGTTGCCTTAGCAGCTTGCGAAGAAGTTTGGTTAACTAAATTGCTAAAAGACTTGGGAATACAGCTAGAAAGCAGAGTGAGATTGCATTGTGATAACCTCAATAGTGTTATGTTGGCTAGCAATCCTATCTACCATGCTAGGTCCAAACATATTGAGGTTCACTACCATTTCATCAGAGAAATAGTTCTTATAGAGTAGATTGACTGTATTCATGTGAAGACTGAAGACCAAGTAGTAGATATATTCACCAAGTCTCTTGGTAAAAAAAAGTTCATATATTTTAGACAACTACTTGGAGTTTATCAGATGGTTTGAGCTTAAGGAGGAGAGTTAAAATATCAAGCTCTTGTTACTTTTCAGTCAGTCTATCTTTATGTGTGTGACCGACATTAGCTGGATATACAGATGTACACGTGTGTGACATTCAATAAGTCGGTGTAGTTAGTGACTTAACCACAGTTAGTATTGGTTAGTCATACTTATGTGTGTAACCCTCTTTCAGTTAGTATGATGGAAGAATAATAGAAGAAGAACAACAATGAACTGAGGCTTATCTTTGGCTCCACTCTGTCTCTCTCCCTCTCTTCCAACATTTTACACACACATACCACACACACAAACAGTCACAATGAATGAAAGCAAAACAACATGATAGGAATAGCTAAGATATCGATCATAATAAACTCACATGACTTGACCGACTGACTAACCACACCAAGCAGTCCACATCCTAGGAAAAATCTAGCATGACCTCTACACACGTGTGACCGAAAGCTTCATCCGATGCAGATAAATAGACATCCCGAATCCTTGTATCAAGCAGAAAAGAAAAAGAAAAATACATACTGTACCACTTGACTCGTCAACATGAGCAAAAAAAAAAAAAAAGGATCACATAAAAAATGATCATATGGACTTGACACTCGAATTTTTGGACCATCATCAACAAGAGGGACTAGACAAGACACCACCGTTCCCATCCCCAATGAAGTGTGTTCATTAAAAAGGAAAATGTGCAGTGTGGAAAAAATAAATGTAATGAAGGATTGATTTTAATAAAATTATTAATAATGGGCAAAATTTTATTAAGTAATAAACCTTAAAAAGAAAATGGAGGTTCCTTGTTATCATTTATTTAAAAATTATTAAGCCTGACACGATGCTTTTAGCGTAACCTTGACTTCCAACCTTGACTGAGGATCTCTTAATGCAAATTCATTTATACAAATTAATTGTCTGTTGGATGCTTTTTTGCCAGCACGTGTTTTTTTGTGATGGCGTGGTTGGTTATTTTTTAATTAAAATTAAATGTGTCTATAGCAGGAAGAGAGTGTTAATTGAATGACAATTTGATTTTAATTTAAAAAATATGTGTTTGTGGTGCGAATGCATATGAAAAATGTGGTGATCATGATTCCTTTTAATAATTAATTGTGGGTTTTGAGGTAGCAAAAATAAAAAAGGAAAGAAAAAAAAAAACCTAGGACGGGTGTGTATTCAATTAAAAGTGAATGCACACTTGTCCACTAACGTGATACAATCAATGGGAAAGCCAACAAGAAATCAGCTAGTTGGAAAAATTTAAGACATAAGCGAAAAAGAAAAAAACACCATAGAAAAATTTTCAATATGCTTCTAGTGTGGTGTTGAAATTTTTGTTTGCTTATCCATTTATGTTGTATGGAAGGTGGTGACTTAGATTTGTTTTTTTTAATAAAAATAAAAGGAACATATGTAGGAAGTATAAATGAGGTATATCATGTGAATAGTTGTATAGTTCATTATTGTTTTTTTTGTATTTTTGTATTATATTTACTTTTTAAAATTTTTATAAAAGGGCTTTGAGGGTTTAGTATGATTGTTTTGAAGGTGATGTGGTTGGTTGTGTTTTTATTTGTGGTATTGTTTGTCGTGCTCGATGTATTTATGTTGAAGTTAGATTTTTCGTTCATTTTAATCAGCAAAATTGTGGCTAGGAGCCATTGTTCTTATACTTATGAATGTGACTGCAAGGTCCAATGGCATGCGACTATGCCATTACTGCCTTGGTTTGGAAGTTGTTGCAAGTGACACAATTGTGGGCCTTCTGAAATCAAAGTGAAGACCGGAAAGACGTCAAGACTTTGAGTGCCAGGAAATAATAATTTTTGAATGTGTGTGCAAAGTTGGAGTCCATGGTAATTTGGCCAAATGATGGAGTAATTTTTCTAAGTATTTGGGTAATTTTTAGGAATTTTTTTTATTTTGATTATTTTTGAAGGGATGTGTGTGTGTGTAGGTAAAGGGGGTGTTTGGTTTTATTTATGTATTGTTTTGTGAAAGGTAATGTTATATGTAAGGTTATTGTGTTTTTTTTTCTTTATACAAATAAAAAAAATTAGAGGGGGGAGGGGAAGGGAGGTTGAATGGGGGGGGGGGGGGGGGGGGGGGTCGAATGGCGAGGTAGGGAAGGTTGATTTTGGGTGGCCAGGGCATGTTTAGGCAGAAGGAGGCAGTCGGGGCGTGGGAACGATAGACGGCGGGGGCGGTGACACTAACGGTGACCGTCACAAGTGGACGGACGGCGGGCGACAAGCGGGCGATGGTGAGGCATGGCCCAAGCGGCGATGGTGGAGGTGGGGTCGTGGTTACGCATGAGGGCGCAGGTGTAGGGTGCAAGGTGAGAATGAGGAGGCGGTCATGGTGGCGATGGTGTAGGCGGGGTCATGGTGGCGTGTGAGGGCGTAGACGAAGTGGAAAAGGAGGGGAAGGAGGTGGAGGAGGGAGGGAAGGGAGGTGAAGGAGAGACATGGCAAAGCTGCAGGGAAGGGAGAGAGGGAGGGGGAGAAGGGTGTCAGGGAGGGAAAGCGGTTGGGAAGGGAGGGAAGGGGAGGACCGAGGGGTGGAAATGGGTTGGGGTGGCATAGAATGTGGGCGTTATGTGTGGGGTTGTTGTTGTTTTAGATGTTTGTTGTTTTTTTGTGGCTTTTTCAAAAGTGCTTTTTTTGTTTTTAGTTCTTTTTGTTTATTTTTTGTTTATTGATATATTTTTTGGTTTTGTTGGGCATAAGGACTGGGTCCCCCTTGTCCCGCAAATGTGCACAGGGCAGAGTAAAAGATTTTGCATTTCGGGGATTGAGAGGGCATGCGAGAACATTGTGGGTAGAGGACGGTATGACAGACACGTCGACACACTTTAGAAGCCATAATTGGGGATGGTCGTGTGCAAACACACGCAATATCTATACGTAAATTGCACGTGTACATGAGGGGCGCACATAAAAAACTTGCATTCTAGGGATTGAGAGGGCATGTGGGTGAAGGACAACATGATGGACGGGCTAACGCACTTTAGAAGTCGTAATTAGGGATGGTTGCGCACAAACATGCGCAATATCAAAATGTAAATGCATAGAAAAATTAATTTCGAAGAATTTGACTGCCAAAATGAAATGTGGAAAGAAGGAAAAGTGTGTAAATGGCATGCTGGATATGCCTATCAAGGGAGAACGCAAGTCCGATAAGGATAGGATGTGTTCACATGGGAAAAACTAAAAAAATGCACCCGAAGCTGGAAAGAAAAATCAATAGAGGGAAATCCAATGGGCGAAACCCAACGAGGTGAACACAAAAATGGTCCATAGAAAGATAGCAAATAGGATATGTAAGATTGAACGTGGGTCCAGGGACGAGAGAGCGCATTTGCATGGAAAAAATGGTAAAAATACAAATAAAAATGGAGTCAAAAATTAATACAAAAAAATCAGTGCATTGGAATGGAGGGCAACAAAAATAAAAAAGTCAGGGGAAAACGCAATTGCAATGGTATTAGGGGGTATTCACATGGAAAAAAGAAAAAAAAGGAGCATGAAAATGCACGAAAATTTTATTAAAATAAAAGTAGTAGACCGAATCATGGTGGGAAAAATGGAAAGTCATGCAAGGGACCAAGTCAAAAAGGGCTATGCAATCAAAATTAAATTCTGAGGTAGTTAAGCCAGGTTCACATGGAAAATGGTTAAAAAAAGCAAACGAAAATACTCAAAATTACGAAAAATTTAATAATAGAGAAACCAAACATCGAAATGATAGGCAGTTTAAAAAAAAAGTATTGAGGAAGGTGTAGGACAAGGCTATCACATCAGGTTGCTGTTCCGAAGCAAAAAAGGCATATTCACATGGAAACACGTTAAATGGGCAAAAAATTCTTCAAAAATTAATACTCGTGATTCATGGCTCAGAATAGGGGGTTGCAAAAAGGAAAACTAGTCAATTCAAAGGGATGAACATGGCTCTAAGGTCAGAATGTACTTTTGGTGAATATAAAATGCATTCACATGAAAACACCTCAAAATAAAGGCGAAAGCCAAACAAACAAAGAAAGTCCCCAAGACAGGGTTAAAATGGGACATATGGGTGGGGAAGAGACCCCATCAGGTCAAGACTAGGACATGGTAGGCTCAAATCATCGCATAGGGAAGTTTCCATGAGGGTATACAGAGTAGGCATGCAGGGATGCGTCCCCACACTTAAGACATTAATAGATTGGGTTGACAATGCAACAAGGGTCTACACTTGATCATCACTCATGCCCATACGTCTTCACACTCAAAACATGACTGAATCTGGAAATCAAAAGGGGTAGAGTTAGAAAAACTTGGCACGAGTTGTAAATGGTCGAGGGAAACCATCGTTGTGGCATGAAGGATTATAGTCGTCTCGCCACGAGGAGGTACCACGGCTAGCCATGGCACACTCGTCCATCATGGCAGGGACCACACAGCAACACCTAGGGAGGTAGCTTTGTTGATGAAGTGTTGGTAAGATTGTCGATGGTGGCGAGGTGTACAACACTCAATCTGGACAGTCACTCATGTTGAAATGATAGATTAGTCACTCACCTCATGGCACACGTCACTCAAAGAATAATGATTGAAACCCAAAGCTCACATCGAGTTTAGAAATTAACAAAGAAAATGGTTCAGAGGGAGTATGCCAATGTGTACACTTGTTGGTGCATCAGTGAGTTCCAACCCATTTGGCATATGTGCAAGAAGGAAGGCAAGGGAGCCTTATTATGCAGTGCGCCAAAGAGAATGAGGTGTAGAGTGATGGTGGAGGAGGCCTATCCTTGTGTGCATAGGGAAACGAGAACATACCTATCTCCAAGTGTCAAAATGTCCCTCAATCCTCACCTCTCAATTGATGAAAGGGAAATCAATCATGCTCATACCCCTTGTCTCACGCTCTATTGATAGATACAGGAGGGCAACCAAGTTTCTCACATCCCGCTAATTGAATCCTCACTAACACTTGGTGCGAAAGTTGTATGCCTTGTGTGCAATTGATGGTGCAACACTGCATCCCATCCTCTGCCGGCATACCGTTCAAGAAAGAAGGTCAGGAAGCCTTATAGTGCCATACACAGGAACAAATTTGTGCTTTATACATTGAGAGGCCCATCCCGTGTGTACAACTCTCCATTCACACATGTCACCTCTTTGTTGGATATAAAGGGCATGGATTGGTCACTCACCCCACCCTCTATCTCACGCTCTGTTGATGATAATAGGAGCGCAACCCATACTCACATCCCCATCCGGTTAGGATAATAGCTCACATCGCTCTAGGGTTGTTGATGAAGGTTGGCTTTAGCTGGTTGATGATGTCAATGTGAATTGGTTGATGAAGAGGCATACCCAGGGAGGTAGCCAACAAGTCCGATTCTTGGATTGCATATGAGAAATATTATCTATTGTAGGAGTCATAAGCACCGATGGGTTTATAGGATTCATACACCAAGGGAGGTGGCTTGGGAACTTCTGTGCAAGAGTTCTGCTGAGATTCAACTGTCCTAGACTGCGGGGAATTACCACCTTTTCCACAACTAGCTTACCATCCAAGGGTGTGTGTCACCGTTTCTTGGAACAAGGCCTCTTATGACAAGGAATTTTTGCAATTTCTCCCAAAATAGTTTTTATTTATTTATTTATTCTTTTCTTTTTCCCTACTCCCGAGGGTGTTTTCACCTTTTCTCAAAAAATAGGTCGAACATGATAGGGATATATATATATATTCTTCTTCTTCTTCTTTTAAAAGATGAGAATGGCAGGAACACCATATATTAGAACCATACTCGCCACCTTTGATGCCCCATTGCCCATTTTTAAGGGAGAGTACAATAAAGACCCTGATCTTCATGTAGCAGAGTTTATGGTAACATGTATGGCTAACAATGCCACAGCCCTTGAGCATTGGTTGGCAATATTTCTTGCCACTTTCAAAGGTATGGCATTTCAATAGTATGAGAGACAAGCAGCATGAACTTTTGGCACATGTTCAGGTGTGAATGTTTTGAAGAGCGGATGTGAGAGGAGTTCATGAACCTAAGTCAGTCCTCTGGTGAATGAGTAGAATCCTATGTCTTGCAAATGGAATCCATATTGAAGAGATGGACCAACCATCATTTGGATGAAGTCATCCAAAAGGGAGTTTTCCTTAAAGGCCTACAACTAGAAGTTTGCAAGTTTGTGGAATTGAGAAGGCCAGTCAACATGCAAGCTACAGTGGAAGGTACATATTGTATGATAAAAGTTGAAGCAAGGTTGTCAATGACCTCAAGAAGAGGAGTCTTACCTCCTCCCATGCTAGGAATGTCATACCCACCAAATGCAATCCTAGGGACAATTCCCTACCCCTACTCCCAAATGCAAATAGTGTTGCAATACAAGGCATCGAATCCACAGTAGCCACAGATGACAATGCCTCAAATGATGGTTCAACCACAATAGCAGTGGCCTCAAACAGTTCCCCCAATGGCGACTCAACAACAATGGAACCTTACCAACTGGAATCAACAATCCCCAATATCAATAGGAGCTCTTAATCAGAACCAGAATAGAGGACCCTCTGGATCAACTCAACCAGTGCATGTAGTGATTACAGAAGCTTTCCAAAACCCTACTACAGGTACTCCAAGAGGTGAAAATCTGAAGGACTACTCTGCAATTTAGTCGCAAGTATCAAGAAAGAGCTTATGGATGTGATTATTACAAAACGGCTACAGATGCTAAAGGTGAATATCGCCAATATATCCACTCCTGCGGGAGGTGGAAGAGATGTAATGTATTCTAATACACGGTGTGGAAAGTTCCATCAAGTGGGACATTTAGCCACTGATGAATGTACCCAAAAACCAATGATCCTCGGAGCCTTCTATTCATACTTTTTGAGAAAGAACCATACAGAGGATATTTGCTCTTTGAAGGAGATGCACGAAAGAAGGAAGCAAGATGAAGAAGCAAGGTTCAACTTGCTAGAATCCAAGATGACCAACTAGGATATCGGACTAGAGCCTAGGGAGTTTGGTCCTAATTTTGGCTCAAGGAGGTTTCCCTCTCAGAGTTACAAAGGATGACAATCTGGTGGTGGCCAGCAATAAGAAGTGGAGTGCTACTACAGATGTGGAGAAAAGGGTCATATCTCACAAAACTGTCCAAACCCTAGAAGGTCTATGGACTACAAGCCCTTATGCCATCGATGCAAAGGAGAAGGCCACACTGCAAAAGAATGTCTAAGTCCAGTTCCAGTGAAAGCTACTCTTGATACCCCAATAGAAGACCCAAAAACCTACTTCTAATTTGGTGGAATTGGATGTTGCCACAATAACACACGCAAAGAAAGGAGAACCCATAGTTCCAAAAGACAATGTTTTCTCTGGCAAGACAGTGAAATTCAACCTTCACTACAAAGCCACAAAGAGCTATAGAGACAATTGTAGAGATAGGACTAGAGGTCCAAGAGATAGAGGATGTTGAAGTACCTCCTCAAGGAGAAGAAGTGCAAATGTTGCCGTTCCTAGAAGAAAATGGAAAGATAAAAGTGGATGTAGCCCCATTCCCTAACCGATTGGAGAACCCTGTAGATCCTATCAAAGAATATGACTTGGTTAAAGACCTAGGCACTTTTAAACCAAACCTAACATTCTAACAGTTGTCGATGTTGTCTCCTAGGTGTCGAAAGAATTCGAAAGCATATTGACAAGAAGAAGAGGCCTATAGATTTCTCCCTCAACAGCAAGCAAGTCCAACAAAACCTCAGAGCCTATGAAGGAAGTGGATGTGGCTAACATCTTCCTGGATCCTGGAACCCTAGAGATTGGTGTGTGGATTGAAGAATGATTTATAGCAAACACATTGATTGATGGAGGCACATCAGTAAACATAATGATGGATGTGACAATAAAAGATATAGGCTTGCAAGGAATGCAGCCTACGCATTGTCTTATTCGATTGGCAGACCAAAGTAGAATCAAGCCTTTGGGCATTCTTCCGTATGTGAAAATAACCCTTGCAAGAAGAAATTATTGGCTAACGTATCTGGTAGTAAAACCAAATTCCTACGAGACTTCATACTTGCTGCTGCTGGGAAGACCTTGGCTTTTTGAAGCAAGAGCAAGGAAAAATTAGTTCAAAGGAACCCTCACCCTAGGCAGAGAACCCAACAAGGTGGTGTTGAAGTTGTATGGATCGCAAAAAGGCAATGGATACACGCCCATTAAAGTCTTGATAGACTCCTCCAATGAAGCAATGGATGGTACATCGGGAGACAAAGAAGCTATCAAACAAATATTCCCCAAGAAAACAGAGGCACATTCCCTGATAGTGGGAACTATATAAGCCAACTGTCGAAAGAAGCAAAGTCTTTGTCAACGGGTAAATACCTTCTACACCTGAACATGAATTGACTTATGAAATCACCTCTGACATAGTGAGATAGAAGTATGGATGTACTGTTCTTCCTGTTACATGGCCGTAATAGAGGTAGAGACAGACATAGAAACAGAAGCAAAGGATATAACAAAGAGTCTATTCTTCTCTTACAAAGCCCTTATAGAGGTAGAAACAAAGTCTGAAGAGGACAAAGATGATAGTGAAGAAGAAGATTACGAAAATGAGCTAGAAGAGTCTATCCTACTCGCAAAAGGCACAGATGAGGACGAAGTTCCAAGAGTGTCAGAAGTCGAAGATCCATTGTTGTTCGACAGAATGACTATGGTGCCCTTTTGGACTAATTAATGAGTCACGTCATATGAAAAACCCCTATAAGAAACATATTAAGAAGAATAAGCCTTCCTTTAGCAGTGGCTCTTGCCGCCCTAATCCACTCCTCACGAGAAGATGATGACGATGCACCTTGCCAACAACCACCAGTTTGACAGCTTAAACGGAACTTAGAAGGTTCCTGTTACATGATGTTTTTGGATGCATCCTCGGAAGACGAGTCCTCAAGCCAAGAAGTAACTCATCCCCAAACCAAACACAAAATCGCTCTAATATCCTTTCAGCTTCCCAAGGAGCGAGCTAAGCCTCCACTAAAAGAGGAAGTTGGTTCCAATGAATCATCAGAAGAGGAGACTACTCCCTTGAAGGAGTTGGATCTATATCCAGAAGCAGACATTCATTCGCGAAGTGGAAGGAGAAAAGTAATTAACGTTTGTGGATACTGAAGGTACCGAACGTTATTTGAAGGTGGGTATCAGTCTTTTGGAGGAAGAGCTATTGGTCCTACATGACCTACTGAAGGAGAACTTGGATGTGTTTGCATGGTCATATAAAGATCTGAAGGGAATTGATCCTTCAGTATGCCAACATCACATCGACTTGGAGCCTGATGCCAAACCTGTGAGGCAAGGATAGAGGCACATGAATCCAAATTACTTTGTTCTAGTGAAGAAGGCCGAATTGCTGAAGCTCCTTGAAGCTTACTTAATCTGTCTAGTGGCTAATAGTGAATGGGTTTCACCCATTGTGGTAGTACCCAAGAAGAATGGAAAGCTGCGAATATGTGTGGACTTCCAAAAGCTAAATTCCAAGAAAAAGAAGGACCATTTCCCTATTCCTTTCACATATCAACTGTTGGACATAGTGGCAGGCCATGAGCTCTTTTCTCTCTTCGATGGATTCAGTGGATATAATCGAGTCCAAATCGTAGAAGAAGATCAATCCAAAACAACCTTCACAACAAAATGGGCAATCTATGCTTACAGAGTGATGTAATTTGGGCTCTTTAACGCTCCTGCTACCTTTCAATGAGTGATGATGGCTGCATTTCAAAACCATCTACATGATTTCATTGAGGTGTACCTAGATGACTTCTCTATCTATAGCCTAATCCATGAGCATTGGAGACACCTAGAGCAGTGCTTTGACATATGCCAAGAGTATGGGATTTCTCTCAACCCTAACAAATGCATCTTTGGAGTCTCATCAGGAGTTCTTTTGGGCCACATTGTCTCTGCACAAGGGATAGCAACAGCTCCTACCAAGATTGAGAAGATTGCCGCCTTAACAATCCCAACTAACCTTAAACAATTGAGGGGATTCCTTGGCCATGTGGGCTATTTTACAGAAGGTTTATTGCACACTTTGCAACAAAGGAAGCCCCCTTGCATATACTTCTTAGAAAAGATGCAGAGTTCACGTGGACCACTGATTGTGATGAGGCGTTCAACACCCTAAAGCAGTATTTGATTGAAGCACCCATCTTACAGCCTCCTGATTGGATGGAGTTTCATGTGCACACTGATGCATCGGTCAAAGGCCTAGGTGCAACCTTATGTCAAAAGGGCCTCTCAAAATTAGATCAACCTATCTATTATGCAAGTCGAAAAGTAACCAACAGAGAACAAAACTACACAGTGACAAAGCTTGAGTGCCTAGCAATGGCATTTGCCTTGAAGAAGTTCCGACACTACCTGATGTCAACGCACTTCAAATTCTACGTGGACCATGAAACCTTGTCCTTCCTGATGAACAAGGCCGATGTGAAGGGAAGAATAATAAAATGGCTCCTTTTGTTTCAGGAGTTTGACTTTGAAGTGGTGACCAAACCCAATCACTCTCATGTCCTGGCTTATCATCTATCGCAAATTCCTCAGAGTGATGAAGAAGAGCAAGATGATCCAGACCTTCCTTTGCTTCCCTTTTTCTAATTGAAACCGTTACCCCATGGTATGTAGACATAGCTAACCTCCTAGCAACCCAACATTATCGCCCTGGTATCTCGAGTCGTGAGAAGAAGAAGCTTCTATTGGAATCAATCCCCTACACCCTGTTAGGTGGTGCTCTGTACAAGAAAAGTAAAGGATAGGATATTGCAAAGATGTGTTGCAGGAGAAGAGATTGGAATTGTGCTGAATGCATGCCATGATGAGCCCTATGGCAGATACTTTGCAGGAGAAGCGATAGCCAGAAAGGCCTTGCTTGCAAGATATTGGTGGTGGCCGACCCTCCACAAGGATGCCTATGACTAATGCAAATGTTATGATGTCTATCAATGAATGGGAAAGCCTACCAAATCCAGCTCCATGCCACTAAAACCCATCTTCCCCCTAAAGCCATTCGAGAAGTGGGGAATCGACTTCATTGGTCCCATCAATCCGCCAACCAAAAGGAAGTAGAACCGATACATCTTGGTATGTACTACGGACTACGTGATCAAGCGGTGTGAAGCCAAAGCTCTCAAGCAGAATGATGGCAATAGCATGGCCCTGCTCCTATATGAGAACGTTATCACCCATTTTGGGAGTCCCCTAGAGCTCGTAAGTGACAGAGGTACTCACTTTTTCGACAAGGATATGGAAGAATTGACAGAGCTATACAAGATCTGCCATTGTAGGTCCACACCCTATTACCTCAGAGCCAACAGCCAAGTCGAAGTTACCAATCGTATCCTCTGTTCAATTTTGACAAGAACGATTGCTGCACATTTCCGTGATTGGGACGATTGACTTACAAAGGCCCTCTAGACGTACAAAACCTCACATAAGGTTGCTACAGGACAGACCCCTTTCCAACTGGTGAATAGAATAGAAGTTGTATTTCCCGTTAAACTCGAGCTACCCTCTTTGTGCATGGCTATCAAAGAACGCTTGGGAGATTATGAGTCACTACAATGCCATCTCTTGCATCTCGAAGTTTAGATGAGACTCGCAGGATGACTCCATAGTGTATGGGGCCATGCAAGCTCGCAAAAAGGCCTATCATGACGGCCTATGATTTGCGATTTGGCAAGTTTCCAGAGGCAAGCTTTAACAATGATGGATGGGCCCCTATAAGGTACTTGCTGTTAACCCTAATGACTCTGTCCAAATCCAGACAGTCGATGCTTCAAAAGATCCCTTCCTAATTAATGGCTATTGCCTCAAGACATATTAGCCTCCCTAGGGATCCTAACAATCATTGTCGATAGCTCCCTCATTCCTTGCATGACGGTCGATATGGCTTTACCTAATGCTCCTGGTCACCTTCTTGTTGATCCTGATGATGTGGCTTCGTTCTGTTAGCCCCTCACAACCACCTCCCCCCCTCCTTGGCTTCCTTTCCATTTGATAAACATTCGCTAGCCTATCTCATCAATATTTTCAGGATGGATCTGACTAGAAAGGGGACCTTGAGTCGCCATGGGGATTTCTAAAAAAAGTGCCGCTAGGGCGTCAAAGGAGGCTTCTATCGCTAGCTCATTCTTTGCTTTGGTTTTTGCCTTCTCTCTTCTCATGTACCTTTGGACTCATTCTAGTGCTTGCATCTTGATTGTGTCATTCATCAGGGAGTTAGCTCCACCTAGTTGGTCTATACTCAATCGGAACAGAATCAGAGGGGGACTTCAGTCTCTGGAGGACTCTCTTGCCAATATTTTTTCTACTTTCTTCTTTTTTACGTCTCTAAATTCAACTTTCAATCTGCTGCAGAGGGGAAGATATTGTATATTGTGAAAAACACTCAGTCTACTAGCTTCCAGTGGATTGCTAATTGGACAAACAAGAGATAGTCAGTGCACCATGCATCCCACGTGTCCTACTATTAAGCATCTACGAACAAATTCCAACTATTTTCTTTCTTGTTTTCATGAACTTCTACCGACCATGCATCTTAGAGCTTCTTCACGATCTCCACAAAATAACTTGCCACCAAGATTCACATCTCTATTGCTTCAATAGGGAGAGGAAATAGTCCACCACATAGAGCCTACATCATGATGGTAATATGTTTCCACCATTGTGGGATATGAACTTCTTGTAGAAAGTGCTCAAAAAGTGGCTTTAGCAATGCAAATCTCCAGTTGTTCAGTGGTAGAAGGAACCTTGCAAGCATCCACTGAATTCTTCTCTTCTTGGCAATGCCCTTTGCTTCATTTTCAACCTCTTTTGATGCTTGTTGATGGCAATTTTTCCCCGCCTGCACACCAAAAACATGGAACCCCAAGAGAGACACCAAGAAAATATGGATTCTACTGCAAGAAAATCTATATTGTATCATCAACAACCATCTTTCTCATATTTGATATGATCTCAATAACGAAAAGAACACCACGAATAAGAAATCTTCACGCAGCTTCATAGAAACAATTCTCTCACGATTTTAACTTTAACAGAATCAATCATACTCTTCAGATTCTTCAAAGAATTCATTGATAGATATAAAAAACACAAGAGAATACACCACTTTGAATAAAAATATATCACATATTATTCATCTTCAAAGATTCCATAGCTTTCTCTAACAATCTCTCATAGGTAGATACAGTCTTATATAGAATTGGCTATCTCTCACCCACACACACACACACTCTCTCTCTCTCACTCTCAATAGTACATCATATCCTCACTAAAATTCTCAATAATCACTCACAATAACCTTTCTTTGGTCGTGGATACCCCTCCCAAGAGGTATGTTTAATATGAAAGGTCACCAGAGCTAGTACAATGACTCTTCATAGCTCATCACTATCACTTCACTCCAGTCTTCACTTGAATCTTTAGCATCTATTTTTTTCACTTCTTTGAGCTCTTTTGAACTTGCATTCATATCTTTCCAAGGCTATAAAATTTTCCCATACTACACCATCATCCAACAGAACACATATAGAGGATTTATAAAAGCTCAACAAAGGATTATAGAAGGTCAAGAGAAAGCATCCATCTAAACTAAAACCAATCAAAACCATTCAATGAGCTTTCAAATAGCCTCAAACTTTATCAATCATCACTCCATCCTTCCATATTGAAGAAAAACAGAACAAAACAGAAGCAAAACAGAAGCTATTAGAACCAATCAGACGCTATCAGGACATCAACAGAACATAACATAACATTACAAAACCTCATATCTCTATTGGAAAACATCATGAGCTTATCAAAACCATTCCACCCTATCTAAAAACTCTCAAACCAATCAATCATCATGTAAAATCAACCATTCAGCCCACAAAAACAACAAAAATCAACCAAAAAATAAGTCATTTCAGCATTCAATACTTAAATATTCAAGTTGAAGGTCTTCCTATGGGATGGTGTGAATAAACTATATAATAGGAGCTTGTTGACACAGAGTGCCAAGAGAAATACACTAATGCTCATTGTCTTAACAACAAGATTGACAATGTCTTTTAGAATTATGGATTCTTATACCTTCTAGAGCCATGCAAGGTATGTAAATGAGGGGAAGCATTAAGCCACCCCTTTTTTCAATGGGCTTGATAGTAAAATCAATGTTTGAGACAATGTAAAAATCTTGAGGACACCAAGCTATGTGTTGAAGATGAAATCACACCAAATGAGCTCAAGAAGAAGCCAAAACAAGTTGCTGAGATGAAGGTGGCTTAAAAGAAAGGCAAACGGGTAATGTTTATCTTATAGATAAGGTTCTTGTTTGGGAGTTTCAAAGAAGATGGTCTCTTTTGCTAGGTTTTGATTGTTTTGATTGCAATGTAGCTCTTTAAGTTAGATCTTGCTCTTAGCACCTCAAAGTGAATTGTATGTGGATATTTGATGATGTATGGTGATGGTCCTATATTCGAATGAGGTATCTTAAAGGGTGTTAACATCAACATTTCTTCATAAGAACCACAATTACATTTTTACGTATATTGATGGGTGTGACTCTGGTACAAGGGAAGAGGAAGAGATGTGGCATGTCTTCAAAGTATATGAGAGAGATGGAATACATGTGCTTTTGAAGGGAGACACAGTGGAAAGGAAAAGCAGAAACATATAGTGAGAGTTAGAAAGCAAGTGCATATGTTTGTATGTATATATGTGTGTGTGCATGTGCATGTGTGCTCATAAGGTAAAAAGTGTGTGTGTGTGTGTGTGTGTGTCCCTCTCATATGTGACAACACCTCATAAGGTCAAGTAGTAAAAAGTTTTTGTGTGGGTGCACATGCACGTGCATGCATGTGTGATAGAGAGGAGGGGTGTAGGCATGCATGCATGTGCACATCAGTGTGTGCACACAAACACACACACGTAGAGGCCTCCCATAACCTTATGCAAGCCTCACACTATCTTGACATGATTATCACATATCATTGATGGCATGATTGTTGTGGTACATAGATAGATACACCTTGCACCACATAGGCAAATCTACAACTTTCTAAACACACTTAGACGGGCCCTTCACTCTAAAGGGTACTCACTCGCCATATGTATGCTCTCGTGCATAAACCAAGAATGTCATAGCAACATAATGGTTTGTTGGATCGATCACATTACTACCCGAATTGCACCTTAATAGGCCACACAAGCTAATAATGTATAGCAGAGATGATCTATAATTATTATTCCTGCTACTTCTGAGTAGTTGCATCTTGCATGGCTTGCTTGGATCTGACAAATTTAATTGCTCATTTAGTAGGAATTATTGTTCTGTCCTATCCACATCCTGTTCGCTCTATGGTGCTCTAAATGCTCTCAAAGGATCATTATTCTTCCAATACAATGATAGGGTCCATGATATAATGCAAAATAATTTTTCGTGCTTTGGGATTAACATTTTGATACATGATATCTTAAATGTTTGTTGTGCTTTGATATTATGATAATGCATGATGGTGGGACCTAGTCTAAATATGATTGTGTTTAATAACATAGCGTTGAAGGCTTAACCTAACTACATAAATGTACTCTTACTATGTCAAAAACTTTGTACATAACTATGTTTGCAACACTTGCATCTAGAAAGGTGTTGATCTAAGTTTGATGATATGGTTTCCCATTATAGGATCATTGAAGTGTTCTTTCTAGCTTTAGCATAGTTGTAGCAGACTAAGGTGCTAGTGTAGCTATTGAAATTAAACTTGTCTAGTTCTAAACTATTCTTTTTTCAATAAGCATTAGTCTTTTATAAATGCTCAAAGTACTGAGGCAACATTATTGTTGCTCACATATGCACTTGGTATTCTGGACTATGTCTAATCTAGGCCAAGGTTACTAAAGCACATATTTTGTTGATTTTGGTTTACCTCTCTTAAGGGTAATAGGGTTGGACTTAAAACTTCATTTTTTGAAGTTTTGGTTGAGATCTTTCTTGGGGATTATAGGCATGAATAAATTTCATACACACTTTCAAAACTTTCATGCATAGATGAGATGAAATCCTCATTGAAATTTGTGTAGGTGATATGTTGTTCTAGATATAAGATTATGGAGGAATTTGTTGTGAGTTAAGAAATTTGTTGTGATTATTTATTTACATGCTGACACACCTTGGTGATACTACTGCAAGATATATGTATAAGAAATTTGCTCAATCCTCATAGTAAAGGTCTTTTCTTCCATAAAGCTTATCTATTATGGCTAAAAATTGCATATGCATGGTTGTCTCTATTGGGGCTTATCATTTGCAATATCTTATGGAGGTAACAATACTTAAACTAAAATATTTCTTTCTATATAACATTTAGATATGGAGCATGTCAATCATGTATTAACATTCATGACAGAGAGATGACCAATCGTTACTTGTCCTTACGATTTTAGTTTCTTTTAGCATCTTTGTAGGTGTGATTGAGATGACAATTGGGTCTCGTGATGATGCCTGCAATATGTGTTAGAAAAGGTGAGGTTCTTGCCTTCTTTTGTATGGATGTAGGTAGTACGTGGACCCTTTGCCTACTTAGGCTTGGAAGGACTACTCCCAAGGACTCCGTTTCAACAAAATTCAATAGTTTTTGCATACTTTATGATAATTTAAATACATTCCAAAGGACAAATTATACCTTTTTGTGTCATAGGTGTAAGTAGGTTAACTTGGCATCTTTTTCTGGTTGTTCACACATTTGAAAAGCATTAGTTAACTAGTAGAAAGGTAACTATTTTTTTGAGATGACTCCATGTACCTTTTTGTGGAAAGTTTTTTATCTTGATGTTACAATTACATCATGGGAATCCAATAAATCTGTTAGATTCATGAGAGCCTTGCATCATGCAAAGCAGGCTACATTGATGTCTTGCACAAGTAGTTGGAAAATGTGATTGCATGGGATCCTACAACTGAATGCAAATGTGGGCTTGGAGATTATGGATGCCACCATTCAAGAAGGGAAATCTGGTTTTGAGTAGCATGGTGGGACAATGACAATGAGCTGAAAAAAGGCCTCAAGTATCAGTGGCCCTCTGGTGGAACTGAGCGCTGAACAGCTTGAAGAGGCCTAAAACTAAAGCAAAACAATCGTATTCATCAAGCTAGGCTAGAGTATCTATGAGATCATGTAATCTTGCAATATTATCCAAATTCAAAATAGGGATAGGTCCAGACACTCATCAATTGGTAAGGTCATGCATGCTAGCTAGCACCATTGCAATTTCAAAAAATAATTTTGTTGAATTTGCTAGTCTTAGATATTTTTTTCTTTGGAGCAAGATGGAGGGCTCCCAAGGTGCATTACCTACAACAAAGTACATTACGTTGCACCAAGGAGGACTTCAACTGGGTTTATGGCCTTCTTGTTCAGGGCATAGATTGGAGAGCCCTGAAAGACTTTGACATGATTGAAGCTAATGAGTTGTCAGTCTTCAAGCACATGAGGGATCTTGGGGCATACACGATTAAGTGTAGCAACATCATCCTGCCACAAATGTTTTGAGACGTGATGTTGATCTAAAATATGTCTACAAGAAATGGCATATCAACATGGAGATTAACGTCTCCTTTGCAAGAGCTTGTCATGTAGTTTAGCCCCACCATCATCCATTCATCACAATCAACAACATTTGCATGGGTGACATTTGCAAAGGACCACAACAATGATTTGAGGAAGGCTAGTTGCTTTGACAACCACAACTTAAAGGCCGATTACTTTGATAGTCACCTTTTAAAGTGGAATGTTAATAATGCACACGTGACTGCCACCATGGATGATAGAGTCAAGTAGAAGCATGTGGCCACCTATCATGCAAGGGATCCTGTGTGTACGACTGTTGGAATGGAATTAGTCCATATGGATCATGAGCTAGATTAGGCTGAGGCAATCAAAATAAACTGTTGATAGATGAATGCTCACAAAGATTCCAATGAGCATATAGTAGACCTATGGCCTGGAGTGCAAGTATCTCATACACTAATGCTATAACTGAACAGACTATGGCATGGATTGCAAGTATCTTAGACACCAATACTATAACTAAAAATAAAATAATTGATCCATATAATAGTTATGAGTACTTTGTATATTCAGTACTTATTCAAGGCTAATTTGTGTTATGTTATCATTAATATATATGCTAATTGAGCATATATGCTACATTTTTTATATGTTGGCTTATTAATAGCTGATTGGTTAGCTAACACTTGACGTGCATGTGGGTTAGCTAGTCAACATATAGCCTACATGTTAGAAATCATATATATTAACTAGCACTTATGCTAACTAGTGTATCCTAAGCCTATACATTTTGTTGCCGAATAAGATATGCGTCAACTTGATAATAAATAATGATGGACCTAAAAACGGGCCGGCACTGGCTCATGCACTAGCCGGGCCTCGTCACTACGCACAAGACGACCCCTCGGCCTCGCGGCCAGGAGCATCTATCAAAATCTCTGCCTTCCTAAACATTGCGTTTGTAATTCGTTGTAGTCCAACTGATCCTAACCCAATATTACACCTCAGAGGGAGTCCCTTTCACATAGCCAAAAGGCTCGAATCCCAAAAGGCTCGAATCACATACACATGGGGTTCCTCCTACGGCTGAATGCCGTCAACCCTCTGCGACTCTCCTACACCTTGGGGATTGGCCCCTCAGTGCATCGCTCAACATATAGACATTTCGCACACAAGTCGCTCAAGGTACCAAATAAGCGTGTCCAGGAATGTACCATTGTCCTTACTTGATTTCCCCTTTGGGACCCGCGTCTACCTACAGCATGGGTACCTCACTGCCTCTCATCGTAGGTCATATTCTAATAAACCAATTGCAATGCATGTCCAGGAGCTGATCACTGATACTTTTAAATTCTTTTCATGCTCTATGCATTTGGTGGATGCCTAGTGCTCAAACATTTAGCAAAACAGTATCGTACACAAGTGCGAAAACATTCTTTTAATGGTTTCCAACTACCGCTCGTGCTTCGTTGCATGGGCCTAGCACCGAGGTGATCCTCGTGCTACTAAGCTCTTAATTTTAATTATCATCTGTCCTAAATGCTATGCATAAAAATAAACAACTTTTCCATCATCTCACACGGCATTTAGACATATTTCAACTTCTCTACTCTTCCCCGTTTAAATATTGCGTCGTTGCATAGATTTATGAGGGATTTTACCATCATTTTATGTGAAAAAAACGGAAAAAGACACTAGAACAAGAAGGTGGGGTTGAACTGAGGCAAATCCTCATGCTTCAGTCCCCACAAACATTCACAACCATTGTTCTTATTTATCCTTATTTTTCGAAACCCAAAATGTATTTTTCCCCTATTTTTTAGGGTTTTTTCACCATTTTCTTGTATTTTCCCTTATTTTCCTGCATTATTTAATTACTAAAAATTCAAAACAGGTTATGGGCTGTGGCCCTTAGTTCCTTCTTGCAGAAAAATGAAAGTTTAGTTGATGTTCCTATTTACTTCCCCATTTTTATGCCAAAAACCATCATTTTCCCTTGATTTTTCATGTTTTTCGTGTTTTAGCATATTATTTTGAACCACAAGATGCATATTTTTCTGATTTTTTGATTATGACCAGCAAGAACTCATAGAAAACAGTAGCATGAACAATTTTTATCCCACACGAACAACATTTCATCAATCAAAAGCCCTAAAAGCTCAAATTTCCTTTGAAAATTTTAAATTACCGCTTATTTGCGTGTTTCGGGTTTCATGTCCATGGCTGCAAATTTGGAAATCAGCAACACTTCATGTCCAGCACAATCACCAATCACCATTTCCAGCCCATGGAGCAATCCGACAAGCCTCCATCATTCTTTCTTCTTCCTTCTTCTTCCCACATGAACTTGCCTTTAGAAGAGAGAGAGGGAGGAGAGAGAAAGACTGAAATCAGAGATCTTCAAAGAGGGCATCATTGCGCGAGCGAAGGGCGGCGAAATGACCAGCATACAGAGGGAAATGAGGGCCAATGATCTGCCTGATAGGTTGTATGCAACCTCCATGCCATGATGAAGGAGGAGGAGGCGCATTTTTCGGGCGCATCCTGGCACCTCCTCTCTCCACGTTTTTTCTCATCTCTTGCATCAAACTTTTCATGTGACATTTAAATTTCTTGGGCTCCCAAAGGTCATGCCCACTTTGGCCAAACTTTGGTCCACCTTTTCAAATCTTGACCGGTTTCATGGCCATTTCCCCGTCCGGACTCGGAATTGAGCTCTGAAAAATCCTGGGCATCCGGCTTAGCATCCCGCATTGGCCAGTAGCTCGTGTCAACCCGCACGACTATCTAAAAAATTATGAAAAATCAACAAGTGTCGCTCGGGCGCCTTTAAAGCACTTTGGCGCTTAAAATCGTCCTAGATCGAGCCGCCGCCTTTGACATTGAATATTTTTCCCTTGATATTCATACTTTTTTGCTATTTTTAAGCACTTCCCGTCACCTAAATTCCACTCTCAAATAACATATGTTTTAGTTAGTAAATAGGTAGCACACATGCAAGTTAGCATGTATGCTAGCTAGTTAGCAACTAGTAGGTATGCAAGGTATGCTAGCTGGCATATTAATTAGCTTGTTAATAGTTAGCATATGTCCTAGTTAGCATGCACGTTAGCTAGTTAACAACTACCATATATGCTAGCTATGATATGTGAGGTTGTTAACAACTAGCATACATGATAGTTAGCATATTAGTTACCTTGTTAGCAACTACCATATATGCTAGCTATGATAGCTAGAATATACATTAGTCCATTAACATTAACGTACGTACTAGTTAGCATATATGATAGCTAGTTAAGTTATCATGCATGCTAGTTAGCATATTGGTTGGCTTGTTAACTACAAGCATATATTCTAGCTATGATAGTTGGCATATACGTTAGCTTGTTAATAGTTAATGTATATGCTAGTTGGCATAGATGTTAGCTAGTTAATAGGAAGCATATATGCTAACTATACTAGTGAGCATAAATGTTAGCTTATTAACAACTAGCATACATGCTAGTTAGCATATATGTTAGCTAGTTAACTCCTAGCATATATGTAGTGAGTATAGTTAACATCTAATACATATGCTAACTATTCTAGTTAGAATATATGTTAGCTTATAAGAAGTTAGCATACATGCTTGTTACCAGGAATGTTTGCTAGTTAATAGCTATTATATATGATGCATATGATACTTAACATACACATTAGCAATCTCATATGTTATTCAGTTTGTTCTATGTTTGCATGGGTCTTCTGTAGATTTTGAGCGTGTCAAGAATGCTATTGCCAGTGTCTCTACTCCTATTAAGCGTGTATTTTTTTGAGAAATGACAAATGATGTATGCTCAAGGAAGAGATGCCCTGAATCCCATATGCACAGTGCGGAGGGTGGAACAACCCCACTTCTATAAGCATTGTACTTGACAATGGAATCAACACACATCATGATGCTTTGTACTTTCACTTAGTGCCTTGTCAATGTCAACACATTACAAAAGATTGTCTTTATGAATCCAAGCTAATCTATCTTGGAACCTAATTCACTTGTGCAACAATTGGTCTCTCTTTGTCTATGTTAACATGAGTCTTGTTTTCATCTTTCATCCTCCATAACTCCTACCATGCTCTAGATCCATGTTTTAACATGGTATCAGAGCTCAGCTGGGCATGACACTACTCCTCCAGCTTCATTTCACTCTTATCTAGCTCAGCTTGAGCTCAGTCTAGTTGAAGACAAGTCTAGAACCCCATCTCCTACTCCTTCTCACTGACCCTGCCTAATAGCCATAGCCAGACTACACCTACCTTCAGTTGAGCACTTAGATATCATCACACAGGTGATTTTAGCTCAAGGTGTCTTCTGGAAAACTCTTTCTCTGCTCCCATCACATCTTTCTATCACATCAAAGTGTGATATTGTTCACCTTGGATCCCGACATTACAAGAATTCGACCTCACTGTTCTGTATGTGCCCGCCCTCGATCATACAATTGTCATCACCCACACTTTCTGCCATTTTGCCTGCGAGCATAGGACAATTCAAGCTCACTATATGGGTCGTCTTCTCATCAAATATCTCGCCAAATGGTCCACGCATTGAGCTGCTGCAAACTGAATATTCAGTCGCCTGTCAAACCCTAGAAGCAGGAAGCCATAGCCACTAGCACCAAAGCTCTATTTTTCCTTCATTTTCTCACTCTAGTGTCTGTCACCTTGATCTAAGTCTGAACTCAGTCTCCAACAAAGACTTCAACAAGAGGAAGGTTCGAGAAGCCTAAGCATCAACATTCAAGACATAGTATCTATTGATACTCAAATAGTGCTTCTTGGCACTTGAGTCTTTAGCTTACTCAAGATTAACTCACCTTCTAATTCTTGCTTCAAAGATTATTCTCAGTTTGTGTAAAGATTTAAAGTCACATTGATCAAATCCCTTGTAAATCTCAATCTTCTTGTAAAAGGATATACACTGCCCGATAATTCCATGGGAAGAACTTGACAAGATCTTTGGTACACAAGCAAAGAACTCGAAGGTAAAATTACTTATGCAATTTTATAAGTTGAATGTAAAAGACAATTCATCTATGACTGTACACATCAATAAGTTCAAGAGCCTTAAAACTTAGCTAGCAACTCTTAAAAAGAACATTGATGAGGATGAGGCAATAGCAGTGTTACTTGCCAGTGTTAATCATGAACCATATGAGAACCTTATTTCAACACTAAGTAATGTTCCCAGTCTCTCACTTAAAGATATTGAGCACTCTCTTCTTGATGAAGAGAACAAATAGAAGAACAAGAATGCAAAAGATGGTATTCCATCATCTAGGGAAAATCTCTAATACACCAAAGGAGCCGCTAGACCCAAAGAAAGAGGTCGAGGATTCAACACCAACAACAAAAATCGGATGACATGTCATTATTGTGGTAAGACTGGTCATATAGCTAGTGAATGTTTCAACAAGAAAAGAGCACATCAGATGCAGAATGATCACCACTAGAACCAATTCATGAATGAAAAAGAAGAAGAAGCAGCTTCCGCTACCATCAACAATTCTGACAAATTGTTCCAAGGATTTTTTTGTATCTTTTATATATTTTTCCCATAGTGGATCTCTATGTTTCCCTTAGTGGATTTTCTCCATAAAAACTCCTGCCAAAGATGTAAAATTTCAAGCTTTAACTTGACTAGGCTGCCTATGAGCTAGTCTCCCGAGCCACGATGCCATGAAGAGGGGGAAAAAGCTAGTAAGGGTAGAGACTCATCATTTGAGTGGGGGCATTGAGAAATGACAAATGATGTATGCTCCAAGAAGAGATGTCCTGAATCCCATATGCACAGTGAGGAGAGTGGAACCCAAATTCTATAAAGCATTGTACTTGACGATGGAATGAACACATATCATGATGCTTTGTACTTTTACTTAGTGCCTTGTCAGTGTCAGTTCATTACACAAGATTGTCTTTATGAGTCCAAGCTAATTTATCTTGGAACCTAATTCACTTGTGCAACAGTTGATCTCTCTTTTTCTATGTTAACATGAGTCTTATTTTCATCTTTCATCCTCCATAACTCCTGCCATGCTCTAGATCTGTGCTTTAACATATTTACCACATCATCACTGGAGCACAGAGGTCATACATAGGAGTTGAAGAATGCCACCATAGAGTTTTCCTAGTCACCAAAGGTGGTACAAGGGATGGAGGGTGAAACAAACAAACCTCCCATCCATCAAGAGGATGGTATTGAGATTGATAGTAGTGAATAAGAGGAAGTTAATGTTGTCCTCCAAGAGTTGAATATGCATGGTTGTGTTGACAAGATATGGGAAAATGCATAGATTGGAGATGACTCACTAGTGGGCCACCTTTTAGGCCAGATAGCTAGAAAAAGTGGTAGTGAGGCAACAAAAACAATAGTCACCTTTTGCAAAATTTGGCAAAGCTCGTGCTTGTAAATAGCTCTAATAGTTGTCCTACTATAAGTTCTTTCTTATTATATGCACACCTCATGGAGGTGGTGCCTTTGTACTTTTTAGAGTATAAGATCATCTTTTTGTCAATTCCATCACAAATGGTAAAATTGTTATAGAGAAAGTTCTCTTAGTGTTTTCAAGTAATATGTTTGTAAGTTGATAATAATGTCTAGGTCGTGTAACTCTATTTGTAGGACACTCTTTCATTAATATGTGCATCACCAGAGTGATGTGGTTGCCTTTATGTCTGTGTATTGTAGTAGACTTTGATCGTGGGGGCTCCATGTAGGTTGTGTGGGGACCCGTAGTCCTTTATTTGGGTGCCCCTACTGATAACAACAATTTATTCCGCAATGCCTTTGGAAGTCTATCAACATTGATCTTAGTAGAAGGTCTATGTTTGAAGATAATATTGTTCTTGGAGGTAAAGTGTTTTAAAAAGAAGAAAGCACAGAAAAGAAAGAAAGTTATTCCAGTTGAGGAGATAGACAAACCACCAATTTTCCCACACTGGCCCATAGAGGGTTTCAAGGAATAGTGCCCTCCAAAGTGGGAGGATCACAAGGCACCGATATAATATCTGAATGAGATGCTAGTATCCACTTATAAAGGAAATGAGTACATTCCATAGTATGTTAGGCACCTACAAATGGTCAAGGCAATAGCTAGGGAGCAAGTGTATGTGCATCTAGGAGTAGTTGCATTTTCAGTATGGTGCCTAGAGAACTTCAATGTCTTCATATGGAGTTTCACCCATGAAGATAAAGTTTAAAAAATAGTAACAGTAGCATTCATGGGTCTAGTTCCAAGGTTTGATTGAGCAGTTGCTTGATTAGAAGCATTGTCGGACATTTCCACAAGTATCAACAATTCTTGGCATAGACAAGCATATATTCTTCAAGTGCTTGACAAACTTTTGGATGGAGTATGAGGTGTCTGACCATTCAAACATAGTGATCATGGATGATTCCACATATAAGTGCTTTGGAAATGTACAATGTTGTTGTGTGAATGTGCCCAAGGTAAATAATTTAATAATGGATCAGCTTGAAGACCATCTTTGTGACCATGTGCTGCAATGGCTCGTGAATTTAGCTGTGAGTGGAAAACCTTTTGGAGTATGGTTGCATGTACTAGATGAGCAACACCGTTAGATGACAAGAGTCCTTATGTGTTTCAAATGGTGGTATAAAGGTAAAGTGTGAATGTTTAAAGTGAAGCATTTACCATCATAACATTTGTGTACATCTTTTAACTGATGCATGTTCATACATGTATTACAATATGACTTTACACATGTTCTTCCTGGTGCATCTGCACCAACTTATAATGTAAGCCTGAGGGACAATATACATGTGCACCCACTTTTATGCAACTTTTATATACACGGCAAAGTAATCTCATATATGTTCTAGTTGGTGCTTCCATATAGAATATACAATGTTTATTCAAAAGGTATATGTATATTGATAACTAACATCATCTACTGACTGCCTTATAGTCCACAGACTTGTTTGCTAAGTAGCATACAACTCAAGGAGTGCTAATAACAATCATGTGGGTAGCTACAGTCCAATAGCTAATTAGTAAGCACAAGTAGATTAAAAATAGCAGAGAGAGCTACTAATTATAACATTTAGTTGTTGATTACCATACAACCCACAAACCATCTAACTAGAATACAGCCCATGGAGAGCTACTAACAATCATGGCAACTATGATCCAAGTGCTAAATAGTAGACAAACAAGCAAATGCTAACTAGCAAACAAATTTGCTAATTAACATATAGCTATTGACTACCATACAATCTACAGAGCTACCAACAAGTAGTATACAACCCATGGCAACTGTAGTCCAAGTGCTAATTAGTAGACAAATAGGTGGATGATGATTGGCAAATAGAGCTCCTAATTAATATACGATTGTTGAGACTACCATACAGTACACAAAGCTACTAAGTACCATATAGCCCTTTGATAACTATTAAAAATCATGTGGCAATAGATGCTAACTAGCAGACATATATTTGGTAATTAACATACACTTATTTATTACCATATAGCCCACAAACCAATTAACTAGCATACAACCCATGGAGAGCTACTAACAATCATATAGGCAAATGTAGTCCAATTACTAATTAGCATAGTGGCAATTGGACTGCAACCCTTAAGTAGCATACTCAAAACAATTATGTACCACACATTAACTGCCAAAAAGCATATTGTTGAGTATAGTAATTGCTAACTAGCATACATGACTATTAACTAGCAAACACTTGGAGGCCTAATCATCATGGGACAATTATAATAGAAATGTGGATATGTTAAGTATCAATCAAGTCTACTCCAAGACTACAATATAGACTATCCTAAATTCACTTATATTCTAGGTTGGTCATTGAATTAAGTTATTATCAGTTACATATTTATGTTAACAATTACAAGGACTAAAAGTGAGAGAGGTTCTTTCATAAGATCAAAGGCATGCTATTATAGATTGACTCATAGGTTTCAGGAGTGATACAATATAGATTTCTCTTAGTTTGGATATGCTCTATGGGTATCTTGATACATTGCACTAAGTGTGATAATATGTGGCCTAGGGGCATGTTTGCAAGGAGTTTAAAGGAATACATGTCTACTTGCTTGTAATACAAACCCTTTATGACATACATCCCTTTGGAAATATAATTTTGTCATTCATCCATGTATCTAGTTGTACTGCAAATGTGTCACCAATTTCTAATGTGTTGCTCAACACATTATGGTGTCCCTCATATGACATTCCATTGTATGGATCATCAAAAAGGGTTTCATAATCATCCAAGGGCTGCAAGACATGGTATTCCTAGAGCATGAAACACGTGCTTTGTTGACACATCGATTCTGACGGCTATCATTGCATGCATCATAGAAGCAAGCCAACTATCTAGTGGAAATTCCAATAGAATCATGTGGGTTATGAGCATAAAAAACATGCAGAGAGCATGTGTTAGGGATTCTTTCACATTTGAATTTCACCTCTCTATTTACATCTCCTAGCAAGATCTCCCAAAAAAGCATGTGAATGCTTTCTTTGCTTTAAAGGATAGCAAACTTTGGCACCCTTTGGCATGTTGGCCCTACAAAAGGTGACAATATCAATAATACATTTTAATGTCACAATTCTGACTTCAATTGTTCATGTGTCAATGTTGTTTGGTTGATCCTCACAGCTCTTGCTCCATCATGTTCCCCCTTCCCATGGCTTGATGCTGAGAAGAAATAATGCATTTGAATAGCTATCAACCTTGCATACCTTGCTATAAATTAAAATGGCCTAAAAGCCTTGAACTAGGAAGCAACACCATTAGACCACACCCAATGCTCATTTATTATTACTCCTTGCTCCTACAACCACTTGAATAAAAAATGAAGAAGTGGACAATTTTAATGAGTTCACAAGCCTTCTTTATTATATGATGTGTACAAATATGGTAACTTGGGTCGAATGCCAATGTATAGATTGCTTCTCATTTTGCTCTTTGAAAGCATAGTCTTTGACAAAATTTACGATCGATATAACAAAATTATTTGGAAAATTTTGAATACATTCTTTAAATTGCTGGGCTTGCCATTTGGCAATGTGATTGTGAGTAATGAAGGACTTGAGCTTTGACTTTAGCAAGGCAAGGAACTCACAGCTCTTCATCTCTTTGTTCAAAAGATCTTTGCATCATAGTTTTTGCATTCTTCCATCAAGCACTTTTTGTTAATGAAAGCACTTGTCTTTTGTCTTTGGACAGACTATTGACTCCCACAATTATGTAACACCATTAAAAGTGTGCCTTAGAGATGAGCATGTTTTGTGGGCACCATCTTTCCCACATACCTTGCAATTGCATGGACATCTAGATACATGGAGGCAAATCTTTGAGTGTGCATGTGATTGAGTGCATCCTTCAAGAAAGCCATTTGAACATGATATTCATAATAACATGTATATCTATCCTTTACTTGACGAACAAAGAAGAGCTTCAGTGACTCAAAAGAACACAATTGAATTTTGCATTTTGGATGGACTGTTTTGAATCTGTGAAACAATTCAATCTACAAATAAAACATCGAATAAGAAGGGTGATTACAAGGTAACATGCCCTTGTATATGAAAGCTACTAGTCATACATGTATGCTAGCTAACAATCATACTAGTGCTAGCCAATTAATGCCAAATGCGCATGTATGCTACTTGATAGAGTAATGTGTACTACTAAACATCACACTATATGGATTTGTTAATAGTCAACACTTACATGAAACCATGCTAACTAGCATATAGATTATTGCGGTGACTGTTAACTAGCATGCAATTGACCATGTGCCTGCTAACTAGCATGCGATTGAGTATGGTGACTAGTAGACACTATGCTAGAAAACACATGTACGCTAGTGAACACTTCTATTAATGCACGTTAATTACTCTACAAATGATTGTGGTAATTGCTAACTATCATACAATTGATTATGGTGATTGCTAAATACCATATGGGAGAGTGGCAGCTTCTAACTCACACATAGAATTCTTAACTAGTAGACAATGTGCTTGCAAACACATGTATATTAGTCATTACATGAATGCATGTTAATTAGCATATAGATGATTGTGGTGGTTGGTAACATCCACACAATTGATTGCTAACTAGCATACATGATTGTAACTAGCAAACTAAGACCTATATGCTAGTTAGCAGTCTGCTAGCTAGCAGTTCTACACACTAGTTTGCAGTGACCAAAATCATCTGCATGCTAATTAGGAGTCACCATAATCAATTGTGTGCATGTTACCATTCACCACAAATATTTATATCCTAATTAACCCCATGTATGCTTCTTAAACTTAACCTATATGCTAGCTTGCAGTAACTTCATACTAGATATTTTATGTGTATGTTAGTCAACAATGCATGCATGCCACTTAACAATAGTCTATATGCTAGCTATCATGAAAGTGCATGCTAGTTATCAGTCATCTATATGCTAACAGAGACTCATATATATGCTAGTCAACACTAACATGTATGCTAGCTAGATAGTAGTTGTATGCTAGTTAAGCATCAGCTGCATGCTTTTTAGTTCATACTTGTAAAGCTAATCAACATTAGCCTATATGCTACCAAGTTAATACTTGAGCATGCTAGTCAACACTGCCATGAATCATCATTAGGAATATTGACCAATATTGAGCAAGTAGCATGCAACGTATCAAAGCAACATGTAAACAATGCTAAGTATGTACTAAAATATAGCTTGAAACCAGGAGAATTGAGCATAATTAATACACCTAAGGTTCATCAAGTAGATGGACTAGATGTTTGAGGCAAATTTTCTTTCTTAATCTTTTTCTATATACATTCTTCCTATTAAGAGAAACATAACATTAACTTGGCATATATTGGCTTGTCTACTAGCATTGTAATTCGACTAAAAATAACAATATCTACTTCCATTAATTCTGTAATGCACCTCTATTCGTAAGAGAGAGAGAGAGAGAGAGAGAGAGAGAGAGAGAGAGAGAGAGAGAGAGAGAGAGAGAGAGAGAGAGAGAGAGAGAGAGAGAGAGAGAGAGAGAGAGAGAGAGAGAGAGAGAGAGAGAGAGAGAGAGAGAGAGAGTGTGTGTGTGTGTGAGCTTCTGAGAGATGTAATGGAGAGCAAGAATGGAAGAAAGTGTTGGAAGTTTATGTCTCCAAAACAAAAAAAATGCAATTTGCACTATGATTGCACATGTGAGAGAGAGAGAGAGAGAGGGAGAGAGAGAGTGTGTGTGTGTGATAGCTTCTGAGAGATGTAATGGAGAGCAAGAATGGAAGAAAGCGTTGGAAGTTTATGTTTCCACAACAAACAAATGCAATTTGCACTACAATTGCACATGAGAGAGAGAGAGAGAGAGAGAGAGAGAGAGAGAGAGAGAGAGAGAGAGAGAGAGAGAGAGAGAGAGAGAGAGAGAGAGAGAGAGAGAGAGAGAGAGAGAGAGAGAGAGAGAGAGAGAGAGAGAGAGAGAGAGAGAGAGAGAGAGAGAGAGAGAGAGAGAGAGAGAGAGAGAGTGTGTGTGTGTGTGTGTGTGATAGCTTCTGAGAGATGTAATGGAGAGCAAGAATGGAAGAAAGTGTTGGAAGTTTATGTTTCTACAACAAACAAATGCAATTTGCACTACAATTGCACATGAGAGAGAGAGAGAGAGAGAGAGAGAGAGAGAGAGAGAGAGAGAGAGAGAGAGAGAGAGAGAGAGAGAGAGAGAGAGAGAGAGAGAGAGAGAGAGAGAGAGAGACGTGGGAAGGAGATCCATGTTTGTAACGTTTTTAATTGAATCTACCTTCAAGGAAAGGCATGGTGAATAAAATATACTTTCAAAAGGAGCTTTTGGTTAAATGAAAAAATTGCTATTAACATTTACCACATAGGAATGTCCAAGAACATGCTATTTAGTAAGGGATAACTTGCTTACACCCTCCTAAAGATCTTGTTCAATTCTAATTATTTCTTTAATTTTTATGTACTTTTAATTTTATTTCATCGGTTATCTTTGAAATTGTTATTGAAATTTTGTTGATTTATTAATTTTTCAATAATTATATATGATTCATTTTTATGTCAGAAAAAATTATATTAAACACACACACTCCCACTATCCCTACTAACCGGCTAGTACCATTTAGGATATTTGAAAATTTAGTAAATCACAAGAACATATGGCTCCCAATCTAGCTTTTGCACTAACAAAGTTGTTTTTGTAAAGGCTGTGGGTCATTTGGATCTTTGCTATTGGAAATATTACAATTATATTAATAGAGACAAACCTAAAATTCTAGCTCCACAACCAAGCAATTATTGTAGATGCTATGGATCTTCTGAATCCATATGTTTTGAAGTGTTAGTATTTGTTAGAACTTTCTCTAAAATTGTTGCTTTAGTTTAATAATGCTCACCTCTTGTCCCTTAATTTGCATCACACACACACACACACACACACACACACACACACACACACATTTTTGACCTTATGAGCACACATACATGTGAGCACACATATACATATACATATACATATACATATACATATACATATACATATACATATACATATACATATACATATACATATACATATACATATACATATACATATACATATACATATACATATACATATACATATACATATACATATACATATACATATACATATACATATACATATACATATACATATACATATACATATACATATACACTTGCTTGCTTCCTCTCCTTATATTGTACTCTTTTTCCTTCCCACTATGTCTCCCTTTACAAGCACACTTATGCCATCCCTCTTCTATATTCTAAAGATTGTCACAATTCTCCTTCTCAACTTGTACCATACTCACACCCACCAATATATGTAAAAAACACTAGACTACCTTGAGAGGTATGATTGAGCCTAGAATACACTTTATTCATGATTGGAGGACTTTTGCAAAGCATTTGATAAAGTCCCATGAGATAGACTACTGTAGAGACTGCAGACATTTAGGATCCCATTAGACATGATTTGGGGCATCTATGTGTAGTAGAAGGGGGTGGTAGGTCGATTCAGATGCCCAAGAGGACTTTTAAGTGTGATTATGTGGCACCATTTGCATGAAGCAAGAAGGCTTTGTTTCATGTACACTCTTTATACTTACGTCAACAAGATAGAGGACCACATCACATGAGGAGACGAGGTGGATATAGTAGGTACATTGGTCTCTGTTATGCTTTATGCTTATAATGTTGCAAGAGGGTCTACAATGACATCTCCATGCTCTACATGACATTTGCACACATAATTGATTGAATCTTGGATAAACCAAGCTCCCAATCTTCCACATATCAACCCTAGAACGAAGGAGATCAATCTTCACTCTAGGAGTAGGATGGGTGTAGGTAGTGGATTCATATATCTCACATCCATTGGGAGATCTTGATCTTCCACATATTGACCTCAGTAATAAGGAGGAGACCAATCTTCACTCTAGGAGTAGGATGAGGAGGTCATGGATTCATATATATACTTAGAGGTCACATTTACCACTTCCTTTGGGAGAATCACCACTCTAGCTGCCTCACATGAGGATATGCAACATTAGCCATGTTGAAGAGAGTCCCATTAGACGCATTTCCATGAGCCCCACACGGATGTGATTATTAACACATTGGTCACGTAGTCATCATGTGAGGAGCACTTGCTTGAACTTTGGCATGGATACATCTTTACATACATAGATTGAAAGGCCATAGATTATCATGCTCTCACGGATGATCCATGGCAAACCATTTGTGTGCATGCATGCGCGTGCGCACATGCCTGCGTGTGTAGAGAGGGGGGAGGGAGGATGTAGGTAACATACAAAGCTAGCCTCACTTTTACTCCCTTTCACCCTCTTTGCCCAATTATGACCACTTGTTTCTCCCCCTCTACTAGCTTTGAAATTATTGCTCATCTTTCTTGATGCCTCACTAAATTAAGAGAAACTACAAAATAAAACACAAATTGGTCACAAGCATAAGGGTACTAACTACCCCATGCATGCATACATGATGCACCATGCATTAGTTGCCAAAGTGGGCTTCTTGTATCAACAAGGACAAAGTTGAGGTCCATTGGACCAATCGTGCAGTGGCAACATACATCTTCACATGACAAAGGATCAATTATTACTAGTGTTTTTTCAAGTTTAGAAGTTACTATTCCCATCCTTGATCAAGTGATGTTTCAAGCAAAATAGATCAACAATTACCGTGCTAATTAGGTAATTAGAGCAAAGTTCACAACACCCTAATGATGATGGAGGCTCTCTTTTGTACCATCAACTTTATACAATGAGTACAAGGTATGCCCCTAACAAATTGCCTAAGAGAGCTTTCAAGGATTCCAAGTAGCTAGCACAGGCAAGACATGAGAGCTCATGGTATGTGTAGGTAGAGCAATGGTCTCATAGGATATGGGATCAATATGGACCACCTCCCCCCTTCTAATATGACTTGACTCCCTCTCCTTACACCTCTCTCAAACTAAGAGGAACTTGATTAGTCTCCTCTCAGTACCTGAAAATTGAGGAAAAGAGAGCCATCCACATCCCTGAAGTCGAGAGGATTTGCAAACTATGCTAGAAGGTGGAGTGAGGGGTACTGCACTTGCAGATATAGGGCCTACATTATAGTTTGGGCTAGATACTCCACACTATCCAAAGGAGACACCTCCCTCAAACTAGTTGTGGAGTCCCTAGATCAACAATGCTTAGACCATTCCTTGAGATCTACTGGCTATGCACATCATTACTCCAATTGAGCATCCTACAAAGAGGAGGTGGACAACCATAACTTACTAATCTTTTCCTAAGAGTGACCACCACACACCTACACCTACACAAAGAGTGGTGATAGTGAAGAAAGTTGAGTTGAGAGCGCCAACCAAGGGTGCCTAGGTACCATACACAAAAACTACAACAAAAAGAGCATGAAGATTTGTTGGAAACATAAGCAGCACTTGGTATAGGTGAGGAGCCAATCCAAATGCTATCCATACATAAATGATCAGATATGTATGCCATAGTATACCCACTACCAATTCTGAGTGAAGGGAGCTAGATAGGATGGTGCTACATGATGGTATCATTGTATCATTACCCAACCACAATTAGTCATATAGTGCTTCATCAACCACCCCTTTTGTTATATCCCTATATGGGCGTTGTATTATACATTGCTTTGCACTGTATGTCATTGATAGTACATCACACTTTGATATCCAATAACTACTACCGTTGCACATGGTTCTATCTCAAGGGCCGTTTTCGACCTCCACAAATCTCTCTCTCTCTCTCTCTCTCTCTCTCTCTCTCTCTCTCTCTCTCTCTCTCTCTCTCTCTGTGCCTATGCGTCCACTTTTACATTGCTACACCGTGACAACATGGCTATCGTAAAAGGCGACTATGGGAGAGGTGGATTTTTGGTAATTTTATGCTTCAAAGATTTTCCCTACGTATAGATGTAACCTTTCTCAACTAAAAGAGGTCCAACAAAGTCATTTAGTTACGTAGGATCTAACTTTGTCAGTGGAGTTTAAGGTGCTCTGTTGGTTTGGCAATCACAATTAAGGTGAACATGGAGAGGTGGATTTATGGTCAGTTTATGCTTCGAATGCTTCGTCCGTACGTCCGTGCATGTGGAGAACTTGAAGCGAATATTGTTTTTGGCTCTAATACCAGTTGTAACATACCCACCTTCCTTATGTGACGAGTAACGTTTTAGTAGTCACCCAGAGTTTACCTACCACATTACGTGAAACATATAAAAACAACTTCATTAATTAAAAATCCCTTTATGCACAGTTGTTCGTTTGGGTAATTTACTCACGAACATACAATTAGAATAAAACAAATTCATTGATCATATTCAATAATGTGTGCTCTCCTACCCATACAGGAGAAAAATTATAATTTATCGTGATGCCTCATCCGGCGCATCTGCACGTCACCAAGATCAAATCCACCTATAGCTAGCATTTTTAGGTCCCAAGTAGGACTCTGGCCATACAGGGAACCAAGTAGTTTCTAAGTGCATAAAGGATACTCTTTCTGAGTTTGCAGGATTCTGTCCTTGTTCATGTTCACAGGTTGAAGACTGCAGTAGACGTGTGGAGAAAGCTCGCGTCTCTCTATCAATAGAAGATGTTTGCCCACCGAATATCTCTCGAAAAGAAGTTGCGGATGCTCGCTATTGATGATAGTCCTTCCATGAAGGACCACATCAACAGATTACAGGATATGAGGGATGATCTTGTATCCCTCGGTTGGACGATATCTTCTGAAGACATGGCTATGATTCTCTTGACTCAGTTGCCATCGCCTCGGTTTGATGTCTTCTACACCAGCCTTCTTACTTCGAGGACCCATGCCCAACTTCTATGGGAAGAGCTATCCCCGCTTGTCTTGGAGCATGACGAGCGACTTAGAGAGGTCAGTGCTAGTGGATCCGACTCCACTAGAGCCTTTGTTGCAGGTTCAGGAGGACAGAAGAAGAAGAAGAAGTCAAAGGCTAAGAAGAAGGACAGTTCTTCAGGTTCTGACTCCGACTCAGAGAAGCCTAAATGCCCATAATGTGGGAAGGGGACACATCCAGAGGAGAAATGTTGGAAGAAGTACCCTCACCTTCGTCCAGGAGTGAAGGATGGAGCTAACACATCTGAGCCTTCTACCTCTACTCCAGCGGTTACCCATGAGTCAGTGTTCCTTCATATTGTTGACTTGGAGGAGCCTTCTTCAGTGGTTGCCTCATCTTCTGAGAGGCCTTGGCTGGTTGATAGTGGAGCTTCGAGTCATATGACTCCCCGAGGTGATTTGTTACAGGATCTCCGTCCATCAAAGGGTTCAATCACTATTGGTGACATTTTCTCGATGCCTATTAGTGGTGTTGGCACATTGCCTTTGTTTACCGACCAACCTTCGAGCTCCTTTTCACAGGCCCTACATGTTTCGGATTTGGGCCTTCCCCTCCTCTCAGTTTATGGCCTTACGAGGCTTGGCATACGAGTGATCTTCACCGAGCATGCCGTTGTTATTGAGAATCCTTTTACAAGAGCTGTCTTATCTACAGGTTGGCAGGAGAGCAGGCTTTACAGGCTCCCTTCCCCTTCTTTGATGCAGGGTCCTCCGAGGCAGTCTATTGCTACACCCGTTCCCGCTTGTGCACCTTCTATTCCACAGGTTCATTCCCATCCCCCACCTTCTCCTCCGGTGGTTCCCTCCTACCCTCCATCCCTTTCAAAGGGGGACGATCTCGGTGTGCTGCAGCTGTGGATTCCCTGGCCCCTAGTGTTTTAGAGGGGGATTCCCAAGATCGTAAGGAGCTCCTTCACTGGTAGTCTACATCAACGAACTTCATCGACATTGGCATTCCTCTTGCCACCCCAGGATCTATTTCTTCTTCGGCCTTCAGTCACATCCAGGATCTGAGAGGGGGTATTAGCAATCATGTTTGTCAGGCCTTGTCATCTCCTGCCTGTGAGCCTCAGTCTGAGTCAGATGAGGACATTAGAAGCTTTGACATGTCTGTCATGTGTTATGATGGGGGAGGCTAGTCACTCTTGACTTGCTATCTTAGGATGTGTATTTCTTTTTGGCCTCTTTTAGTGGGCAACCACTAGCTGCCCGGCCACTTTTTTGGTCACTGATGTGGGGCGCCCATTTTAGGGCATTTTTAGGGTTTATCATTTTTCCTATTTATAGGCAGCCCCCCTCCCCACTTGATCACTTGACTTCTTGCAGATTCCGACACTCCTTCCCCGTAGTGGTGCTGCCATCATCATCAGCCTGATCTGGTGCCCTCATTGACGCTGTGGGCTGCGTGCAGGGGCTGATCAGTCTCCTTCCGCCTTCCTGTTTGTATTCAACATTCATTTTAGTTAGTGCAGATTTCTCTTCCTTATTTTCTGATTTCTCTCTCTCTCTCCCTCCATGTTCATATTCCCTCTTCCGCAGCGCACTCTCACAAGAATGCCACTGAGGAATAGGCAATCATGACCTCGCAAGGCTAGTAACTCGTACTCAAGACCTAGAAGGCAAAGAAGAAACTATAGGCATTGACAAATAATCACCCCGTGATGGGTCCCCAAGACCTTATTACAAGCGCAAGGCTTTTATCAGGACAATGCTTGGATATGGGTGCCTAAAGCTAAGTTGGCCATCAGCACTACTAGACTGCTACCCTCAAACCCACCAATACAGAGCCGCGTGATTGATCAAATACTAAGGCCGCAAAAAGCTCAAGTTGTGAAACCTATAGAGTCCAACCCTGTCCACCCAAACCCTCAACAAGTCCATCAAACAAAACCGCAACTTGGTGACTCCCATACGACTCAACCTAGCACAATCAGTGCTACCCACGCCTCACAGACATCAGGCAGTACAAAGTCAAAATTCCCAACCAAGCCTAGCACACGAGAGGCCAAACCACACACTCTCAAGCAACCAAAAACGTAGACGTCAAGGGCCGCTATCGAGTCCAGTCAAAACCCCAGCCTCCAACAGGCCTTGAACCGTATTACAAACAACGTTCGATTCTTACCTTAGATTTAGCTGAAAATACAGGGGACCACTTGGTCAGTTGCCTTTGAGGTTTGGATGCCATGTTTACCACACTTGCTAAAAGCTATGACCGATTAGACATAGGCCTCTTAGACGAGCCTTTAGCAATGGAGGTACACACACTACCTTGCACATGGGAGGAATCGGAATTTGTGTTCATAAAGGCATCCCAAGTAGGTGAGAACCTCATAGATACTGAGACTTCCCACGAACAAGCACGTAAGCAACGCCTCATTACATCTTATGCCAAGGGCACAGTCCTTGCTACCAACCAATAAATGGCAAGGCTGAAACAACAAGTTGCTAAGGACTTCTCTTTCTTATGCCAATCGTATGCTCTCAGACTCCAATGGGAGCAAGAAGGCTACCAAATCATGACCAATGCCGAGCAGAGACGTGCAATCAAGACCTCCGAATATGACCCAACTTATATCGCTTCAACCTCCTATAGGGTGTTGACCACCATCCGCAAACGGCCCCTCAAAGAGCATATTATGACTCACCCCTACTTGGATCACATGTTGATCGAGGAGAAGCTACACATCGCCAACCGAATAGAGTCCGGGAATTTCCTCACAGATGTCCTCACTTACCTCACCCACATAAGCGTTCGACCTGTCAACATGGACCATTATGCTCAAATGGAGTATAACCTGGCCTTCTACGCTTGGCTCATGCGGAACTGAAACACATAGGCATGCGCTGAATGGTCTCCACCCTTCAACCTCTAATCCTAGGAAAGATTTTTCTCATCTCTAAGGGAAAAGGGCATGAGTGATGAATGATAAAAGGTGTAAACATAAAGCCTCAATCAACGTTCAAAAATGAAAAAGAATACATAGAACCAACGCACGATTGAGAAAAAGTGTTAAAATTTTTTGTGAAATACATAAACTGTTTAAGGAAAAAATTCTCTTTCTATGCAAGAATTATCTGAGGAATACTAATGGTGGGCTATGTCCTCATGACATGCATCTACAATGGTAGGATAGGAGAAAACCAGCAAGCTACCGTTCTCGGAGGAAGAGCAGGTGAAGTACGGCCTCTCAGTGGAAACAAGGGCCTACAGCCAATTCAAATTCAGACACATCCTCAATTTGAAAGACATAGTAATGGAAGAGCCAGCCATCAAGCAACTAGTGAAGCAATATAAGCTGTAGAAGTGCGTGGAGAAGGTGAGCTAAAGCCGTGGACTACGAGAAGTGCGCGGAATTCCTCCAAATGTTCAACACGAACCGCAGCATTGTCATGGTGCACCAAGAGAATGAAGTCCGCCAAGTGGGGATTAAGCCAAGCTCCCAGTTGGTGCAAAAGGCACTGGGCCTACCCAACAAAGTTGAAAGACGACCAAAACGAGGTGTATAGCACGTTGGGAATGAACAAAGTGATGGTCCACACCAATGGTGGCATTGGCCTAGTTGCCATCCCAGATCCCGAAGTCCAACTATAGGCAAAATTGGTGCACGCCTTGTTCTCTAGCCAAAGGTACAACTCATTGATGAGCAGAATCAATGTGCCAATGTTGGAGAGCATCGTTGCCAAGTCCTTTGATGAAGTGAACCTAAACAGCTTCGTGAGGAAGACGTTAGAAACATCGGCGAAAGCATTGGCCACCGATAGACGACTCACAGGTGGGAAATCCCTGATCTCCAAAGCTAGAAAGTCATCATCATCAAAGGCATCCACCATTGGGTTCGGAGGGGTCTTGACAACTATCATTAGAGAAGCCTTGGGGGAAGTACGAGAAGATGAGGAAGTTGGCGAGATGCCAAACAGGTCACCCTTGCGCCAAGAACAGGAGCAATCTAGTGAAAGAATGGTGAGTAACGAGAAAGGAGAGTAGCAAGCTGTTGTGCTAAGAATTGCTCTTAGCCACTTAAACATCCCCAAAACATGCTGACTTTAGGCTTATTTTAGCTAAAACCCTGAAACGGGGGGTATTAGAGCCTGGTACTCTCTAAGAAACCTAGACCTTTGATCTGAGAGCTCTTCGCAAGAAGCAAGAACAATAGTAGGTTCAAATGACTTCGAACACATCAACACCGATTTTGTCTTCAGAACAGCCTATGCCAAGAACTGAGCGAGAATGGGCCGATCAGCTTGCTCCACAAAGTTTCAATATAAGACACATCTGAGTACATGGAAGAAAAGATAGGCAAGCTGACCTCTGAAGAATATGAACTGATCATAGCCTATCGACGAAAGAAGATTGAGGAGCTCGACTGAAGGATTGCCCTTCAAGAAAAGCTTCTAAATGAAGATATGCATGATTTTCACTCTTCACATGTTGTGTGTAAGTCTGATGATGTTGCAGGGCCGTCGAGACCTCCATTATGGATGGGTCCCCCTCTTTGGAGAGTAAGATCTGGAGTATTTTCCATTTTTTCATACTCTTCTTTCCTCTCCGATGCAAGGTACTTTTGATTCATCTTTTGTGCCTTCTTCTTTTACCTCTTCTGTTTTGCAATATATTGGTAGAGATCATGTGGAAGAAAGAGTCCAGTCTATTGACTACGGAAAAGGTCCTCTTGAGGATCAATCCTTGTATGTTAACACATGTCGCGAGGATTATAAGAAAAAGTCAGGTACCTCTTCTTTTGCCCTTCCTTCTTTTCCGTCTGCTTCACATAATCAGAATGAATTTGGTGTTCCTTTCACTTCATTACATGGTGCATCATCATCTTCAGAGTTTCATTTTCAGTCTTTAAATTATAAAAATGAACAAAAAGAATCTGCACCTCATACACCTCACTTTCAAAACACACCCATCCCACCACGTTTTTCCGCTGCTTCACCACTTCCATTTACACCATTTACATTTCTATTTGAGACACCTCATGTCGCACCGCACATCACGCAGGGAGGTTACGGAAACATAGGCACATTCTTTAGGACCTCATCCTTCCCTTAGTCGGGTGGTGTGCCACCTACCTCATACACACTTTCGGGATCATTGCAGCGTGGGTATCCCACTCAGTCTCTCCTGAGTGTGGATCAGTTACCTCCACAGTTTGCCTCCATGGCATTGTCTAGTGGACCTTTTGGTCATACTGCTCTGTCCCAGCCTCACTTTGGACAAGGCTACGGTGTCCCAGTGCCTCCACCTGCACTGGCATCTTATGGAAACATTCATGTTTCAGTGCCTCCGTATCAATCGACACTCATTGGACAATCACAGTCTCCTTCTGCCTACCCACCTCTTCCCCCTCCCTCTTTCTCTTATTAGACACATCCATCTCCATCATCTTTCCCACCATCATCTTACACCACCTATCCAACACCTCATGGTTCTAGCTCATCTTCTGTCAAGAATGCATTTAATGACAAGACTCGTTTTAACGAGTCAAACTTTACTACTTGGTCGAATTTGATGAGACATGTCTTTGACTCACAGAACCTATGGTATCTTGTGCAGGGGTTGGAAACCCAACCCGATCCCGCATTTGTTTCAAACGAGATCGTCCGCTCATGGAAGCCTAGAAATGCCTCCACTATTGTCGAGCTAATGTAGGGCTTATTGCCTGAGTTTCATTCTCAGCTTCAGCATTTTGACTTAGCGTTAGAGCAATGGGCACACTTGACTAACCACTATGTGACTTGGGATAGGACCTGTCGTATTAATCTTGACCATGAGCTTCAGCTTTTTAAAATCACTGACCGAGATGACTTGCAAGTGAAGTTGGTTGAGTATCGGCGTCTCCTTGTTGAATTCTCCACTACGGGGACTCCCAAGTCCTCTGACGATGAGGTCACATTGTTCCTCAATAAACTCCCCAAGAAATACTTCAATTTAGTGGAAGGAATAGTTTCAAAGCCTATCATGCCTACATTCTATGAATTTGAGTGTCAGCTGTTGCGTTACGCACGGTTGTTCGTTCAGTTTCATATCAATTCCTCTTTAGAGGGGGCTCTTTTTACTCATTCTCAGAAAGGGCAAACCAAATCAAACCTCCACTCAAAATCAAAATCAATCTAGGGATTCTCAAGGAAACTCCCAGTCACAACTTAAACTAGGATGGCAGAATGTACCTAAAAAGAATAGGTGTTATCAACATTGTCAAAAGACTGCCATTTTGACGATGAGTGTCGATCAAAAGGCTGCCATTTTGACGATGAGTATCGATCAAAGGCACGAGGCACAGCACCAAAACCTAAGTCTTAGACCCCCGCCCCTCAGTCTAGCAACCCCCAATAGGGGAGGCAAGGTGATGGCAAGGGGCAGTTTAAAGGTCAGACTCACACTGCCACCGCACAGCCATCTCAATCGACAACGTTCTCAACTCTAGAGGACTTGTCTGATTGGTCTGCAAAGTCCCACATCATCTCCATAGAGACATCCGATGTGAGTCTCGTTCACATTTGTGAGTTGCCTCCTGACAAGATTACTGTAGAGGCTCGCAGCCAAGCACTTTAGCTCCAGTTTGGATTGTGGACAATGGAGCTACATATCACATGACTTTTATAGAGGACATTTTCCGTACTCGAGCCCCTGCAGTCGGCAGGTCCGTGTAGAAAACAACTCCTCGGTCAAGATTCAGGCTCAAGGTTGCGTTAGTTTTGCTACTGACAAGGGTCCAGATCTGGCTTCGCTGGACAATGTATATCATGTCTCTCAGCTTGGGGTGAACTTGTTATCTATTTAATAGCTTTGCCGGTTGGAGCGAGCAGTTTTCTTTCTAGCGACCACAGTCGAGGTCCTTGACTCTCAGATTGGTTTAGTGATTGCTCGCGGTGAGGCACAACCTAATGGTCTATACCACATGACTCACTTTCTCACCGAGCCGACTGCCAAGGGCTCCGTGTTCCATAGCTTCCAGACTTTAGCCACATCTCGAGAGCCTACGCACATTAAGCGTCTTTGGCATTTTCGCTTAGAGCATCTTGGTTATGACTCACTTTATGAGTTGTCATGCTGTGAGTTGATTGAGAGCCTTCCACGCCTAAAGCTAGCTCGAGATGCCTGTAAAGCCTGTCAGCTCGGGAAGCAGCACCATACCCCATTTCCTCAACAGTCTACACATAGAGCTGAGGAGCCTCTTAGATTAATTCACGTTGATCTTTGCGGGCCGGCATCCACTGCCGCCTTGAACGGCCCGCTGTACTTATTTTTGATAGTGAATAATCATTCTCGATACATGTGGGTGTACTTTCTCAAGCATAAGTCTGATGCTTTCACATATTTTTCAGCTTGGGTGCTGTTGGTTCATAACTAGACTGGTCATCGTGTTGGGTGCATGAAGAGTGATAGCAGTGGTGAGTTTATCTCCCACGAGTTTTCCGAGTTTCTACAGAAGCATGGCATTTCTCGTCAGCTCATCTCTACCAACTCCCCCTCTTAGAATGGAGTCATAGAGCGTACGAGCTGCACAGTCATGGAAATGGCACGCTCTATGATGTTCGCAACAGAGCTTCCTGAGCGCCTTTGGGTTGAGGCTGTTAACACTTCGGTGTACATCCTCAACCGGTGCCCGACTACGGCTCTTCCTCAGAAGACCCCGTATGAGGCATTTTTTGGCTCTCGGCCTGTTATTTCCCATTTCAGAGTCTTCCGGTGTCGTGCGTACACACACACGCCTGATGACAAGATAGATAAGCTTACCACTTCGGATCAGACACGGCCAGTGGCCACGTCTCTGATCCTACTGTCCACTTGTCGAAGGATACCCTAGGACAGCCCTTTGATGCACACACCTATCGATTTGTTGTAGAAGGACTTCTTTGGTTAATTCACACTAGGCCAGATTTAGCTTATTCAGTTAGCATAGTCAGTCAGTATTTCACAGCACCTAGGATGTCACATTGGATTGCATGTCTTCATGTGTTGCGTTATTTGCGGTGTACTTTTTCTTATGGCTTGACATATGGTTCTGGTTTATGTTTGCAGGGGTACACTGATCCTCTTTACCTTGGGTACGGCTCCCATTTCTTGGTCCAGTCGTAAGGAAGAGACGGTGGCGGCTTTCATGGCCAAGGTTGAGATGGGCTCTCTTTGATGGCACCACCGAGGCCATCTATCTGAGGAGTTAACGGGCGGGGCTTCATTTTCCATGTGACTCTCCCACAGTTATCTACTGCGACAACCAGAGTGCCATTGCCCTTGTGGGCAATTCGATCATCACACCACGGATACGACATGTGGAAGTTCACTTCCACTTTTCCAGAGAACAGGTTGAGCTAGGCACTATTCGTCTAGAGTTTATGCCTTCATCAGATAATTTTACAGATATCTTAACCAAAGCGGTCAACCGGCCGGTTCTTCAATACTTGCTACCCAGGATCGGCTTGGGTACACCCTCCCCTACTTCTTCAGCTTGACACGGGAGGGTGCTTCCCTCTTGCTTTCCCTTCCAGTTTGAGAGGGGGCAGCTTCTACTCTTCATCGTGACAGTGATGATGCCTACAGTTTTTAGACATTACATTCACTTATTCTTTTATATTGTAATATGGACATTTGTAACTTCATCCGCACTATTAGGATGACTTGATTGTAAAAGGGCGCTTGGACAAGTGAATAATTCCCCTGTGAGGGCAGTGTCCCAATGGCACCGTTGCAAAGCATATTGCATGAGTATATGTAACCGGCCTATTCACTGGAAAGGGCGGTAGTGTACAACCAAAATATATAAATGCTCTCACCCAATTCAGAATTGCCCACTTTACCTGAACTTAAAGACACAGAATCAAGAAGAAATACAGGAAGCTAGAATGCTCCTGTTGCGATACACACCCTGTTGGCCCCTGAGTCAGGCGCCCCTTGCAGTATTTCTTTATTCATTAACAAAGGGATAATCCCACAATAACCTGCCTACAAGCTGTCCCTGTACAAAGTGGAGAAGGAAACACAGTTCCAACCCGATTTCGACACCATAACGGCAGTACAACTTGACCTGGTCATTATCCCTACTCAATTGGTGCCTCCATACACCTAAACACACTCAATGAAGTGCCTAGTAAGAAATTCAGCACGCTGCATTTTCTGGTTTTTGTCTTTAAACTGCTCCAAAATACATGTACAGTGTCCCTGGAGCTCCCTTGAAGCTTCTGGAGCAAATAAACACCAAAAATGTCCAAAAACCCAAACCTGCAAAAATATACAGCAGGTTGTAATTTCCTGTTTTCGGCCCTGTTTTACCTGTCAATCACTTGGTGCATAGTCAGCGGGCTCCCGCACCTTATGGGCCACTTGCCCTTTGAATCCTGCGAGATTTCACGCGAGAAATCTCAGGAAAACAGTGTTTTCCACACAAGTATCTGCTTGGGAATGCAATTAGCAAACCCTGTACCTGTTCAAGAGGCTCTTGCCTCGGCAATTATGCATAAACCCACAACACTGTACATGATCCATCTAATCAACCCACAACACTGTACATAATCCATCTGCTTAGATAAGGAGAGAGTAACCTAGGAGGAGCAAGCTCAACCTCTGTACATGAGTCAGAGATGAAGAAGTACCCTCCATAGCTGATGTATTTGCAGCAATCTGCCCTCAGCCCCATGAGTTCCATGCTCCAATCTGCCCCTCATGCATTGAAACTCGTTTTTGTGCTGCTCTCTCTCTCTCTCTCTCTCTTTTGGGAATTTATGCCCAAATTGTAACACATGGCATACATGTAACAATTTTCCTATTTAAACCTTTCGGTCTAAAATTCTCTATGATCGGTGCAAAATTTGACCTCGGCACAAACCAGAGAATTAATCCTCGTGCAAAAACGAAGATAATGACCCGAACAGATTCTAGGGTCCAAAAATAGTAACTCCCTAAATTTTAGGAGCTGCTTCCATCGCATCCCCACTAGTCTTCTGACCATCTTTGCAGACTATGGCTATATCCAAATTTGCAATGTAGCTCAACTGAAAGTGAATTTCCACTGATGACCCCACATGGACAAATCTCTTGGAGATTTGTCCATCTTCACTTTGAACTAGTCTCTTCTAGGCTAGTTCTTCAACACACTTGTCCATATACACTTTCACAAGTCTCTTCCAGGCTTGTCAATCTACAGTGCCATCAATCTCTTTCAGACTTGTACTGGACCTTAACTGTCCAGTCTTGACTCACTGGACATTCCTATCCGTTTCACATACTAGCCATGCAACTCAAGCATTTAGATTTCAAGAGGGATCCTTCCAATAAGAAAAACCAAATAAATTAGTAATAAAGAAATCAACAAAAAGGTAATAGTTGTCACAGTCTTGTAACATACCTCCCTCTCGAAATCGCAAACGTCCTCGTTTGCATGAATGTCATACATGCTTCCAGCTTACCCAGTGAACTTACACTTGGCAGCACATGTACAACACATACATGCTATCAGTCAACATTGTGTACTGAACACACTGTTAACACATGTATGTTCTAACTGTGGAACATGGCAGACTATCATTATGTGACTCCACATCACTATTTCCAGATATAGTGGCCGGTACACCACAATGATATCCCCATAGTGGTCGATTCTCATTTGATGACTCCACATCACCCTGACTAGAGATCTAGTGGCCGGTACATCAAAATGATATCCCCACTGAGTCAATTCACAGAATACATGCCCGATCGAGTAACCATTGTTACGACATGTATTCAATTCAATAGAAGTAAAAACTGTATTCTTGCAAGCAATACTTACTTCTTTAGCACTGAGAAAACCATATGGACACAATAAGTGTTAACCTGTACAAAATCTGTTTCTGTACATAATTTCTTTCTTGAGCAATTGTCACTTTGACAATGTATTTCAGCTTAGAGATACAAGGGGTCAAGGTAGGTTGCAAGCGAAATGCTTCAAGGTAAAGTTTCAACACATTAGGTGACTCTGCAAGTTCACCTTCGTCCATCCACTTAGCATCTATAGCTGGATAGTTCTTCAACTTAACCAAATACCTTCTAGCAACCTTGCCTCTCACTTTCCTTTCCTTGTGTGCCAGGTGCTATTCTGGAACAAGAATTTCATCAAGTTCCTCAACTTCGGGCTGTTCCTCAGTTGGCATATCTTCTGGCACATCACCCACATAGGTCTAAGAAGACTTACATGGAAAGCATTATGAATCTTCCAATTGTCAGGCAATTTCAGCCTATAGCTGACATCACTAATCTTCTCTGTTACTTGAAAAGGCCCATAGTATCGCATACTAAGCTTAGTGAAAAGACTTTCCTTGCCTTTCCGCTTCTTTAAGCATGCCTTTTCAAACCGCAACACTACCCAATCACCAAGAGAAAATAACAATTCATGACGGTGATGATCAACAGCTTTCTTTTGCTTTGCCTGAGTCCTTTCAAGGGCATGCTTAACTTTTTGATACATTTCATCCATACTCTGCACATATTGATTTGCCTGAAAGATCTTATCCTTTGTATGCAAAATGGGAGGAATCTTTTTACCACCTTCAACAATTTCAAAAGGGGCTTTGCCTGTTGACAAATGCACAGTATTATTGTATGCATACTCAACCAAAGGCAAATATTGCTCCCACTTTGACTTGTGCTCTGACACATAGCACTTACGCAGATCCAAGACAGTAGAATTTGCCTCTTCTGACTGCCCATTAGTCTGTGGATGAAATGACGATGAGAACTTAAGCATTGTGTCCATGTTCTCAAATATGCCTCTCCAGAATAGACTTGTCATCCGTAGATCACGGTCACTGACAATAGACTGTGGCATACCATGATACTTGAAGACATTGCACATAAACAAACGTGCCATCTGATCTGGTTTTATCTTCTTCCTAACAGGAATGAAATGAGCCTGTTTGCTAAACCTGCAAATAATAGTCCATATCCCATCATTTCCTGTTTGTGTCCTTGGAAGATCAAAGATAAAATCCATAGCTATGTTTTCCCATGGTTTATCTGGAATAGGCAATGGCTATAAAAGCCCTGGTGCTTTTTGCCTGTCAAACTTGACCTTTTGGCAAATCAAACACTGTCGTACAAAAGCATCTACGTCTCTTCTCAAAGTAGGCCAATAAAAGAATGTCTCTACTGCTTTGACTGTTGCATCAATACCACGATGCCCTGCATACGGTGGAGAATGACTCTCTGTCATAACTTTCCATCTCAATGGTATAGTCACACATAGTCTACCATGCATCAACATGAAACCATCCTTGAGAAGATAATGCTCACGATGTTGTCCATTGACAAGCTGATCAAAGATCCTTGCAAAATCTTCATCATCAGCATATTGTTCCTTCATATCATCAAGCTCATGATGATAAGGAATTGACATAGCTGAAATTTGTGGCTTCCTTGACAAAGCATCAACCACAACATTCTTTTTGCCTTCCACATGCACAATCTGAAAATGGAACATTGACAAAAAGTTTGCCCAACGCATATGCTTTTCTGACAGCTTAGTCTGAGTTAAGAAATAATGTAATGTCTGATGATCTGTCTGGACAACAAAATCTGCCCCAAGTAGGTAGTGTTTCCAACTAGAAAGCGCATGAATCACAGCCAACAATTCTTTCTCATAGACTTGCATAGTCTTCTCTGGCCCTTGCAAGATTCTGCTTTCATAGGCCACTACCCGGCCATCTTGCATTAGCACTGCACCAATGCTATTGCCACAGGATCACACTGGACAACAAATGACTTCCTAAGATCTGGCAGAATGATCACTGGACTAGAAGTCATCTTTTCTTTAAGAAGATTAAAAGCTGAAATCTCTTGCTATGTCCACTGGAAAGAGACTCCTTTCTTCTGTAAAGCATGTTAAGGTGAAGCAATCTCTGCAAAATTGCGAATGAACCTCCTATAGTAAGAACACAAACCCAAGAAGCTTCTAACACAGTCTTCAAATCTGGCCATGTTCTAATTGCTTCAACCTTAGCAGGATCCATTCAAACACCATCCTTTGACACTATGTGCCCCAAGAACTGGATTTCTTCCAAGAAGAACTCTCTTCTTGCCATTGATAAGCAACCTATTACTGTGAAGCTCATCAAAGACTGCTTTCAAGTATTCTCTATGCTCTTGTTCATTCTTTGAAAAGACAATCATGTCATCAAAGAATGTACCAACAAACTGCCTGGATGGACGAAAAATCCTGTCCATCATTCGATTAAACGTAGCAGGAGCATTAGTAAGTCCAAATGGCATTACCAAGAACTCATAGAGACCAAACATAGTCCTAAATGCAGTCTTATGCACATCCTCTCGCTTAATCCTGATCTGATGGTATCCACTCTTCAAATCTATCTTGCTGAAAATTGACGCTCCTTCCAAATGGTCAAGGATGTCGTCAATTCTTGGAATGGGGAACCTGTTCTTGATGGTGCTCTTGTTCAACGCACGATAATCTATGCACATGCGTCAAGAGCCATCCTTCTTTTGAACTAAGAGCACTGGTGAGCAAAAGGGAGATAAACTTGGCTGAATCAGCCCTTTTTCTAGCAGCTCATTCACCTGGCTCAATATCTCTTTCTGTTGGGCTGCACTAACCCTATACGGAGGTCTATTTGGTGGGCTACTGCCTGGCACCAAATCTATTGCATGATCCTCAGACCGCTTTAGTGGCAACTGTGATGGTAACGAGTCAGAAAAACAATCACTGAACTGAGACAAGAAAGCATACAGGTCTCTATCTAACATAGAGAAACTTGACTTATCATTATCCTTGACATCACGTGTAAAAATCAAGTACGCAGAAAGATGATTCTTTATTATAGATGTAATGGCAGAAGCCGATACAACAGGTGCAGACTCTCCTTTAAGCTTCACATCAAGCACATGAGTCTTTCCCCTATGTTCCAAAGTCAGTGTCTTGTTAAAGGCATCCAACACACCATGCTTTCTGAACATCCATGGCATTCCCAACAAGACATCACAGCCTTCAAGTGGCATGATATAAAATTCTTCTGCATCAACATAAGACTGTATATGAAGACGCAGCTTTCCAAGAATGGGTGTCACAGACTCTGAGTGGCCAGGACATGCCAACCTTGCCTCTATTGTGTAGCCCATCTCATCTGCTCTGATGCCCAAAGTAGAAGCTGACTCTGGTGAGATAAAGTTTGCCTTAGCTCCAAGATCAAAGAAAATGAGTACATGTTGATCCCTAACTTTACCCCAAGCTCTGCAAAGCTCATTAGCATTCGAGTGCGGCTTGTCTCCCAGCATATCTGGCACTAAACCTGCTGAAGGTTTGGGCTTCTTTCCTTTCCTGTCCTCTTTATTATCATCAGCTGGTCTCTTATTCTTGTTCGGACAATTAGACGCAATATGACCAGTCTGCTCATCACAGATAAAGCACTTCCTCTCAGCCATTAAAGCCTTTTTCTCTTCAAGAGACTTGCGCACAAAAGGCTTCTTCTGGTCCTTTGACTGCTGTCCAAAGAACTTGGCTGGCTTCTTCTTGAACTGCCAAGATTTACCTGTGCTTTGAGAAATCTGAGAAACCTGTTTACCAAATGGCTTCTTTGCTGAAAATTTCTCAGATTTGTCCTGTTTAATGCTGCCCCCAAAACCACTTGACTATCCCAGCAATAATGCATTTCCTGTGCTGGCATTCTCAATTAATTGAGTCAAAGTGGTGACCTTTGTCTTTGTACAATAATTCCAGAGTTCCTTAGGCAGCCCGCAACAGTATTTCTCTATCTGCTCGGTCAATGGCACAACCCTATAAGAAGTGACCGGAAGCAAAGCCTCCCAAAACTTCTTGTTATAATCTTCCAGATCCTTGCATTTAGATGCATCCAAATTGTGCCAAGCTGACATGACATCGATCTCAAATTCATTGATCAACCAAGCAGAAGCAAATACTTGCTTAAAGTAAGTCCAAGTGGCAGGAGCCTGTCCTTGCATCAACAGTGTACTCCACCACTGACTAGCATTGTCCTTAAGAAAGGTGGCAGCTTTCCGGACCTTAGAAGGCTATGTAAAGTTCCCTCCTGCAAATGCGGCATCAAACTGCTGTAAGAAAGAGAGAGCCTTAGTCCTATCTTCAAATCCTCAAAAGATTGTCAAACTGTATGGCTGCACCACCTTCCTTGTATGGCTTTGGCTTCTCATGAGCCATCAAAGGGTCCGTAGGATATGCCTGTAACATAGAAACACTGACAGGTGGCATGGAAGTTGCCGGACCACTGACTATAGGGCTTGTAGACACAATACTTGCTTGCTGGTTTTGATAACCAGCCATACCAAAAGTGCCCTGTGGCATGCCAAAACTGCCCTGAACTCCCTGAAATCCAGGCTGCATGCCTATATTGCCATACATGGGGTCTGGCATAAAACCCTGTGTACCCCCAAACACTGTTCCTGGTACATAAATCTGGTTTCCAGGTGCATAACCAGCCATACTCTGAAATACAGATCCACCTCCAAAGTACCCAAGATGTACATAGGTCGGTGGGAAAACCTATGGTAAAGCCTGAAAACTGCTTCCCTGTCCATTTAAGCCAACATTTGGCTACTGTAAAGTGGCGAGCTGAACTGGCAATGCCTGTGTAACTAGCGTTTCCGCCACCTATTCCTGGACAATCGGAACCAATCTTGGAGTCTCCATTGACTTCGCAAGCTGCCTTGGTGTTTCCACTGAATCTGAAGCATGCTTACCCTTATCCTGGACCTCTACTAGATCCGAAATCCTTGCAGATTGCCCAACTTGCTGTAAAGGAAGGGAGGGTTGCAAAAATGCCAAAAACCTTGGATTCTGCATCACTTGAGTAAACATACTCACAGCAGCAACAAACTGAGTCTTGAAAATGTCTTTATCCATAGAAGAAGTCGTAAGAACTTGTGGCTCAACCATAACAGGAGGAGTAACAAACTGTGGAGGTCTAGAAGACTCTCCCACCTCATGAACAATAGGGATCTCCTGTGATGAAGACGCTTCCTCTCTGGTGTCTTCCTTTCTATCATCCATAATGCACAATTCTGTGTCTACACCCAAACAGACCCTAGCTCACTCTTTAGGGACAAAAGTGATTCATGTCCCGGCAACGGAACCATGTAACCGGCCTGTTCACTAGAAAGGGCAGTAGTGTACAACCAAAATATATAAATGCTTTCACCCAATTCAGAATCGCCCACTTTACCTGAACTTAAAGACACAAATCAAGAAGAAATATAGGAAGCTAGAATGCTCCTGTTGAGACACAGACACCCTGTTGGCCCCTAAGTCAGGCGCCCCTTGGGGTATTTCTTTATTCATTAACAAAGGGATAATCCCACAATAACCTGCCTACAAGCTGTCCCTGTACAAAGTGGAGAAGGAAACATAGTTCCAACCTGATTTCGATACCATAACGGCAGTACAACTTGACCTGGTCATTATCCCTACTCAATTGGTGCATCCATACACCTAAACACACCAATGAAGTTCCTAGTAAGAAATTCAGCACGCTGCATTTTCTGGTTTTTGTCTTTAAACTGCTCCAAAATACATGTACAGTGTCCCTGGAGCTCCCTTGAAGCTTCTGGAGCAAATAGACATCAAAAATGTCCAAAAACCCAAACCTGCAAAAATATACAGCAGGCTGTAATTTCCTGTTTTCGGCCCTGTTTTACCTGCCAATCACTTGTGTGCGTAGCCAATGGGCTCCCGCACCTTATGGGCCACTTGCCCTTTGAATCCTGCGAGATTTCACGCTAGAAATCTCAGGAAAATAGTGTTTTCCACACAAGTATCTGCTTGGGAATGCAATTAGCAAACCCTATACCTGTTCAAGAGGCTCTTGCCTCGGCAATTATGCATAAACCCACAACACTGTACATGATCCATCTGATCAACCCACAACACTGTACATAATCCATCTGCTCAGATAAGGAGAGAGTGACCTAGGAGGAGCAAAGCTCAACCTCTGTACACGAGTCAGAGATGAAGAAGTACCCTCCATAGCTCATATATTTGCAGCAATCTGCCCTCAGCCCCATGAGTTCCATGCTCCAATCTGCCCCTCATGCATTGAAACTCGTTTTTGCTCTCTCTCTCTCTCTCTCTCTCTCTCTCTCTTTTGGGAATTTATGCCCAAATTGTGACACATGGCATACATGTAACAATTTTCCTATTTAAACCTTTCGGTCTAAAATTCTCTATGATCGGTGCAAAATTTGACCTCGGCACAGACCAGAGAATTAATTCTCGTGCAAAAATGAAGATAATGACGCGAACAGATTCTGGGGTCCTAAAATAGTTACTCCCTAAATTTTAGGAGCTGCTTCCATTGCATCCCCACTAGTCTTCTAACCATCTTTGCAAACTATGGCTACATCCAAATTTGCAATGTAGCTCAACTGAAAGTGAATTTCCACTGATGACCCCACATGGACTAATCTCTTGGAGATTTGTCCATCTTCACTTTGAACTAGTCTCTTCTAGGCTAGTTCTTCAACACACTTGTCCATATACACTTTCACAAGTCTCTTCCAGGCTTGTCAATCTACAATGCCATCAGTCTCTTCCAGACTTGTACTGGACCTTAACTGTCCAGTCTTGACTCACTGGACATTCCTGTCCGTTTCACATACTGGCCATGCAACTCAGGCGTTTAGATTTCAAGAGGGATCCTTCCAAAAAGAAAAACCAAATAAAGTAGTAATAAAGAAATTAGCAAAAAGGTAATAGTTGTCACAGTCTTGTAACTGTATAACATATTGCATCTCCCTTTGCATTACCCCATGCATTGGCATTCTGTTCATGTAAACATGCATCTATGCGCATTTATCCCTTTTCGGTTTTTTGGAGTGATCGACTCTAGGATCCACCATATTCGTAGCATAACACATGGCAGTTTTCCTAACGGTAGTTTCCCTACCCTTGCCTGCTTGCTTGTTTTGCTAAGCCCACCATTCTCTTTTTTGCCTTTCCACATATTCACCACATGATTGGCACACACACATACGTGTTCTCATCCTTAGGCACTTATCCTAGTTAGTGCGAGGGCTTTGTCTGCTAGTTTTGTGCTTGACTTGGGTTTAAAACTCTCTTTATCTTTTCCTATCTGTCACTTAATCGGCCGCTGCCCCCTATATTACTTATGTATTTTTAAAACATTTTTTAAAAAAGTCCATTGATTCCATCTGCATTTGTAGGACTTTGTAGGCCCTTGGGCAGCCGGCGAGCACCCTTGGTCCAATGCCCTCGCCTCTCTGGGATGATCACTTGGGCTCCTTTGGTAAGATAACCATCGCCTCTGTAGTCTTGGTAGACCACTGGGCAGCCGGCGTGCACCCTTTGTTTGATGCCCTGGCTGCTTTAAGATGGGACGGCTTGGGGTAAATCAAAATTTAGGTTGGCCTACTTTTCTCACCCTATTTTGGGCCTGAGAGGGGATATTGTGCTAAGAATTGCTCTTAGCCACTTAAACAGCCCCAAAACATACTTATTTTAGGCTTATTTTAGCCAAAACCCTAAAATAGAAAGTGGATTAAGAGAGTTAAGTGGGAGAGGATCTAGAACCCTAATTTTCTATAAATTGGCAGCCAGCCCTTCACTCTTCCTCTTATCTCGTTTTTGCAAGTTTCAAGTGTTATCAGCTTGTTGCCCACACCCCGTTCGTCGAGGACATCTCAGCCCTTGCTGTCCATCACTGTTTCCTACAGTCTGGTGGCTATTTCCAGCCCTCCACACGCTGATTGCTGCTGTTTTTGCTTGGCGGCTGACTGCTCATCATGTGCACTATTGTCGTACAATCTGCCATGTCAACAAACCCAAGTTTTTCTCTCTCCTGTTGCAGTCGTTGCAGTTTTTCTCTCCTGCAGGCTATCCTACTTGCTTTTTTAGTATTTCTCTCTTCTGCAGGCTGTCCTGCCTGCATTTTTAGTCTTTCTCTCACCTGTTGCTTGCGTTTTTAGTCTTTCTCTCTCCTGCAGGCTATCTTGCCTACGTTTTTAGTCTTTCTCTCTCCTCACTGCTGTCTACATCAGATCTAGCTTCTCACTTCTGCGTTTGCTGGTATTCGACATCCGGAGACTGCCTTGCTGTGATTCGGGATCCGTTCAGAGTACGACACACTCTCTTGCTCATTACCCCTGCCCTGATCCTTGAGATATAGGAATTCGAGGTTCAGTATTCATTCACTGCATAGTGTGTTTGCTGCATGAGCATCGTATTATTAGCAATCATATCATTTCATTTATTAACTGTGTTCATTGTCTCTGAGTTACCCTAACCCTAACCCTGATTGTGTTCTTTTATCAGTCTGTGCTTTGTCATACGGGTTCTGTTTATGCTTCTGTGTTAGGGTATTTTCTTTACACAAGCTCCATCTAGCCGAGAAGTAGCCAAGAGGTCGAGGAAAAGGACCCCACAAAAGAAAGCCAAGGAAGAGAGTAAGAAGAAAGAGAAAGCGGATCTGCTAAAAGCACAAAGTGAGTCCAAAAGTGCCGAAGAAAGAAGGAAGAGAAGAGAAAAGGAGGAGATGAAAAGAATAAAAGAGGAATCTAGGAAAGCGGAAGAGGAGAGGAGGAAAGCAAAGCGAGAGGCCGAGGAGCTGAGGAAGGAAGAAGAAGACATAGCCCTCGCCATCCGCCTCTTGGTGGAGCAGCCTTCAAGGGAAGAAGAGTTGGCAACCATGAGCCCCCACGCAGAGAAACACCCCGGCACAAGCTCCCAAGCACCCGAGAATATGCCAGTACGCTCACTACACCCCTGTAGGATCGAGTCGGCTAGGTGAGAGATAGCCATTTGTGTTCGCTTGAAGCAATAAGCGGTCCTTGGGTCTTGGCGGTTGAGCGTGAGCTCCCACTACATTAGTACAGCACTGGCCAACAAGGGCATACAAAATGGATTGATGTCTTCGACCAACAATCTGCAAGTCTAACGGGCCTTGAGGGAATCCGAAGGGAGAAAAGACTGAATGAGCAGGAATGTGACTGGCTCTGCATAATGCTGTCTAGGAAGAAAGATAGTTGGCCCACCTCGATGGAGATCAATGGGCATCATGTGGCCAAATTCGTGAAAATGGACCCTGACAGGAGACTGTGAAACTGCTGGAAAGAGAGATTTTAAAACAAGCGATGGGAGAATTTTCCTTGCTGTCAAGGAGAAATGGAAGCATAAATACCAACTGACAGACAGCCTCATGGAACTGAAGGCTGTGAGCTGTAAGGTGTGGCACTCCCTTCATCAGACTCAACTTTGTGGGGTGACCAGTACTGGCAAGTACTTCACCGCTCCTTCCCAACATGGGATAGGCTGGCAAAATGGCTTAGAGTGCCTCCCACATGCATCACTATGTAAGAAGGCCAATGAATCAGTGGAGCACATCTTTAGGGAATGTACAGAAACTAAGCAATTCTGGGAAGAAAATAAGATGGGTTGAGGAGGCAGGCTTTGGTGACAAAATTGGGCTGAGACTAGTGTTATTCCAGGAGAACTGAAGGATCGATGAGGAGACCCTCAAGGCCTGGAACGTCACCCACCTGCTAGTACTTTGCCATATATGGAGCTTTAGGAATTACAAAATATTTAGGAAGATGCCTACTACTAGAGAAGGTTTTACTAAAGCCTTACCTAGAATGACAATATACTAGCCCTGTCCAATGGATTTTGTACAAACAACCTTGTGACACATTTCAGTGCATTATCAAAAACAGCTGTCCTTGGCATCTCTTTTCACACATCTGCACAATACTTTTCATTTAAACGCACTAAGATCTGAATCTAGAGTGCAGAGTCACAGATATATTCTTTTGGAGCCAATACAAAAAACCTTCAACCTTGACAATGTGCAAGTTCTTTTTTAGGTTTTGCAAGTTGTACAACTAAAGTGACCCTATATTTTAAGTTGAAAAACTTCTCTCTAAAATTTCAAAGTTATTTACAATCTGATTGACATTAAACCCCCATTTTTTGTGAACACTGAAAGAGTGTACCATATCTCTCCTGATTTAATGGTTTACTGTACAATATATAGTACCGTCACTCCCTTCTAATCGAGTAAACAAATTTCATTCATAAACTTCTGAGAATGATAGGCATGCCATAACGTGGTTGCAATGTCAAAGCCACATCGGGACAATGATGATAACTTGGACTGAGCTCCCAAGAGAACTTCTGAAGCATCAAGGCCAGGATTATTCTTGCTTCCAGAAGTGCTAAAGACTGTCCAATGCAGGTCCTTGGACCCAACCCAAAAGGTAAGAAAGCAAGAGCATTTTTGCTTGCTTTGTTGATGCCATTGGCAAATCTGCTGGGTTTGAAGCCTTCAGAGTCTTCACCCCAAACCACCTTATCATGATGCAGTGCGACAACTGGAACTATCACTTCCATCTTCTCCGGAATCACAAAACCTTGAACCTCATTTCTGCGCACACACAGGCGACCCAGTAGAGGCTGTGGTGGGAAGAGTCTCAGTGACTCCCAAAGTATCATACTGACAGTTTTCAACTGGCTTAAGTTACTCCAGCCTAAGTCCTTCACTTTTGAGACCTCTGCTCGTGCTTTCTCCTGCCACACTGGATGGGTTGCAAGTAAGTAAACAGTCCAAGTGAGAAGACTGGCTGTTGTCTCATGACCTGCAAGGAGGAATGTTGCAATGTTATCCAACACTAAATCTCGTGGGAAGTTTGTGCACTCTTTTTCTCTGTTAAACATCAGATGTATTAGTGTCCCCTCCTTGCTGCCTTCAGAAGATGAATTAGTTGGATGCTTCATCAGAAGGCCCTTAGTCAATGATAAAAGGTGAGATCTATCCTTGGTAAACTGCCTGTTTTTCCAGCTCCATATTAAACTGCCCCACATGTTACAGGTTTAGTTGTTATTATATTTACCAAAAATACAAAGCAAAAGGAGAAATAGCAAATACAATATGTAAAAAAGCACCAGGAACTCTTGCAGACTTAAAACTGGGACAGTTTAACAGACAGCTTGTGCTGTCCTATCACCAGCCACTTTTATTTTACAAACTAGAACACCAAAGCATTATTGGCAAACAAAAGTGGCACATGAGATTGCATCATAAATTATCATTCTCATTGTGTAGTCCCTTGATATAAATGGCAGGTGCAACTGGTAAGTTGGGTTCAAAATAAAAGATGATGATATAGCCATAACCTGCATTGTAAGCTTTAGTCTTTGTTCGACTTTGGTCTATAGCCTAAAGATGTGAGTTTAGGTCCATTTGAAGGACATGTCTCTAACTTTCCATTAAAAAACCAGCTAAATAAAGCTCTCATTTCCCCCAATGCTTTGTGAACTTGACTGTAAACACATTCACTAGAATATGATGGAATGCTTGCTGAATTGCACCCAACTGATGACAAATTCAGCAATGTGCAACAACTCTCTTGCAAACAGGTGCCATGAGTGCACCTACTCAACGGAGCTGATGTGTCCCGATGATAGAACCATGCAACCAGCCTTCCTTCTTCCAAAGGGTCGTAAATGACTATACCAATTACAACAAGCAGTAATTTCACATGAACTGAAAAAAAGAAGTTACCAATTAATCTAGGACAACAAACTCCCAATTAGCAACAAAACTGGTGCTCCTTGCGGTATTTCTTTAACTTGTATTGCAATTGGAAGTAGTACATTGAGATTGCTCCAATTTCCTTCGAATCAAAAAAACTTGCCAAGCACCTTTTTGCAATAATGAATAATGTAATGTGATCCAATAATGTGTGCAATGCAAAAGGGTAGATACAACAAGAAAGGAATATCAATGTCGAAGACATGAAGACAATGCCAAAACCTATATATATCAAGTGGAAAAAGCAACTGTCTCTCAAATCATGGAGATCAATGTTGATGGAGGGGCTGATGTCAGCCATGTGGTGCCAAGACCTAATGAAGTAGTGGATGGAGAAGCAACTCAACTGATAGAGGTACATTGGAAAAGTAGCTGTTGTGATAGTATCAAAGAGATGCCTAAAGCTCTCAACCTCAGGAGAGGGGGCGCCCATGCCAATTGAAGGATCAATGGCTCAACCAAGAGAGATCATGAAGCCACCATGGAATACTAGAACTTGCATATCAATGCTTCACTGAGAAAAACAAATAAAATCTAGAAAAAGAGTGTAAGAGAAGATTAGAAACGAATAAATAAGTAAATGTGTAAGTATATAGATGCAACAAAATATTAAAAATGAATGAATAAATAAATGTGTAAATGAATGTGTGAAGTGGAAGATAAATGAAGTCCTAAAGTAGTCTATGGCCAAATAGTTTATGGGCCCGATTCAATAGCCTAAGAAGTGTAAATGCTAGACTAGCCTAGTGTACCCCATAGCAATCTAGGATGAGGGACAAGCAATGGGTGGGACATGGGGGATGGGAACCTAAAAAATACATGTTTTCTAAACATAATTAAAATGCTCTATAAAGAATCTAAAAGAATAAATTGCTTTAACCCAAAAATCTTCTTAAATATCTTATAAAACAATTTATGAGCCATAAAAGTTGAAACACATCATATGATAGAAAGTCCCATAGCATTGAATACTCAAACTGAAGACTAGAAGATTGAAGTAACAATGCTAACTAAGCAATATTATATGATATAAAGTCCCACAATAAACATTGAGTACTGAAATAGAAGACCCTAGAAAACAATGCTTTTTTTGCAAATAAAGTGTGGCTAATTATATTACTTCAAAACAACTCTTGAATACAAAGAAGTGCTCCTACTCAACAGACTAGCTCGAGCTGATACAGAGTCACAGAAAAATCAAATATATAGGCCTCTTAGGGGGGATGGGGGCAAGAAGCCATGGAGGAGGGGTGTATCGCCATCCGAGGCTGCCTGCCTGCATCACGAAGAACAAGTCCTGACAGCCTCAAGTGCGCATGAAGTGAAGACGGAGCTCTTGACGAGCTTGAGACTCACCCTGCACCTGGTCCCATCGGCCGCGAAGGGAGTGGATGATGGGGATATAGAGCTCTGCCAAAGTTGCCTGTACAGAAAGTCTCTCTCCTTCAAAAACCTCCTGGCACCGCGCCTTCCAAATATGCCATCCAATGAGACTCCCTATGATCTCCCACACTTCAGAGCGGTTTGCTATGGGCTCCAATACCTAGCGGATGGGTAGAGCCTCCAAGCCAGCTTCTGCGCACGACCCAACCTCAATAAGGAAGATCGTGTCCTGCATCCCAGCGTCATACAGAAGGTGGCAACCCTAGTTGATTGCCTGCCAGTAGAAAGCTCCCCAAGAGATACATCCAAGGCTGGGTGATATACGATGGAGGATGCAGCATGCTTCTCTCCACACTAGCTGCGCCGCCTCACATGACCAGAGGCAGTGCTTTGGAGTTTCCAGAAATTGTTGTGTGCAGCATTTACATCCTCCATCCTTCTGCATCTGGGCTAACCAACTCCCTACTGCCAAGCCTCCATGTGCCACTAGCCATACGAAATATGATACCCTCCTCAGCCTTCAACTGTCCCATAGGCGGCACCAGAAAGTCCATCGGAAAGCATCCGTGATGCTATGCTTCGCCTAGTACTTGCTACACAACGACGCCCAGTCCACGTCCTCCTGCATTAGCACGTGTTTGCTAATCTTGGCTGTGTACTCCAGGAACCTTGGTGGCTTCTTGGTGACCACAGTGGCCGGCTATAGCCACTCTCCTGGATCCCACTCCAGCTCATCAAGTGGTCTACCCTCTCGAATTCAAAGGCGCTACTCCCGGAGCTCCACCCAGAAAACATAGGCATCCAGTCGCCATGTCTTCCCCTGAAGGCCCACCACCCGAATCCTCCTCCACGAAAGGAAAACTATCCCCTTATCCTGCTGCCCTCTGTCAAGGGCCAGATGCCCCCCCTCCTCGAAGGTGAAGAAAGTCCCCTGCGAGGTGCAGCCCACTCTACTTGCCACATGTAGGAGAATACTTGTCGGTGAGAACTTAGCGGCCCATACCTCCCCGACCTCTACTGGCTCTCGTACTAGGAGGCCAAGCCACTCCTGAGGTATTGCTGTGTCAATCTCCCTTCTCCTCAACTCAACTCCTCTCCACCAACCTAATGCCCGCTGCAATACCTCGTCCACCAACCTGTACACCTCCCGCCAGGTCCTGATGGTGCGAGCTGGGCCGGCCTCCCAACCAGCCCATTGGATGTGGGGGCGCTCACCGATCTATACCCCCTCCTGATCTTTGACCTAGGGGTTCCAGATCACCGACCGACGGTCTATCTCTCCTGGCAACCTGGGGGGGCTTTGAATTAGGGCCTTACGAAGGCCTTGCCACACACGAAGTAGGCTACGTAGGAAGGGGGATCTGAGGGGTGTGATCTAGGCAGTCATGAAGATCCATCTCAAGGATGGTCTCCAATCCCTGCCAAGCCTCGGTCTGCACTCCTGGAGACCCTCCTACAGTAGGACCTTCCAGGTTTGCCCTCCTGGTGTGAGACCGCAGACTACAAGCTTGCCCAAAAGGGCCATACTCTGATACTCTGGGTCAATGAGCCCAAGCCCTCCCTTTGATTGATGCCAGATGATGGTTGCCCACGCCACCTTGGCCCGAGAGTCCCTCGAACCATCCGACCCGGCCTAGAGGAAATTCCGCACTAGGCGGCGAAGCTGAGCAACACAAGACAAGAAGCACACCAACATGAGGCGATGTACCAAGCTGTCGCTAGGAGGACCTGGTTGACCACCAAGGCTCGGCCCGCTAGGGAGAGGCGAGCATTACTCCAATAGGTTAGCTTCCTCCAAATGGAGTCCAGGACTAGGAGAAACTGCTAGGCGGGGGTGATGTCGAGTCCCACCTAGAACCCTAGGTAGCGGACGGTTTGCCCTCTGTACACCCATCTAAATTCCAAGTGGACGCCCCACTCCGTACTAGAGTTCGGGTCTGTAAGAAAACCAACCAACTTCCGCCAGTTGATTTTCGCTTGTGCTGCAGTATAAAACACCTCGAGAGCTAGTCTCACTCTCTCCAACATCAACTCATCGTCCTCTATGTAAAGTGTTGTATCATCTGCATACTCTGAGTCTAATAGCTCCGTCTCCTCTCTCATTAGAAGTCGGAGGCCACATAACCCACTCACTCGTGATTTGAGAAAGTGAGACATCGCCTCTGCAAAGAGTAGGAACACATACGGGGCCAGTGGGCAACCTTGCCGTACCGATCTCTCCAACCGAAACTCCTCTCCTCTCTTGCCACCTATGAGAACCCTGCTAGTAGCCGATCTGTAGAGTGTAGAGACCCCATGGATCTATGCTTGTGGAAAGCCCAACCTCTCCATGGTGCCCTCTAAGAAGTCCAAGTTCACCCTATCATAGGCTTTCTCAAAATCTAGGAGTGGTACAGCCAATCCCTGTCCACTATGTTGGGCCCACTCTGTCACCTCAAAGAAGATAAAGACATTGTCTAGGATGCTCCTATCCTGGACAAAGCTTGTCTGTGTGTCATGAATGATGTCTGGAAGCATGGGGCGGAGTCACCTACCAATCATCTTTGCCAGTGCCTTATAGGCAACTGGCAACAGGGTGATCGGTCTCCACTGGGATAGCTCCAACCGGTCTCCCCCTTTGGGGAGGAGATTGATAAGACCTGCCGATAAACTCCCTAGCATCCGACCTGATCTGAAAATCTCCTAGAAAGCCAGCAGTAAGGGGTCCTTTACTACCTCCTAGAAGGTGGTGAAAAAGGCCTTAGAGAGGCCATCCTCTCTCGGACATTTCTACCTGTTGTGTGTGGAAAGTCTCCTCTTAAGTCCTTCTCTATGAAGGGGGCTAGGAGGGAGCGCCCCATCTCCTCTGTGACAAGGGACGGGATGTGATCCCAGACCTGCTGTCTGCAACACTGTCCTCTGGCCGAGGCTGTCTCCTGCTGGAAAAGGCATCTGTAGTAGTTGGTGACAATCTCCATCGCCTTGTCTGGGCTAGAGCGAATCCTCCCATACTAATCCCGAAGGATGCGTATCTGCTCTCCTAAGGTGCGGGGTCTGTTCTCTAGGCCAGAGATGGCTGCTCGTGCGTGCACCTCCTGTGCGTGGAGGATGGGATCCCCTGGTGTCTCTTGTAATAATCTCTGCGTGGCTGCTAGGTCCTGCCGAAGTGCTCTCTCCTCCCAACATTGTTGTTTGGCCTGTAGGCCTGTCTCTAGTAGATACTGCTTGACTCAACTAGGACCTCTGTGACCTCTCTGCGATCTGGTCCCTCCTACTCCACTCCCGATTCTAAATCTGCTCAATTTGTCTCCTCACCTCATCTCTCTTGTAGATCGAGTTAGGGATCCGACAGGATCATGAACCTAAGGAAGATGCTGGGGGATCAAGTGTCAGGAGGACCAGACAGAGTGGTGCTAGCCATCTGCCCTATCTGGCCACCGTGAGAGCATCCCCACTCTCCCACATAGAACCTATCCAACCGCTCCAGCAAGACTCCACCTAGCTGCCTATATCCCCATGAGAAGTCCAAAGATCTTTCCCTCCTGTGGAAAGCTGGGTCTCTCCAAGCATCGCACACTCCTACTGCTAGTAGGAAGACTTCCCATGCCTCCTAATCCTCCCCAGCCATGCCCTGGTAGTTTCTGCCTCTACCCTGCTGGTCCTCCGAGGCCTCCAGGTTGTTGAAGTCTCCTCCAACAATCCAAGAGTCTACCTCTGGGAGTCCTGCTGCACTCTCCACCCAGAATCTGTTGCGTGCCCTGAGCTTAGTGGGGGCATAGACATTAAGGACTCCAAGACACGAGTCCCCAATATCCAACCTAACCCATAGAACCCTCCCTGCCACGATCGCCCCATGATTGCGTTTGCAGGCAGTAAGGCTCGGGCCAATAGAGGTGCATATGCCTCCACTCCTACCGTGGAAACCAATGGTGTACTCCCAGTAGATGTGTGACCTGCCTGGGAGAACCTTCCCTACCCGATGGGCCTGAGCGGGGGTGAGCTTGTGCTCTTATAGAAGTAGGATGTCTATCCATCCCGCAAGGGCTGGCTGCAACTCTTGCCGAACAATCAACTTTTTGTAACCAGGTGCCCCACTGTAGTGGAGACTATTCACATTCCAGGATGCAAGGTGTAAGCTCATGGGGAAACCTGTGACTGACCGAACAAGCATCTATTCGGTGTGGAAGTTGCTGATGAGGAGAAAGAACTATGGGGCATGCAAGTGCGCTTTGCCACAGGCCTGGACGGCGAGCTCCAGTTCCCCATGGTGGCCCTCGAGCGGCGCACCATAAGGGTGATGGATGCTCCAGGTGGTACTACCAATGCATCTATCAGCCATGCTGAGAGTCGTGACTTTGTACATTGGTAGAAATGGACCGCTTGTGCTAGGGGCCACTCGATCCCATCCATTAGAGCTCTCCATTATGGAGGGGCTCGAAAAATAATGCTCAAGTGTGGGATGCAACCTGGCCATTGCTGTGCAAACAGTGTTAGTCCTTCTCTCATCCACTGGAGATGTGGTCCCCACCTGACTCTTCACTTCCTCCTCTATCTGTGTCGTCGTCTAATCCCCCTGAGTGAGAGGATTGAAGGAAAAAGGCGTAGTTTGGTCCATCGGGTGGTGCTAGTAGGTGGACCTTGCTTCTCCTTGACTTACGAACCACGAAGATCCCCACCTCTAGAGGTAGTGGGAACTCCCTGCGCTCCGCAACTCTCAGGTAGGACCATGGGCCACTACAAAAGAACTCTTGTGGTAACAGCTGCGCCTGTCTTGGAAACGTGTGACGGGCGGCAGGGACAGATGAGTTGGTGCCTGTGTGGGGGGGGGACAAGACTGCTGGTGTGAGGAGCATATAGGTGTGTGCGGCTCATCACCTCTTATGGGAGGAGGGGGGTGGGTTTGGGGGGAATCACCTGTATCGGGTGCGGGTTAGGGGGGTGCTCGATAGGGGGGTGGTGGGTGGGAAGAAGATTGAAGGATGGTCGGAGGTACGTGGCGGGTGTGGTGGGGAGCTAGTGGCCTTGGAAGGGGGGGCTATGGGCCAGGGTCAGTGGAGGATCCATGGGAGGTGGGTGGGTGTAGGGGCTGTGGGATCTAAGGTGAGATAGTCTGTGGCGCGGGTGGTGGATGTGGGGGACTGCGGTTCTACCGGGTGGGGCGGGGGGTTTGTGAAGTGCTCTGCCGGAGGGGTTGTGTCGCTAGCTCTCCTGCTCCCTGCTACTACTGAGGCTATGACTGAGAAGCTAGCTGTGCCCCCCCTTGCCGTCTCCTCTATCGTCTCTAGACCCGTATGAAGCCATCAGCGTCCACCTGCAGGCCTATCAGCAGAGCCACCCTAGCTCCGAAATGTGTGCACTCGACTGCCTGATGCCTAAAGTCGTGGCAACGCAGGCACTGCCCTAGTTGCCATATCACAATGACCTAGTGCCTAAAGGAGTGACCTCCTGCCTCAATCTCCAGGAACTTCGATATACTCTTTGTGTCTTTCACGGCCACTCGTACCTTTGGGACTCCTACAGTTGTCATTGCATCCGCAAAGGAGGCAAGGAGAAGTGTTCCGAAGAGCCGTCCAAAGTCCTCCACTAATTGGCGGTACTCTACCGCCAGTCCAGGGAAAAGTAAGGTGACTGGATGTTTGAGGAATCTGTTATGGAGCGCAAATGTTTCCATTATAAAGCCGTTGTACCAGAAACCATGTAAATGATCCCCTTCATGGAGGCATAGAGCGAGCTCTCCACTAACTCACGAGCTGCGTGCGTAGAGGTGAGTCGAACCATGAAGATCCCTTGGCCCATGAGGACTGCCTCCGCGATCCAATGCGCAGTGTGGAGTGAAGCCAATCCCGCAGCTCGGCCCTCGATGGGGAGTGTCCAACGACCTGACTAAAAATCGCTATTTCTTTCAACTCCAACTCTATGGCACGGACGGCTAAGAGCTGTTCCTCAAAGAGGAAGATACGCAAGGTGTTTGACTGGGAGGCACTTGCAGAATGCGTCGGCGTCTGACCAGAGGTTTTCATTGTGTGTCTCTGTGCTGAGAACCTACCTATCATGGTGCAGTGCTATCGGAGGGGGGAGTTGCTGTAGGGAGAGGGAGCAACTGGAGGGGGCGGGGGGGGGTTGGGGGGGGGGGGGAGTGCGGGTGGTCGGTCTATCAGACTGGGTCGGGGGTTGCAGGGTAGGAGCAGGCAATGGGCGGGCTGGCAGCAGCTAGAAACAGGTGGGGTGCGCTGCAACAGGCGACGAGCGGGCTGGCGGCAGCCATGGGCAGATGGGGCGGGTGAGGGGGAGCAGGTGTTGGCGGTGGGCAGGAGCAAGCGGGCGAGCAGAAGCAGGTGGGGCAGATGGGAGGGATCACGTAATGGTTGGCAGACAAGAGGGGGCAGACGGCCTAGCGTGAGAGATCAGGTGGTTTTTTTGGGGGGGGGGGGGGGGGGGGGGGGGGGGGGGGGGGTGGTATAGCTAACACGACGCGAACGGGCAGGAGTTCTCCACAGCAATTGATTATGTGACTTCCTTTTACTAAGTGGTCCCAGGAAACAATGCTAGCTGAGAAATGCAACAAAATGAGTCGATTGAGAACTCCAAAATGACTAAAGGCATATGCACCATATGGTGAAGACTCAAGGTGCCCAAATGGCAAATAATCACGCTCCATAGCTGAAGCCTGCTAGCATCATCTGAACATCAACCTCCAAAAGAATGCTCCATCTAAAACTTAACATAATCATCATCCTTGGGATCTCCCTTCTCAGCTTGTTGCTACTCCATCTCTTGTTTCTTCTCCATACCACAAATGGATGTGGCCGTGCAATCATGCTCTTTCTAAAATATACATAAATTGACACTAACAAGCAATGAATCAATTGCTTTTTACACCCCCAAACACTACCTCCTTTTTAAAGCTATGTGAGAATAAGAACTCTATAATTGTTCCAAACAAGAAGAGCTTCCTATGGCACTTAAAATTTGAATAGTCAATGCATGTAGCTGAGGCCCATCGAATCCATAATTCTCCCACCATAAGGTAGTCCCAACTCTACATCTCTCATCATGTGCATCCTAGCAACCATACATACCATGATGAGTTCTATACTATGAAAAATTCTCTCTAACTTTTCGTCTCATATTTGTGTCAAGGGCTAACTTGTTTAAGATTATATTCCAACAAGCTACAACTTCATTATCTCTCGTCTGATGATATTCCTAAAACTCAAGATCCAACATATATGCATCTACATGTATAGGAGAATAATAATTATTCCACTTTGCTATGCATAATGTATGTATCTCTTCATACCCTTCTCTATCAAACCATCATCATCATTGGAACATGGAAAGAAAGACCGTAGCTACTCAATCACTCTATAGATAGGCACATATACTTTTCCAAATGCATGGTTGCATATTGTCAACAAGTCTCAAAAAATGCATATTGGCTGCACCATGGCATCAATTCAACACACATTATCCCAAAAGTATCTTTTGCACATTAGCACATTTCATTCCAACTCTAGTGGAGGGTGAAACTAGCCTTCCTTGGAGAGCGTAGTAACTTGATTTAACAATAATTACAGCAAGTAATTAATTCACATAAACTGAAATGCAAACTTTACCTCTTAAATCTTGGACAATGGACAGCCTTTTGCCCCCAAAATTGGCATCCCTTTCGGTATTTCTTTACTTTTATTGAAAATAAATGGAAAACAATTGAGATTCTCTTATCTCCTATGCTAATCCAAGTGCCTCTTGCTATCAAAATTGACTAGCAAGCCTTCAAACCAATTTGTCCCTTGGTTTGTTGGAGAATTAGTCTTTACCCTACTCCTTGCAAGACAAATTCAGCCCCAAATCTCATATTGGTTGGCTGGACTCTTGAATCTCCCTAAAATTTCTCAATTTCAGCTACTGCTAGAATTCAGGTCTTAGGCCCTCAATTCTGAGCGCACATCTCGAGGTAGTTGTCAAACCCTAATTTCTGCTCTAATTTAGGGTTTACAATAGAGATTTTTCAATATCTCCATCTTTGATGACTAAAATGACTCGATTTTGCTGAGATAACATGAGTGAGCTGTAGGATGAGAGAGAATGCTGTAGAGAGAAATTTTAAAGTTTCATCATGAGAAAAGCTGAAAATTTGCAATTGCCTTGCTTAAACAGCCATGGAAGGTATCACCTACAGCTTAGGATCACTAGAAAGGCTGTTGGCTCCTCTTGCATGTTGTCACTTGTACCACAAGGACCTTGGGCTATTGTCATCTGCACTTGGAGGGAAAAAACTACTGTCGCTTGGTGTAGGACTAGTCCCTCGTGGCTGCAAGTCATATCACTAGCATCTCCTTGCTCTCTAATAGCCTCCTTCTCTCATAATGGTTGAAATTGACTTCCATCAACCCCCAGAAACATTTCTCCCACTTGCATGGGCAAGTTTTGCGAAGTGGCAGCCTTTTAATCCCATTTTCTTACATTCTTTAGCTTATTAAATTAAAATTTAAAATATTAATTTTAAAAATTAATTTAATAATTATTCTAGTACCCCAAAAAATCATTCCACCAACCAATAATCAAATTGATTGGGCCAATTTGTTTTTCAAGTATTCTTGAGCAGTTATTAGCCCTTAGACCGACATTAATTAATTAATTAATTCCTAGTTTCTAATGTCACCACTAACATTAGTAGCTAAATGTAGGAATACAAGTTCTAATATAAGTTGATTTTAGAGAAGGCATAAATAGTCCAACACAAATTATGCTTTTAGATGAAAGGTTTAAAAATAATCCCTTAGATGCCATGTTAAGAATAATTAATGAAAACTTAGTTTATAAACAACTTATATTTACAATATATCCTAACTTCCCTATGAGTATCCAAGAAACAAACAAGAATAGAACTCTCATGCTACATTACAAATTAAAAGGAATAGGCATGCAACTAAGTAATAAGCCCTTAAACATAACCTATAAAACAATCTATGCATACACCACCACCTATAAAATGAACCTTAATGATAACCATGAGAAGTTTATTGAAATTGAGGATAGCTATAAAAATATTGCTGAGTACATTAAACCTCAAAGACTAAGCGAGAATCAAATAGAAATTCCTACTTTCTACTTATTAGATAATGTAGAAGTAAATAAAAGAAAAGATAAAAAAGTATTAAAAAATATGAAGGATAGTTGGTAATAGGAAATACAAATATAAGGAAAATAAATAGTCAAACAAACGATCAGGTACACATAATTGTAGAAATAAGACAAAAATATATTAGACAAATGCACACATTAATTGATACTGGTGTATCAGCCAATCACATTCACCCTAGATATGTAGAATAGGAACTAGTACTTTTCAATCCGAATGAAAGGACATTCCACTCATAATGTCCATTAGGAGTGCTAAAGGCAGTCAACTCCTTACTTTGTTCTATTAGCAAAATCTAAATGAATACACTTTTACAATCGAGTTTACTAAGATTTTTTAATTTATTATTTCATTAATTAGTCTATCTTTGTTTAGAAGAAAATATCCATCAAATTTATTTTTCCATTTAATTTTTTATAATTAAAAATAGTTTTTTCTCTTTTATGTTCGCTATGGTTATTAACTATAAATGCACAAGAACTGTGGGGATTTACTTGCTCTTATTAATTTATATTTTTGCAATTCCACAAGGTATATATCAATTTTTTAAAAATCTGCAAGAGTATATATAATGGGTTTTACTCTAATTATTTGTTTTTTATCTATTAGTTTTGTATGTCCATACACTTTATTTCCGGACCATTTTTCAATAGGATTTTCTCCATAAATTTCTTCTAACTTATCCATAAAAAAAATTTCTATGATTGCTTGGACTTTTGTAAGTTTTATAAATTTATTTTTATATTCAACTCCTTTTAATGTTTTTTGACTATATACTGTTATTCTTGGAGTATCTACTCTAATCTTATCTTGGTAGAGAACTACCATATATTTTGTTTGTACGAAGGAAGCATTTTTAAAAAGAAAATCATTTCTAATAAATAGGTCTTGATCAAAATTACTTTGCCATATTTCATCTACTATGATATGTTTTTGTACTATTATTATTGGTATTTTTTTGCGTGTTTAGTATAAGTCATTTTGGATGTATTTGCTAGTACTCTAGATAAAGTTTTCAATGGATCTTCTATCCAATATTCTACTGGCAAGAAATTTTTGTGAGCAAGACTCATTCCTACTCCTATATCTATCAAAGCTTAGAAAGATTCTTTTTCGTAGCTAGGTAGATTAACTTCTATTCTTATTATAGTGGACATTGGTGCAATTGTTATGTTATTTATTTGATTTTGATTTTCTACTTTGTTAATTCTTATTCTTTTATTTCCAATAGTTATGCTTATCTCCATTTCACTTACACTTATTGGCATTACAGAATTTATGAATTCATTGCCAAGAAGATGTTGTGTATGTCTTCCCATATGACTATCTATTAATAGTCTTGTTGTCATCAAATAGTTATTTTATAGTATATCAGTTATGATTATTTCTGTCATTATATACTCGTATATTATGACTAGATGATCATTATAGTTTTGATAAATATATGGTTCAGTTAATTTATTGGTTTTTTCTGTATTTGGGATGTATATGGTTAGTCGATACTCTAGTATCTATTAAAGTATGCATCTGTTGTATACCTCTTTGATTTATTTCAATAATTACATGGACTTGATTATTTATGTTTTTTATGCTCCTATTTCCTATGACAAGCTTTCCTTCTGATTCTTTTAGAACCTTTTTATCTTTATTTTTCTTCTTATTTACGTCTTCTAATAAGAAAGGCATAGGGATTTCTATTTGGTCTTCTATAATCTGCTGAGTTTCAATATACTCAGCCATATTTCTATAATTGTCTTCTATTTCTATAAAATTTTCATGCTTATTGTTGAGGTTCATTTTATAGGTAGTATAATAGGCATATATAGTTTTATAAGTAATACTAAAAGGCTTGCTACGTGGCTACATATCTACGCCTTTTAGTCTATAGTGTAACATTAAAGTTCTATCTTTATTTCTTTCCTGAATACTAATAGGAAAATTAAAAAAATGATAAATATTAGTTCTTTGTAAGCTTGTATCCCTTGGACCCCAATTATGGATTTGAATTGCTAGGTCACAAGCCTTTACCCACAATTCTACTGTTTTGTCTGCCTCCAGTGGGCAGTCGAGATCTAAATAGACTCCATGTGGTGAAATTGTGGGAACAGTTTTTGGTATGAACCGTCCTTTAAACATTATGCTCCTGCCTTTGTTCATGCTGTAAGCAGTGTTGTCCCATTCACAATGAACCAGGACAGTACCTATTGTCTTTCTTCTATCCCTGCTAGTAGGCTAGTAGTCCTATAAGGAGGGTTTAACTCCATAGGTTGTTTTCCTTTTGGCAGTTCTGTAAGATTAGAACCCCTCAAAGATGCTTGGTTCATTTTATTGTTCCATACATCTTCTTTTTCATTTAGATTAGCTTTATTAAATATCTCTGTCATAATATTTTCTACTTCTTCTTTATCGCTTGTCAAATATTTCTCTTGAGGTTCATCAAGCGACATTTCTTTGTATCTTTTGTTAGGTTTCATATTTATTATTTTATTTAATTCTTCTAGTTTTCTGTTCAAATAATTATGCCAAGCTTTTACATATCCTATTTCGAATCCTGCTACTTCAGATTCTTTCTTTTTCTTGATTTGAGTCATTTTTATGTTATCCTTAATGTAGGATGGACTAGGACTTTCCCATCTTATTTGAGTATAGCCTCTTTCTAGCCTAGCGACCATGCCTACATCTTCTAGAATTATATTTAATTGTTTGAGTTTTTTATTATGAAATATTAAAACCAGCAGCAAACAACATGTCCATCAATTTTCAGCCCATATTGCACTTAGACAGTCAAGAGGATTCTCTGTTCTTCTACCTCCCACCCTTCCTTTTTATAGATTGACACTTTGCAACTATGGCTTCTTCTAAGACTGAACAATCCACTCGATACACCTACTGTGGCAAGAACAGTCATACCACCAAAGATTGTCAACTTCAACCTTTGCTTGCTCCACCACCGGAGTGTATACGTGTACCACTCAACACTCCTTGTGCCACATCTCCCTTCTTGGCCATGGTGATTGTTCTACATGAACTATCACATTATTACGCTTAAGGCAATAAAAAACATCCGATGTGCACTAAGTCCTTACGAGCAAAAGGAGAATCATCAGGCTCTATGACCTCTTGGAGACCGCCGCAATGCACTATGGAGGTTTTTCCCACTCATTTTCGTGTACGGCCACTAGTTCTCTAGTCCACTCCACCAAGAGACCGTGATTGTTGGGTACCATCTCGTTAGTCTACTCCAAGAGACAATAGTTGTTCAACTCCTTCCTCTTCTTCAGCTCCGTAATCTGCTCCACTAAGAGACAATGACTATTGTCCACCCCTGGCTCCCTAGGAGCTATCTATTTCTTGACCTCCCTTGTCTTGCTCCACGGACACCGATTCCGATGCAGGCATTGAGGAGATTTTGTGTGATACACCTCCCTCGACCCCCTCTTCTACTAAGGTTCGAGAGGCCAACTTTGGGAGCTACTCAACCTCTATTTTGGTGGAGTCTTAAATACATTCTTTGACACCACCGATGACATTTCTTTCATCTTTAGATATTTCGGAGACTGTGATCCATGAGTTTCTCTCTCTCTCTCTCTCTCTCTCTCTCTCTCTCTCTCTCTCTCTCAAAGGAGAATTCAATGAGGGATTTAGTGAGGGCTCATCTTTCTTCTTCTTTAGAGGAAGATCCATTCCTTTGGCTTCAGAGGGGATCCTCTCTCATCCTACTGTTCTTCACACACCTTGTCGACAACCCTCTTTGGGGCGGTTGACATCTCTATGCCACATCACCCATTTCATCCCCCATTTCCTCATCTATTTACTCATCCTCTTTTGACCATTCACACCAAGGATCTATAGGTTCTTCCTAGTTTGGGGCTTGGGATATTTCAACCATGGCTTGGTAGCTAGGCCTACATATACCTTCTAGTAGGGAGTAACAGAGCCTGTGGCTTCTTTCCAAGGTTGAGTTTCAGGTTCTATCAGCTTATCATGTCTACTATCCTTCACTACAAGTTACCTTACAGGTGGAATACTAGGATCCCTAGGTTGATCTTCTTTTCTGTCGCACTTCTCTTTTTCGCTCCTTTTTGGGCCTGAGAGGGGGTGTTGAGAAACCAAGTCATTCAATACATTTTTCCTCCTCCATTCCTATTTTTGGTTTCTGTTTACAGCCCCAAAAAGGCTTTCTAGGTACCTCTTGAGAGAGTTAGGCGCTACCCGAGAGACTTCAGTGGGCACCACTCGAGATAGTGTGTGCCTATAAATATAGCATTGACTCCACCCATTCATCATCCGACACATTCACTCCTCACACTGTCACTCTCTTCCATATTCTTCTCCTCTTTGTGCATCCCTCCACTACTATTCACACTCCGCGAGGACATTGTGGTTCGTGGCTTTTGCATCCATCTCCATCTAGCGTTTTGCAACCTACATCATCTGACATCAGCCCTCCTCACATGGCATTAGCATCACGCTTCATTTGCTGCAAATTCAGGCTGTTTACAGCAGGTTACACCCTCTTTATCAGCCCTGCGTAATATACCTATGGTTTTGTGTTTTCTTCACTGTTGAAGAGCTGCCTAGTAGTCACATGTCTGCAGCCACTTACACAAAGAGATCCTCATCAAACATTCTTGCATTTTCTTCTCCAACTAGCTGTCTAGCAGTCACGTGTCTGCAACCACTTACACCGAGAGATCCTCATCAGACATTCTTGCGTTTTCTTCTTCAGCTAGCTGCCTAGCAGTCGCCTTGATAGCAACCATAATCTCAGAGAGATTTCAGCATATAGTTCATCTCTAACAGCTCGTGAGGCCTGCATTTCGCTCCCTCTACAGCTGGATGTCCTTTCCCTCATGATTCCGCATTACATTCTATACCCTATTGCCCAAGGGACACTCCCTCTACAATGCAAGTATCCTTCAGGTGATGTCGTTTGATCAAATAGGATAGTGTAATTATCTCCAGAACTTTGGTTCCATTGTATCAACTTGATTCACTTAGCATGATTCAATGATTGATCATTCATCTTCATCTTCTTCTGTGTTTTTTGAGTTTCTCTTCTCTTTGAGTGTTTGATACACAATATGTTTCCCCCGCAAACCCTACTGTCTCTCTAGTTTGCTTTCACAGCAGTCATATTTTGACATGGTATCAAAGCATACTTGTTATTTTGATATCTCATTCATCTAGGATATCATCTACCATAGTTCCTACTTCTAGCAATACACTCTATAGCATCTACAATTGTGTGTGTTGAACAAACTACTCTTGATGCACATGTTGATGCTAGGAAAAAGAAAGATGCACACGTAGCAATTCCAAGATGTTTAACCTGAATACTTCAAGACTATAAGTAACAAAATTGCAAAAGCAGGACCATCACATGTTCCACCATCCTGCAAGAATTTACACACTACTCTTGTAGAGAAGAAGAGACATATAGTGGAGGTTGCACTTGAAAATACTAAGAGTTTACAGAAAACAAATGGGGTGACCTTGATTGCTAATGGGCAGTCAGACATTCGCAGGTGATCCATTCATGGTGTGATTGCATGTGTGTGTGATGAGATGCATTTCATTAACTCTTATGATGCCACTGAAACTAATAAGTCTAATAATCTACCTACAACTAAATGAATTGATAACATTGAGATGGTTGCCTTTAAGCTAGTCATTAACGGAGTTGTGAATAGTGAGTCTACAAATAGGTCATGGCATTAATTAAACAATTTCTCAAAAGACAATGTCACTTGTCACGGGTTGAGCTTATAATTGAAAGTGCAAACACTATGGTTACATTTATCTTCAACCATGAATTCATGCATGCTAAATTTGACAAGAGATCTAAGAAGGTTGTCTTGAAGTAATCACATACAAATTTTGCATAGAATTTTTCAATACTTGGTCACTCAAGCACATACATTGGTGCTTTGAGTCACGTGTCCATTAGCAGTGAATATGAACAAATGCAATATCCTCCACTATAGATGGAATGAAATTCCTTGTATGCATAAAAGATGCTTCTTTTTAGAACAATATGCATTAGAGCGATGTCATGGTGCAACCTATTTGTTGGGAATAAAGGCCCTCGTGCCTTTTAATGTGATCGGGTGTGAACACACCCTTAGCACTTGTACTTTTATATATATATAACTATCTAAAAACCTGAAGTGGTACACTCGTCATTGTACCCACAAATCGTGCACACTCTCTACTCTGCTCTCTCTCACTCTCTATCTTGCTGCTTCAAACGAACATTGATTGTCTCGATCTTCGTGCCTCTGGGTCACTACAAACCGGTATTAGAGCTGTGGTTAAGGTGTTCGCGCTTCTCGAAGTCCGTGTAGGTCAACAGGTCACTTTCCGCCAGGCGACAGTTCCAGGTTGCAGGCGCAGGTTAAAAACGTCATTTTTGGTCATCAGACGCAGGCCAAAACGTCACCTCTTGGTCAAACGCAGGTCAAAATGTCACCTCCTGGTCAAGTGCACTTACGTGGCTGCAAGCGTAGGTCAAATGACGTCATTTCTAGTCAAACAAAGGTCACGCGATCACGTGACGAGCTGGTGACGAGATGGTGATGGGGCAAGTGACAAACATAGGCGATGGCCAGGACGATCTACAACAGACGCACCGACACGATACATAGGCTAGAGGCGACGGGTTTCTCTGCGCGACAGGACCCAAGAGCTTCCGTGTGACAGGTGACAGGTTTCATTCAAGAAGGTCAATGGCTCCTTTTTTTTTCAATGACTTCTTATTTTCACCTCTCTACTGGGTGTTCACACATAGAGGCACAGAGTGCAAATCTGTGCAAATCTGTCTCTTAAAATTTGGGGCTTTTCCCAAATTTGGTGCCTCACACACATTGTAGTGATCTATGGACCAAAAATTGTAGACATTGAATGCACAGGCCTCAGAAAATTTTAAGGGATTCTCAAATACAAGTGAAATTTTTTGCTTGGATGAGTCAATTTCATTGAAGTTTGTGCAATCTTGGCCCGAAAATTTGAAGTTTTTCCCGGATTTGTGGATTGTGATGTAGGACAAGACAATTTGTCTCAGAAATTGCAGGAATTTGCGACATTTTGTCTCCGAAATTTGAGGTTTTTCATGTACATGCAAAATTGGGCTGAAATTTACCCAATTTCTCAACATTGATGCACATTGGACCCTGTGCAATTTGGGGCTTTTGCTGTTTGGGTAAAATTTGTGTGCCATTTGGTCATTTTATGTACATGCCGGTTTAATTCCATTCAATTTGGACACCTAGCACTTGGAAAAATTTGGGGGTTTTGCTGAAATTGCTCTATTTTGGCAAAATTGGCCTGTTCTATGCATGTGAGAGACAATGCAGATGTCTGGTGAATGCTTTGAGCACAAAATTTTGGGGCTTTTGACCGTGAGTGTCAAATTTTATGCCCATAGGTACATGTACAACAGAAATTGCAGGTAAAATTTGGGATTTCTCATATAATGTGATGTATATGCCCTTGGAACAGCTGTGATCAGTTGTGGAATGTTGTAGCACATGGGCACTTGTGTGACAGTTTGGGGCTGCATTTGCTGAATTTTTTGGTCACATTTGGGCTGAAAATCATGGCTGGCAGTAGTGACAACAGTAATCTCATGCACATAAAGACGCTTGAAGGAGCTTATAACTTTGTAGTCTGGCAAAAACAGTGCTACAATATCTTGTTGCAAAAGAAGCAGGCAAAGCCGATCAAAACCAAAGGGATAAAGCCCGCAAACATGGAACAAGAAGATTGGGATGAGTTAAATGAGCTTGCACGCTCAACCATCGAGCTATTGATTTCTGATGCCTTGCTGTTTAACATTGAAGATTTGGATTCTGCATATGCTATTTGGACTCGACTGGAAGACCTATATGCACAGAAGAGTGCCGCAAGCAAAGTGTATTGGCTGAAAAAGCTTATGGATTTGCGTATGAAAGCAATGTCTACTCACTTGAGTGAGTTTAACTCCATTTTCAGCCAGCTAGTTGCCTTGAAGTTCTTGATTGATGAAGAATGGCTCGTTTTTGCTTTGCACTGTTCTAGAAAGTTGGGATACATTCAGGACTGTTGTGAGCAATTCTAATGCGATTCTTTTGTATGCTGATGTAGAGAGTGCTCTACTCATGGAAGAAATGAATCGGCAGAATAATGCATCCAGTACCAATAAGTCTTCTAGTGCTTTGCATACTAGGGGTAGATCACAGCAAAAGGCAAATCTGATAGCAAGGGATGCAGTAAATCATGTGGCAAAGATATTAAATGCCATCACTGTGGCAAGAAGGGTCATTTCAAACGTGATTGCTACAAATGGAAGAAAGAGAAAGGAAAGGGCAAAAAGACAGATGATAGCAAGGAAGAGAAGAAAGAGAGTCAACCTAAGAAGAGCAGTGTCAAAATTGAAGAGGCGAATGTAGTCACTCATGACAGTGACAGTGAGAATGACGTACTCTTTGTCTCTTCACACTTTGGTGCACATGCTTTACTTGCAGATACAAATGATGACATGCATACTTGGATTCTCAATTCACATGCTTCCTTTCATGTCACCCCTCATCATGAGTGGTTCTCTACCTATACAAGGGGTTGACATGGTGTTGTCCATCTTGGGGACAACTATGCATGTGACATTGCAGGTATTGGCAACGTGCAGTTGCAGCATGGTTCTGTCTTCACACTTCAGCATGTACGGCATGTACCTCAGCTCAAGAAGAGCTTGATTAGCATAGGGCAGCTAGATGATGATGGTTTTCATACCACCTTTGGTGACGGAAAATGGAAGATCTGTCAGGGATCTAGAGTGATTGCCAAAGGTTGCAAGAGTGATACTTTGTATCCACTTCATGTATCTAGTGTGCGTGACCATCATGTTGCCATGACCAAGCAGCCAAGCGTTTCTTTGTGGCATCGCCGGTTGGGACACATGAGTCAAACAGAAATGAAAGTGCTTTCTCGTTTGGACTACTTGCCTTGTCTTCGTTTTTTTTAATTTTGAGCAATGTGATCATTGTATTTATGGTAAACATGCACAGACATCTCACAAAAAGTCTCTTTCTTTGAAATCTTCTTCTCTAGAGTTAGTACATTCAGATGTATGTTAGATGCCAGGATTATCTTTAGGAGGAAAGAAATATTTTTTCACCTTTGTCAATGATGCTATACGAAAGGTATGGGTTTATCCTATTTGTAGCAAGGATGAATTGCTTGACAAGTTTAAAAAATTCTTACCATTGACTGAAAATCAAAGAGATAAGGCACTTAAGTGTCTTCGCTCTGACAATGGTGGGGAATATGTGTCCAAGGCCTTTCGAACCACCATTACATGTGTGATTGCTATGGCTGCACGTTTTAGTTGGGATGTGCATCAATTGGATATAAAGACAACATTTTTTAATTGTATGGCTTAAAACAGGCTCCACATGCTTGGTATTCCAAGATAGATGCATTTTTTTCCGCACATGGGTTCCAAAACAGCCCAATTGAACTTACCCTCTACGTCAAGAAGGAAGGGGGGGATTCAATCATCATCATTCTTTAGGTAGATGATATGCTGCTCACTAAACCAAATGAGAGAAAAATTGCAAATTTCAAGACTGAATTGCAGTCTACTTTTGATATGTCAAATATGGGACTGATTCACTGCTTTTTGGGAATTCAATTCGCCCAAAATCAGCATGAGATTGTTATGTATCAGTCACAGTATGTTCAGAAGTTGCTAGTAAGGTTCAACATGCAAGATTGTAAACCTATCAGCACACCTATGGAAACAAGTCTGAAGATTTCAATGCATGATGGCAATGATCTATCACATGTTGCTATTTACAGCCAAGCTATTGGTTCTCATCTATTTGCACAACACCTATCCTGATATACAATGTGCAATATCACAAGTGAGCAGATACATGCACAGTCCAATGACACCATACTTGCCGTATGGAGTGTTTAGTATATAGTACATCTTTTGTCATTTTGGAGTCCTTAGTCCATTCATTTTGCTACATTTCTCAATTACGACTATCTCTTGTAGTCTTCAATTTGAGCACTCCGTGTTTACTATTGGACTTCACGTCATATGACATTGCCCAGTTGCCATTGTTACTTCAGTCTTCTAGTCTTCAGTTTGAGTATTCAATGTTAACTATTGGACTTTATGTGATATGACATGTGCTTTAACTTTCATGACTAAGGTTTTTGAGTTAATCATATTGGTTTAGTTTCTTTATAGAGTATTTCAATAATATCTCGAAAACATCTATTTTTTACGTCCCCTTCAGCCCTGTCCGTGTCCCCTACTTTTCTCCATCCCCTTGTCTCCCCCCATCCCCAGCCCAAGTCCTTGTCCTTGTCCCTGTACCCCATCCCAGATTCCTATGCACTCCTTGTCTACATAACCTCGGCATTGGCAGTGAGTACAATATGTACTCTGTTTTGGCGAGTGCTGCCAAATGGATTTTGTTTCTTTGGTTCTATCTGAAAAAGGGATAATGCTGCCCTTTTTAGGACTTGCTTTCCATCTTGAGAGTTCTTGCCGCCAATAGACTTCCCTTTCAAAGAAGAAGAAACTAAAGCTCCCTCTAAAGTAGACAATATTGGGGAAGTCTTTTGTGAACTTGGTCATGCAACCATGTAGAATGCAAGAGCTAACATTCAAACTTATAAAAGTCAAAAGTCCAGGTAAAGAGATAACTTGCTCCATAAATTGAAAGTATGTTGAGGGCAGCTTGTTTAGAAATAGTTTGACCTCATCAACATAATCTAACTTCAATGAGCTAATGGTCGCAAACTCGCCAAGTAATTGCTTATATTCATCCAACTTGATTTTTATATTATCCCCCTCCCTAGTGGAGAACTTCTATTGCTCAATGATCAAGATTGATACATCTAGTCTAACCTCTCACCACATAGGGGTTGATAAGATGACTCAAATGATCAAATGCTGGGGTAAATTGTTGAAGTTGTGAGTGCAATTTAGACAGTACCCATTTCTTAGCTCAACATTTGTTGTGTCATTAGCAACCTTCCATTGACAGATATGGGTGGGCAAGTTGAGGGTTTAGCATAGCCTTTAAACCAATTATTAGATCCCAAAGATAGTAGGTAGTAGATTGTCACAAGGCGCACAAAACATTGCAACATCGCTTTCAAGAGGCGAGAAGGTATAGTCTTCATGTGGGCCACACATGATCGACTCCAAGTTTCAACATTCCTACCACATGGCATCCTCTACTAGTGTTCCACATGTTCCCCTAACCCTCATGTCCTGAACCGTGTCTCCTTGCGACACACAGCAAAGTCAAAACGGGTCAGTTTTGAGACATGTTTCTTGGGCATCCCGTATTTCAGAACAACATCAATACATCCAAGATCCCTCTCCCTTACGTCCCTTGCAGATCTAGTATACCCTAAGGAACCTAGAAAGTACTAAGGGTAAATGCAGTGTTCATACTTGAAAACTAGGGGAGTACAATCTTGGGCAGAGCTGAAATACGACCTGCAGAACCTGATGACCTACAGTGACAACCTATTTGCGAGAGAGAGAGAGAGAGACTCATTTCTTCTCTATCTTCCTTCTGGTAGTGGGGGTGATACTATATGGGATCATGTGACAATGCCCATATGAGTATTTTTAAGATGAGGCAGTGTACTACCATAATTAATAATCGCATTTTTTGCTTCCATGCAGTTCAATTTTCTGGTTGTCTCCCTAGAGTAGACGTTGTGGGCCTGATCCTAAGAAAAATTGTGATGAGGGTGAGAAATTTATAGAACTATGGCCTAAGGGTGTGGTCACCATCACACACATCCTTTAGCCAATCTCTTCTAGGTAAATTGAGACTAGGTAAAAAATCAATTGAAATGTGGCCACATTAGGAGCCCTCATAAGAGTGGCTAGAGAGGTTGCATTCTTACTAAAATATGGCCACATTAGGAGTCCCAAGAGGGTACAACTAGTGTGCAAGTCAGAGAAGCTGCATTCTTGCTGAAATTATGATCAACTAAGTGCTACAACGACTATGTCTTCAGAATTTGCATACTACCCCAAAACGGCGTTTCAGGGGGCCCGAAACAGAACGGCTGTTTCGGACCGAAACGGGAATGGCGAAATGCCGTTTTGGCACCCTTTTCAGTTTCAATCCAATCTTCTGTGCAACAGTCTCCTCCTCTTGCTCAAGCACATTACCTCCTACAACTCTCAACTGCTCCTCCTCCTCCTCCTTCCTTCCTTCTTTTCTTCTTCTTTTTCTTTCCTCCTTCTAGGTTCTTCTCCTTCCTTCTTTTTTTCTACGTTCTTATTATTTCTCTACCCTCCTTTTTTTCCTCCTTTTTTTTCAAACTTCTTTGCAAATTCATATTTTGCATTATCTTAACATGGCACCACATTTGTTTTGGAAGCACGTCAATCCAATCAAGGGATACAAGGGTCCTCAGAGTCGAATAGGGAGAAGTGCACGGATCCTCAGAATCCGGACGATTCATGACTTGTGGACTCTAGAGATTAGACTCATGATACCTTAGGAGTATACTAGAGCTTTGCACATCATGATACCATGGTTGTTCATTGATGTTGATAGTTATTACTTAGTAGTTACTCGTACTCAGTGCTCACTAATTATTCACATCACACACTTACATGCATCTTAATTTTACTTATTATGCATCTTGGTTCCACCATTTAGATATCAATTATAATATATTATGTTATTTACGAGTCATAAATTATAATATATTTTGTTGTTTAAAGTTTTGAAAATTGTGTCTTAACAATATTAAATTGTTTTATTTATTGAGTCTTCACTCATGACACGTGTAATGAATCATGATTTCAATCATATGACATAAAGACTCAAAAGTTTTGTATAAAATTTGGATACATGTTATTGTAGAATTAATATATTTACATATCCATGTAATAACATATTTATTTTAGTGTACAATCCGAAATGCCATTTCCCCAGCATAAAAATTTGGCCGTAACTCTGAAACTCCGGTTTTTCTTGTTTCCGTTTCCCCCATTTCCGAAACTCCCCCTACTATGCTTCAAATAGTGAGGTGGAATCAAGCAGTGATGATGCCTCTCAATCTAAAAAATCACGAAGTGTTGGAGAAAATGCAATGCTTAATCTGGGACAAGGTACTTAGCATAGGTAGCAAGCAGTTAATGTTGGTTTAGACCAAAATTTGGGTTCTTCTAGGCCTTTTGAAGCTGATGGCAAACAACAGAAAAAGAAATTTGATGACCATTTTAAGAATTGGCTGAGAACAACAGCTGAAATGTTTGTGCAATTGACAAATGATCCTCAGTTTATGTACTTTTTGAAGTTCTCGAAGGAGAGCAACAAAGGCAAGAAGAGAATATCGTCTTCCACAGCTTCAAGATAGCAAGATGTACCAAAAGAAGAGCCAAAGCAGCAACGCGATGTTCCAAGTGTGTATAATGAGCATAAGCAAACGATGCCAATGAAGCAGTTGATGCATATGCAAGGACAACTTGGAATTGCCAATACAATGCTTTTTGGACAGCAAGGCATGCATGCTAACACAAGTCACCTAGGGTACTTTGGTAGTGGTTCAATTCTCTAGCAGTGGCTGATAATGCTTCACCCATGGGGATGCAAGCACCAACTGAATTTGGTATACAGCCACCTATGCATGTCATGCAAGGTGGGTATAGTGAGTGGAATGAAAAAACACAACATATAGCAATGTTGGCATGATGCTTGACACAAAGTGGCATATTGGTGATGCATTTATGCAACCTACTATGTTTGGAACTCATGGTATTAATACTGTCCATGCAAATGCTCTATATAGTATTGGTTTACAAGGGAAATATAGCCAATGTACCACTTTTGATAGCAATGTGAAAGTTCCAAGGATCTATGTGATCCAAAGGATAAAAAGGTCTAGAACCTAGTGCAGGTTTTGGGGCATAAAGAGTTGGACATAAAGTTTCCATGTGCTTCTTGGTGAAGTTTCAATATTGTTTCACCTATTGATGGACGCAAATGGATGGAGGAGGGCAACTTGGCAAATCATCCTGAGTGATGCACTTTACCTTGATGTGTTTTAATAAAAGCCGATTTCAGATCACGCTCATTCAAGTTTAGTAGAGCAAAGATCCAAAGTATTCTAATACTCAAGGGAAAAACCACGTCTCCACTCCCCTAGTAATGGACAACGCAGTTATGCAATGGATTTCCGATGTACTTGGTTTGCATTCAAAGTAGCATATGTTGATAGTATTTCTGCCATTGTTATGACAACGACAAGAACTTGGCAAGAACGTTGTCACCTCACAACTTACAAGACACTAACCTCAAGAATAAGAACTTATTTCTTTATTTCAAAAGGATGAAGTACAACAATATATTTCTTGATACAAAATTCATGCAAGACACGACCTCGATACAAGACTAGATCAAAGCAAGGCAAGATAAGACAAGAATAGAGAAACATGGCTTGAACAAGAACTAGAAAGGACTTACCTCGCAGCAACCTTACAACTGGTATTGGCAAGATTGAAGGGCTTGTAGCCCAAAACACCTATATATACTAGAGTTGAGAAGGCTAAGGGGAGGCTGCTAGATGATGACATCATTGTTGACATAACCATCGCTGACAAACAATGTTGTAAGTAATCTTCTAGAATCTTCCAAAGAACTACGTAGATTCTCTTAGAATATTCTAGACTTCTTAAATCTTCTAGAAGTTTCTAGAAGATACTAGGCTTCTAGTGTCCATGACATTACCCCCTCCTTTAGCGATAAGTTTCATGAGGATTAGTGGGGTTTCTTGGTAAGGCTCTTGGCTTAAACGGATGTCATTGATAAAACTCCTTTACTTTAGTAGTGCTCGGTGAATATGGAAGGCTAGTTCACATGTTCACTCATTGGCATCATAGCCCTTCCAATAAACAACATATTCCAACCATCCTTCCACAAGATATTCTAGAATCAAGGATAGTCTGAAATCCATACTCTGGTTGACCTTTGATTTGAACAGGTGGTGGTAGTTGTAAGTTACTCCTCCTTGTTGAGGATGTATGGCAAGGATCCAAGACAAAGACATGGAATACTAGGTCATTTTACGAATTGTGGTAACTAGAGATGATAAGCGACTAGATTCACTTGGCCAACAATCTTAATGCTCTAGTTTTCGTATACAAGCCATTTCCATATAGTTTATCAAGAACTAGCCATACATGATACTTTTTCTATTTTTGTTTCTTGAAAAATATTAGAATATCATCTAAATATAGTACCCAAAGTCATCTAGGCACTCATAAAAGATGTCATTCATTAGATATTTGAAGATCGTTAGAGCATTTGTGAGACCAATTTAAATAATATATTCAAAGTAGCCATATCTTGTGTAAAAAGTTGTCTTCCATTAATCACCTTCTATTATTTTGATAAGATTATGGGGCCATAAAGATCAATCTTCGTGAATATGAAGAGTTCCAAGATTAAAAAAAAGTGGATAATAATTCTTAATAGTTATCTTGTTAAGTCCTTTATAGTCGACACATACACGAAGATAACCATTCTTTTTCTTGACAAATAATATTGGAGCTCTGCCAATGACTTGGAGTATCATATGAAACTCTTTGTTAAATTCACATCGATATATTTTCGTAGTTCTGTAAATTTATCTTGAGATAACTTATAGATTAAATCAAAAGGTAGTCGATCTCCCTCTTGTAACTCAATGGCACAATCATAAGGTCAATGCTCGAAAAGCATATCTACTCTCTTATTTTCAAACACACATTAATAATCATGATAATAGGTCAAAGATCTTCCATGCATTTATCACCGATTTAGCAAGTAAAGTATATATTAGAAAACTAAGATTTTTCTTGACTACTCTCATAAATATATTTGCCCTAATGTAAGTTGGATTTACATTTCTCTTTTAGTAAATTGTATTACCCTTTGTTTAACTTTTCTAGTTTTTCAATTGAACTTCAAATTGTATAGTTTGAGTCAAGATGGACCAATGATGATTGGATTGCTTGGGTAACATGTGTTATTGAATGCTATGCTTTCTACAAAGTCTTTCGATGTTACTTTTATAGAATAATTTTCGTACCTGATATCACGTAAAGCAGGAGAACGGTCATCTATGACTTTTGTAAGAACTAGGCTAGATTACTCCAAAATTGTGATATCTTACCACCTAGCAAACTTCTCATCCATGAAACATGTAGAGACTCTAGAGTCCAAAAGTGTTTTAACAACTAATTATCAATATTGTGTATAAAATTTTACCAAAAATATAAAACTTAAAAGTATCCTCAACGGACAAGGAAAGATCTTCTAAGAGTTCCTAATTTTAATCCACTCTCATGGCCTCTATTGTGGCTGGATATCCATGTTCCCAAAAATAAGAACACATGAGAGTTTCGCGCTTATAACCTCTTATTAAAACAATGTTGAACAATACGCTCAAATCCTCCACAATACAAACATAATCCTTGGAAGTATCATCATTACTTTTCTTGAGTTAACGATGGCTTGAATCGTACCGAATTAATTTGCATAGACACAATATCGATTTCTTGTCTTCCTTAGAATACCATTGTTATCATGGCATCTAGACCTAATGAAGCTTCTCTTGACATCTCTGAAATATCCGATTATCATATTTGTTACTTGAGAAATGAAGACACTTAATGTATAAATCTTTAACATTATCAACAAAAGATCTTTCACATCATCATTTAGTCTCCAACCAAATAGACTAATAAAATACTTCTCATGCCAACTCAAATCAAAAGTGAGTTCCTACAATTTATATGCATAAGCTGATGCCGGTTTAGATCCTTGATATAGACTTCTTATGTTAGTCTTGGAAACTCTAGCTCTATCAGTGTCTGCAAAGGTAACTAAGAATTCTCGAACAAAATATTTGAAATCGTAAAGTAGAGGAGATTCCTTCTTACCTAAGGATGCAAACCAAGAGAAAGCTATATCTGAGTCAAGAGAAATATACGGACAAGCCCCACTTAAGAAGAATCATTAAGATAGTATTCAAGTTGCATGCGAATGAGCAACCGCACCTACTACAAAAGACCTCTAAACTTTAATCTTGTTCCATGGAACTTTTTAAGTAGACTGTAAGATGTCGAAAGGCCGTCTTGATATAGACTTATCTCTCAAAGTTCTAGGAGTTGATTTTGAAGGTCTTGAATAGCTAATTCTAAAACTTGGGCTTTCTCCACTTGTAACTGTGAATTGCTCTCATAAAGTTCTTGAATTTATTCTTGAATCTTTTGTAAAGTGGTGATGACACTTTCCATCATTGTATCCATTACAACTAGGCAAGATCAAATATACAATCTTACCAAACAGTTATGAGGGCGATAAGAACTCGGAAAGGACAAGGATTATCACCTCACAGCTTATAAGAGAATAACTTAAAGAAGAAAGAAAAAAATGAAATTTTTTATTTCTTGATACAAGCCAAGACCTTGATATAAGAATAGATCAAAGACAAGGCAAGATAAGACGACATCTAGAGAAACATGGCTTGAACTAGAACTAAAAAGAACTTGCCTTGCAACAGCCTCACAACTAGTGCTGGCAAGACCAAAGGAACTCTAGTATAAATAGAGATCTTAGGCTATAAGCCCTTTAATCTTGCCAACACCAATTGTGAGACTCCTACAACATAACCTCTCTAGTTCTAGTTTAAGCTATGCTAGTTCTTGTCTTGTCTTATCTTGTCTTTGATCTAATCTTGTATCGAGGTCTTATCTTGTTTTAAGAAATATATTGTTACACTTTATCATTTTGTAATAAATAAATAAGCTCCTCTTCTTCTTCAAGTTATTCTCTTGTAAGTTGTGAGGTGGCAATCTTTATTCTTACGAAGTTCTTATCGCCCTCATAACACTTTCGCAAGACTCCATACTTAGAACTTTGTGAGATTAATATATGATTAGAAGTGAAGAAACCCTAAGCTAGGTTAGCCATCCAAGACCTTCAAAATAAACTCTAAGTACTACGTGAGGCAACTCTATATCAAGAGACCTTTCGACATCTTATAGCCACCCTCCCAGTTACAAAAAGCCAAAGGTTAGCCTACTTAAAAAATTTGATGAAACAATATCAAAGTTTAAAGATTTTTGTAACAAGTGCGATTACTCATCCACATGCAACCTGAGTGCTACCCTCATGATGCTTTTCAAGTTTAGCTTATTGACACACTCCTCTCAGTTACAACCCTCTCTTGGTTTATACCCTTGAGAAGGAATCTCCTCTACTTTATCATTTCAAAACTTTTATTCAAGAATTCTCAGCTCCCTTCAAAGACATTAACAGACCTACAGTTTCCGAAGAAGTTTACCTCAAGGATCTAGACTAGCATCATTTTATACATTTGAATCCTAACAAGTCACTTGTGATTTGACTTGACATGAGGATTATTTTATTGGCTAATTTTGTTGGAGACTAAATAATGACATGAAAGATCTTTTGTAGACAATATTAGAGGTTCACACATTAAGTAACTTAATTTATCAAGCAATAGAATGTGATAAACGGCTATTTGAGGGACGTCAAGAGAGGTGCCATGAGGCTTTATTAAGTCTATGATGCCATGATAACAATGACCTCCCACAGAAAACAAGAAACCAATATCAACCTTATGCAGATTGATTTGGCTCGATTTAAGCCATTGTCAACTCAAGGAAAGCAACAATGACGCTTTTAAAAATTATGTTTGTATCGTGGAAGACCTCAACATATTGCTCAATATTATCGTAACAAGAGATTACAAGTATGAAGCTCTACTATATCCTCATTTCTCGAAAACATGGATACCTAGCCATAATAGGAGCTATGCATTTTAATAAAAATTAAGAACTCTTAGAAGGCCTCTCTTTCTCTATTGAGACTACTTCAAATTTTATGTTGTTGGTAAAAGTTGATACACCATATCAACTACTATATGTTAAAATACTTTTTAACTCTAAAGTCTTAGTATCTTTCATGAATGAAAAGTTTATGGGGTCGCACTGTATCATAATCGTCGAGAAATCTAGCTCAATTTTTGCAAAAATCAAACGATCGTCCTTTTGTTTCGGGCGATGTCAGCGACAGAAACTCATCCTATAAAAGTAACATTGAGAGACTTTATAACAAACATAGTATTCAATATTATATATTGCCCAAGCAATTCAATCATCATTGGTATACCTTGGCTCAAACTACATAATTCCAATATCAATTAGAGAACTCAAAAGATTGAATCAAGACCACCACAATTTACTAAAAGAGAGAATTCAAGACCAACTTACGTTAGAGCATTGGTATCTATAAGACCAACCAAGAAAATCCCTAGTTTTTTAATATATACTTTATTAGCCGGTGACTGACAAATGCATGAAAACTCTTCCACTCCAATATCATGATTATCAAGATATATTTGAAAAAAAAAGAGCATATATCCTTCTCGAGCACCGATCTTATGATTGTGCCATCGAGTTGCAAGATAAAGCTCAACCATCCTTTGGCCTAATCTATAAGCTATCTCAAGATGAATGGGCAGAAATACGAAAATATATTGATGAGAATCTAGCAATCGATTTTATACAACACTCCAAGTTGCCAGTACGAGCTCCAATATTATTTGTCAAGAAGGATGGTTCTCTTTATATATGTTTTAACTATAAAGCATAGTTGCCAAGGGTATGGGAGGTATGAAAGGGTTTCATAGGTTTCATAGAAGTTTTGTAAAATATTAAAAATAGGCTTCTTTCGAGATATAAAAAAATATGCAAGCATTATATATATATACTATATGACTTACGTTATGCAAAAAAATATAGATTCACATTATTAATATTCTATACAATGAAAATGGACATTCAACATAACATCAATATTTGTATGGATCAAGGTTCACTATTCATGCCCAATATCAATTTTAGCTGTAAAAGGAGCTACAATATATACATTCATTATGGATAATAACTTAAAACAAAACTCCAACATGCTAATATCCATGTTAACATGTTAAGTAAATGCATAATAAATGATGATTATAAAAGTCTAGAGACTTTTAGACTATGGCATTTGTGAAAGTTTAAAATAAGTGTTTCATATATTTATAAATCGTCTAGATATGAAACGAGTTTTTTAACCTTATGAAACAGATTTTTTGGTAACTATGCTATAGAAAACCCAATAAAATAACCATTAAGAATTGTTATCCACTCCCTTGATCCCAAAACTCTTGGAGTGACTTAGAAGAGCAAAGATATTTACAAAGATTAATCTTTCTAGAGCCAATAATCTTGTCAAAATAACAAAAGGTGATGAATAGAAGACAACTTTTTGCATAAGATATGGCCACTTAGAATATGTTGTCATGCCATTTGCTCTCACAATGGCTTCAATAGTCTTTAAACATCTAATGAATGGCATCTTCCATGAGTACCTAGATGACTTTGTGATACTGTATTTAGATGACATTCTAATATTCTCCAAGAAATAAAAAGAGCACAAACATTACATGGGGTTAGTTCTTAATAAACTAAGGTGAAAAAGGCTGTAAGCTAAATTAAAAAAGTATTCCTTTCATCAACCAAAAGTGAAATTTCTTGGATATATTCTCTCTCAAAATAAAATCTCAATGAACGAGAAGAAGATGAAGACTATTCTTAAATGGCAAACACGAATTTCAGTTCGAGATGTGCAATGTTTCTTAGGTTTTTCAAACTTTTATCCAATCATTAAGGATTATTTCAATATCACCATGTTATTCATGTGATTAACACAAAATGATAAATTTATATAAAACTCTAATACAGAGAAGGCTTTTCAAACACTTAAGCAAGCCTTACACTACAACTCCTATATTGATACATGTAGATCCATCTAAGCCTTTCTTCTTGAAGACTAGTGCATCAGATTTTGCTCTTAGTGCTATTCTTTTTTAAGCTGGCAAAGAGATGGATAAGTACATCCAGTAGCTCTTTATTCTAGAAAATTCTCAAAAGTGAAAATAAATTATAAAAGTCATAATAAGGAATCTTTGGCTATTATTGAGTTTTTAAAAACATAGAGATATTTTCTAGAGGAAATGCTTCAAAAAATCACCATTATTACAGACCATCAAAATCTAAAGTACTTAATTCGTTCTCTAAGTCTTGAATCGATGGCAAGCAAGATGGAGTAACTTCCAATATCATGAATATCAAGATCTGTTCGAAAATAAGAAAAAAGATATGCTTCCCAAGCATCAACTTTATGATTATACCATTAAGTTATAAGAGAAAGATCAACCACACTTCGGACCAATCTATAAGCTTTCTCAAGATGAATTCGTAGAACTACAAAAATATATAAACAAAAAAAGGGTTTCATATAACGCTACAAGTGTCACAAGGACATGAAATTTTGATCCTTCGCTTAGCATTTGATTAAGTGTTAATCAAATGTTCAAATGTGAGTTGCATATATTTTTTGCAAGTAAAATGTGACTGATTATATTACTCAAAAAAACTGATAACAGCGGAGTGCTCATGCTCAACGGACTAGCTGGAGCTAATGAAAGTCACAAGTACATCATGTATACAAGCCTCTCAAGGCAGTCTGGGAGGGATGGGGGCAAGAAGCCATGGAGGGGGGTTGTATCATCATCTGGGTCTGCCTGCCTACATCACGAAAAACAGGTCCTTGCCGCCTCAAGTGCGCATGAAATGACATCGCACCTCCTGACAAGCCCTGCACCTGATCCCATCGGTCGCGGAGAGAGTGGATGATGGAGGTCCAAAGCTCTGCTAAGGTCACCTATACTAAAAGTCTCTCTACGCCGAAAGCCTCCTAACACTGCGCCTTCTAGATATGCCAACCAATAAGACTCCCTATGATCTCTCATACCTCAAAGCAGTCTGTTGTGGACTCAAGAACTTGGCAGATGGGTAGAGCCTCTAAACCGACCACTGCACACGAACCTACCTCGAAAATGAATATTGTGTCCTGCATCCCAACCTCATATAGAAGGTGACAGCCTTGGCTAACCGCCTGCTAGCAAAAAGCTCCCCATGAGATACATCCAAGGCTAGGTGCTATACAGCGAAGGATGCGGCGTGCTCCTCTCCACACGAGCTGCGCCGCCTCACATGCCCAAAGGCAATGCTTTGAGGTTTCTAGAGGCTACTATATGTAGCACTCACAACCTCTCTCCTTCTGTATCTGGATAAACCAGCTTCCCACCACAAACCTCCATATGCCACTAGCCAAAGAAAATATGATACCCTCCTCGGCCTCCAGCTATCCCATAGGCGGCGCCAGAAGGTCTATCGGAAAGGCTACGTGATGCTGTGCTCCGCCCAATGCCTGCTACGTGACGGCTCCCAATCCATATTCTCCTACATCAGTATATGTCTCTAATCCTAGCGGTGTACTCTAGGAACCTCAGTGACTTCTTGGGGACCACAGTAACCGGCCATAGCCACCCTCCCAGATCCCACTCCAGCTCATCAAGTGGCCTACCCTCCTAGACCCAAAGGCACCACTCCTTGAGCTCCTACCAAAAGACAAAAGGGTCCAGCCATCATGTCTTCCCCTGCAGGCCAATCACCCAGATCCTCTTCCATGAAAGGACAGCTATCCCCTCATCCTGCTGCCCTCTATCAAGAGCCAGACTCCCCCCCTTCTGTACGGTGACGAAGGTCCCAGGTGCAACGTCGCCCACTCTACTTGCCTCCTGTAGGAAAATGCCTGCTGGTGAGAACCTAGCAGCCCATACCTGTCCGGGCTCTATCGACTCTCGTATCAGGGGAGCAAGCCACTCCTGAGGTATTGTTGTGTCTATCTCCCTTCTCCTCAACTCCACTCCTCTCTGGCAGCTTGATCCTTGGTGCAGCACCTCCTCGTCCACCATCCTGTATACCTCCCACCATGTCCTGATGGTACGAGCCGGGCCAGCCTCCCAACCAGCCCACAAGATGTGGAGGCGCTCGCCAATCTACGCCCCTTTCTGATCCTTGCCCTGGGGGTTCCAAATCATCGGGGCTGATGGTCTATCTCCTCCTAGCAGCCTGGGGGGCTCTGTATTAGGATATTACAAAGGCTCTGCCACACGTGGAGCAAGCTGCGTAGGAAAGGTAATCTGGGGGGAGTGATCTGGGCCAATATGAAGATCCATCTCAAGGACGGCCTCCACTCACCGCCAAGCCTCGGTCTACAACCCTGAAGACCCCCCTCCAATAGGACCTTCCAAGTCTGCTCTTCTGGTGTGAGGCCGCGGGCAACTAGCCTGCCCAAGAGAGCCATGCCCTAATACTCTGGGTCTATGATCCCAAGCCCTCCCTCTGACCGATGCCATATGATGATCGGCCACGCCACCTTGGCCCTGGAATTCCTGGAGCCGTCTGACCCGGACCAGAGGAAGTTCCGTACTAGGGGACAAAGCTGCACTACGCAGGATGAGGAGAAGCACCAACACGAGGCAATGTACCAGGCCGTCGCTAGGAGAACCTGGTTAACCACCAGGACTCGGCCAGCCAGTGAGAGGCGATCCGTGCTCCAATAGGTCAACTTCCCCCAAATAGAATCAAGGGCTGGGAGAAACACCTGGAATCCTAGATACCGATGTCGTGCCGCTACGCACACACCGTGTAAAAAAATCTAGAGTGTGGCTTTCTTATTGATTTAGAGAGACAATGCTATTTTAGACATTAGTGTTAGTGTCCATGGTTCAAAAATATTAGATTTTTGGACAAGTTTTAGCCAATTTTTAATATTCTAGATATTATCTCAAGTAAAAATCCATAAAACTATAGACAATTTCTAAATTAGGATGACATGTAAAAGAAAGCATATAGCTTTCAGCCAATTTGAGAGAATTTTATGTAAAAAGAGAGCTTGACGAAAACGTGCGACGAGCAATCGCTATTTTCAAGCAATGAACAGCACTCTGAAGGGGAGATGGAATGATCTGGCAAAATTCTAGCCAAGTGTGCTAGTATATTATCCCCCTTTCGAAGCCAATGGAAGCATCAACTTGGCGATCTGAGCAGCATAGAGGAAGATATTATTTTATACACGTTTTTGTCTATTAGAGTTATATCTTCTCATAATGCTGAAAGAAATTGACAAGCTTCATATCTGTTAGTATTCTTCTATATTTTCTAATTCTTTTTGGGAGTATTCTTCTACATCTTCAATTTCTTCGAACCCCTTCTCTTCCGTCTACTCCTCTCCCTGAATCTACCTTTACCCTACTGTCTCTTACCCTCGTGGTGGACTCTCGACACTAAACGCACTGACACCGTGTTAGGGAAAGTTTGTGCTATCATCAAAGGTGAATTTCCGAAGATATTTGGGCTGATTTGGAGCTGATATCTTCAACCATATTCAAAGAATTAGCTACAGCATTGTTCTTTTAATTCATTTCTTACTCTACAGAAGACATCTTGTCAAAATATGCAAGTATTATGTTCCCCTATGGCAGGGCAATGTTTGTAGATCATTCATAGATGCTTTGAGTTGAATTAAGAGGATCATTTTCTCTTATTTCTTGGTTGTGGTAACTTATCTTTATCACGAACTCAATTTGAAACTCTCTTGAAGCAAGTCTCTTTGCCCTACAAGCCTTGTAATTGACTCATAAGCTTTTGTCCCTAACAATCTACATTGAATGTAATCATGCAAAGTTGATTCATGCTATGGCATCATGTATGAATGATGGGATGTAGAGTTGTTTATGAAACATGACAGCATATTGTACTTAATTTTATAATTGGTGATTGCTCTTAGAATCAAGGAAACAAGCTTGATTTGAGATAATACTCTTGTGATCTTTGCTAAGAACATGCACTTGGAAGCTCTATCAACATCTTCAAAAACTTGGCTTGAAACCTTCAACCCTTCTCTTATCTCTACCATCTTCGAAGTCTAAGCTCTTGAACCTCCATACATTCTTCTCTCTCAAACCCCTGTGATCGACTGTGATGTACCTCTTGAACCTTTAAACATTCACTATAATCTACTTATCTCTTGAAGACACATCTCTATCTATCTTGTCCACTTTTCTTACCAAACCCCTGTGGTGACCTTCAACCCTACGTGCTGCGACATTGGTGAACCCGATGTGAAGGTCGGTGTAAGAGAACTCCAAGATGGGGGATTCTTCAAGAGATACTCTACAACAATTTGTGTATATACTGCAGCAAACTCAGCAACAAGAAATCCAAATGTTACAACAACAACAACAACAACAAAGGCAAGACGAAGAGAAGATGGATTCCACAGCTATCAAGGCCCTGGAGGAAGTTGGACGGGAATTAAAACAATTTAATGGTCAAAATGTCTCTGTTTTTATTTGCTTGTATATTGAGAAAATGCTCTTCTTTGGTGTACCGCAACATGCATAGAGTCGCTATTTTGCCAGACTAGCCAAGCATGGTCTTCAACAAAGAATCCATGGTCCTTTTCAGCAAGATGCGGATTGGGCTGCATTCAAAAAAGTTCTACGCAAAGAATTTTTCTTCAAAGACTCTGGCCTAATGACGAAGAAAAGTTTCACTGATTGGGTTGAGAAACCTAACAAAGATTTAGTTGCAATAGCTTTATACCATGAGTTTGAAAGTAAATGTGGACAACTTGATGCTGAAGACCAACAAAGTATGGAAGATCAGAAGATTGAATTATTTCTTAAGGCTGCAGATCCCATTCTACAAGAGAAGCTTGCTTTGATCGCCTAGAAGATGCTACCTCCGAATCAGGAGTCAAGACTACATGGACAGATATTACTGATGCAATTAACATGATTACTCGAAGAGAGCAGATGCGACTAAGATTGGGCTCTACTTCAACTTCAACAACTCCATTGATGGAGCTTGTTCCACCTTCAAAATCCCCTATTCCTTTGACTAATCAACCAACTCTTTTTTCTTTTGTTCCTTCTAAAAATGATGTTATGGATGAACTCATTAAAAGCATGCGTGACCTTCATCTAAATCTTATAGAAATTAGTTCCAAGGTGAAGAAGCTAGATGTCAAAGTTGAAGAACGAGGACGTTTATCAACTCAAAGACCCACGAGAGAAGGCTTTAAGAGGCGCTGTATTTGGTGTGACAGCCAACAACATGACAAGAGGGAGTGTTCTGCCTTCCGTGAGGCTGAAGCACAAAAGCTCGTCTTTTGGAAAGACAGAAAAATTCATGCAGCTAAAACTGGTCTTCTACTGGAGCCAAAGTTTGGCAATGGTGGAATGAAGACAAGATTAGAAGATTTAGCTGTAAAGAATGACTACGCAACAATTGATGCAACTACCTATGGGCTGCAAATTGAGCCAACTAAATCAAATTTGAAAGCATGTAAAGCTAATGTGCAATCTAAAGTATGGATGCAGGCATTAGATCAAATGGAACGCGGCAAAGTAGCCAAAGATGATTTGACTAACGCCAGTCAGTGCATTCGAGGAATAACTGGTTGGAAAGAATTGGTAGATTCTTTTTTTGCCTTTGCACATTTAGCTGACATCAATCATAAAGAAGTCTTAATTGAAGAAAAGAGAAGAAGAGAAGATGAACCAGGGCCTTCCTCTTCTAGCCCTCCGAAACAAGTAACTAGAAGAACGCCTGAACAACCAAAGCTTGCTGAAAATATAACCCCAAATCAAGAGATGAAAGATGCACCACAAACAAAGAAGACCGAAGAAAATAAAAAAGGCAATCAGCCAGGCTACAAATTGCAGTCTGACATAGAATCTGCAACCGATCTCAAACGAGTCCTAGAAGAGCAAATTCTGGGAAGAAAAATTGAATTCACCTTAGGCGAAATTCTTAGAATTGCCAAACGTGAATTCCATGATATAATTATTAATGTAATCAAAAGAAAAAGACAGTATGTTGGTGATGAAGCTGAAAAAACAGTGCATGCTATTTTGCAAGTTCTTCGAGTTTTTGTGCAGGATGAAGAGAAGCTGACTTCACAAGAAATTCATCTTGAAGCAGTTAAAGAATTAATTGCAGCAATTGAAGCTGAAGATAAAGAAAGCATGACTGCAAAAATTAAAGTGAAAGCTGAAAATGTAATGGTCGGCTGGTCCAAACCAACTAGGCAACCCATCTCTCAAAAAAAAGGCCATCTACAGCACATGCATGAGAAGGAAGAGGCTCGGTTCATTCCAAGCAGTCACTAATCCCATACACATTGGGCAAGAGCAACAACGGAGACAATCGTCAAAATTAGAGAAAAAGAAACACCATGTATTGCACTCTTAGACCATGGTTCTGAGATAAACGTCATGACAAGGAGTCTCTATGAAAGCGGCCGATGGCCCATAGATGTTGATCCAAGTTGGCGAATGAGAGCTACAAACAACTCTTCTGGAGAGTTATATGCTACATGTCCTAATGTACAGGTAACCATTGGAGATATAAAAGACAATTTTCACTTTTTTGTTCAAGACTCTTGTAGTTACCCTATCATTCTTAGGAAACCTTACATTTCTGAAGCCCGCTTGGAAACGAAAGCTCTTGATGATGATTCTTCCTATGCTCGAATCCGAAGCAAGGATAATGAACGAGCTGTCCAATTTCTTACTATGTGTGTTAACCATCATCAAAACAGAGATTGACTGCGTGATTATCCTGTGCCTCCTAATGCCCGAGAATTCAAGGGTTTTCGGGCTGCATTGCTATAAAAGGAGGCTATGGCAATGCGTCATGTAAAAAGATTGAATCTCCTTATGCTACAGAAACTGTGTCTCTAGCAAATCTGTATGTATGTACAGCCAATAGTATGGGCTGTTATAAGTCTCTTCCAACCATGACTAAAGCTGAAAGAAAATATTTATGTCATGTAAAAAGGGAGCTCGAACCTTATAACATGATGGCTAAAAATGATGATATTTCGGGCATTTTTTTGGATTGATTACTACTGACACATTGGCTGAAATATATCCATCTGCTCATACAGAAAATCAGGCTGCAAATCAGGCTGCAAATCAGTCTATAGAAGTATGTCATTGGATTTTTATCAAACAATTCAAGAATTTGTTAAGCAGGAAGACATTGGTTTACTCAACAAGGCTAAAGCGCAAGTGGAGACAAAATACAAGACAGTGGATAAGAAAGTCAAGCATATGGCAGTCCCACTGTCTCCTGAAAATGAAGGGCTAGCTCATAGGGCGGAAAATCAGCCAAGTCTTCGTGATCCTTCCAACATTGGTCACAAGTTCACATCTGAAAGTATAAAAGAGCTCAAAATAGGTGAAAATTCTTTCCTTTCGCCAACTAAAAAACACTCTTTTATGCAAATGCTAATGAAACATGGAAAAGCTTTTGCATTTCAACCAAGTGAAATAGACTCTATAAATCCAAATATTGTGGCTCCTATGGTCATTTTTACGGTCCCACATGTGCCTTGGAACCTCAAGCCCATTCCCGTTCCAAGGGTGCATTTGCCCAAATTATTGGAACTTCTAAATGAGAAGATCAGAATGAAGATTTTAGAACCTTCTTCAGTAGCTTACTCAAATTAATGGTTTACCATACCCAAGAAAAATGGATCTTTATGATTCATTTAAGATCTACAGCCTGTTAATCGTGTCACAATCCGAAATATTGGTTCAGGTCCATTTGTTGACGAGTTTGCTGAAGCTTTTGCAGGTAGAGCAATTTATTCTATGGGCAACCTATATTCAAGATACGACCAATTTCAGCTTTCATTAAAAAGCTGAGACATTACCACAATGAAGACACCTCTATGATTGGTCCGCATATGCACTCTACCACAAGGTGCAACAAACTCCGTAGCCCATATAATGAATGCCATGCACAAAGTCTTAAGGGACTTTATTCCACAACTTACTCTTCCATTTCTTAATGATGTACCTATCAAGGGATGTGAAGTCAATGAAAAGAATGAGGGACGAAGATGGCTGTAGGACATTTGTAGTTAACCATATTCATGATTGTGATAGGATTTTGACAAGGCTAGAAGAGGTACATCTTACTCTTTCTAGAGCTAAGTCAATTTTTAGAGTAGAAGAAGTTCTAGTGGTCGGACATCTGTGTGGCTCCTGCGGACGTAAACCTTCACCAATCAAGATAGATGCCATCAGCAGAATACAAGAAAAATGCACAAATATTTCAGAGATGAGAAGATTTCTTGGCGCATGTGTATTCTATCTCATATGGATACCACATTTTACTCATGTAGCCGAAAATCTGTATCAATTATTAAGAAAAAACCAAAGATTCTCTTGCAAGAAAGAGTATACTCTCACTGTACACAAACTCAAGAAGTTAATTTCAGTCCCCACTCTCAAAAGGGCTGATTATTCAAATGGTCAACCCATCATCCTTACTGTGAATACAAGTCCCATTGGGATAGGATGGGTTGTTGGCCAAGAAGACCTTGAAGGTAACAAGTATGTAATTCGTTTTAGAGCAAAGGTTCTCAATGAACATCAAAGAAGGTATGCACAAGTAAAAAGGGAATTGTGGGGAGTTATAACAGTATTAAAGTGTGATTGTGAATACTTTATAGGTGCTTCCGTAGTGGTAGAAATTGATTGTCTACCACTCTTGGGCATGATTGCCAACTTCTCTATACCCGACATTGCTATGCTAAGATGGATTGCATATATTAAATCTCTCAACCCCGAATTAAAGCATATTGCAGGAAAGGCAAATCCAGTTGTGCTGACATGCTATCACATGCAAGATATGACAATGAAGAAGAGCTGATGGAATAAGATGAATCTGAAAAATCTATACTTACTGAATTTCATTCCATGCCTACTGAAAGTACCTTTTCAGTTGCTGCATATACAAACCCAAAGCTGAATCTTACAGGTAAAGCTGATCTTTTTAATGGTATAGCATTAAGTACAGTAAGAACACGACAAGGTACTGCTCTAAATCAATATACATCAACAAAGATCAAAGATTTATCTATTGAAGAAGGGTAGTCAACTAGAAGCTAGTATGCTCATTGCATTGCTCAAGTTCTAGTTCATTTCCTTGAAGAAGATTGACTAAAGATTGGCCAATATTTGAGCACAATGAAGAAGGAGAAGTCTTAAATTTAAGAAGAGTTCAAGCATATTAAGAGGAAAGCTTATGGCTTTTTTCTTAAAGAAGGGTATCTATGGAAGTGCGCAAAGAAGAAGAAAGAAGTGCCTGACTGAGTTTTAGGTAACAAAAGACTACAACAACAGGTAATAAAGGAATTTCATGAAAGCCTATGGGCTGGCCATAGAGGCATATGGGGAACCTTTAATAAAGTCAAAGAAAAATATTGGTGGCAAAATATGTATCGGGAACATAGCACATTTTGTTGAAACCTGTTATGTCTGTCAGATGTATTCTATGGTCAAGCATCGAGATAGGTTACAACCGACTTATCCCTTGTCTGTACATTATAGATGGGTTATTGATCTTATAACTATGCCTACAGGAATATGGAATATGTGATATTTAGTGCTTGCAAGAGAGGATCTAACCAATCAAGTTGAAGGCAAAGCCTTAACAACCAAGACCACTCAAGCTGTTTGTCATTTTTTGCTTGAAGAAGTGTTTTATAGATATTCAAGCAGCTAAAGATAGCAAGATTAAAGAACAAAAGGAGATTTGATAAGCGACGTCGACTTCGGCCAAGAGCAATTCAAGAAAATGATTGGGTGTTTATCTATGACAGCAGCCTCAACAATCAATATAGTACTTCTAGAAAGATGGTAAAGCATTGGTTTGACCCGTATGTGGTAAAGGTCATTCATGACAATGCCACATATTCATTGGCTGAATTGGATGGAACAAGCATGAAGATACCCATAGCTAGAAAAAGAATCAAGCTCTTCAAACGAAGAGAAAGTTCAACATATGAGTTAGAAGACTTGGATATAATTCAAGAGCATAAAGACATAGAGGAAGAAGAAGATGCAGAAGATGAAGACATTGACATGGTAGAAGATATTTCTTCTAACACTGCAGATCCGTAAGACTTTAGTACATGGTAGAGGATGTGCAGGTTAGGACGGGTGGATGTCGTGCTGCTACGCGCACACTATGTAAAAAAATCTAGTGTGTCGCTTTCTTATTGATTTAGAGAGCCAATGCCATTTTAGACATTAGTGTTAGTATCTATGGTTCAAAAATATTAGATTTTTGGACAAATTTTAGCCAATTTTTGATATTCTAGATATTATCTCTTGTAAAAATCCATAAAACTATAGACAACTTCTAGATTAGGATGACATGTAAAAGAAAACATGTAGCTTTTAGCCAATTTGAGAGGATTTTTAAAAAGAGAGATTGACGAAATCGTGCGACGCGCGATCATTGTTTTCAAACAGTGAACAGCACTTCGAAGAGGGAGATGAAGGAGTGATCTGGCAGAATTCTGGTCAGGTGTACTAGTATTTTAGCCCCCTTTCGAAGCAAATGGAAGCATCAAATTAGCAATCTGAGCAGCATAGAGGAAGGTATTATTTTATACACGTTTTTTTCTATTAGAGTTATATCTTCTCATAATGCTGAAAGAAACTGACAGGCTTCATCTCTGTTAGTATTCTTCTATATTTTCTAATTCTTTTTTGGAGTATTCTTCTACGTCTTCAATTTCTTCAAACCCCTTCTTTTCCGTCTACTCCTCTCCCTGAATCTACCTTCACCTTGCTGTCTCTTACCCCCGTGGTGGACTCTCGACACCAAACGCACCGACACCGTGTTAGGGGAAGTTTATGCTATCATCAAAGGTGAATTCCAAAAGATATTTGGGCTGATTTGGGGCTGATATCTTCAGCCATATTCACAGAATTAGTGACAGCATTGTTCTTTTGATTCATTTCTTACTCTACAGAAGACATCTTGTCAAAATATGCAAGTATTATGTGCCCCTATGGCAGGGCAATGTTTGTAGATCATTCATAGATGCTTTGAGTTGAATTAAGAGGATCTTTTTCTCTTATTTCTGGCTGTGGTAACTTATCCTTATCATGAACTCAATTTGATGCTCTCTTGAAGCAAGTCTCTTTGTCCTACAAGCCTTGTAATTGACTCGTAAGCTTTTGTCCTTAACAATCTACATTGAATGTAATCATGCAAAGTTGATTCGTGCTATGGCATTATATATGAATGATGGGATGTAGAGTTGTTTATGAAACGTGACAGCATATTATACTTGATTTTATAATTGGTGATTGCTCTTACAGTCAAGGAAACAAGCTTGATTTGAGATAATACTCTTGTGATCTTTGCTAAGAATATGCAGTTGGAAGCTCTATCAACATCTTCAAGAACTTGGCTTGAAACCTTCAACCCTTCTCTTATCTCTACCATCTCCAGAGTCTAAGCTCTTGAACCCCCATACATTCTTCTCTCTCAAACCCTTGTGATCGACTGTGATTTACCTCTTAAACCTTTAAACATTCACTATAATCTATTTATCTCTTGAAGACACATCTCTATCTATCTTGTCAAGTTTTCTTGCCAAACCCTTGTCGTGACCTTTAACCCTACGCACTGTGACACCGGACGGTCTACCCTCTGCTCACCCATCTAAATCCTAGGTGGATGCCCCACTCCGTGCTAGAGTCTGGGTTTGTGAGGAAACCAACCGACTTTCGCCAGTTGATTTTCGCTCCCGCTGCAGAACAGAACACCTCAAGAGCAAGCCTCGCTCTTTCCAGCATTAACTCATCGTCCTCTACGTAGAGTGTTGTATCATCTGCATACTCTGAGTCTAGCAACTCAGTCTGCTCTCTCACTGGCTGTCGGAAGCTGCGTATCCGCTCACACATGACCTGAGGAAGTGAGACATCGCATTTGCAAAGAGTAGAAACATGTACCAGGTCAAAGGGCAGCCTTGCCAAACCGATCTCTCCAACCGAAACTCCTCCCCTCGCCTTCCACCTATGAGGACCTTGCTGGTGGCGGATCTGTAAAGTACGAAGACCCCGCAAATCTAAGCCTGGGGGAAACCCAACCGCACCATGGTGCCCTCTGGTAAATCCCAATCCACCCTGTCATAAGCTTTCTCAAAATCCAAGAGTAGTACGGTCAGTCTCTGCCCACTGTGCTGAGTCCATTCTATCACCTCAAAGAAGGTGAATACATTATCTGGGATGCTCCTATCTTGGACAAAGCATGTCTGTGTATCATGGATGATGTCTGGAAGTACGGGGCATAGTTGCCTACCAATCATCTTTACCAGTGCCTTATAGACCACTGACAATAAGGTGATCGGTCTCCACTGAGAAAGATGCAACCGGTCTCCCCTCTTTGGGAGAAGACTGATAAGGCCTGTCAAAAGGCTTCCTGATATCTATCCTGAAGTGAAAATCTCCTGGATGGCCATCAGCAGAGGGTCCTCCACCACTTCCCAGTAGGTAGTGAAAAAGGCCTTAGAGAGGCCATCCTCTCCCGAGCATTTCTGCCCGGCATGTCTCCACCGTAAAGCCACTATACTAGGGAACCATGTGGATGACCGCCTTCGTGGAGGCATAGGGCGAGCTCTTCACTAACTCACAAGTTGCATCCGCACGGGTGAGTCGAACCATGAAGATCCCTCGGCCCATGAGGACTGCCTCCACAATCTGCGTTGTGCCAATACACAGCGTGGAGTGGAGCCAATCCCGTAGCTGGGCCCTCGATGGGGAGTGTCCTATGACCTAACTAAAGATTGTTGTTTCTTTCAACTCCAACTCAATGTGACACGGATGGCCAAGAGCTGTTCCTCAGAGAGGATGATGCGCAAGGTGTTTGACTGGGGGACACTCACAGAATGCGCCGGCATCTGACCAAAGGTTTCCATTGCTCGTCCATGCTAGAAACCTGCCTATCACGCTGCTATGATACGAGGCAGGGGGGGAGGGGATTTGTTGTTTTCCAAACGGTGGTGTGACCGCCTAGGCGGACCTCAAGGCGGGGGAGCGCACCGGGAGGGGGCGCAAGGTAGGCGGCGCACGCAAGGTGGACAGGCGACTGCAGGGGAGGCAGCCAAGGAGCAGGGGGAGGATTGGCGAACGGGGAGGGGAGGACAGGAGAACGAGAGGGAGGAGAACGGGAGGAAGAAGGACTATCGAACGGGGGGGAGGGTTGTTGAACGAGAGGGAGGAGGACTACCACAGGGCGGGGGGAGCTGGCACAGGCGGGGGCAGGGAAGGACTGGTGTGGCGGCAGTTCAAACGGAGACGGGGGGCAACAGCGCGACACAATGACGGCAGCAAATGTGAGTGATAACTATATTTTGATTAGGTTGTACACTTGGATTCTAGTGTCGCATGAGTTGCATGTATGATATGCAAGTTAGTTATTTTACAATGACAAGCCAAGGACCCTAAGATATCAATGGGTGTCAAAGGCAAAAGTTGTAAAAAAATTATCCTTGGTAAATACTAGGTTGTACCTAGTGTTGAATTTTGGCCTAGAAGATACTAATGTTAGTGGTAGCATTGGCAACTAGGCATTAGTTAATTAATCAATGCTAGTTCAGGGGATTTGATGGGCTAATAAACACTCGGGAATACATGGATGACAAATTGGCCTAGCCAATTTAATTATTGGTTGGTAAAGTTAGTTTTTCTAGTAAGAATTAATCATTAAACTAATTTTTAAAATTGATAATCTAAATATTAATTTAATTGGGCTAAAAATTGCTAAAAACTGCAATTATAAGGTTGCCACTTGGCAAAACTTAACCATACAAGGAGAGAAAGGCTATTAAAGAATGTTGGAGTTTCATTCCAACATAGTGGAGATTAGGAGAGGAAAAGAGAGAGCTGCTACTATAAGTTTTCCAACCATTGGTGATCAACCTAGCCATTGGAGGCTATCAAACAACTACCCCCAACTAATCGGGAGGTCATTGGAGACACGTGACAACCCATGTAAGCTACAAGTGAGAGCAATTTTAGGGTCCACAAGGGCAAGGGGCTCCTGTCGATAGTGGGTTGCAATCAATCAACCATTCACAGCAAGGAAACATTCAATTTCAACTAATTCTAGCAATGAAACTCTGAAATTTCTCTCATCAACCAATTCACAGCTTTCCTCAAGATACCTCAGTCAAATTCAGTCCCAACTCCGTGCAATTGAAGAATTTTCGCTGCTAAACCCTAATTTACAATAGTAATTAGGGTTTACCAGCCACCTTGGGAAGAGTACTTAGAATTCAAGGCCTAGTACTTGAAATTCAGTAGATGAAATATGGAGATTTCGAAGAACTTCAAGAGGGTAGCTAGCCAACTTTAAGTTTGGGGCATAATTTGTCATCCAAGGAGCACATCAAAGGCCAATCCCCAAGCAAACTGAGGGGCAAATTCGTTTGAAGGCTTGCCGGTTGCTATGGGCATCAAGATGTATTGAAGATTGAAGGAGATCAAGCTAGATCTCAATGTACTTCAGCTTTTAGCAATACAAATTAAAGAAATACCGCAAGGGACACTTTTGGGGACAAAGGGCTTGCTATCTATTGTCCAAGATATAAGTGGTAAAGTGTGCATTACACTTGATATAATTTGTTGACTTGCTATAATTATTGATTAATTAGGTTACTATCACCCTCTTCGAGGAGGAAGGCTGGTTTCACAAAGTCACCGGCAATAGCTCCAATATTATTTGTCATGAAGGATGACTCTCTCTATCTATATTGTATATTGACTATAACCAACTCGACAAGATAACCATTAAGAGTCTTTATTCACTTTCCTCGATCCCAAGACACTTGAAGCACCTTGGAAGAGCAAAGATATTTAAAAACATTGATCTTCGTGAGGCTTATTCTTGTCAGAACAAGAGAAGGTGATAAATGGAAAACAACTAATTGCACAAGGTATGGCCAATTTGAATTTGTTCTCATGTCGTTTGGTCTCACAAATGCTCCACCAATCTTCCAACATCTAATGAATGACGTGTTCCTTGAGTACCTAGATAGCTTTATGATAATATATTTAGATGACATTTTAAATATTTTTCAAGAATCAAATGAGCACGAGCATCATGTGCGATAAGTTCTTAACAAGCTATGTGAAAAGGGATTATATGCTGAATTGAAAAAATTTTCCTTTCATAAATCGGAAGTGGAGTTCCTTGGATATATTATCACTCAAAATAGAATCTCAATGGACAGGAAGAAAGTGAAGACTATTCTTGGATGGAAAACACCAAGATCAATTCAAGTTATTCTTGGGATTTGTAAACTTTTACTAAATCTTCATTAAGGATTATTCCCATATCATTATGCCACTCATGTGATTAAGGGATTGATAACTTTATGTGGAACTCTAATGCAAATAACGCTTTTCAAATACTTAAGGAGGCCTTCACTATGGTCCCCCCATTTTGATAAATGTAGATTTATCCAAGCCTTGATGCATTGGATTTTTCTCTTGGTACTATCCTTTCCCAAGCTAGCGATGATGGCCGAGTACTAAGTACATCCGGTGGCTTTTCAGTCTAGAAAATTCTCAACAGCTGAAGTAAATTATGAAATTCATGATAAGAAACTTCTAGCTATTACTAACTCTTTTGAAACATGGAGACATTCTCTAGAGGGGAAACCACACAAAATCAAAAATCTAGAGTACTTCATGAGTTCTCAAGTTTCGAATCGATGGCAAGCAAGATGGAGTACCTTCCTTTCTAGATTTGATTTTGTCATAACATATCAACCGACAACCAACAAAGGAAACAAAATACATTGTCTCGACACTCCTTTCTTCCACCTAAAAAATGAGATGTAACAAGCAAAGCTCTAGAAGATGTGCCCTTCCTTCTACAAGTCAAAACAGATCTTTCCGAGCATAGCTTTGCCTAAAATATTAAGCAAAAAATTCAAGAAGGGTGTACAAGTGTTGAAGGCTTCCAAAAAGTTGAAGGCGTACTCTATTATCAAGGGCTATTGTATATACTATCTAGATCGCTTGAGTTACATGTACTCCAAACGAGGTGTAACCTTCCAATTGCATGACATTTTAGGGTCAATAAAATAATATTGCTCATCTCTAGAGACTAGTGGTGGCCTCAAATGTGAAAATTAGTCAAAGAATTTGTATGCACAATATAGCCAAAGTCCCTCACCATCGACCTTATGGGTTGCTCCACCCTTTAACTATTTCTAATCACTCTTGGTTATCTATGTCAATGGACTTCATCACTAATCTACCTTATTGCAAGGGATTCAATTCCATTCCGGTAGTGGTTGATAGATTTACCAAGATGGCACATTTTATCCCCACCCCACAAGATGGTTACTAGCGAAAGGCACAACCCGACTCTTCCTTGAACATATCTATCATTATCATGGGTTACCAAATATTATTTCAGATCGAGGACCATAATTTGTGTCAAGTTTTGAAAAAGTCTCCTCAAGCTTCTAGGTATGCAAACCAAGCTCTTTTCAACCAACCACCCTCAAAGTAATGGACAAACAAAGAAATCAAATCAAGTTTTGCAACAATATCTCCAATATACAATCAATTACCATCAAGATAATTGGGTGGATTTACTTTTCTTCGCTGAATTCGCCTGTACAAAAATGCTAGACAAAACGCAGAGTGGAGGGGGGGCTATCTGCAGTAAATGCAGGTCTAAACCTGCAAAATGGTGTGCCGTGGGCTGCTTGCAGAAAAGGCAAGTCTGTATGGTACCTCCTAGACAATAGAATGGCTGTCCAACCTATCTGACACCATCCGAGTAGAACACAGCAAATCCTTGTCAAAGGCAGACATGAGCTGAAAATAGGCCACCTTGCAAGTTTTGAATCCAAACGCAAGGTCTACAATATGTATGGATGGCGCCTGGCAAGTTCCATCACAGACAGCATACTCCTCTTCAAGATCTCCGACTCTTAGGCATGGCTCTGATACCATGTGAGAGTGTGCAACAGAAAGATGAAAGTGAACACAGAGAGAAGAAGGAGACAAAGAGAGAACCCAAGAGAGAAGGAACCATGTGACTGCAATGGCTGAAGGTACAAGGCTGCAACAGTCAATCCCAACACGCAGCTATACACACAAGTGTGGGCGCTAGATGGTAGCAAGGGGATAGGAGAATGAGGAGAACTGGCTAATTACGAAGGATCAACGGATAATGAAAGTGGGAGGGTAGGCCGCCTATATATAAATAAAAAGTGGCAAAACCCTAAATAGGGTCAATACCCTAAAAAAGGCTAAAAGTGCCCAAAAAGAAATGCACTAATGTGCCCTCCATCTAAAGTGTTTAAAACACATAAAATGATAGACAAATACAATGTCAGAGCTCCTAATATCCTCATTTGACTCAGAGTAAGGCTCACAAGTAGGAGATGACCACATAAGACACACATAACTACTAATAGTTATGCAACAAAACATTACATCTAATTGGATGGTACATTCATGTGGTTGAGGTTAATCCTAGATAACCACCATACACAAGGTATATCTAGTTATATCACTGGGCTAACCTACATAACTTTGTTACAAGTAGTAAATCATTTATTTCACCTTACTTATAGATGTGAATGCTAGGAAGAACGTGAGAATGATAAAATTTGAGCTATCCAACTTGATCATGTTACCATATTTTGATAGTAATCAATTTGGAGGCCCTGCCCATGCCATAGCTCAGACAAACATTCCTCCATACCTAGGGACATCGTAGGCTGTTCATTGCAATATAAAATGGCAGCCCCTAGTAGAGTCATACTCCCCTCTGCCTTGGCTTCCTCCTGCCATCCCAACCAAAACTACCCTAAAAGCCATTATATCTATGTACATTGCAGTTACAATACATCAATCATGTTGAGACCATGTACTTCCATGTTTTACTTTTGAGTAATATAATCAAAAACACTTTTCAAGGAAAAAAGGAGGAATCCAGTCCCTTCATTGATGAAAGTGAAAAAATACAAGGAGGCTGGCAGGTTGTTCTAGTGGTAATAGCACTCCATTTTATGCTTTCGTCTCTTTGAGCATGTTTTTTAAATTTCATACTGCAATTGTTATACACTAATGGCTAGACTTTACCTTTGGTCACACCATATGTAGGCCAAATTCTTATCATTGGCATGTTTCAACGAAAAGTATCTCTTATTGTAAAACCCCCTAAATCCAAAGTTTTGCACATAATAAAATCATGCATAATCAATGTGTGATGCACAGTAGGTTTAGTGCATGTTGTGATTTCGTTTGTGCACAAGAATCACGTGTATAATGAACACTTATACAGTAGTTTACATTGCCTATTATCTTGTGGTTAGTAAACAAGAATAAAGGTAGATAAATGCACCTGTGCCCAGGAAAGTTGAAATAAGGGCTGCAGACTAATTTCTTGTAATTCTGCAGATAACGATCAAATGTCTCATATACTTCTATTGCAGTGTTGCTGTCTATGACTTCACCAAAAGCAATACGTCCAATCAGCTTGACTGTCAAACTAAGAAAATGTTTATGGATGTCCACAGCTTCCTTCTCCAAAACAGTCCATCTTTGCATGTCATCTGCTGATTGTGTTTTTATTGCTTCAAAATGATTCTGCCAGCAAAAAGCATCCCACTAGATTGTGTGTCAAGACAAGGATATTGTACAGCTGAAATATAGCACATAGAAAAAGCATTCATAATTGTAATCCACCTACATCTCTACTAAACAATAGGCTAAAAATATACCATCACAATATGGTTTTAGTAATGCAAATATACATGTATAAAGCTGCCATGATTTTTAATCTAGTTGAAGTATTCAAGCAAAGGCAAACGTATATTAAGATTGTCAAACTTCGGAAGGATAGATGGTTTTATGCAACTCTTGTATAGCCTTTTGTACAAGGAGATTAATTAGTATAGATAAGTTTTGAAAGAGAAACAGACCTTCAGTTCTTTCGGAAGAAAGCACTGGCCAAAAATCTGTCTTTGATGTGCCCACGTAGCACCACTCGAAGTAAATAAACCGGAACCAAGTATCTCCAATGACGTGAGAAAAGATGCCTTTTCATAACACTCTGCATTTTGAACAAGTACTTGCTGGATGATAGAAGGATCAAGCACTATCAATCTAAGAAACTTTCCAAATTCAATGTAGAAGCACTTCCCATGCTTCTGAACACTTTTGAGAGACTCCCAGGTCAATATTTTACTCAGATCAGAAACCTGAAAGAAACAAAGCTTAATTATCCATCAAGACGAGAAATCTCTCACACTGAGCTTTTAATGGGCTAGTATAGAACCAAGCTAACTTTGTTTTTTAGAAAAGAAATTTCTATTTATAACACCTCAGAGAAAATTCCCCTAAGGTAAAGATACAAAGTACAGAGAAGGCCTTATAAAGAGAAACTAAGTACATGGTAAGTACAAAGCCTGTGTCAACAACCAATCTGCCCTTCCTTCGCTGAACTACCGTGCAGCCTCTCCCATCTCTCACGGAGAGTATGGATGAACCCTGTCCAGGTCATGAAAGAGACTCTATAGTGGAAACATCTTGGAGATCAATAGCATGACTACACCTCACACTCCAAATGAACAAAGCAATAATACTAGAAATCAACTCCCATCGATGACAATGTCCCCAAATCCATTGTGTTTGTGAGTACTTTGGAGTGGAGATCCTACTCAAATGCTAAGCAATGATGAGAAAAGAGTGGCTCCTTGAAAATCCTCATATCCGCATGTTGGGCCTTTGTCTATGACCCAAGCTACTACCCCCCAAGTTGCAACCATAATCTCTTTGGTGCCATGGAAGGCCATCTTGCGGGCTCTCCTCCATACCTCCTAATATATTACAATCCCATAGACAATGCCTCCAAGTCTCCTCTAACTCAACACATCTCGCACATGCCACTCAGCATTGCCATAACCAAGCCATGTATCAACTGCCATATTCCTATGAGCTACTAGCCATAGAAAGAAAGAAAGATATATTAATGTCTACATAAGGCCAATGTGGCCTATGAGACAAAATCCAGAGTACATCCATGTCTAATGTCATCTCATCAGTAAGGTAAAGATAACATTACAAATAAGTGGGTGGCCTATGAAACAATACTGAAAATAACTATACGGTGGGACTATACTAGGGTTGAACCATGTGTAGTGTTGTTCCATCGGTAGAAAAGAAAAGGAAAGGAAAGGAGAACCAAATCTTATAGACCATGTGCAAAAAGTGTGGTGGAGACTATGGGCTGTAGTTGATCTCAAGATCTGCACATGGGCTCAGCTATGATGCGGTCCCTAGCTGCTTCACTGATATGTCTGGTGGTGAGTCTTTGGTGTCTCGTGATAATGGCTCTGATCCGACTGTGGTGTGGCATTCTCGGACGTGATCCTGGTAGACGGGGTCGTCGTGCTCGACAAAAGGAAATGGCTCTATCCAATGTGACTCCACGGCGTGGCCTGTAAGGTGTCTAGCGGGTTGGCTCTGTCTCTGCTAGGCTGGTAGTGTCAGTAGGGTCGGCTCTGTAGAAGAAGTCTGTCACTACTCTCTGTGTGTGTCCTTCTAGATAAGCTGGCCTCCTATCTTGTAGTAGTGCAGTTCAAGCTACCACTGAAGAAATCTTCCTATATTAAATAAGATCAAGCTACCACTGAAGAAATCCCTTAAGGTTGGCAACATGACATTGGATGCCCTAGGCGGCATTAAAAAATGAATACATTGCAAGTGACCCAAAAATGCCAACAACCCCAAAATCTCAGAAAGTGAAACAAAATCTTCATATGAAGTTGGGCCGGACCATGATATTTAGTCTTGCCAAAGGTTTGATCAAAAGGGCACATCCTAGTCCCCACCATAGCATGCCAAATGTCAAAAAGGAGGACACAAAATGAATCTATGACAGGAAGACTCGACCATAATGTACAAAATAAACTATTCTCATTGGAAAGACCCCTATAGTGAAGAGCGGATGCAAGGGAAAGAACACGCACTAGCATTCTCCAAATGAATACCTTGCATTTGAATGGCATCTTGTTGATCCATCACTATCAATCTCCATCAAGCTTTAGATTTGTGCAATCCCCAAAACACATTCGCTTTCTTGTCAATCATGAGCAATCTTTGATCATGGAATGATAAATTTGATTAACCAAAGATGAATCCAAAGACATACGCCCTTCAATGTCCCAATCTTGCTAGGGATGAACAGAATCTAAGACAAGAAAAGGTTGCTAGTCATGCAAAAGTCAAGAGACCTTGGCTCACAAATCACGATAGCCACAAGGGACCCAAAAAATCCGTCTAATGGTGTCAAAAAAACATCAGTGTGTCTCGAGGCAAGAGAGTAGTATCAGCCACCAAGACCAATGCAAGGCGAGTCATGTGATTAAACTTAGGTCTCTCCTCCGATTTGTCCTCCCAAGGAAGCAGACAAGATACCACCAGAATTTTCATTTGCAATGAATTTGCAGCTAGTGTGTCCTCTATCAGATGCCATTAGACCTTGCAAAGAGCAATTTTCAACACACCTTGCAAAGAGCAATTTTCATTTGCAAAGAGCAAAGAGCAATTTGCAGCTAGTGTGTCCTCTATCAGATGCCATTAGACCTTGCAAAGGTTGTTGATCAACACACATCGCTTGAAAAAGAGATCAATGAAGGGCTTCCATATGGGTGTCAACATCCAAAACAGCCCCACCTCCCATGGATTTCAGGGTACAAACAGGGCTCCAAGGTATCCAAGTTATACCACCATGCACAAAATCTTTCTTCCATAGCATGGAACGAAAGTGTTGGGTGAGATCCTTCCAAGCAACCTTAGTCCAAGGCAACAATGGCAAAAAGTAACTGAGCATGGGGAGCATAATGGTCTATGCCACTTTAAGGTGCACATGAAATAGCCAAGCTTGAGATTTCCAATAACCAAACTTGGCTGCCAATTTATGTGATACCTATTTCAGCAAGAATCTTGGCTGCACATCAATACCCAAGAGATAACCAAGATGCCTTACAATGTCTCCTTGTTGAACACCCACATGCTACCACCACAAATCTGGAAAATTCGAGCCAGTACAAGCAATAAGGGACGATTTGACAGCATTGATATGAAAACCCAACATATGTCCAAACAAATCCCAAACATCTAAACATTTGCAAAGGTTAGAAGCATTTGCTTTCAAAACCAAAAATGTATCGTCAACCAGTGCCACCTAAACAACAAAATGTTGGTATGGAGGAGATAAACTAGCCAACTATCCCATATCAACAACATGCGATAACATGGAAAGAATATAGTGAGTTGAAACCAGTCTTCCTAGGATAAGGTGGCAATACTTGATTAAGCACTTAATTACAGCAATCAATAAATAAGCATATTTCCAAACTTCTAAACCTTTGCAAAGGTTAGAAGCATCTACTTTCAGAACCATAAATGTATCGTCAACCAACGCCGCTTGAACAACAAAATGTTGTTGTGAAAGGAGAGATAAACTAGCTAGCTATCCCATACCAACAAGATGCAATAACATGAAAAGAATACGGTGAGTTGAAACCAGCCTTCCCTCTTAGATAAGGTGGTAATACCTAATTAAGCACTTAATTATAGTAATCAATAAATAAGCATAAACTGAAATGCACACTTTACCTTAATAGTCTTGGACAATGAACATCTTGTTGGCCCCAAAATTCACGTCCCTTTTGGTATTTCTTTAACTTCAATTGCTAATGGATTGAACGAGATTCCACAATCTCCTTGGTTGATCCAAAAGCCCCTTGTTGTACCAACAATCAACAAACAGCAAATTGCCCCTTGATTTTCACCTAAGACTTACTCTAATGGAACCCCAACTAGCCAAATGCTGCCCCAAATTTACAATGGATGGGCTGGCATCTAAAATCCCTAACAATTCCTTGAATTTTAGGCCCTAATTTCAATGTGCAATGCCCTTGACTTATAGCACAGGTCTTAAGGTGGCTGCTAAACCCTAATTACTACTATAAATTAGGGTTTACAACACAATTTTTCTTGCTGTCCACCAAATTTGGTTGTGATCTTCTCAAAATGGCTAAGAATTGCCTAGATAACTTGAGAATGGATTAGAGAAAGTGAAAGAATGCAAAAAGAGAGATAAATTCCTGATTTTTCACGCAAGAAAAGCCCTAAAATTGATTGCTGCCTGCTCTAATCAACCCCAAATGCTGTTGTCTGCTGCCACAAAAGTGTCCAACTGCTGTCATCTGCAAAAAATGCTGTCACATGCATTTGTAGGCATCATAAATGCTATTGCCAACATCACCAAGGTCTCTTGCAGCAGTTGGCAGCCTCCTAAATGTCTCCACAGCAGCAAATTCTGATCAGCAACTTCTCTTCCCTCTCTCTCACAAGCTCAATAAATGAAAACAGCCTCCAAAAGCCCAAAAACCTTTTTTCTCAATTGCATGGGTATTTGTACCAAGTGGCAGCCTTCTAAACCCATTTTTCAACATTATCCAACCATTAAATTAATTTTGAAAATTGATTTCGGCCCATCTGACCCTACCAACATTTAAATGTCCCATCCATAATTAAATTGGCTAGGCCATTTGCAACCTGGAGTGATCCCCAACCTCTATTGATCCTTAGACTGACATTGATTAATTAATTAATGCCTAGTTCCTAGTGTCACCACAGACACTTAATGGCCAAACAACTATCCTAGGGTCAAAACTGACACCAACTGACAACCAAAACCTAGCTGGCATAACTTGTTACAACTTGTTCCTTTGACACTCATTGCAACTTCGGGGTCCTTGGCTTGCTACCATGAGATAACTACCATGTGCAACGCATGTGCCTAACAACCTGACACATTTGATGATTAACTTAATAAAATGTTACTAGCAAGATTAAAGCATCTCAAAAATGTCACGTCCCTGTGATAGACCTCCCCCTTGAAATCCCTGCAATCATCCTTGATTGCACTACATTGTGTCAAAGCAAAAGCATACTACACTAGAATTTTCAGAAGGCATCACAGTCACAACATTGGCCATTGTTGTCTAACTATGCCATACGCCTCAAACTTGCTGAAAATTTCTAACCAACATAAATATCAAATAAAACTGAAAAATAGTCTAGAACTATTGCTAGAAACCCATTGGATACATCCATAACTCATGTTTCTCAACTATTTTGGCTAAATAATCATAGAAAAGCATAAACTCAACATGAACCATGTCTCAAACTGTCAAATGGCATTCACTTACATGCTGTTGTTCATGGAACCAAGTATAAACCATTGAAAACGGAGCATAAACTGATTTTATACTGATCTGAAAACTGGTCACAAACTGCTGCAAATGTGATCCCAATCTGATCACACACTGATGCACAACTAATCCCAAAAGTAACCATAAATTGATCTCTATCTAATCATGAGCTGAGCTAACACTGATCAGAAATTGAACCCCAAACTGATGTAAAAACTCATGTCAAACTGATGTAAATGTATAGTTTCACTGCCGTAGTGAAATTCATACTCATCTACATAAATCTCATAGTAGCTAGCATACTAAATAGTGACCTCATGGCAAATATATTGTCAGCACGGTACCTTGGATGCATGTTGATTACATCTAAGATCCACTATATACGAGAGCTGTCCAAAACTAGAGTGGAAGTGCTATCTCCCCCTTGAGCATCAAGCACTACTTTAGACCCCTACTCTGTTGAATCCAAGTGAGTCCAAAGAACCAATATCGGCTCTAACTGAAAGACATCTAGGTAAAGTTGCAACAACAAAGGATGGTGTCACGAGGACGTGAAAATTTGATGCTTTGCTTATGTTTAATTGACATTTGATTAAAGGATTAATCAAATGTGCAATTAAAAGATGCACATGTGAGGTGCAAGCTACTTTCTCACAGTTGAAGACCGAAGAAACCTGTAAAAAAGAAAGGTGTCAAAGGCAAAAGTTGTAACAAGTTACACTTGTTAGATTCTAGGTGGATTTTGGTGTCAGTTTGCCCCTAGGACCATTAATTGGCCATTAAGTGTCAGTGGTGGCACTAGGTACTAGGCATTAATTAATGGATTAATGCTTGTCCAAGGGTCAATTAATGCATGGGACCACTTTGGGTTGCAAATGGCCTAGCCAATTAACTTTTGGATGGGCAAGGTCAATTTTTTGGGCATGGATTAAGGGCTGAATTAATTTTCAGAATTAATTAATTTTGAAAATTAATTAAATGTTGAAAATTGCTGAAAATGGATTACGAAAGCTGCCACTTGGCAAAACTTTCCCATGCAAGTGGAGGAAAGGCTAAATAGGGCTGAAGGAAGAGAGAAATCTCGTTTTTTCATTTTGGAGCTGTTGGAAAGAGGTGTTGGACTGTGGCTGCCAGCTTTTGGGGCCATTTCCCAGCCATTGGAGATCATTTCGGTGATGGAGATTGCATATTCTTGACCTTGGGAAGCTGACAATTGCTGCTGATGCACTTTCTCCTAAAGAGATCAAAGTCTCTGATGCTCCTATTGTTGTTGGTGCATCCGTTTGGGGCTAGTACAGCAGGGCAGCAACTGATTTTGATCAGTTCTTCGCGACAAATCTCAAAATTTTCTCTCTTTACAGCATTCTGTCATCTCCTTGAGCCTATGCTCAGCCATTCGGAGAAGATCTCAGCCATTTTTGGTGGGCTGATCTGTAATTTCTGTAGTAAACCCTAATTTAAAGCAAAAATTAGGGTTTAGCAACCACCTTGGGATCCATGCCAGAGATTGAAGGCTCAAGGGACTGAAATCAACAGTTGGTAATTGAAGATTATCAAGGGATTTCAGGAGCCAGCCCATCCCAAATTGATTTGGGGCAGCATTTGGCCAGCCAAGGTCAACTTGGAGAAGAAGTCCTAGGTGAATCAAGGGGCAAATGACCCAAAAGGCTTGTTGTCATTTATGACAGCAAGAGCAATTGGTTAGCAGGAGGAGATTGAAGAATTTCAAGTTGTACTCCTTCCAATTGAATGAAGCTAAAGAAATACCTCAAGGGGCGCCAGTTTTGGGGCCAACAAGGAGTCTACTGTCCAAGAATGTTATGGTAAAGTGTATATTTTATTTTATGTGCATTTATTTATTGTTGGAATTAACTCTTAAATCAGGTTATCACCACCCATTCCAAGAAGGAAGGCTGGTTCCATGGTTCCATTACCGGGATACATCAAATCTCTTGATTTGGTGGGCCCAAGGCACCTAATTGCAAGCCAAAGCTTTGTTCTAGTGCTAATTTTTCTGCTCAGCTCTGAGAAATTACAGCAAGATGTCTTCATACAGTGGGATGCAATCAAGCAGTAATAATGCCTCTCATGATGCACATTCACATAGGGAATAAGGAAATGCAGTGCCTGATCTTGGACAAGGCACGAATCATGGACAACATGCTGAAAATGTGGTTGAAGGCCAAGATGTTGGACCCTCAATGCAGAAAGATGATGATGATCAGTAAGGGGAAATGGAATTTGATGATGCATTCAAGAATCAAATGAGGGCAGCAGCCAATATCTTTGCTGAATTGGCAAAAGGTCCTCAGTTTACTCGGTTTTTTGAACACTCCTACAAAGGACAACAAGGGCAAGAAGAGAAAATCCTCTTCTAGAACTTCGGGACAGCAAGATGCACTGAAGAACAAGCCAAAGCCTTCTCAAGATGCTTCTAAAGATGCTCATGGTGAAAAGCAGTTAGTGCCAGTTGGGCAAGAAATGCAAATGCAAGTTCATGATGTAAATGCTAATGCTATGGTTTTTGGACAGTAAGGTTTGCATGAGAATTTGGGGCAGCCAGCTTACTTTGGCAATAGCACAACTTTTGATGCTACGGTGGGTGAGCGATTGAATTTGGGAATATATGGCACACCTCCCCATAACTTTCAGCAACCAATGCATGGCTTGCATAACCCAATGTACTTGGGTATGGCTCATGGAATGCATAATCCGATGTATGGCGGCATCGGTATGATGCCAGGTGTGCAAAATCACGCAAATAGGCAAGCATCGGTACCGCATCGTGCTTTTGGGGCTCAAGGAATAAGTGCTGGTCATGCAAATGCTCCATTTAATGTTATCATGGAAATTGCCTCTACACTAGCGGATACACTATGCCTTTCATGTAAGCTTGTTGAGGCCTTTTTATGCTGATGTATCTAAGGATGTATCTGCTGAAATTCAGTCCAATGTAGAGAAGCTGAATGAGATATTAGTATCCGAGCAGACTTTGGCACATAAAGAGAAAAGGTCAAAGGTAAAGCTTCCATAAGCTATTGGGTGAAGTTTCACAACTGTTCACCAATGGATGCTAAATGGATGGAAGCGGATGACTTGGCAGACCATCCTCAGTTGTTGCAGCTTTACCTTCATGCCTTTCAGTTAGAGCCAACTTTGGATCGAGCTCTTTCAGGTTCAGCAGGGCAAGGGTCCAGAATACCACCTGATACTCAAGGGAAAGATAGCACTTCCACTCCTCTAGGAATGGACTGCTCTAGTCTAAAGTAGATCTCGGATGTATTCAGCATGCATCCAAGGTACTGTGCTGACAGTATGTCTGCCATGAGGTCACTATTCAGTATACTAGTCACTCTGGTATATATATAGATGGGTATGGTTTTCACTGCAGCTCTGAAACTGTACATTTGCATGAGGTTATGATCATGAGACACTGATTACCGAGTGCTGGTTTTCAGTGTATGATCATTAGTTTCAGTGGTATTCAGCTGGTTCTATGGACAACAGCATATGTATTGAATGCCATTGACAATTCAGCCATGGTTTCGGCTCCATTTATGCTTTATTATGGTTGTGTAGCCAGCACTGTTGAGAAACAAGAGTTTGGGATGCATCCGATGAGTTTCTGGCAACAGTTCTAGACTATTGTTGAGCTTTATGCTATGTTTATGCTGGCTGGAAATTTTCAGCAAATGGTGGGCATATGAGATAGTTAGTCAGCAATGGCCAATGTTGTGTTGACTATGATGCCTTGTGAAAATTCCAGTGCAGTATTGTTTGCTTTGACACATTACAGTGCAATAGAGGACGATTGCAAGGATTTCAAGGGGGTCGTCTATCACGAGGACATGAAAATTTTATGCTATGCTTATGTTTAATTAACATTTGATTAAAGGATTAATCAAATGTGCAATTAAAAGATACATATGTGTTCCACATGTGAGGTGCAATCTACTTTCTCACAGTTGAAGACTGAAGGACCCTGTGAAAAACATGGGTGTCAAAGGCAAAAGTTGTAACAAGTTACACTTGTTAGATTCTAGGTGAATTTTGGTGTCAGTTTGCTTTCTAGGTTCATTAATTGGCCATCAAGTGTCAGTGGTAACACTAGGTACTAGGCATGAATTAATGGATTAATGCTTGTCCAAGGGTCAATTAATGCATGGGACCACTTTGGGTTGCAAATGGCCTAGCCAATTAATTTTTGGATGGGCAAGGTCAATTTTCTGGGCATGAATTAAGGGCTGAATTAATTTTTAGAATTAATTAATTCTGAAAATTAATTAAATGGCTGAAAATTGTTGAAAATGGATTAAGAAAGCTGCCACTTGGCAAAACTTTCCCATGCAAGTGGGGGAAAGGCTAAATAGGGCTGAAGGAAGAGGGAAATCTCGTTTTTTCATTTTGGAGCTGTTGGAAAGAGGTGTTGGACTATGGCTGCCAGCTTTTGGGGCCATTTCCCAGCCATTGGAGACCATTTCGGTGATGGAGATTGCATATTCTTGACCTTGGGAAGCTGACAATTGCTGCTGATGCACTTTCTCCTGAAGAGATCAGAGTCTCTGATGCTCCTATTATTGTTGTGCATCCGTTTGGGGCTGGTACAGTAGGGCAGCAACTGATTTTGATCAGTTCTTCACAACAAATCTAAAAGTTTTCTCTCTTTACAGTATTCTCTCATCTCCTTCAGCCTATGCTCAGCCATTCTCAGCAATTCTTAGCCATTCGGAGGAGATCTCTGCCATTTTTGGTGGGCTGATCTGTAATTTCTGCAGTAAACCCTAATTTAAAGCAAAAATTAGGGTTTAGCAACCACCTTGGGATCCATGCCAGAGATTGAAGGCTCAAGGGACTGAAATCAGGAGTTGATAATTGAAGATTATCAAGGGATTTCAGGAGCCAACCCATCCCGAATTGATTTGGGGCAGCATCAGCCAAGGGTAAAATTGGAGAAGAAGTCCTGGGTGAATCAAGGGGCAAATGACCCAAAAGGCTTGTTGGTCATTTATGACAGCAAGAGCAATTGGTTAGCAGGAGGAGATTAAAGAATCTCAAGTTGTACTCCTTCCAATTGAATGAAGCTAAACAAATACCTCAAGGGGCGCCAGTTTTGGGGCCAACAGGGAGTCTACTGTCCAAGAATGTTATGGTAAAGTGTGTATTTCATTTTGTGCATTTATTTATTGTTGTAATTAACTCTTAAATCAGGTTATCACCACCCATTCCAAGAAGGAAGGCTGGTTTCACATGGTCTACCAAGTCATCCTCTTCCATGCACTTTGCATCCATTGGTGAATAGTTCTGAAAGTTCACCAAATATCTCTTGGAAACTTTACCTCTGATTCTTCTTTCCTTATGTGCCAAAATCTACTCAAGTACAAATATCTTGCCAGCTCCTCAACCTCTGGCTGAATTACAACAAATACATCCTTTGGCACATCACCACGAAAAAGCCTCAATAAACTGATATGAAAGGCATTATGTATCCACCATTGTGGAAGTAATTTCAACCGATATGCAACATTGTTGATCTTCTCCAACACTTGGAAGGGCCCATAGCATCTCATAGTCAACTTCACATACAACCTCTCTCTTTCTTTCATCCTTTTGAGCATTGCATTTTCAAAACGTAGCAATACATAATCGTCCTCTACAAATTACAAAACATGTCTATAGCAATCAACTGCCTTATTTTGCTTTTCTTGTGATCTCTGAAGCACATACTTTATCTTTGCATAGGTTGCATCCAGGTTTTCCACATAGCAATTAGCCTCAAAGATCTTATCCTTAGTGTGTAAGATAGGTGGTACCTTTTTACCACCCTCAACTATCTTAAATGGAGCTTTGCTAGTGAAACTATACACTGTATTATTGTATGCAAACTCAACCAATGGCAAATACTACTCCCGCTGTGTCTTATGGTCTGATACATAATACCTTAAAAGATCCAACACTATAGAATCAGCCTCTTCCGAGTGACCATCTATCTATGGATGGAAGGATGATGAGAATTTTAGCATGATACCCATATTCTCAAATAACCCCTTCCAAAATAAACTCGTCATCCGAGAATCTCGATCACTAACGATTAACTCTGGTATACCATGATACTTAAAGATGTGTTGCAAGAACAAACATACCATATGATCGCCGTTATCTTTTTCTTTAGCGAAACAAAATGGGCCTATTTGCTAAACTTGCAAATGATAGTCCATATCCCATCATTTCTTGTAGCTGTCCTACAAAGCTCAAAAATAAAAGCCATAGCAATGCTCTAGCAAGGCCTGTCTCGAATGGGCAATGGCTGTAACAAACCTGGCATCTTTTATCTATCATGCTTAACCTTCTAACATAAAATACAAATCTTCACAAACCACTCTACATCATGTCTCAAAGCTAGCCAATAAAAGAAATACTCCATTGCCTTAACTATGGCATCAATACATCTGTCCTGCATACGAAGGAGCCTGACTTTCAATGATCACTCTACCCCTGAACTGCTTTGTGCCACAGTCACCCATGCATCATCAAAAATCCATCTCGTAGCACAAAGTGTTAATGCCTCTTGCCATTGCAAAGCTGATCATAAACAATAAACCATGTTGACTGAAGAGATATTTCTCATAGACCTGCAAATTTCTCTCTACACCGTGGAGAAGACTCATAAGGCACAACTCAACCATCCTGCATTAAAACAGCCCTGATGTTGTTTCCACAAATGACTTCCTTAGATCAGGCTACACAAGCACAAGATTTGAAGTCATCTTTTCCTTTAACTTCTCAAATGCTAAAATTTCCATTATTGTCCATCTAAATGGCACATTTTTCTTTTGCAAAGCACACCATGGAGACACAATTTCAGCAAACCCACGTACATAGTTTATGTAGTAAGAACATAAACCCAAGAAGCTACAGATCTCATGAACATTCTTCAAAGGTGGGCATGATCATATTGCCTCAACTTTTAACAGGTCCATACAAATAACATTAGCCGATCCAATATCCCCCAAAAAGTGGATCTCATGCAAAAAGAATTCACTTTTCTTGTCATTAATGATCAGCCTATGCTTACACAACTCATTGAACATAGCATCCAAGTGCTCTCCATGCTCAGCCTCATTCTTTGAGTAGGCAATCATGTCATCAAAGAAAACACCCACAAATGTCCTATGTGGCCTGAAGATGCAATCCATCATGTGATTAAGAGTGGAAGGAGCATTCATAAGTCCAAAAGGCATGACAAGAACCTAATACAATCCAAAAGATGACTTCCATCTTAGACACATCCTCTAGTCTAATGCGTATCTAATGATACCACTTTTCAAATCTATATGGCTGAAAATGATTGCCCCCTACAATCTATCTATGAGATCATCGATCCGAGGGATCAAAAACCGATTCTTTATTATGATTTTATTCAAAGCACGATAGTCAATGCACAGACGCCATGAACCATCCTTTTTCTACATCAAAAGCACTGAAGAACAAAAAGGAGATAAGCTAGGCTAAATCAATCCTTTTTCTAACAACTCATTCACCTAACTCATAATTTCCTCCTACTAGGCTATACTGACTCTGTAGGGTAGCTTATTAGATGGGCTACTTTCAAGGATAAGATCTATACCATGACCTTCATGCCGTTCAGGCGATAGCTTCCCTGGAAGTGACTAAGAGAAGCAATCAACATACATTTTCAGAAATGACATGTAATCCTTCTCTAACTTAGAACATTCTCACTATCATCCTTATTCTTAGTAAAAACCAAGTACATTGAAAGATTATTTTTCATTACTTTAGAAATAGTTGCATATATGACAGGGATAGATTCCCCTTTCAACTTTACATGGAGTATAAGAGTCTTTCCCTTATGCTGAATAGTGATCTCTTTTGCACGTGAATCAATCACTATATGTATATGGTGACACCATGGCATACCAAGGAGCATATCATAACTCTCAAGTGGAGTAATAAAGAACTCTTCATTGTCCACATATCCCTGAATATGTAAGCGAAGCTTTTCAATAAGCGGTATGATAGGCTCTGCATGGCCTTTACATGCCATTCCAACTTCCCCCATGGGTCCCATCTCATCCTCTCTGATGCCTACACAAGCTCCCATATCTACAGAGATGAAGTTGGCTTGTGCACTATTATCAAAGAATATCCATGCATGCCAAGCTTTGATTTTGCTCCATGCTCTACATAACTTAGTACATCATCATTGAGCTAATCACTAGCAGCATCAAACACAAATCCCACTGGCATTTTAGGCTTCTTTCCCTTAGGATCTCCCTGATTTTCTGATTTTCCAACTTGCTGCCTATTGAGACAGTCCTTTGCAATATGACCCCTCCTATTCACAAATGAAGCATTTATTTGCAGCCATTAATTCCCTATTGTGCCAATGATTTCCAACCCTTTCATTGTTGTTTTGGCCTCTTTTCAAGCTGATTTTCAGATCTTCCATTTTCTCAGCCTTACACAACTTTTTATTCGCCTTCTTCCCACTCTCTTAGAAGCCCGAATCCTTCCCATGCAACAAATCATCAGCTATAGCAACAATCTCTATGACTTGAGACATGCTAGACATGGTGGATTTTATACAAAAATCCCTAATTCCTTTGGACAACCCACATACATATTTTTTCACTTGTTCATGAAGGGGTACCAGACGATAAGACATGACCGGCAGCAATGCATCCAAAACTTCTTATTGTATTGCTCTAAATTCTTGTATTCCTTGGTACCTAGCTTGTTCCAAGCTGTCATGATGTCCACCTCAAAGATACTTATCAATCAATTTGATGCAACATTTGCTTGAATTGTACCCATGTTGACGGTGCTCTACCTTGCATCAAGAGTGTGGACCACCACTGCAATGCATTCCCCTTCAAGAAAGTAGCTGCCTTCTGAATCTTAGAGGATCTGGTGAAATGTTCCCCTAAATAGGATGCATCAAACTACTGAATGAATGTCAAAGCTTTCAGCCTATCTTGTGCACCACTAAAGGACTCAAACTTCATTGCTTTTCCAACCTCATCATAGTCTTTTGCTGCCCCTTTGCCAGTCAAGTTATTATAAATTGGTCTTTTTTTGCAAGTAAAATATGGCTGATTATTTTACTCAAAAAACTAATTACAAAGGAGTGCTCATGCTCAACAGACTAGTTGGAGCTGATGAAAGTCACAAATACATCATGTATACAAGCCTCTCAAGGCGGTCTCGGTGGAGGGGATGGGGGCAAAAAGCCATGGAGTGGGGGGTCTATCGCCATCTAGGGCTGTCTGCCTGCATCACGAAAAACAGGTCCTGGCCACCCCAAGTGCACATGAAATGACATCGGAGCTCCTGATGAGCTCTGGACTCGCCCGGCACCCACCTGATCCCATCGGCTGCGGAGGGAGTGAATGATGGAGATCTAGAGCTCTGCCAAGGTCGCTTGTACTGAAAGTCTCTCTCCGCCAGAAGCCTCCTAACACCGTGCCTTCCAAATATGCCAACCAGTAAGACTCCTTATGATCTCCCATACGTCAAAGCGGTCTACTGTGGGCTCCAGTACCTAACGGATAGGTAGAGCCTCCAAACCGATCATTGTGCACGACCCTACCTTGATAATGAATATCGTGTCCTGCATCCCGGCCTCATATAGAAGGTGATGGCCCTGGCTGACCGTCTATCAGCAAAAAGCTCCTCATGAGATACATCCAAGATTGGGTGCTATATGGCGAAGGATACGGCATGCTCCTCTCCACACAAGCTATACCACCTCACACGACCAAAGGCAGTGCTTTGGGGTTTCTAGAGGCTGCTGTATGCAGCGCTTACAACCTCCCTCCTCCTGTATCTAGGCAAGCCAACTTCCCACCGCCAAGCCTCCATATGCTACTAGCCATAAGAAATACGATACCCTCCTCGGCCTCCAACTATCCTATAGGCGGCGCTAGAAGATCCGTCGGAAAGGCTCCGTGATACTATGCTCCGCCCAGTGTCTGCTACATGACGGTGCCCAATCCATATTCTCCTGTATCAATACGTCTCTGCCAATCCTGGTGGTGTACTCCAGGAACCTCAATGGCTTCTTGGCAACCACAATGGCCAGCCATAGCCACTCTCCCGGATCCCACTCCAACCCATCAAGTGGCCTGCCCTCCCAGATCCAAAGGCGCCACTCCCTGAGCTCCTGTCAAAAGACAAAAGGGTCCAACCGCCATGTCTTCCCCTAAAGGCCAATCACCCGGATCCTCCTCCATGAAAGGATAGCTATCCCCTCATCCTGCTGCCCTTTGTCAAGAGCCAGACGCCCCCCCCCCCTTCTGTACGGTGAAAAGGGTCCGAGGTGGAGCACTGCCCATTCTACCTACCACCTGTAGGGGGATCCCTGCTGGTGAAAACCTAGCGGCCCATACCTCCCCAAGCTCTATCGGCTCTTGTATCGCGAGAGCCAGCCACTCCTGAGGTATTTCTGCGTCTATCTCCCTTCTCCTCAGCTCCACTCCTCTCCGAAAACCTGACACTTGCAGTCCACCATCCTGTATACCTCCCGCCATGTCCTAAGGGTACAAGCCGGGCCGATCTTTGACCTGGGGGTTCCAGATCACCGGCTGACGGTCTATCTCCTCCTAGCAGCCTCGGGGGCTCTAGATTAGGGCATTACAAAGACTCTGCCACATGCAGAGCAAGCTACATAGAAAAGGTGATCTGGAGGGACGGGCGCGGGGGGGGGGGATCTAGGCCAACGTGAAGATCCATCTCAGGGATGGCCTCCACTCACCGCCAAGCCTCGGTCTATAATCCTGAAGACCCTCCTGCAATAGGACCTTCCAGGTCTGCCCTCCTAGTGTGAGGCCGATCCATCTCAGGGATGGCCTCCACTCACCGCCAAGCCTCGGTCTATAATCCTGAAGACCCTCCTGCAATAGGACCTTCCAGGTCTGCCCTCCTAGTGTGAGGCCGATCCATCTCAGGGATGGCCTCCACTCACCGCCAAGCCTCGGTCTATAATCCTGAAGACCCTCTTGCAATAGGACCTTCCAGGTCTGCCCTCCTAGTGTGAGGCCGCGCACAACTAGCCTACCCAAGTGGGCCATGCCCTAATACAATAGGTCTATGATCCCAAGCCCTCCCTCTGACCGATGCCGTATGATGGTTGCCTATGCCACCTTTGCCCTGGAATCACTGGAGCCGTCTGACCCAGACCAAAGGAAGTTCCACACTAGGGGGGCGAAGCTGCACTACGCAGGATGAGGAGAAGCACCAACACGAGGCGATGTACCAGGCCATCACAAGGAGAACCTAGTTAACCACCAGGGCTCGGCCTGCTAGTGAGAGGAGTGCCGTGATCCAATAGGTCAGCTTCCTCCGAATAGAACCAAGGACTAGAAGAAACTACTGTGCGAGAGTGATGTCGAGTCCCACCAGGAACCCTAGGTAACGGACGGCGGTCTGTGCCCTTTGCTCACCCATCTAAATCCCAAGTGGACGCCCCACTCTGTGCTAGAGTCCGAACTTGTGAGGAAACCAACCGACTTTGGCCAGTTGATTTTCGCTCCCGCAGCAAAGAACAGAACACCTCAAGATCCAACCTCACTCTCTCCAGCATCAACTCATCATCCTCTATGTAGAGTGTTGTATCATCTACATACTTTGAATCTAGCAACTCAGTCTCCTCTCTCACTAGAAGTCGGAGGCCGCGTAATCCACTCAAATGTGACCTGAGGAAGTGAGACATCGCCTCTGCAAAGAGTAGGAACAGGTACGGGGCCAGGGGGCAGCCCTGCCGGACCAATCTCTCTGTTGTGCTAAGAATTGCTCTTAGCCAATTAAGCAGCCCCAAAACATGCTTATTTTGGGCTTATTTTAGCCAAAACCCTAAAACGGGGAGTGGATCGAGAGAGTTAAGTGGGAGAGGATCTAGAATCCTAATTTTCTATAAATTGGCAGTCAGCCCTCCACTCTTCTCTCAATCTCATTTCTGCAGGTTTCACGTGTTATCAACTTGCCGCCCACACCCCGTTCGCGGAGGATATCTCAGCCCTTGCTGTCCATCACTATTCCCTACAATCTACTGCCTATTTCCAGCCCTCCACACGCTGATTGCTGCTGTTTCTGCCTGGCGACTGACTACTAATCATCTGCATTGCTGTTCTACAGCCTACCACGTCAGCAAACTACTGCGTTTGCAGGCCCCAACTGCTGCCCTGACATCATATTATTAGTAGTCATATCATTTCATTTATTAACTGTGTTCATTGTCTCTGAGTTACCCTAACCCTAACTATGTTCTTTTATCAGTCTGTGCTTTGTCGTACGGTTTCTGTTTATGCTTTTGTGTTGGGGTATTTTCTTTACACTCTCCAGCCGAAACTCCTTCCCTCGCCTACCACCTATGAGAACCCTGCTAGTGGCCAATCCGTAAAGTGCGAAGACCCCGCGAATCCAAGCCTAGGGAAAACCCAACCTCGCCATGATGCCCTATAGGAAATCCCAGTCCACTCTGTCATAAGCTTTCTTGAAATCCAAGAGTAGTACAGTCAGTCTCTGCCCGCTGTGTTGAGCCCACTCTATCGCCTCAAAGAAGGTGAATACATTGTTGAAGATACTCCTATCCTGGACAAAGCATGTCTGTGTGTGATGGAAGATGTCTGGAACCACAAGGCGTAGTTGCCTGCCAATCATCTTTGCCAATGCCTTATAGGCCAGTGACAATAAGGTGATTGGTCTCCACTGGGAAAGCTCCAACCGGTCTCCCCCTTTGGGGAGAACACTGATAAGGCCTGCCGAAAGACTCCCTAGCATCTCTCCTAAAGTGAAAATCTCTTGGAAGGCCAACAATAGGGGATCCTTCACCACCTCCCAATAGGTAGTGAAGAAGGCCTTAGAGAGGCTAGCCTCTCCCGGCGGGTATTTTTGCCCATTCTGTGTATGGAAAGCCTCCTCTGGTTCCTTCTCTGTGAAGGGGGCTAGGAGGGAGCGTCCCATATCCTGTGTGACGAGGGAACAGGATGTGATCCCAAACCTACTGTCTACATCGTTGTCCTCTAGCTAAGGCTGTCTCCTACTGGAAAAGACATTTGTAGTAGTCGGTACCAATCTCCATCACCTCGTCTGGGCTAAAACAAGTCCTCCCATACTGATCTCAAAGGCTATGTATCAGCTCTTCTGAGGTGCGAGGCTCATGTACCTCGAAAATCTCCCTGCACATCATGTCCCCCTTCCGCGCCCAGAAAGTTGCTGAGGTGCGAAAAGAGAACTCCGAGCGCCTGTCCTCGAGGCCAGCAATGGCTGCTTGCATGTGCACCTCCAATGCGTGGAGGGTGGGATCCCCTGGTGCCTCCTGTAATAATCTCTGTGTGGCTGCAAGGTCCTGCTAGAGTGCTCTCTCCTCCTCCCAGCTCTGCCACCTCGCTTGTACGGCTGACTCTTGGCATATACTGCCCAACTCGGCTTGGACCTCTACAATCTCCTCTGCAATCCGGTCCCTCCTACCCCACTCCCTTGTCCAAATCTGCTCAATCTGTCTCATCATCTCCTCCCTTTTGTAGATCGAGTCAGGGATCCGATAGGATCGTGTGTCTAGGGACAGATGCTGGGGGATCAAGTGTCAAGAGAACCAGGCGATGATCGGACAGCATGGTGCCCGCCAACTGTCCAACCTGGCCTCCGCGAGAGCATCCCCACCCTCCCACATAGAACCTGCCCAACCGCTCTAGCAGGACTCCACCTAGCCGCCTGTATCCCTAAGAGAAATCCAAAGACCTCTCCCTCCTGTGAAAGGCAGGATCTCTCCACGTATCACGTGCTCCTACTGCCAGTAGGAAGACCTCCCAGGCCTCCTGCTCCTCCCCAACCATGGCCTCGTAGTTTCTGCCTCTGCCCTACTAGTCCTTTAAAGCCTCTAGGTTGTTGAGGTCTCCTCCAACGATTCAGGAGTCCACCTTTGGGAGTCCATCCGTGATCTTCACCCAAAACCTGTTGCGTGCCCTAATCTCAGTAGGGGCATAGATATTGAGGACTCCAAGGCATGAGTCCCCAATATCCAATCTGATCCATAGAACCCTCCTTGCCACTATCGTCCTGTGATCTCGTACATAGGCAGTGAGACTCTGGCCAATGGAGGTGCATACGCCTCCACTCCTACCGTGGGCACTGATGGCGTTCTCCCAGTAAGTGTGCAAGTTGCCCGGGAGTACCTTCCCTACCCTCTGGGCCTGGGCGGGAGTAAACTTGTGCTCTTGTAGAAGTAAAATGTGGATCCATTCGTCAAGGGCACGCTGCAGCTCCTCCTGCTGAACAATCAACTTCCTGGAACCATGTGCCCCACTAAAGTGGAGGCTATTCACATTCCAAGATGCAAGGTGTAAACTCATGGGGAGACTGTGCTAAGAAATGCACTTAGCCACTTAAACAGCCCCAAAACATGTTTATTTTAGGCTTACTTTAGCCAAAACCCTAAAACGGGTCGAGAGAGTTAAGTGGGAGAGGATCTAGAACCCTAATTTTTTATAAATAGGCAACCTGCCCTCCACTCTTCTCTAATCTCGTTTTTGCAGATTTTAGGTGTTTCAGCTTGCTGCCCACACCCCGTTCACGGAGGACATCTCAGCCGAAGCAGTCCATTGCTGTCTCCATCGGCTGGCACCTGATTTCCAGCCCTCTTCATGCAGTTTGGAGCTGATTCCAGCCAAGCGATTGCTGTTCATGTGCAAACCTGCTGCTGTACAGCTTGCCACGTCATCACAATCCTGCTGCCTGCGTTTTTAGTCTTTCTCTCTCCTGCAAGCTATCATGCCTACGTTTTTAGTCTTTCTCTCACCTGTTGCATACGTTTTTAGTATTTCTCTCTTGCAAGCTGTCCTGCCTACGTTTTGTCTTTCTCTCATCTGCTGCCTACATTTTTAGTCTTTCTCTCTCCTCACTGCTGTCTGCATCAAATCCAACTTCTCACTGTTGTATTTGCTAGTGTTCAACATTCAGAGGTTGCCTTGCTGCGATTTGGGATCCGTTCGGAGTACAACACACTTTGCAGCTCATTACCCCTACCCTAATCCTTGAGATACAGGAGTTCAAGATTCAGTGTTCATTCACTGCATAGTGTGTTTGCTGCATGAGCATCGTATTATTCAGTAGTTATATCACTTCATTTATTTACTGTGTTCATTGTCTCTAAGTTACCCTAACCCCAACTGTGTTCTTTTATCAGTCTGTGCTTTGTCGTATGGTTTCCGTTTATGTTTTTGTGTTAGGGCATCTCTTTATATGGTATCAGAGCCTGGTACTCTCTAAGAAACCTAGGCCTTTGATCTAAAAGCTCTACACAAGAAGCAAGAACTACAGTAGCTTCAAATGACTTCGAACACAACAATATCGATTCAGTCTCCAAAACCAACTATGCCAAGAACCGAGCGAGAGTGGGCCGATCAGCTTGCTCCACAAAGTTCCGACATGGTGGAAGACACTTCTGATCACATGGAAGAAAAGCTAGGCAAGCTGACCTCCTCTAAAGAATACAAACTGATCATAGCTTATAGAAAAAAGAAGATTGAGGAGCTCGATCGAAGGATTGCCCTTCAAGAAAAGCTTCTAAATGAAGGTATACATGAATTTCTCTCTTCAAAAATGGTGGTAAATCTGATGATGTTGCAGGGCCATCGAGACCTCCATCAAGAATGGGCCCCTCTCTTGGAGAACAAGACCCGGAGTATATTCCTTTCTTTCATCTTCTTCCGTCCACTCCAGTGCAACGTACTTTAGATTCGTCTTTTGTTCCTTCTTCTTTTACCTCTTCTGCTTTGCAATATTATGGTAGAGATCATGTGGAAGAAAGAGTCTAATCTGTTGACTACAGAAAAGGTCCTCTTGAAGACCAATCCCTGTATATTAACACACGTCGTGGGGATTATAAGAAAAATCCAATACCTCTTCTTCTACCCTTCCTTCTTTTCCGTCTACTTCACAAAATCAAAATGAATTTGGTGTTCCTTTTTCTTTATTGTATGGTGTATCGTCATCTTCACATTTTCATTTTCAATCATTAATGATAAAAATGAACAAAATGCATCTGCATCTCATACACCTCATTTTCAAAACCCACCCATCCCACCACATTCATCCGCTGCTTCTCCACTTCCATTCACACCATTCACTTTTCCATTTTGGACACCGTATATCACACCGTACATCACACTGAGGGTTATGGAAACATAGGCACATCCTTTAGGACCTCATCCTTACCTCTGCTGGGTGGTGTTCCACCTACTTTACACACACTTTCGGGATCATTGCAGCCTGGGTATCCCCCCCAATCTCTCCCAAGTATGGATCAGTTGACTCCACAGTTTGCCTCCATGGCTTTACCTGGTGGACCTTCTGGTCATTCTGTTGTGCCCCAGCCTCACTTTGGACAAGACTTCCATGTCCCAGTGCCTCCACCAACACTGGCACCTTAAGGAAACATTCATATTCCAGTGCCTTCGCCTCAATCGGCACTCATTGGATACTCACAGCCTACTTCTGCCTACCCATCTTTTCCCCCTCCTCCTTATCAGACACATCCACCTCCACCATCTTACCCTCCACAATCTTATCCCCCACATCCATCTTACCCTACCTACTCGACACCTCATGGTTCTAACTCATCTTCTGCCAAGCATGCATTTAATGACAAGACTCATTTTAACGGATCAAACTTTACTACTTGGTCGAACTTGAGACATGTCCTTGACTCCCAGAACCTATGGGATCTTGTGCAGGGGTTGGAATCCCAACTCGATCCCGCATTTGTTCTGTACGAGATTGTTCGCTTATGAAAGGCTAGGAATGCCTCCGCTATAGTCGAGCTGATGTAGGGCTTATTGTCTAAGTTTCATTCTCAACTTCAGCATTTTGACTCAGCGTCAGAGTGATGAGCACACTTGACTGCCCACTATGCGGCTCGGGATAGGACCCGTCATATTAATCTTGACCATGAGCTTTAGCTTCTTGTTGGAAATAAAGGCCTCGTGCCTTTAAATGAGCTCGGGTGTGAACACACCCTTAGCACTTGTACTTACACATATATATCTATCTAAAAACCTAAAGATACACTCTTGTCATTGTACCTAAAAACGTGCACACTCTTTGCTCTTCTCTCTCTCTCTCTCTCTGTCTCTCTGCGACTAAGAAACACCTATTGTCTCGATCTTCGTGTCTCGTGGTCACTACAAACTGGTATTAGAGCAGGCAAGAGACAGCTCAGGTGTTACAGGAGTCCCAGGTGGACTCAACGAACATCAGTAGGCAGTCAGGTACGAACGATAGTCACTGGCACACAACAGTCACATGCAGTGAGAATAGTCGACAACTGCAGACATCGTGGGTAGTCACAGGCAATGAGAACAGTCGACAGCTGCAAGCATCGTGAACAAGCGCCACGTGAGACTCCAGCGAGGAGACAGGTCATGGCGGGCAGCGGACAGCTCATGATGGGGCAACAGTCGGCGGGACAGGTCCAGCGTGTGGCGTCACGGGATGGCGGCCGGGCAGGCGACGTGATGTCTAACAGGTCACGGACCTCGATATGGATCAACGGATCCCCCGTCACATCCTTTTTTTTTCAAATTTTGAGTTTGCTTTTACCTCCTCTCCTTCGGGTATTCACGTGCGCAAGCACAGCATGCAAATCTGTGCAGGTTTAGGCCCAGAAATTTGGGCTTTTCCCGAATTTGGGAATCTTAACGCAGAATTGACCAATCTAACTCAAAAATTGCAAAGTTGGTGCACATTTGCCCGGGAATTTTGGGCCTTTTCGCATTTTAGTGAAATTCTTTCAATTTCACTGAAATTAGTGCAAGCAGGACTTGAAATTTTTGGGGATTTGTCCAAATTTGGTGCGAGTAAGATGCAACAGTAATATTTGTCTCAGAAATTGCATGAATTTGTGACATTTTGTCCCCGACATTTGGGGCTTTTCATGTACATACACAAATTGGGCTGAAATTTACCCAATTTCTCGATATTGATGCACATTGGACCCCGTCCAATTTGGGGCTTTTGCAGTTTAGGCAAAATCTGTGCAGTATTTGGTCATTTTATGTATATGCAGGTTCAATTCTATGCAATTTGGACATCAACACTTGGTAAAATTTGGGGGTTTTGCTGAAATTACTCTATTTTCGCAAGGGGCTTTTGACCGTTTGTGTCGAATTTTATGCCTGTGGGTACATGTACAACAAAAATTGCAGCTACAATTTGGGATTTCTCATGTAATGTGATGCATATGCCCTTGGAACAGCTGTAATCAGTTGTGGAATGCTATAGCACATGGTTTGGTGCTTCTTAAAATTTAATTACAGATCTGAAATCTGTGCTTCTAAGTGGTCATTTATTATTGGTTGGTACTTGTTTGTACCTTAGTCACTTGGGTGACAATTTTGGGCCTGCATTTGCTATTTTTTTGTCACATTTGGGCTGAGAATCATGGCTGGCAGCAATGACAGCAGTAATCTAATGCACATAAAGAAGCTTGAAGGAGCATATAACTTTGCAGTTTAGCAAAAGCAGTGCTACAATATCCTGTTGCAAAAGAAGCAGGCAAAGCCCATCAAAACACAAGGGGCAAAGCCCATGGACATGGAATAGGAAGATTGGGATGAGTTAAATGAGCTTGCGCGCTCAACCATCGAGCTATCGATTTCCGATACCTTGTTGTTTAACATTGAAGGTTTGGATTCTGTATATGCTATATGGACTCAACTGGAAGAACTATATGCACAAAAGAGTGCTGCAAGCAAAGTGTATTGGCTAGAAAAGCTTATGGATTTGTGTATGAAAGAGGATACAGCAATGTCTACTTACTTAAGTGAGTTTAACTCCATTTTCAGCCAGCTGGTTGCCTTGAAGTTCATGATTGATGAGGAATTTCAGGCTACTTTCTTGCTTTGCACTCTACCAAAGAGTTGGGATACATTCAGGAGTGCTATGAGCAATTCTAATGTGATCCTTTTGCATGCTGATGTAGAGAGTGCTCTACTCATGGAAGAAATGAATCGGCAAAATGATGCATCCAATAAGTCTTCCAGTGCTTTGCATACTAGGGGCAAATCATAGCAAAAAGGCAAATATGATAGCAAGGGACACAGTAAATCACGTGGCAAAGATGTTGAATGCCATCATTGTGGCAAAAAGGATCACTTTAAACATGACTGCTACAAATGGAAGAAAGAGAAGAAAGACAGTCAGCCTAAGAAGAGCAATGTCAAAATTGAAGAGGTGAAAGTAGTCACTCATGACAGTGATAGTGGGAGTGACGTACTCTTTGTCTCTTCACACTTTGGTACACATGCTTTACTTGCAGATACAAATGATGACATGCATACTTGGATTCTCAATTCATGTGCTTCCTTTCATGTCACCCCTTATCGTGAGTGGTTCTGTGACTATACAGGGGCTCGACATGGTGTTGTCCAAGTTGGGGACAACTATGCATGTGACATTGCAAGTATTGGTAGTGTGCAGTTGCAGTTTCAGCATGGCTCTGTCTTCACACTTCAACATGTACGGCATGTACCTCAGCTCAAGAAGAGCTTGATAAGCACAAGGCAGCTAGATTATGATCGTTTTCATATCACCTTTGGTGATGGAAAATGAAAGATCTGTAAAAGAGTGACACTTTGTATCCACTTCATGTATCTAGTGTGCGTGACCATGTTGTTGCCGTGACCAAGCAACCAAGTGTTTCTTTGTGGCATGGCCGGTTAGGACACATGAGTCAAACAGGAATGAAAGTGCTTTCTCATTTGGGTTACTTGCCTTGTCTTCGTTTTTTCTGATTTTGAGCATTATGATCATTGTATTTATGGTAAACATGCACAGACGTCTCACAAAAAGTCTCTTTCTTTCAAATCTTCTCCTCTAGAGTTAGTACATTCAGATGTATGTAAAATGCCAGGATTATCTTTAGGGGGAAAGAAATATTTTGTCACCTTTGTCGATGATGCTACACGGAAGGTATAGGTTTACCCTATTCGTAGCAAGGATGAAGTGCTCGACAAGTTTAAAAAATTCTTGGCACTGGCTGAAAATCAGACTGATAAAAAACGTGTCTTCGCTCTAACAATGGTGGGGAATATGTATCCAAGGCCTTTCAGGCATTTTGTGACAACAAAGGGATAAAGAGAGAGCTCACTGCCCCTCATAATCCACCCCAAAATGGAGTTGCAGAGCGTATGAATCGGACCATGCAGGATAAGGTCCGTACAATGTTATCTCATGCTGCATTACCCCATCATTTTTGGGCAGAGGCTATTATGACAACCGTACACTTGATTAATCAGTCACCAAACAGGTCTTTGGGGAGGGCAGTTCCCCAAGAAGCGTGGTCGGGCAAGCCACCTTTATATGCTCATCTAAAAGTGTTTTTGGGCATAGGTTGTTATAACAGCCGTACACTTGATTAATCGGTCACCAAACAGATCTTTGGGGAGGGGAGTTCCCCAAGAAGCGTGGTCGGGCAAGCCACCTTCATATGCTCATCTAAAAGTGTTTGGCTGCGACCTTTTGTGCACATTCGTAAAGAAAAACGCAGCAGACTTGACCCAAAGTCCTAGAAATGCATTTTCCTAGGATATGGTGACGAGGGTGAAATGGGATATAGATTGTGGGATCCCGAGAAAAGGAAAGTAGTACGCAGCAATGATGTTATTTTTCGGGAAGATCGCATGCATAAACAGCCCGAAAAGACTGAGGAGATCTGTAGGGTTGTATTCCAGGAAGAAAGACCTTTTGGACAGCAAAATGTGCCCGCTGTACAGCAGCAAATACCTACTGTAAATGAACCTGTAAATGTAGAAAATGATGCTGCAAATGATCACCCAACTATTGCCCATGAAAATGTGCCACTACATGTGCAGGAACAGCCAGGACAGCAAGCTGTTAATGTTGATTTGCAGGCTGAAATGCCAGGACAGCATGCTGAAAATGGAAATTTGCAAGAACAACCAACAAACAATGATGATTGGGTTAGGAGATCATCTAGGGCTCCTAGACAACCTAACAGATTTGTTCCTAGTGCAAACAATGTGGCTGATTATGTCATGTTGACAGACTGTGGTGGACCGTCTTGCTTCAAGAAAGCAATGGACAGACAGGACAGCAAGAAATGGTATAAAGCCATGTTGTCAGAAATGGAATCTCTTGAGAAAAATGGCCCTTAGGACTTGGTGCAGTTGCCTAAAGGGCAGAAAACACTTCCATGCAAATGGGTTTACAAGACGAAGGTCACTTCTGGTTCCTCACCAAAGTACAAAGCAAGATTGGTGGCAAAGGGGTACAAGCAGGAGCATGGAATTGACTTTGATGAGATTTTCTCTCCTGTAGTCAAGATGACTACATTGAGAACCATTTTGGGCTTGGTTGCAGGTGAAGATATGGAGCTCATACAGATGGGTGTAAAGACTACGTTTTTACATGGTAATCTGCATGAAGACATATATATGCAACAGCCTGAAGGGTTTGTGGAACAAGGGAAAGAAAAGATGGTATGTAAACTCAAAAGGAGTTTATATGGGCTGAAACAAGAACCAAGAGAATGGTACCATAAGTTTGATACATTTATGCAGTCTCAAGGTTTCCATAGAAGTCAAGTGGATCATTGCTTGTACACCAAGAAGGCAACAGATGGCAGCCTGATTATCTTGGTCTTGTATGTAGATGACATGCTAATTGCTAGCAGGGATACTCATGCCTTATACTCACTGAAGCAAAGTCTTCATGGTAGCTTTGATATGAAGGATCTTGGTGATGCAAATCACATTCTTGGCATGCGAATACTCAAAGATAGGTCGACAGGCTTACTCTATCTATCTCAGCAAGAGTATATCTCCAAGGTTTTATAGCGTTTCAATATGGAGGGGGGGGAAACAATTGGGGTTCTATTGCCTCCATATGTGAAACTCAGTGCAAAGGACAGCCCTACATCTGATGATGAGACGACTAAAATGGCCAAGATACCATATGCTTTAGCTGTTGGCAGTTTGATGTATACTATGGTTGCTACATGTCCTGACATTGCCTTTGCAGTGGAAGTGGTTAGCAGATACATAGCAAACCTTGGTAAAAAGCATTGGGAAGCAATGAAAGGTATTATGAGATACCTCAAAGGCACAAAGGAGTTGCGCTTCTGCTTTGGAAAGCAAAAGGCATCTATTGTTGGCTTTACGGATGCAGACTATGTTGGTCATGCTAATTGCAGAAAGTCCACTTCTAGGTATGTGTTTACCTTCACAGAAGGAGCAATCTCTTGGATCTCCAGGCTACAAAAGTGTGTTGCATCGTCTACTATAGAGGCAGAGTATGTGGTTGCCACTGAGGCATGGAAGGAGGCTTTATGGCTTTCATGTTTGGCGCGAGAGCTTGGCATTACAAAGTTACCTATTCTCCATTGTGACTGTGAGAGTGCTATCATGCTAGCACGGAATCTCGTCTTTCATGCGCGAAGCACATACAAGTGAAGTACCACTTCATTAGAGATGTACTTGACAGCAAGAGCATTGAGCTTGTCAAAGTGCATATAGATGATAATCCTGCAGACCTTCTCACAAAGGGTCTTCTAGCAGAGCGGTTTGCTCATTGCCCAGATAATGGGAGTTGGATAGATATATGTATTTCAGCTTTGTACATACCTAGACTTAGCTGATTCTTTTCTCCTCTTAAGGCACATTGCCTTTAGGTGGGAGGTTGTTGGGAATAAAGGCCTTGTGCCTTTAAATGTGCTCGGGTGTGAACATACCCTTAGCACTTGTACTTACACATATATATCTATCTAAAAACCTAGAGGTACACTCTCGTCATTGTACCTAAAAACGTGCACTCTCTCTCTCTCTCTCTCTCTCTCTCTCTCTCTCTCTCTCTCTTTGTGTCTCTCTACGACTAAGGAACACCTACTACCTCGATCTTCATGCTCCCGGTCACTACACTTGTTGTGCTAAGGAATGCAATTAGCCACTTAAACAGCCCCAAAACATGCTTATTTTAGCCAAAACCCTAAAATAGGGAGTGTATCGAGAGAGTTAAGTGGGAGAGGATCTAGAACCCTAATTTTCTATAAAGAGGCAGCCAGCCCTCCACTCTTCTCTAATCTCGTTTTTGTAGATTTCAGGTGTTTTAGCTTGTTGCCCACACCCCGTTCGCGGAGGACATCTCAGCAGAAGCTGTCCATTGTTGTCTCCATCATTTGGCACTTGATTTCTAGCCCTCTTCACACAGTTTGGAGCTAATCCCAGCCAGGCGACTCCTGTTCTTGTGCAGACCTGCTGCCGTACAGCCTGCCACATCATCACAATCCTATTGCCTGCGTTTTTAGTATTTCTCTCTCCTACAGGCTGTCTTGTCTACGTTTTGTCTTTCTCTCTCCTACAAGTTGTCCTGCTTGCGTTTTTAGTATTTCTCTCACCTGTTGCCTGCGTTTTTAGTCTTTCTCTCTCCTCACTACTCTCTGCATCAGATCCAGCTTCTCACTGCTGCGTTTGCTAGTGTTCGACATTCGGAGGCTACTTTGTTGCAATTCAGGATCCGTTCGGAGTACGACACACTCTCCAACTCATTACCACAGCCCTGATCCTTGAGATACAGGAATTTGAGGTTCAGTATTCATTCACTGCATAGTGTGTTTGTTGCACGAGCATCATATTATTCAGTAGTTATATCACTTCATTTATTTACTGTGTTCATTGTCTTTGAATTACCCTAACCCTAACTGTGTTCTTTTATCAGTCTGTGCTTTGTCGTACGGTTTCCGTTTATGTTTCTACGTTAGGGCATTTCTTTACAGTGTGGAAGTTACTGACAAAGAAGAGGAACTATGAGGCATGCGGATACGCTTCGCTACCGGCCTGGATGGTAAACTCCATTCTCCCATGGTAGCCCTTGGTCGGACCACGGGGGTGATGGATGCGCCTGGTGGTACCACCAGGGCATCTATCAACCAGGCTGAGAGAGACGACACTCCGTACACTAGTAGAAACGGGCTGCCTGTGCGAGGGGCCACTCTATCACATCTACCGGTGCTCTCCACTGCGGGGCGGCTCAAAAGATAATGCTCAAATGATGGACCTCAACCCCTATCCACCAATTGATGTCCATCATGCAACCCGGCCTGCTGGGAGAAAAGTGTCAGTCCACCTTCTCCCATCCACCCGGAAATGTGATCTTCCACCTGGCTCTTCACCTCCTCCTCTACCTAAGTCGTTGTTCAGCCTCCTCTTTGAGAGGTCTGACAAAAGAAAGCATAGTTTGGTCCATCCGGTGGTGCTAGTAGGGGGGGAGGGACGCTCGCTCTCCTGCTCCTTGCCGCCCCCTGTCACAAGACTGTGACAACTATTACATTTTTCTTGATTTCTTTATTACATATTTTATTTGGTTTTTCTTTTTGGAAGGATTCCTCTTGAAATCTAAACGCCTGAGTTGCATGGCCAGTTTGTGAAACGGACAGGAATGTCAGTGAGTCAAAACTCGACAGTTAAGGTCCAGTATAAGTCTGGAAGAGACTGATGGCACTGTAGATTGACAAGCCTGGAAGAGACTTGTGAAAGTGTATATGGACAAGTGTGTTGAAGAACTAGCCTGGAAGAGACTAGTTCAAAGTGAAGATGGATAAATCTTCAAGAGATTAGTCCATGTGGAGTCATCAGTGGAAATTCACTTTCAGTTGAGCTACATTACAGATTTGGATGTAGCCATAGTCTGCAAAGATGGTCAGAAGACTAGTGGGGATGCAATGGAAGCAACTCCTAAAATTTAGAGAGTTACTATTTTTGGACCCCAGAATCTGTTTCCGTCATTATCTTTGTTTTTGTACAAGGATTAATCCTCTAGTCTGTGCCGAGGTCAAATTTTGAACTGAAGATGGAGAATTTTACACCAAAAGGTTTAAACAGGAAAATTGTTACATGTATGCCATGTGTCACAATTTGGGCATAAATTCCCAAAAGAGAGAGAGAGGGCAGCACAAAAACGAGTTTCAATGCATGGGGGGCTCATTTTTTGTGAAAGGGAGATGGATTGCTGCAGATGGAGAGCTCTTGAGAGCTGGTCTACCTTGTCTATGATGCACAGAGGCTTGAGCTTGGTTCCTACTCTCTCTCTCTCTCCCTGACAGTATGGTTATGCTGCAGAATCAAGGGCCTTTCTTCTGCTTCAGGTACAGCTGTGTGGAATATGCTGTTTTTGCATGAGGCAAGAGCCTCCTTTCTCCAGGAACAGGAGCAGTTGTATGCTGTCCCAGCAGGGACAGGTGAGGGTGGTAATCTCACCACGTGTCTAAAACAGCACTGAATCAGTACTGTTTTTGGACTGTTCAAAGGCTGTTTCAAAGCCCAATTGATGTCAGAATCAAGGGGCACTCGGCCCAGATGATGCAGGACAGTGCAGGGAACAATATGAGCTGAAAACAGGTGTCAGAACAGGTCTGAACCAGTAATTACAGTGGGCTGAATAGTACAGGGAACAGTAAGAGTAGTAAACAGGTTTCAGAACAGGTCTGAACTAGTAAATACAGCAGGCTGAAATGGTCAATTCTGCACTCCAACCAGAAGATTCAGACTTGGGCAGAGTCTCCCCTCCTGGTCAACTTGTTTTGGGTCAATAATTGTATTGTTATGCTGCCAAATTTCACCCAGAATAGGTGAAAGACAGCCCATTGTACTCTCTCTCTTTTTAAAAATAAAGAAATACTGCAAGGGGCGCAAGGGGCGCAAGGGGCGCCTAACTTAGGGGCCAACAGGGTGTCTATGTGGCAACAGGAGCATTCTAGTTTCCTGTATTTCTTCTTGATTCTGTGTCTTTAAGTTCAGGTAAAGTGGGCGACTGTTAAATTGGGTGAAAGCATTTATGTATTTTGATTGTACACTACCGCCCTTTCCAGTGAACAGGCCGGTAACACCCCCCCTGCCGTCTCCCTCTCTGTCACCTCTGTACTCGTGTGAAGCCATCCATGTCCACCTGTGGGCCTGTCGGCGAAGCCGCCCTAGCACTGAAGCACATGCACTCTGTTGCCTGGTACCCAAGGTCATGACAGCGCAGGCACTGCCCTGGCTACCCAATCACAATGACCTACTACCTAAAGGAGTATCCGTCTACCTCAATCTCTAGAAACTATGGGATATTCTTAACCTCTTTCACTACCACCCATACCCTTGGGACTCTTGCGGCTATCACAACATCCGCGAAAGAGGTGGGAAGGAAATTGCCGTCGAAGAGCCGACCAAAGTCTTCCACCAACTACCAATACTCTATCACCAAGCCGAGAAAGAGAAGGGTGACCGGGTGCCGAAGAAACCTGTTGTGGAGTGCAAATGCCTCCACTGTGAAGCTACTATACCAAGGGACCATGTCCCTTCATGTGAAGCCATCCATGTCCACCAGTGGGCCTGTCGGCGAAGCCGCCCTAGCACTGAAGCACATGCACTCTATTGCCTGGTACCCAAGGTCATGACAGCGCAGGCACTGCCCTGGCTGCCCAATCACAATGACCTACTACCTAAAGGAGTATCCGTCTGCCTCAATCTCTAGAAACTATGGGATATTCTTAACCTCTTTCACTACCACCCATACCCTTGGGACTCTTGTGGCTATCACAACATCCGCGAAAGAGGTGGGAAGGAAATTGCCGTTGAAGAGCCGACCAAAGTCTTCCACCAACTACCGATACTCTATCACCAAGCCGAGAAAGAGAAGGGTGACCGGGTGCTGAAGAAACCTGTTGTGGAGTGCAAATGCCTCCACTGTGAAGCTACTATACCAAGGGACCATGTATATGACCCCCTTCGTGGACGCATAGAGTGAACTGGCCAGTAACTCATGGGTTGCGTCTGTCGAGGTGAGCCGTACCATGAAGATCCCTTGGCCCATTAGAACCGCCTCCACGATCTGCGCTGTGCCAATGCGCAGCATGGAGTAAAGCCAGTCCCGAAGCTGGGCCCTGGATGGGAAATGTCCTACTACCTGACCATAGATCGTTGTTTCCTTTAGCTCCAACTCTTTAGCTCGGATGGCTAAGAGCTGCTCCTCAAAGAGGACGATGCACAAGGTGTTTGACTGGGGGGCACTCAGTGAATGCGCCGGCGTCTAACCAAAGGTTTCCATCGCGCGTCCCTTCTAAAAAAACTATCAATCACGTTGCAGTGCTACCAGAGGGGAGGAAAGTTGCTCAGGTGGAGGGAGCAACTAGAGGGCGAGGGGGACCGATGGTGAGGAGGGGGAGCTACTGTTTTTGACAATGGGGGAGGTGTTGGATGCCACGGATGGCCAGCTTACGATGGGTACCGCACGGGGGACCGATGGTGAGGAGGGGGAGCTATTGTTTTTGACAATGGGGGAGGTGTTGGATGCCACGGATGGCCAGCTTACGATGGGTACCGCACGGGGAATGGTAGGTCTGCCGAACGGAGCCGAGACCGCGGGGAGGAGGGGGCGCACCAGGGGGGGGGGGGGGGGGGGGGGGGGGGGAGATCTGGCGCAAGGGATAGCATGGCGGGGAGAATAGCAAGGCGGGGGCAACGCAGGGGATGGCAGCGCAAGGGGGCTAGGCAGGGGGGCAGCACCCGCGGGGAGGGGAGCTGGCAGGGCAAACGCGCCACGAGGGAGGGAGATGGCGGCAAGACGATGGGCAAGGGCCGGGGCCGGGGCCGGGGGCGTGATGGCGACGGGCAGGTGAAAGCGGAGGCGGACGTGAGGGAGAGGCGGGGGGCTGGTGCGATGCAGCAGTTGGGGCAGGGGGCAATAGCATGACGTGACGGGCGTAAGCCTCAATTACCACAGTTGTCAAACATTGGTTGCTGCAAAAAGGGTATATTTGTTGTATTTACATCATGACCAAACCCTAACAAAATATTTATATGACCAGCACTCATTCCTTGAGCCCCATAAGCATTCCAAGGTGCAATGCATTACAAAACATACCACTTTGTGCCCTGGGCATCAAACCAATCCTACCATACATAGGATTATGTACATTTTCAACCATACCCAAATACATTGGGCCTTGCATACCTTGTATATTTTCAACCATACCCAAATACATTGGGCCTTGCATACCATGCCTTGCATACCATGCATTGGCCCAATCACAATGCTCAATCCTTGTCCAAACATTGCATGAAAAATCGTACTACCACCAAAGTATCTTGATTGTCCCATTATTGCATGCATACCCCGTTGTCCAAAATCCATTGGATTGGCACTTCCATGATGGCCTTGCATTTACACACCTTGCCCTATGGGTACTAACTGTTTTGCTTCATTGGCCTCTTTGGGAGCTTCACGTAAAGGACTTGGCACTTCCTTTAATGCACCTTGCTGTCCCGAAGGTGTAGAAGATAACTTCTTCTTCTTCTTGCCCTTGCTTTCCTTCTTAGGAGCATTCAAAAGTCAAACAAACTAAGGATCCTTTGCTAATTCAACAAATAGATTTATTGTTGTCCTCATCCAATTCTTAAACTAGTCATCAAATTCCTCTTCTTCTTCCAGGTCATCAACCTCATTTTGCCTTGAAGGCCCAGTATCTTGTCCAATAGCCTAGCCAAATGCTACCCCAAATTTACAATGGATAAGCTGGCATCTGAAATCCATGACAATTCCTTGAATTTCAGGCGATGATTTCAATATACAATGCCCTTGACTGTTGGCACGGATCCCAAGGTGGCTGCTAAACCCTAATTATTCCTGTAAATTAGGGTTTACAGCATAATTTCTCTTGCTGTCCACCAAATTTGGCTGTGATCTTCTCCAAATGGCTGACTGAGATAACCTAAGAATGGGCTGGAGAAGGTGAGAGAATGCAAAAGAGAGAAATTTCCGATTTTCAACACGAGAAAACCCCTGAAATTGACACTTGTTTGCTCTAATCAGCCCCAAACGCTATCACCTGCTGCTATGGAAGTGTTCAACTACTATCGCCTGCATATATAGGCATCATAAATGCTATCACATGCATCACTAGGGTCTCCTGCAACAATTTGCAGCCTCCTAAATGTCTCCAGAGCTGCAAATTCTGATCAGTAACTTCTCTCCCCCTCTCTCTCACAAGCTCAATGAATGAAAACAACCTCCAACATCCCAAAAAGGCTTTTTCTCAATTGCATGGGTATTTTGCCAAGTGGCAACCTTCTAAACCCACTTTTCACCATATCCAGCCATTAAATTAATTTTCAAAATCCTTCTAAAAATTAATTGCAGCCCTTCTAACCCTACCCAAAATTAAATGTGCCCATCCATAATTAAATTGGCTAGGCCATTTGCAACCCGGAGTGGTTCCCCAACCTCTATTGACCCTTAAACTAGCATTAATTAATTAATTAATGCCCAGTCCCTAGTGTCACCACTGACACTTAATAGCCAAATAACTGTCCTAATGTCAAAGTTGATACCAACTGACAACCAAAACCTAGCAGGCATAACTTGTTATAACTTTTGCCTTTGACACCCACTACAATCTCAAGGTCCTTGGTCTGTTACCATGAAATAATTACCATATCCAACACCTGCTTAACAACCTTACACATTTGATTATTGACTTAATCAAATGTTACTAGCAAGATTAAAGCATCTAAAACATCGTGTCCCTGTGAGTAGCAAGTGCAAAAAGAGTGGGCTCAGAGGGCAAGCCTATCAAACCGAGCGTGCGAGGGAAAAGGGCTTAGCAACTCCACCATCCAACATAGCACAAAAAGTAGCGCACATACTGATGATATAGATCAACCTTGACATACGAGGCCCAAAACCCATGGTTTGCATGAGATCCGTAAAAAAAAGACCATTCCAAAAACCGGAAGGTCTTTTTCAAATCCAGATGCAATAGAACAACCTCCTATTGTGTGTATCACACATAATCTATAGCCATCTACTCGTTCAAGATATTGTGCAAAATGTTGCTGCCCTTAATAAAACCATACTCGTGAGGATGCACAAGATCATCTAGATGTTTATGAAGAGAATTTGCCAATACCTTCGCAAAGATCTTATACATAGTACCCATCAAGAAAATCTATCTCTAATGCGTAAGTTTTGAAGGGGATGAACTTAATCACCCCTTCTTTCCACAATAAAGACGTGCTTCCAAAATCCCAAACTTACTAATGCATGGCCATCAATGGTTTTGCCAAAAGAGATACATACATTTGAAAGAATTCATTGGTAATACCATCCCAACCAGGGCTTTTATCATGAGGCAAATGCAACAAAACTTCCATAACTTCACCCTCACCAATATCAGCCTCCAAGGTGTCTTGTATGTCTTGGGAAACTCGATCTCTAACCAAGGTACAAAGGACTACATGAGCATGAGAAACCTAAGGAGAACATGCCTGCCGCGATCCTAAAAGATTCACAAAGTAATCCTGACATATACATACAATGGATTGGGGTGTGATCATGTGACCATCTACAATTTGCAACCTCACCATATTCTCCCACGCACGGTATGCATTCAAAGCTCGAAAATTTTTATGAGTCTGACAAGAAATGTCCCAACCACCCTCTCTTAGGTCACGAAGCTTAGGTTGTTGATAAGACCATAACTAAAAACATTGAATAAGTTCAACCAGCTTTGTCGATAATGAAACCAGAAAAACATTATGTGAAGAATCAAGCAAAATAGACAAACCAAGGCTAGGATGTCCTCTACAACATGTAAACACTACCTAGTAAGGAACCATGGTAAATCCCATATTGTCTTGAGACCATTTGAACATTAAGAAGTAGTCTTTCAAATGAGGCAAAGCCTTCCAAGTGGAACTATATAGAAACCTTTCAAGCGAGCGGCTCACGTATCCCTTGAAGTCAGCATGACTTAAAAAGGAAGAGTTAAATCGCAAGGGCAACCTGCCCAAGAGACCCATGAAAGCATCCACAGGCTGCCTAATCATATTAACTTGTAAAGGAAAATGATCTCACCTAAATGGAGCTCCAAAGGTTCTCCATAGCATTATTGTAAGATGGGAGATAACTCACCCAAAGGGACCCACACAGAGCAACGAAAGACTTTTTATAGACCCATACCTTGCAAACACTACTATCCTAGCAAAGACGGAACTACCTTGCCAAACATCTTCCTTCCCACTCTGTGGAGTCACACTAGATAGAGCCATTTCACTTCGCCGAGCACAACAACCACATCTACCAGGACTATCACTGAGGAGGCCATCCCACAGTCAAATTAGAGCCATCACTATGAGAAACCGTAGACTCACCATCAAGCACATCAATCAAGCAGTGAAGGACCACATCATAGCTAACATCATGCACAAATCTTGAGATCAGCTATAGCCTATAGTCTCTAGCATAGTAGTAGAGTAGCAGGTGTTTGAGTAGGACTTCTTTTTCATTCTATCCATGACACAATGCCAAGCATGCTTGTTACTCTAGTATTATCTCACTATACATTTACTTTCAGCATTGTTTTATAAGCCACTTATTTTGGTATTACTTTTACTATAATCTTCACTTTACTAATGAGATAACATTAGACATGGATGTACTCTGGATTGTGTCTCATAGGCCGCATTAGCCTTGTATAGATGTCAATTTTATTTTTCTTTTCTTTCTTTCTCCCTACATGGAGTTCCATCCACCTTAGATGCTAGTCTCATTTGCAAGCTCCTCCATCTAACACACAAAAAGACCTACTTCTTGTGGCAAAAACTCTCAATTCCAATGCCCTAATAATCTATCCAGAAAGCATGATAGAAAATGAGAGGCAAGAGATTGAATGCCCTTTTCACCCTTCTGAGTCTAGACTTGCCTTGAAGAGTCGACTTGCTGTAGCCCATGCACCTAAGGGCTTAGAGACATGGTGGATAAAAGAAGACCTCCGAAAATTCATTGTGAAGAACAAAAGCACAAGGCTGTCTAGCTCATTACGCCATGTGTGATGCAAGTAATGGTGCCAACTCAAGATATCCATTTGTGTTGCTTTCAACGGCACTCAATACTACCTTTTAAAACCACCCTTGCCTGAACGAATTCTGTGCACTACGCCATGTGTGATGCAAGTAATGGTGCCAACTCAAGATATCCATTTGTGTTGCTTTCAACGGCACTCAATACTATCTTTTAAAACCACCCTTGCCTGAACGAATTCTGTGCACTACTCCCTCTCTCCTCTCCTCATTCATCTACCCCTCCTCTTGCTCCACCATCCTGCATCTCTCCTCGCACACCACCATCCCACACAAACGTCTCATACTCTTATCCAGTCCATTCATGCTCCCTTCCGGCCACAAAGATACAATATTAATTAATTCATTAATTAATGATTCTTAGTGGCCACCTTTAACATTAATATTTTTAATTTTTAAGGTTTTAGTTTGTTATTAATGTTTTGCTTTGTAATTTTTAACATTTAGATTTTAAACTTTCCACCTTTAAAAAGGTTTATTAAGCATTGAATATTATGGTTTATTAGTATTGACTATTATGGTTTATTAAGCATCCACTCTTATGGTTTATTAAGCATGAATATTACATATTGGGATTACGAAGAGTTAACATTTTGAATTACTAAGCATTAATTATTAAGAAAGCCCACTAATATGTCACCTTTGCTCCCACCATCCCCCCTGTCAAAGTGAAGCAATGCGGAAGTGAATGACCATGACAAAGAGTGAACGGAGAGAGAAGAGAGAGAGTGAAAGAGACGCAGAAAATCTGCAGTGAAGAATGTTGTATAAGGATGCAGAATTATACACGGGTGCAGAGAGAATATCTGCATATGTCTCCGCCTTGAGGACCTCAATCTCCGTCAGCCTGAGTGCTGTCACCATCACCGTCAGCCCGATCTGTGTATGTCTCCACCTTGAGGACCTTGATCTCTGTCAGCCCGAGTGCTGTCACCGTCACCAACAGGCTGAAATGTGTCAAATACTAGTGATCAAAACTGCTGGAAACTCAGCCTTTAAAAAGGCTGAAAAGAATGCCTCGTAAAATGCCAAAAATAGGCAGGTTGCCTGCATTTAATGCAGCCGCCAACTGCAGTCGAGGGACTGTCCGACTGCTGCCACGTGGCACTGCTGACGTGGCAAGGAGCTAACTGCTAACACCCCCTCTCAGATCCTAGAAGGTAGCATATGTAGGGATCTGGAATGTCGATGAAGTAAAGCCTGGGGAAGTGCCTTCATAAACAAATCTCCAAGATTTTCTTCAGTCTTACAATAATCCACAACAATGGTCGCATCCAGAAGCTTTTCCTTGATGAAGTGATACTGGATCTCTATGTGCTTTGTCCGGGCATGGAATACGGGATTCCGTGCCAAGGCAATGCAACTCTCATTGTCGCACCACAAGATAGTAGGACGAGTCTGGGGGCAACCAAGCTCCTCCAACAACCGCAAAAGCCACACAACCTCACATGTGGTAGAAGACGCAGCCCGATACTCTGCCTCAGTCAAAGATAGGGCTACCGTGGGATGCTTCTTGCTACTCCATTGCCAAAGATTATCCCCTCATTTGACTTAACAAACAAAAACTTTTGGACTTATTAGGTTTATTGGATGTGTACTATGGGACCAAAACCTATCACAAAGGAGTGTTCCATAGTTACTGCCCTTCCTATCACGGTCCCCTTCATGTATGGGTTACGATAAGTTCTCTTTAGAGGACAATACACTAATTTTTAGTGGTGAGACCTTCTCCAACCTGCAAGAACAAGATCAGAAGCACCTGTACCTGCTCGATAATGACACCCTGAGTCAGAGGTTCCCCTCAAATACCATAGTATCCTCTGAGCAGCCTGCCAATGCACTTGCTAAGGCGCACTCATGAACCCAGCTAAGAAACCTACAGCAAAACATAGATCAACCTGTGTGTTGAGGAGCCAAATCAGTGAGTCGATCAGCTGACGGTAGCGAGTAGCATCTGCCAAAGGAGAATCTGCATGTGAAGTGGCCTTCCAATTCGGATCCATAAGAGTAGAAATGGACCGACAATCCTCCATCTCAAAAGGCACCAAGAGCTCCTGTACATATCTCTGCTGAGAGATGAAAATCCCCCTTTGAGACTGAAAAATCTCATGGCCCAAAAAGAAATGGAGAAGTCCTAAATCGGTCATCTCAAACTTCTGATGTAGGGCTGCCTTCGTCTCTTCGACCTTCTAGGTATGAGCACCTGCAATAATCAAGTCATCAATATACAAAACAAACAACACACGACCTCCCTTGGAAGTGTGCACATAAACCTGCGGATCCGGCCTGAGAGCGCCAATATCCCAACTTGGCTTGGAGAAACAAGTCAATCTTCTCGTTCCAAGCACGCGGTGTTACATCAATAAATGTAAATTATTGGGAAACAAGCGCGAGAGATGACCGTCCGGGGGCCTTGGGCGCGGGAGCTTAAGAAGTAAGTGAGTTATAAAATTAGTATAACTCACTAGGTAAGGACGGCTAGCAAGAGAGTCACGACGGAAGTTTCTCCAACATCTTTTTGAGCATGGTTGGGTGGCGAATGAGAGCTCTCGTGCTTCACATGAGGGGAGTCGACAGGACTCAGAGCGGGCATCTGCAAAAAGACAGTTCCATGATATCACCAGTCACGTAATACTCGTATCAGAGCCTTTGCAACCTGAAGACGGGCCACGCCAACCACCACTTCGGCCATGTCCCGCCCCACTGCACAACGAACGGAAGGTTTTAATCCACGACTCTCGCAATTCAAGACGGGCCACACCAACTACCACTCCGGCCACGTCCCGCCCAATTTTTCCCTTTTAAGGCTCCAAGCGACATAATTTAAAGGTTCGCATCCAGTGACACGGTAACCCAGCTTTCGTGCCCGACAAGAAAGCGCAAAAGCTCCACCTCACTTCACGACCCGTTTTTTTCACAATGCCTAACAAGTCTTGTTTCTTGTTCCACGCAGCCTGCACACAATCAATGCAGATCTGAGGAAAGCCGCACCACTCCTCGCACCGTCTCTACCACTGAGCTATAGAGGCCGCCGACATCTGTCCCACTTTTACAATCAGGAAATCACTTTTGTTTCTAAATTTCTTGCTTTTTCTTTCCGATTCCAATGTATAGATGGAGGGGAAAGAGAGAGAGGGGGTAACCGAAGGCTCTAGTTCCAGGGACCACCCTATGGTGGATCCCCATGAAACTGAAATACAAGAAGAACACTGGGAAGAATTTTTTGCTACACAAGAACAATTTGATGATTTAACTGCTCATGTGCAAGCACAGGGGGTTCAAATGGAGTTGTTAACTCAAGCACTTACCGAAATAAAATCCCAATTAGCCCTATTACTAGAAAGGGATAAAAGTAAAGCAAAGGCCTTGGATATTTCATCTTCATCGAAAGATGTAGATATGATTATGAGAGACCCAAGGGAACCCCACCAAAACTGAGGGATAATCCAGTGTTAAAGGACATGAAAACCCCTCAGTTTCATGGGGAGGAAAAAGATAGAAATAAAGATACTATCTTTAACTTCCTCCAAAAATGGGAGGATTTGCACAAATTAAAGAATACTCCACCACATCTCCAAGCGTTGGAGACCAGTTTAACCTTGGGGCCAAAGGCATATAAATGGTGGAGAACTTTAAAGGAGGCAAATAAAATACCTCAAACTTGGGCTCAATTTGAATTGCTCTTTTTGAAAGAATTCCTTTCTGAAAATGAAATGGAAAGAAATTGGGAAGATTGGGATTTTGTTAGACAACAAGGAAAACCTTTGCTAACATATCTCGAGGAGTATCGTGAGATAATCCTCAAATTGGAAGGAATAGATGAATTTCAAAAGACCAGGATTTATAAGGGGACTAGATAAGGCTTGTAAAAAGAAAGTGAAAAGGAGTTCACCTAAGACGCTTGAAGAGGCAATTAAATTTGCACTAATAAATGAAGATAATACACGTCCAGGTGCACTCACTAGTCTCACCGATACGGAACCCAAGACTAAGGAATCTAAAGCCTCAAATTTTATAAGCAGATCCAAAAGGAAAATGCCATTATTTAAGGGTAAGAAACAACCCTTTCAAAAGAAACAATATGTATAGCCGAAGCAAAGTCAAGATGACTTTGAGAAGGCCAAAAAAGAAAGGTTGTGTTTCAATTGCTTATCTCCCAACCATGGTGCCTAGAATTGCCCTCAAAGAAAAAAGGGGAAAGATAAAGGAAAGGATAAGGACAAGGGCAAGGGAAAAGAAAAACAAATCCATGTAGTGCAGACCTTGGAATTAAAGGGGCATGAAAGGTATAAATCTATAGAGGTCTTGCACAAGGATGTACAACACAGGTGTTGTATGTCAACTTCTATGTGGCAACCTACCTTCGGGCCACATGATTTAGTTAGAGTGCATGGATCGATAGGTGGGAAGAAGGTTAGAGTCGTGTTGATTGATGACTCTGCCACCCACAATTTCATAAGTTATGTACTTATCAAAAAGTTGAAACTTCCCCAACAAAAGAGTGAGCATCAATACATTGTTCGCATGATGCAAGGTCAGGATAACAAAATATGGGATACAATGGTATCCAATTTGGAAATCGAGATCCAAGGATATAAAGATAAGCTTGATTTCCAAATTATGAATATGGAAAGAGCTGATATCGCTTTAGGGAGGGAGTGGCTATAGGGATTGGAACCATCCTTAAAGCGTAGTTATCATCATAATACACTGGAATTTGAAAGGGATGGTAAGACTTTTGTGATTCAAGGTTAACATGAAGTATTTGATAATCCGTTGATGTGTTCCCTTGAAGTTCAGAAGCTGATAAAGAAGGAAGCTTGTGAGGTATATATATTATGGTCCCTTTTTGTACAAGACACTTTTACTTTTTGTAATATAAAGCAACAATTTTCTTATGTTTGTGAGTTGAATGTAAATAATGAATTAAGTGGATTGTTAGATGAATTTAAAGATGTGTTTCCTTCTGACTTATCTAATGGCCTTCCACCAGATAGAGGTGATGTAAATCACCGAATTGACATAGATAGGGATATATACCCTATTTCTAAACCACCTTATAGACTAAGTGAAACACAGCACCAAGAAGTCGAAAGACAAATCAAGGATTACCTTGATAAGGGGTTTATACAACCCAACAATTCACCTTGGGCTTCGCCAATTTTATTGGTGAAGAAAAAATATGGTTCTATGCAACTTTGTGTTGATTATAGAGCACTCAATAAGATAACGGTGAATAATAAATTTCTTATGCCCAGAATGGAAGATCTTTTTGATCAATTACAAGGGGCAAAATTCTTCACAAAGATTGACTTAAGATCAGGCTATTACCAAGTAAGAATTAAGGCCCTGTTAGACCGTGCAAAATGGAATTATTCTGTTTATGAGAGGGAGCTATATGCAATAGTACATGCAATAAAGAAATGGAGGCACTATTTGTACGGTGCCAAACTTTTGACCTTGTCCGATCATGAAAGCATTAAGTGGCTTAATGACCAACCGGATCTACAAGGGCGTAAAGCCAGATGGGCTGAACTCCTTCAAGAGTTCAACTATGAGATAAGGTACAGAAAAGGAAAGTACAATATAGTGGCTGATGCAATCAGCAGAATGCCCATCATAAATTAATTGAGTTTTACTCAGTTCACTTCCGATTTGCTTGAATCCTTAAAAGAGAAATGCCAGGTTGACCCGGCATATTCCAACATATGGGAGGCAATAGAAAATGGGGATCCAACTGGGAGAGCCTCCATTGAGAAAGAAACATCTGAGGATGTTCAACAAGGAAATGGAGCATCAGGGGTTGCTCAAATGGGATTCAGGTGGAAGAATTTTACCATTGATAATGGTTATTTACTCTACAAGTGTAGGATATGTGTCCCGAAAGATGAAGAAATAAGGCGCCCGATACTCTTTGAGTGTCATGAAACCCTAGTGTGGGACATCCAGGAGTTAATAAAACTTATAGTCTTATTAAAAGGCAGTTCTATTGGCCTGGAATGAAGAAGGACGTCCTTGATTATGTTGTCAAATGTAATAAATGCCAAGTTAATAAAGCTGAAAGATTGAAAATGGGAGGACTTCTCCACCCATTAGAGATTCCTTCGAGAGAATGGGAGAGTATCTCCATCGACTTTCTTGTCGCGCTACCCAGGACACAGGGGGCACCACTCTATGTAGGTGATTGTGGATAGGTTAACCAAAGTGGCTAGGTTTATTCCAACTTCAACTGATGTTAAAACACCAAAATTGGCTAGATTGTTCATAGAGAACATATACCGATTGTATGGCCTTCCGGCAAATATAGTTTCTGATCGGGATAGAAAATTTGATAATCAATTTTGGCATGCTATATTTAGGAAGTTGGATACTAAACTTAGCATGAGCACGGCGGAGCACCTACAAACTGATGGGCAAACTGAAAGGGTTAACCAAATCCTTGAAGTTATGTTGAGAGCATATGTAAGTAAAAGGCAAACTAATTGGGAAGAGTATTTACCGATAGCAGAGTTTGCATATAATAGCGCCAAACACTCTTCCACTGGATATAGTCCATTTATGCTAATGTATGGGTTTCAGCCCAGAGCTCCTCATGCAGTAGGATTGCATAAGGAAAAGGTTAAGGCAACAAAAGATTTTTTGGAGGATATGAATAGTATGTTAAAATTTATTCAAGAAAATATTAAGAAAGCTCCAGACCGAGCTAGAGCTTGTGCATATCATCACCGAAGAGACATCTCCTTTGAAGAAGGGGAATTGGTCTATCTTAAAGTGCCTGGACAAACTAAAACCATGAAAACGGGACGATGGCCAAAGCTTTCACCCAGGTATTGTGGTTCTTTCACAATACTTAAGAGGGTGGGGGAACAAGCTTACAAGCTCCAACTACCTACTGGTAGTAAAACACATCCAGTTTTCCATGTAAGCAAGCTAAGAAAGAACTAGGTGATATGAATAATCTAATCTTAAATGATAAGATTGAGGAGCTATTCAATGACCAATCTATTCCACATGAACCAGAAAGAATTTTAAATGTTCGTAATAGACAAACAATGCATACTATTTATCAAGAATATCTGGTAAAATGGAGAGATTGTTAAGAAAGCTCAACATGGGAGCGAGTAAGCACTTTAAGAAAAAAGTTTTCCAATTTACGGTTGGACATTCCAAGTATCGTTTTCGAGGACGAAACTAATTCTTAAGGGGGAGGAAATGTTACATCAATAAATGTAACTTATTGGGAAACAAGCACGAGAGATGACCGTCCGGGGGCCTTGAGCGCCCATACGGGGTTAGGGGAGCTTAGGAAGTAAGTGAGTTATAAAATTAGTATAACTCACTAGGTAAGGACGGCTGGCAAGAGAGTCACGACGGGGTTTTCTCCAGCATCTTCCTCAGCATGCTTCGGTGGCGAATGAGAGCTCTCGTGCTTCACATGAGGGGAGTCGACAGGACTTAGAGCGGGCATCTACAGAAAGACAGTTCCATGATATCACCAATTACGTAATATGTGGAGCTTGCTTCAAGCCATACAAGGTCTTCTTTAACCTGTAAACCTGCCCATCTGAAGAACCAAATCCAGGAGGCTGCTCTACATAGATCTCCTCCTTCAAATCACCATTCAAGAAGGCCGACTTCACATCCAACTGAAAAACAGGCCATCTCCTATAACGAGCCAAGGCAAGAACAACACAAATAGTCGCCATGCGAGCTGTAGGGGCAAAAGTATCATGGAAGTCAACACCTGGGCGCTGTGCAAAACCTTTAGCAACAAGGCGAGCCTTGTGCTTGTCCAAGGAGCCATTACTATGGTACTTGGTCTTGAAGACCCATTTGACACCAATCACCTTCTTATGAGAGGGACAAGGCACAAGGAACCTCCTAGTACCGTTGCCTATTGTATCTCATCTTATGCTAGTCCCCAAGTGTTGCATGCAACGCTTCCTCTCTCCCCCTCGCCCCCAACCAATAGACCGCCCCTCTACTTGCTCTACTATCTCTTGCACTGTTTGCCCACAATATTACTACATCCCACCTCCCTACCTAGTTTGCTTACATAGCACTCAAGCACACCTACCTACAGCACACACCTCTCCCCTCAAAAAATTTCATCTCTCCTCCCCTCGTCGCTCACCCCACCTACCGCCTTCAGCTCCCTCCCATCCCCTCCCCCAAAAAAACCCGCCAAAATTTCTACCACTCTCTTGGACCACAACAAGTTTTTAAATCAGCTTTCACCTCTAGATAAACAGCAACATCCACGGAAGGGCCTGGATGAAGAAAGCCCTAGGAAGCCCAAAGGGAAATAAAGCACATTTTAGCAAACACTTAATTCAACTTAGCAATAAATTTAGCGAGAAAAATCCACGCACAACCAGAGCTTAAGTTCTCTTGCACCACACATGACACCTATTAGTCCCAAAGCTCAACGCCCCTTTTGGTATTTCTTTAGATTACTAATATATGCTTAAAATTGATTTCAAATAGCTATATTTCAACAATTTCTCATGACACAGCTGATCCATGGATGCAGAATGACCTTATCACCTTGAATGTTGGCCTCCAACCAATTGTAGAGTATTTGAAAATGTAAATGAGCGCTTCAATTTGTCAAACCCTAGAAATGACAATCAGCATTTGAACACAATTTCATGGAGCATTCGCATAGTTCCCATTCAATCTCATGTTGTTTCTCTCACAAACAAATGAATTTCTCATGATGGAACTATGAGAACATCACTTTCTTCACAACAAAGTTGCCTAGAAATGAACAAGGCTTGAGATCGCAAAGAAAAACAAAGAATCTCAAGGGAGAAGAGGGATCTCAACCCATAGTATTGTAATAATCTATTTTTCTAATATTTATATTTTAAAAGACAGCATGTTTTCCTATAAATGGAGTTAGAAAGCTACACGATGGATTCCCCATGCCAAAAGGAGAAGATTGGCTATTGTCCACACTCCACTCATACTATCAGCTCATAATGGCAAAAACATGCAATTTATACAACAAAGAGGAGAAAAATAGCTATCCCTAAACTCAGGCTGCTCAAATTAAAACAGGGCTGAAGCTGTTTTTAGCCTATTCAAGTGGAGCGACCAGCAAATCATTGAGTTTGGGGCATTTTCCATCTCCATACCAAAGCAGATAAATGCGAATTGATTACTCGAATCAAGGGACAAATCAAATTGAAGACTTGCTTGTCATTTTGGACAGCAAGGGGAGTTAGAATACCGAAAGGGATTGGAAGAATCCATTGTATATCAACTTCTTCTTCAATTAAGTTAAATAAATACCAAAAGGGGCGCCAATTTTGGGGCCAACAAGGTGTTCAATGTCCAAGATTATATGGTAAAGTGTGCATTTCAGTTTTGTGAATTTGTTAATTGCTGTAAATAGTGGTTAATGAGGTTATTTACCACCCTATCCAAGGAGAAAGACTGCTTATAGCAAATCTGAAAATTAGCTTGAAAAGAGGCCAAAATAGCAAAGAAAGGGCTCGAAAACATTGGCACAATGTAGAGAATTAATGGCTGCAAATAAATGTTTTATTTGTGAATAGAAGGGTCACATTACAAAGGACTGTCCCAATAGGCAACAAGCTAAAAAATCAAAAAATCAAGAAGATTCTAAAGGAAATAAGCCCAAAAAATAAGTGGGATTGGTGCCCTATTGTTAGTGATCAGCCCAATGATGATGATGCTAAGTTGTGCAAAGCATAGGGCAAAGTCAGGAATTAGCATGCATTGATTTTCTTTGATAATGATGCACGAGCCAACTTTATCTCTGTTGACATGGCAGCCCATATAGGCATTAGAGAGGATGAGATGGAATCCATGGGAAAAGTTGAAATGACATGTAAAGGCCATGCAGAGCCCGTCACACCACTCATTGGAAAGCTTCGGTTGCATATACAGGAATATGTGGACAACGAAGAGTTCTTCATTGCTCCACTTGAGGGTTGTGAATATTGGTATGCCATGGTGTCACTGTATGCATGCAATGATTGATTCTCGTGCAAAAAAATATCACTATTCAACACAAGGGAAAGGTACTCACACTTGATGTAAAGTTGGAAGGTGAATTTGTCCCTCTTGTATATGGTGTAGCCCAACAGGAGGAGATTATGAGTTAGGTAAATGAGCTGTTATAAAAAGAATTGATTTAGTCCAATATATCTCTTTTTTGTTCTCCAGTGCTTTTGGTGCAAAAAAAGAATAGTTCATGGTGTATATGCATTAATTATCATGCTCTAAACAAGATCACGATAAAGATTTGCTTTTCGGTTCCTCAAATCGATAATGTTATGGATAGATTACAAAGAGCAGCCATATTCAGCCATATAGATTTGAAAAGTGGGTATCATTAGATACACATTAGACCGGAAGATGTACCTAAGACAACTTTCAAGACATCTTTTTTTTTTTAATGAGTTTCTTGTTATGTCTTTTGGACTTACAAATGCTCCTACCACTTTTAATCGAATGATGGATTGTATCTTCAAGCCACACAGAGTATTTGTAGACACTTTCTTTGATGACATGATTGTCTATTCAAAGAATGAGGTAGAGCATAGAAGACACTTGGACATTGTGTTCAATGAACTCCGTGCGCATAGGTTGGTTATCAATGACAAGAAAAGTGAATTCTTCTTGCATGAAATCCACTTTTTGGGGCATATTGTATTGACTGATGGGATTCACATGAACCCTGCAAAGGTTGAGGCAATACAATCATGGCCACCTTTGAGAAATGTGCATGAGATCCATAGCTTCTTAGGTTTATATTCTTACTGCAGGAAGTATGTACGCGGGTTTGCTAAAATTGCATCTCCATTGCATGCTTTGCAGAAGAAGGATGTGCCATTTAGATAGACAACAATGGAAATTTCAGCATTTTAAAAGTTGATGGAAAAGATGACTTCAGATCCTGTGCTTGTGTTGCCCAATCTAAGAAAGTCATTCATAGTTCAGTGTGATGCATGTGGTAGCAGGATTGGGGCTGTTCTTATACAGGACGGCCAAGTTGTGGCTTATGAGAGCCGAATTCTCCATAGTGCAGAAAAGAATTTGCAGGTCTATGAGAAAGAGCTCTTGGCTATAATTCATGCACTGTCTACGTGGAAACATTATTTGTTGGGGGCTGATTTTGCAGTGCAAACAACCATCAAACTTTAAGGTACTTTCTGATACAAACAAAGTTGTCAGAGAAGCATATGAGATGGGCAAATTTTCTCTCTATGTTTCACTTTTAGATTACACATATTGATGGTAAAAAGAATGTTATGGTTGATGCACTGTCACGTGAGCCACAAATTTCAGCCGTCAAGATGGTTTATCACACTGAGTTGGATGCCATGAAAGAGCACTATATTGTTGATTCAGAGCTTGCTAATGTTTATGAACAACTTTGCAATGGCCAACGGCATGAACACTTGTGCTAAGAGATGGATTTCTGATGATGCATGGATGACTGTGTGTCACAAAGCAATTAAGGCCCAAAGTTATCGCTGAAAGTCATGCTCTTCCATATATAAGACACAAAGATATTGATGCCACGGTCAAGGCACTGGAGCATTTCTTTTATTGGCCAACTCTAAGACATGATATAGAACAATTTGTCAAGACATATATCGTACGTCAAAAGGTAAAGCTCGATAGGCAAAAGATATTGGGTTTGTTGCAGCCCTTGCCTATTCCAAATAGGCCTTGGCAAGGTTTAGCAAACAAGTCCAATTTTATTCCGATGAGGAAGAAAACGAAGGCTGATCGTATGGCATGATTGTTTTTGCAACACATCTTTAAGTATCATGATATGCCAGAGTCGATCAATAGTGATTGAGACCCTTGAATGACCAGTTTATTTTGGAAGGGGTTGTTTGAGAATGTGAGTACCACACTGAAATTCTCATCATCCTTCCATCCGCACACAGATGGTCAGTCTAAGAAAGAAAATTCCACAGTGTTAGATCTTTTGAGGTGCTATGTTTCAAACCACAAGACACAGTGGGAGCAGTATTTGCCATTGGTTGAGTTTGCTTACAACAACATAGTGCATAGTTCCACAGGCAAAGCTCCATTTGAGGTGGTGGAGGGTGGCAAGAAGGTACCACCTATTCTACAAACCAAGGATAAGATCTTTGAGGCTAATCATTATGTGGAAAACTTGGATGCAACCTATGCAAAGATAAAGTATACACTTCAAAAATCACCACAAAAGGAAAAGAGAGCAGCTAATCGTCACAGACATGCTTTGCAATTTGCAGAGGGCGATTATGTATTGCTGTGTTTTGAAAAGGCAAGGCTGAATAAGACAAAAGGAAGAGAAAGATTGTATCCAAAGTTAAGTATGAGATACTATGGGCCCTTCCAGGTGTTGGAGAATATCAACAATGTGACATATCGGCTGAAACCACAGGCTGAAAATTTTTAGATTTCTCTACTATAAACCCTAATCTGCAGCAAAAATTAGGGTTTACCAGCAGCTTTGAGAAGCGTGCTAATAATTGAAAGCTCCAAGACTTGGATTCAACAAGACTGAAGCTGTTTTCAGTCAAATTCAAGTGAAGGGACCAACAAATCAATGAATTTGGGGCATTTTCCATCTCCATCAAAGCAGGTGAAGGCCAATTGACTACCCGAATCAAGAGGCAAATCAAATTGAAGACTTACTGGTCATTTTGAACAGCAAGGGGAGTTGAATTACCGAAAGGTATTGGGAAAACCCCGTTGTACATCAACTTTTTCTTCAATTAAGTTAAAGAAATACCAAAAGGGGCACCAGTTTTGGGGCCAACTAGATGTTCATTATCTAAGATTGAAAGTTAATTTGCATTTTTCACTTTTGCAATAAATGTTACTGCTATAACTAGGTTGTAATCAAGGAATAACCATCCATCCATGGAAGGAAGGTTGGTTTCATGGGGCTATCATAAGGACATGTATTTTTGAAACCTCACTTAGCATATAGATTAATTTTTAATCACATGGTTAAGTAAATGTTACACATGTGAGATACAACTGGGTTTAGAGTAAATTTACAAGCTCGGGACCCGAGGAATCACGGGATGTCAAAGGTAAAAGTTGCTATAAGTTATTACCCATAGATACTTGGTGGTATCTAGTGCCAATTGTTGGCCTAGGTCATCCATTTGGCCATAAGTGTCAGTTGGTGACACTAGAAAAGTGACATTTAATGATACGTAACACTAAGCTTGTGGTCAAAGATAGTGCAGTGGCACTCACAAATGGAAGTTGCCTAGCCAATTTAATTATTGGCTAGTCAAATTATTTTTCTAGACACCGAAATAATTATTAGATTAATTTTCAGTATTTAAAGACTGAAAATTAATATTTAAATATGGATAATGCTAAAAAAACCATTTGAAAAGGCTCCCACTTGTCAAAAATGCCCATGCAAGCAAGACTGAAAAACGTCTTTACAAGCTAGAGAGAGGCATTTTTAGAGCATTCAGCCTACAAGAGAGAGGGAGGAGATACTACTGGTTTGATTTATAGCCATTGGAGGACCTTCTAAGGCAACCAAAGGTAGGAGAAAACCAATCAACAGCAAGAGGTAGCATCTACACGCTGTTAGACAAGGCAGCAGCAATAAATGACTAATTTTCTTCAGTTCTTCACGAAGAAAGTCTGAATTTTCTCTCCTTAGCATTCTCTCTCATCTCCCAACCTTTCCGCAACCTTGCTCTGAAGATTATAGCATTGAGATCATGAGAGGCTGAGAAATTTTAAATTTCTCTACTATAAACCCTAACCTACAGCAAAAATTAGGGTTTAGCAACAGCCTCAAGAAGCGTGCCAAAAATTGGAGCATTTTCCATCTCCATCAAAGCAAGTGAAGGCCAATTGACTACCCGAATCAAGAGGCTTGCTAGTCATTTTGAACAGCAAGGGGAGTTGGATTACCGAAAGGTATTGGGAAAATCCCGTTGTACATTAACTTTTTCTTCAATTAAGTTAAAGAAATACCAAAAGGGGAGCCAATTTTAGGGTCAACAGGGTGTCCATTATCCAAGATTGTAAGTTAATTTGCATTTTTCACTTTTGTAATAAATGTTACTATTGTAACTAGGTTGTAATCAAGGAATAACCACCCATCCATGGAAGGAAGGTTGGTTTCATGAAGCCACCAGCTAGTTGAGCAGTAGTCTAGCTGAGTGGATGGAGCCTCGAGAAGAGGGCTCATAGCTGGCTGAGTGAGGGAAGCAACCCATGGAGAAGAAAATGATGAAGATGATGAGGAACGATGAGTAAGAGAATGAAATGATAAGCGAATGAAGAAATGGCTGCAACATGTCCTTTATAAGAGATTTTTGGGCCTTTATCCTACTGCAAAGTAAAATACCTTATTCATTAAATAATTATTTTAAGGCTGTTTTAAGGGAGCTAAATTAGGCCAAAATAAATAAAGCCTTTAATTTAACTTGCTTCACACCTCCTCTCAAGCCCAAAAAGATGTCCAAGGAAGAGAGAGAGTATAACTTTCCCTCATATACCAAAAGGTCCCACCCCAAAAAGACTCACGCATTGAACCAAGAGTGCCACAATGGACTGCCCAAGGCATTATACTAGGATCACACATGAGATAGATCTTCTATAGGATAGCCCAACTGAATGGGCCTTTTTTTCCTTATTGGAATAAATTGTTGGTGGTAGGACCCCTCCATAAAGGACGCTCATGGCAAGGGTATCAATGGCAAAGATTTTGACAAGGTAAAGCTGTCAAGGTGAAACGTAGAAAAAGAGAAGCCAAACCCCTCGCACCATTTCAAACCAATGGCTAAGGCAAATGAGGCCTAATCAGATTGTGATACCAAGACCCTCATGTAGAATGAAAGAAGCACCTATACATAGCTAGAAACCTGAAGGGCTAACAATAGTCAAGGCTATAGTGGAGATGCCCGAACTCACCCTTGGGAGAGAAACCACCAGCCATGTCTCCATTTTGGCAAGAATACAAAGGCATGCTTGATCCTAGGCCTCAAGAGAGGACACCATCCTCATATCCTTGCTGGACAAGACGAGTAAGCATAGGCACCAAGGCATCATTGAAAATCTATGCTTTTGGCCTAAGCAAAACATATAGATCTTGGGGTTGATGCTGAAAATGGTGGGGGACTAAGGCCAAGGCTCTTCACCATCGTGCACATACATACATCAATGGATGGTCGTAATAGACCACCACCACCTCTAAAGGATAGGACAGCTAGAAAAGCTTCCCAAAGAAGGTGGAGAAAACTTAGTGAAGGAGATAGGGAACACAAAAATTCACGAAAAACGGCCTCCAAGGAATTGGAAGAAGAGGGAGGGAATGTCCAGCAAGGAAGTTGAAGAAGGTATTTGGGACTGGCACAATTGTTGAACAGGTGCATGAAGCTCTACAAAGATGGCCTTTAGATACCGAGTAGGAGAGGGTTGAGAGGTAGGGGTATCACAAATCATAACTGATCTCCTCAAGCCTCAAGTTGGAATATGTGTTCATGGAGTCATACAAGGGAGTAGGATGTAAAGCTTTTATGGAGCCATAGGCAACCGACCACCACTGTCTCACAGGAGAGCAAACTGCACAGATGCGGTTGTCCAGCAGCCACTATCTTGATGGAGCAGATTGCAAAGATGAGGATGTCCAATATCCACTATATCTCAATGGAGCAGCCTAGAAAACCAAAGGTCGTGACAAGGGAAGCCACTATATCCAAGAAAACCTCCACAGCAAGTTGCATCAATCTCCAAAAGGACTTCTTGTCAATGCATCAATATGCTTGAAAGAACTAAGCACACCTCATAGGTGCCCTATTGCCTTGAGCAGAGAAATAATTTGGAGAGGAAATATCCCCAACAATTCGTATTTGTCTCCATGAGGTTTATTGCAAGTGCCTCGATGTGCTCAAAAGGATTTAGCATGCAGCATAGTTGTTTTATTGCCTTGAGCTTGGTCCTCCAATAGCCAATGCAGAACAAACATTGTCACCCAAAATGTGATGTGCACACACCAGTGATGTAGGAAGCAATGGTTGATGATGTGATGACAAGTTGTGGTGGAGTGGCCTAGCTTGCCACAATAGGTGCCCCCAGTGGTCAAGGAATCAACTTGCAATCAGGAAGCCAGTCACAAACTGGTGTTGCAATATTTAGATATGAAATGGGAGGGTGGGATGGGAGAAGAATATGGAGCTCTCCCCAATGACAATGTTGCAAGGAAAGAGGGAACATAGGTGTTATTAGATCGTATCACTTTTACAAAGCCCTACTCAATCATAGAAGATATATGATATTTAGCTCTACCACCCTTGCTCTAATACCATGTGAGGAAACAGGTTTGCAAAGAGAAGAAAGGCATGTACGATGACAACTAACAACAACAAAAACTCAAAAACTCAAAAGATAACTGAATAATAATGAATGAGATACAATGGAAGAGCTCAAGGAGCAGAAGCTGTCCAATTGTCACTGTCTCTTGTGGAAGCCAGCTAAGGGATGGATCCGGAGTGCAGCAATCCAACAATGTGGACGAAGAAATCAGATGCAAAGGGGTGCGACAGCAGGGCAGCAGGCTGCATATCAAAACACAGCAGTGTCAAGGGCTGGAATGACAAAAACACTGCAATGTACTACCTGCCGATAGTCTCTAGGTGAAGAAGAAAGCAGTTGGTCTGAAAATGCAGCAGCTTGGAGACGTACAATAGTGGACAGCAGCATCAGCAGCCCAAAATGCAGCCAGGAAGATGTCCTGTCTTCACATGGTAGGCAGCAGTGCAAGCGTCTGCAGAGGATGAAAATACAGCTATGCTGGAGTGTTCAGTAGCTGGGTGTTGCCACCAAGGGGTTGTGGCGGCAGCAGCAGGTCAGGCGGCAGCTTCCACAGCAGGGTGCCAACACCAGCAGCAGCACGGCAGCTTTTGGAGGAGGGCGGTGCCACCATTGGCTGGGCAGCAGTCTAGCTGGCCAGAGCTTGGAGAAGAGGGGTGGCAGCTGGCTGAGTGAGCGCAGTAGCCAGTAAGATGGCCAGACTCCACATGGTAGGCAGCAGTGCAAGCATCTGCAGAGGATGAAAATGAAGCTGTCCCAGAATGTTCAGCAGCTGGGTGTTGCCACCAAGGCGTTGGCGGCAGCAGGAGCAGGTCAGGCAGCAGCTTCCACAGCAGGCACCAACACCAGCTGCAGGGTGGCAGGTTTTGGAGGGCAGAGCCACCAGTTGGCTGGGTGGCAGTCTAGCTGGCCAGAGATTGGAGAAGAGGGGCAGCAGCTCACTAATAAGTGAGTGCAGAAGGAAAATGATGAAGATGATGATGAATGATGGGGAAGAGGATGGGAACAATCAAAGAATGAAGGAATGCCCACAATATGTCCTTTGCAAGAGAAATTTTGGCAGTTTTCCTACCACCAAATAAAATGTCTTTATCTCTAAATATTTCCTTTTGGGAGCCTTTAATTTTGCCTCCTCTACAGCTAACATCAAGATGCCAAAGTATCTCTATCACAATGATGATCTCAAGTTTCCAATCTCTTGGATGTGAAGCTCTATACCTTTTGCCGAAGACACTTCTTCAAGAGAGCAATAGCAAGTAGAAGTGCCGCTCTCCTACAGAGCAAAAGGGCAGCCTGGGCCCCTTTGAAAGTACACCAAAAAGATGAGAGGAGAACAAGACACAAATGGGTAGCCCAAAGGATGCATATGGTGAGAGGTAAGAGCTTGAGGAACGTTTTACCTCTGGAAAGAAATCCTTTTGTAGCTTCAAACACCCACTAACAAGGCTTTTTGCGAACCGGTGAGGTAAAGCTAGACCTTGCAATTGCAACGATCCTCAAATTGGTCATGGTAATTGTCGTATCCACCTCAAGTCACAATTAAACATATTGTTAGAGAACCCTATTTGTGATAGCCAAGTTCTAGGCAAGCACGAGAGCCTTTCGATTCACCTCCCAGCCTTGCTCAAGAAGACGCAGGAAGAAACGAGCATAGTATCCTGCCAGCCGTCGAATTCTCAAGAGTTATACTAATTTATAACTCACTTACTTAAGGCCTTGTTCCCACTTACTTCCTAAGCCCCCCCCCCCCCCCCCCCGAACCCCATACCGGCACCCAAGGCCCCCGGACGGTCATCTCTCGTGTTGTTTCCGGTCATCTCTCGTGCTGTTTCCCCATAAGTTACATTCACATTTCCTCCCCCTTAAAAATCGATTTCGTCCTTGAAAACGATACTTGGAAAGTCTAACTGTAAATTGGGAAACCTTTTTTTTTAATGCTTACTCGCTTCCATGTTGAGCTTTCTTCTGAACAATCTCTCCATTTTACCACATATTCTTGATAAATAGTATGCCTTGTTTGTCTATTACAAACATTTAAAATTCTTTATGGTTCATGTGGAATAGATTGGTCACTGAATAGCTCCTCAATCTTATCATTTAAGATCAGATTATCCATATCACCCAGCTTCTTCCTTACCTTGCTTAGATGGAAAACTAGATGTGTTTTACTACCAGTAGGTAATTGGAGCTTGTAAGCCTGTTCCCCCACCCTCTTAAGTATTGTGAAAGAACCACAATACCTGGGTGAAAGCTTTGGACATTGTCCCGTTTTCATGGTTTTAGTTTGTCCGGGCACTTTAAGATAGACCAATTCCCCTTCTTCAAAGGAGATGTCTCTTCGGTAATGATCTGCATAAGCTCTAGCTTGGTCTTGAGCTTTCTTAATATTTTCTTGAACAAATTTTAACATACTATTCATATCCTCCAAAAAATCTTTTGTTGCCTTAACCTTTTCCTTATGCAGTCCTACTGCATGAGGAGCTCTGGGCCAATAGAATTGCCTTTTAATAAGACTATAAGTCTTATTAACTCCTGGATGTCCCGCACTAGGGGTATCATGACACTCAAAGAGTATCTGGCGCCTTATTTTTTCATCTTTGAGGACACATACCCTACCCTTGTAGAGTAAATAACCATTATCAATGGTAAAATTATTCCACTTGAATTCCATTTGAGCAACCCTTGATGCTCCATTTCCTTGTTGAATATCCTCAGATGTTCCTTCCTCAGTGGAGGCCCTTCCATTTGGATCCCCATTAAAAATTGCCTCCCATATGTTGGAATATGCCAAATCAACCTAGCATTTCCCTTTTAAGGATTCAAGCAAATCGGAAGAGAATTGAGTAAAACTCAATTCATTTATTATGGGCATTCTACTGAGCACATCAGCCACTATATTGTACTTTTCTTTTCTATACCTCATCTCATAGTTGAACCCTTAAAGGAGTTCGGCCCATCTAGCTTTACGCCCTTGTAGATCCGATTGGTCATTAAGCCACTTAATGCTTTCATGATCCGACAATATCAAAAGTTTGGCATAGTACAGATAGTGCCTCCATTTCTTCATTGTATATACTATTGCATACAGCTCCCTCTCATAAACGGAATAATTCTGTTTTGCACGGTCTAATTTCTTGCTTTCAAAAGCAACCGGTTGACCCTCTTGTAATAAGACCACGCCTACTACCCTATCATTGGCATCAGCTTCAACCACAAATGGTTTATTGGGATCCACAATTAATAGTACTGGAGCTGTAGCAATAGCTACCTTAAGTTTTTCAAAACTTTCATTTTGGTTTGTTCTCCAATTAAAGCTCTTCCCTTTTCCTTTTCCTTTAAGTTGGTCCGTCATTGGAACAACTATCTTAGCATAATCTTAAATGAATCTACGATAAAATCCAGATAAACCTAGGAAGATCTGCAGCTCTTCCAGGTTCCTTGGAGATGGCCATTCAATAATTGCCCTTACTTATTCTAGATCCATCTTAATTCCCTCATTTGAGATAATATGCCCCAAATATTTGAACTCTTGTGTGAAAAATTCACATTTAGTTTTCTTCGCATAAAGGGAATGGATTCTTAACAATTGGAATACTAACCATAAGTGTTCCAAATGTTCTTCTCTTGATTTACTAAAGATCAAGATATCATCCAAGAAGACTACTACAAAGAGTCCTAGATAGGGCCGTAATACACTATTCATCAGCTTCATAAATGTAGCTAGTGCATTTGTGAGACCAAAAGGCATTACCAAAAAGTCATAATGCCCGTATCTAGTACGAAATGTTGTCTTAGGAACATCCTGGGCCTTAATGCTTACCGGTGATAGCCTGATCTTAAGTCAATCTTGGTGAAGAATTTTGCCCCTTGTAATTTGATCAAAAAGATCTTCCCATAGCAAATTTATTCTTCACCGTTATCTTATGAAGTGCTCTATAGTCAACGCAAAGTCGCACAGAGCCATCTTTTTTCTTCACCAATAAAACTGGCGAAGCCCAAGGTGAATTGCTGGGTTGTATAAACCCCTTATCAAGGTAATCCTTAATTTGTCTTTCGACTTCTTGGTGTTGTGTTTCACTTAGCCTGTAAGGTGGTTTAGAGACAGGGTGTGTATCCCTATCTATATCAATTAAGTGATTTACATCACCCCTATCTTGTGGAAGGCCAATAGGTAAGTCAAATGAAAACACATCTTTAAATTCATCTAACAAACCACTTAATTCATTATTTACATTCAACTCACAAGCATAAGAAAATTGTTGCTTTATATACAAGTAAAAGTGTACTGTACAGGGAGGGACCATAACATGTATACTTCACAAGCTTCCTTCTTCATCAACTTCTGTATTTCATGTTCACCTTGAATCACAAAAATCTTACCATCCCTTTCAAATTCCAGTGTATTATGATAATAACTACGCTTTAAGGATAGTTCCAATCCCCATAGCCACTCCCTCCCTAGAGCGATATCGGCCCTTTTCATATTCATAATTTGGAAATCAAGCTTATCTTTATATCCTTGGATCTCGATTTCCAAGTTGGATACCATTGTATCCCATATTTTGTTATCCTGACCTCACATCATACAAACAACATATCGATGCTCACTCTTTTGTTGGGGAAATTTCAACTTTTTGACAAGTGCATAACTTATGAAATTGTGGGTGGCAGAGTCATCAATCATGGCTCTAACCCTCTTCCCACCTATCGATCCATGCACTCGAAGTAAATCATGTGGCCCGAAGGTAGGATGCCACATGGAAATTGACATACAACACTTGTGTTGTACATCCTTATGCAAGATCTCTAAAGATTTATACCTTTCGTGCCCCTTTAATTCCAAGGTCTGCACTACATGGATTTGTTTCTCTTTTCCCTTGCTCTTGTCCTTATCCTTTCCTTTATCTTCCCCCTTCTTTCTTTGAGGGCAATTCCAAGCAGTATGGTTAGGGGATAGGCAATTGAAACACAGCCTTTCTTTTTTGGCCTTCTCAAAGTCATCTTGACTTAGCTTCGGCCATACATATTGTCTCTTTTCAAAGGGTTGTTTCTTACCCTTAAGGAATGGCATTTTCCTTTTGGATTTGCCTGCAAATTTTGAGGCCTCAAATTCCTTAGTCTTGGACTCTGTGTCAATGGGACTAGTGAGTGCACTTGGACACGTATTATCTTCATTGATTAATGCAAATTTAATTGCCTCTTCAAGCGTCTTAGGTAAACTCCTTTTCACTTCCTTTTTACAGGCCTTATCTAGTCCCCTTATAAATCCTCATCTTTTGAAATTCATCTATTCCTTCCAATTTGAGGATTATCTCACAATACTCCTCAAGATATGTCAGCAAAGGTTTTCCCTTTTGTCTGAAAAAATCCTAATCTTCCCAATTTCTTTCCATTTCATTCTCAAGAAGGAATTCTTTCAGAAAGACCGATCCCAAGTTTCAGGTATTTTATTTGCCTCCTTTAAAGTTCTCCACCATTTATATGCCTTTGGCCCCAAGGTTAAATTGGCCTCCAGCGCTTGAAGATGTGGTGGAGTATTCTTTAATTTGTGCAAATCCTCCCATTTTTGGAGGAAGTTAAAGATAATGTCTTTGTTTCTATCTTTTTCCTCCCCATGAAACTAAGGGGGTTTCATGTCTTTTAACACTGGGCTATCCCTCAGCTTTTGGTGGGGTTCCCTTGGGCATAGTCACATCTACATCTTTCGATGAAGATGAAATATCTGAGGCCTCTGCTTTACCTTTATCCCTTTCGGCCCTTTCTATCAATAAGGCTAATTGGGACTTTATTTCAGTGAGTGCTTGAGTTAGCAACTCCATTTGAACCCCCTGTGCTTGCACACGAGTAGTTAAATCATCAAATTGCTCTCATGTAGCAAAAAACTCTTCCCAATGTTCTTCTTGCATTTCAATTTCATGGGGATCCACCATGGGGTGGTCCCTGGAACTAGAGCCTTCCATTGCCCCCTCTCTCTCTTTCCCCTCCATCTATACACTAGAATTAGAAAGAAAATGTAAGAAATTTGCAGACAAAGGTGGGGCAATTCCCTGTATTGCATCCGCTTGATTCCTCAGCAAAGGACGAAAATGGGTACGTTGAGTTTCAGGAATTTCCAGCACAGAAATTCTGTCCCCGGTGCAGAGAATTGCAGCTAAAATTTCAGCCTCCAAGAGAAATTGCCCTGCTGAAATTTGCCTGAGGGAGTGTCGATTTGCTGACCGGTGCGTTGTCCAGGGCTGTAGAAAGCTTCCACGTGCAAGCCAGTTGAAAATTCCTCTGCCTGGACAAAAATTGACTTGCTATTTTCTGCTCTTCTCGCGTCAGACAACTGCTCTAATACTAGTGTTAGAGAACCCTATTTGCGATAGCCAAGTTCTAGGCAAGCATGAGAGCCTTTCGATTCACCTCCCAGCCTTGCTCAGGAAGACATAGGAAGAAACAAGCGTAGTATCCTGTCAGCCGTCGAATTCTCAAGAGTTATACTAATTTATAACTCACTTACTTAAGGCCTTGTTCCCACTTACTTCCTAAGCCCCCTCGAACCCTATACAGGCGCCCAAGGCCCCTGGACCCCCATAAGTTACATTCATTAATGTAACACATATGAACTCCCTAATCATTTGAAGGTTTCACTAGAAGAACTACTGATGCCATTCATTGAGGGCTCATAAGGTTTTGACAATGAACTCCATCTTGTTTAGCTAAGTCTGTTAGACAGCCCAAAAGCAAGGAGATTAGAGATAATTTTATTAGGTTAAACATGTACTCTGGGATCAAGCATTGTCACTTATGGGGCCAAGAGGGCCTATAACAATTCAGTGCAACTTGCAGATGTGTACAGAACTACTTTTGATTCCTTTCTCGAAACCAGCCTTGTCCACTAGAAGCATTTGCTGATGCTGGTTGGGCTGTGACCAATCCAATGATCTTTCACGTTCTATTATGGCTAGGTTTGTTGTTGACTCCATCATCAACACTCTATTAATGTATAAGACACCTTCAAAGTTAGGTCCCTGCAATCTCATCCTTTAAGAAAGGCTTCATTGTATGCTGACGTAGAGAAAATGTGTCTAGTTTGATAACATTGTATACTTGGGTCATAAAATTTTAGCCGATAGGATAAGCATGAAAATGGAGAATCTGGCATTTCCAAGCATGGTCAATATGACCCTGCTTGATCATTTTTAAGGTTGTGCAGGAAATTCACAGAATCTTACTATTGTATATCCCCTGCAAAGTACCAATGTTGCAAGAGCAAGTCCTCTATGTTTGGTTCTGAGAAACATTGTGACCTCAGGACTAATATTAGTGGTATTGCACTAGGAGCAACTCTCTGAGGTAGGCTACTGCATCAAGAGCAACAAGCCCTGACCAGCTCAAGGAAAGACAACCAGTTCGTGAGCAAGAGCCTTCAAATTTTTGGTGCAATATATTAATGGCATTGATCACCACTTGAATTTTCTTGTACTCACAAGGAGTTTTTGACATTTTTCCCTGTGGGCGAAAAGGCACTCTTTACCCTCTTTTTTTCCCTATAGTGTTCCACATAAAGAGCTTCTGCTCGGGTGGCACTGCAAAGCTGGCTAGGTGCGGTTGGAGCAGGGGGCTGCCAAACAGAGAGTTTTAGGGCTGCTTGTGAAAAGGAAGGCAAGTGAAGCCAAGTTGTCCTGTGTGAATGGTAATTTTCATGACAATAAAAGCCCTCCGCGAAGAGACTTTCCGAAGCAATTTGCAACTCTCTAGCTGGAAGGAGTCTCGCAACCTGGGCAGGCAGCCTCCCCGACCCCAACCACACCTAGCTAGATATGTAGTCCCTCCTTCATAGAAGCTCAAGATGTTGCCATAATTCACAATGAGGGCAATTTTTGTGGAAATTTGTCTAGAATTTCTTGTGACTTGGCAGGAATCCTACAAGACTCAAATCAGACGAACAATGTATATAGCAAGGGTTTCTCCCTTCTGAGAGGAGATTTAACCAAAATGATATGCAGGCCTTTTTGGATCGACTTCCTTGCTATGCTAGATTGAATGAAACACAACAGAGAACATGCACATACCCGGTATCCATGGATGCCATGCTTCTGGCAACTGCGGATGGAAGACAAACGGCTCCACGGACACAGAGTGGCCTCCATATAATAATAGCAACACACTACAAGCACAGTGACAACGACAACAAGAAGGAGAGGCAGTAGCAAGACGCTCGCTAATGCCACCATCACACTCGCCTTCTCCTCCCTCCTCAAAGCGGCTGCCAAGTGGAAAGGACATTTCGTATTCTTCTTTATCTATCTTCTTTGCAGGCCAGGCTTCACAGAAACAATTTTTGGTAGGCTAGTAGATTAAAAAAGGAGGGGTTTTGAAATAAATTGCATTTCCATATATATGTCACTTTTATAACTAAAGTTTTAAACCTTTTTCCTTTAAATTTTTAAGATTGTTTGAAATTGTTGCAATTCATTTTACATTAAACCTTGCTTGCATGAACACTCTTGGTTAGACATGAATCTCACTTTGCAAGTTATTAACCAGTCAAAGAGTTTTTATTGGGGGGGTCTCGCTTTCACTCTTTACCACAAAAGAAGACATGGCCCATTGAGTACCTCCTAAACTGGTAAACTCTTTGCCCATTTTTGGATGAGAGTCTCCCTCACCCACTTTACAAGGTGCTAGATAAGGGTGCATTTTTTGTTTATTATATTTCTTTTTTTTATAATTGTGTCCTTTTGGTGTGTAAATATGTTGTGCCCATATCCATGCACACTTTCAAAAAGTGTACACCCACACTTTGGGCAAGAGTTCGGTGTATATCACTCACTAATAACCAAACTCTCTCCTAAGCAACATGAAAACCATTTTGTATTAGTAATTATAATCATAGTGTACCTCGCTAGCACTAAGAGCTCCTTTACACAATAATCATAACAATCAAATCTTATCTCAAGAGTAGAAGAGTGTGAGTATTTAATGTGGAGTAGCAAAGGGATTGATAAGGTGACACCCACTCCATTACCCTCCCCCCCCCCCCCCCCCCCCCCGTGGGCCCCCAAAAAAAGCAAAAAGTACCCTGACCCAATTCGGTGACAATTTTGCACAAATATTGCATTTTTTAAAGCCACTTAAAACTATATTCTAAATTATAACAGGCACTCAATGCCTAGTTTCCTTCCGGAGCTATGCCCCAATTGGTTAACGCATTCACGTCTTGATGCATGTTTTACGTGGCAATATGATTCATGGCCAGTTGAGTCCCTTAAAAACAAACCATGAAAGAACTCAGAACCATTGTGAAGTACTTGTATTAATAATAGTTAATGTATTGCACTTCCATGTCGATTTTTGAAACAATAACTTGATCCATTTGTCCTCCTATTGCTCTCTCTCTCTCTCTCTCCCCCCCAAACTTTTTTATTCTCTAAATAGAATTACGTGTATTTTGGAGGGGGGGAAGGGGTTTATTGAGAGATACATACAAACACATATATACACTCATACAGACACATTGCTAGATTCCTTCCCTACATTAGCCTTTGGAGATGTTTCATTTTTACACTCCTTAAAATTTAGCGGATATTTTATCTTCTCCAAATGAGCTTCCTTGTTATTTTGAAACTTCTAGCAAATATATATCATATGCCTACATATTCTAAATTTGTGCTTATGGTAGCATAAGATTATGTAAGTTAATCTATTTATTTTGTATTAACATTGCCATTTAGAGATAAATTATATAATAGGTCGTAATTTTTTTAATAATAAAAATTTTATTTTAGTCCAATCCCTCCCTGAATTTATCTATTTTTATAAATGTCATCAATAAATTTATGAAAAATTTTAATATTATATATCTTATAATATATATATATTATTAAAATATATATACTATGCATTATAAATATATATTGTGTATGTATGTACTATTTATAAATGTAATATATAGATATATACATCTATATAGGCCTATATACATAATGTATGTAAATAGACATATATACGTATAGTATAATCATGTAAATATTATATATATACTAAGACATGTGCATATTACGTATATATAAAATTTTAAATATATAGATATATCATGTATATATATTTTTTATATATGTGAAATATATGAATAGACATGTACATACATATTTATAGTATAATTACATTTTTTATTTTATAAACATGAATATAAATATAATATATCATATAAATGCTATATATAAATAAATGTATATATACATGTATATAGTATGATTGTGTGTGTGTGTGTGTGTGTGTGTGTGTGTGTGTGTGTGTGTGTGTGTGTGTGTGTGTCATACACACACACACATACATACATAGACGCATTTTATAGACATGAATATTAATACAATAGAATATTAACATAATGATTTATCAAATTTACATATCAAGTTAACAAATTCACATTTTTAAATTTTCTTATCAAATATATATATATATATATAAAACATCGAGCTTGTCTTTGGTTTCAAATATTCATTTGAGCTTGAGCTCGGCTTTGGAATGCATTTGATGCTCCGTCTTGGATGTACATATGACATGTATGTTACCTATGTCTGACTGGTCTTGACATGCTTGGCCGATGATGCCACTACTACATGCTACTTACAGTGTTTGGAGTCGATTGCTACTAGCCATAGACATCAACTGTATCCCAAATACAACTTTGGCAAGCTATGAAATATCCCAAGTAAGTTCCCAAAAGCCAGATGCAAGCCAAGACAAGGCACTAGTAGCAATCGACTCCAAACAATGTAAGTAGCATGTAGTAGTGGCATCGGCAAAGCATGTCAAGATCGATCAGACATAGGTAACATACATGTCATATGTACATCCAAGACGGAGCATCAAATGCATTCCAAAGCCGAGCTCAAGCTCAAATGAAGATCCGAAACCAAAGACAAGCTCGATGTTATGTATGTATGTATGTATGTATGTATGTATGTATGTATGTATGTATGTATGTATGTATGTATGTATAGCGAAGAGCTCAGTAATATCCTGCCCCAACCCTTCATCTTATAAGTGCATTTTCCCTTCCTCCAAGCTATGACCAAGTGTGCCTACGGGAATTGTAGGCAAGCTAGGATGGGCAAGGTAATGTGGCTAGAGGAGGGATGCGCGTGGTAGGGCGGCTCAAACCAACACATGTGTCCAGCAGGTCCCCCTTGCTAAATATTAAAATAGATACATTCCTCACGAATACAATCGAGTTTAACCATTGAAGTAGGTGAATATAGCTACTTGGAAAGGTGCAAACATGTATAATTATAATTATATAAAACATATATTATAGGCCCACACACAAACTCTCTCTCTCTCTCTCTCTCTCTCTCTCTCTCTCTCTCTCTCTCTCTCTCTCTCTCTCTCTCTCTCTCTCTCTCTCTCTCTCTCAATGCTCTAGAAGCACCAACAAACCACTAGCAGGCATTTTGTCACGCGATGCCACTTCATCGTGTGGCCAAAGTGCTTTTCCATGTCATGCCTCTCTATTTCATTGTGCGGTAGAGCCTTGTCTCGTGGCACCATCGCCTCACTATTCATCTACTCCTCCACTTGTATAGTCCTATGCTTGTCTATTTCTCCAGCACTCCTTGTTGCTTGCTTAATGGGATGTTGCATATTGCTGCCCACTCGAGGAAGAGAGAGAGAGAGAGCGCAAGCTTTGTTGCTCTCAGAAGAAAGAGAGAGGGATGTGTTGCCTCGTGTGTGTGTGTGTGTGTGTGTGTGTGTGTGTGTGTGTGTGTGTGTGTGTGTGTGTGTGTGTGTGTGTGTGTGTGTGTGTGTGTGTGTGTGTGTGTGTGTGTGTGTGTGTGTGTGTGTGTGTGTGTGTGTTACTCTCATAGACACACAGAGTGAGAGACAGACTTACGTTGTTCTCACAAAGAGAGAGAGAGAGAGAGAGAGAGAGAGAGAGAGAGAGCCATTCTATACTACTATAGCTCAACCTAATAGCATGACCCTTATCCAATGCACTCACAACAATATATTGCTTTAATTATTGCAAGATACTCCGTGCCCATGATCAAAGACGTGCTCATGATCAAGGAGAAAGAGAGAAGCTAGTCATAGCATTGTACACCAAGTCGTCTCATTATATATATATATATATATATATATAGGAGAGAGAGAGAGAGAGAGGCTCATTGCTCCACTTTTTTTTAAAAGAGAGGCTCCACATTACTTTGAAGATGAAAAAGAAACCTTTGATATTTTTAAAGGTTTGGGGTGACTCCTTAAGCACCACATAGGTTTGGGTATCATATCCTTGCTCTGGGGCTCACCATGTAAAGCTACAAATAACATATAGTAAAGATGCATCATATGTAAGTTTAATCTGAGCCAAACACTTGAGCCATGCAAATGATTTTATATTTTGGATATTGTAAAACCTTAAAACAACATATGGTATTATGCCATATAAATAATTTAATATTTTGGATATTGTAAAGCATTAAAACAACACATGCTTTAATGTCACACTATTGGCCACACATTTGTGAAATCTTCATTTATATAACTGAGTCTACCTTATAAAAAGTAGGTGCTCTGCACCTAGATTCTCCTAGTGCTTCATGTTAATGTTCTCGTAGTGCTGTGTGCCATGTTTCATAAGCATGTTTCATGTGGTAAGATGGTTCATTGGAAGTTGATATAAGGAACAATATAATCTAAACTTCAAAAGCTTTAGCAACTTAGACTAATACAATGTTAATTGAATCCACGAAAATGTAATATATGGGGATGTACTCACTAATATATAGGGAGTGGAAGGCCATCAACATTAACAGGATTAAGTCTAACCTATATCTCCAAAGAACCCTTATGACCATTTCTCAAAGTTTCTCATAGACAAATACATTTAATGGTGATTTCTATTCACATTGAGTCTAATATGGCATATATATTATCCTCAAATATGAAGACTATAATTTAATAATAATTTGTATTCACATTAAGCCTAACTTGGCATGCATATTATCTTCACACACTGACTTTACAACATTACATAAATTTGACAACCCATAAACTATATTGAGAATGCTCTCTCTCTCTCTCTCTCTCTCTCTCTCTCTCTCTCTCTCTCTCTCTCTCTCTCTCTCTCTCTCTCTCTCTCTCTCTCTCTCTCTCTCTCTCTCTCAATTAATAATTAACAACATGCATACATAATTATACACACACACACACACACAAAATTATACATCCTTCATTAACAATTAATTGACATATTATAAAGTAACAATTAATATCTAATGATTATTACAATGATCATTAATACAATTAATAAATTTTGGATAATCAAACATCACAATAATTAGTTAAAATAATAGCACACTAATTCATATTATAGATTATAGTGATATGTTAATGTATACACATAGTACATAATAAGTAAATACATTAACTTATTTGACGATTATGATATGCATTTTAGTTACACATCCTTTATTGAAATTTAATTAATGTACTAATAGTTAATTATTAATATCTAATCAATTATGTTAATTTTTAATAATTAATATGTATATTATCAAAGTGAGTATAATTATAGCACATGTATAATGATGATAATCATCATCGTTGTCATTGTCGTCATTATACAAATGAAATGTGATAATACATATAGTTATAATTATATATATATATATAATATAAATAATTATTTCATGATAATTATACATAATAATCTATATTAATACATAATATAAGTATTATTTATAAAAATACATATTTATTATAGTCTATATATCAAGTATAATTTGTATAATACTATGTATTTATAATAACCATATGATATCTCGAAGGATATTAATTATACGTTAAATAAATTTACGTAATAATATTCAATTATAAGAAAATTATTGAGAGAGAGAGAGAGAGAGAGAGAGAGAGAGAGAGAGAGAGAGAGAGAGAGAGAGAGAGAGAGAGTGTGTGTGTGTGTGTGTGTGTGTGTGTGTGTACAGGCATATATGTGTGTTTTATATGTGTCCATCTATTTGTGTAGACTCATAAATGTGTGTTTATTTTCTCTCCTATCTTTTTATACCTCCTATCTCTCATAAATGTGTGTTTATTTTCTCTTCTATCTTTTTATACCTCCTATCTCTCATCTTTTTTCATCTCATATGTGTGCATATTGTGGACTCATGTATGTATATGTGCATGTGCATTTGTGTATGCATTGCATATATATGTACATGTATATATATGTGTGTAGATGTATGTGTTTGCATATGGAGTATGTGCATGTTTGTAAGTGCATATTTTATAAGTGTGTATCCATTCTCTCTCCTTCTCTCTCTCTCTCTGTTTTTTATCTCATATATATATACTTTTTGTATGAGCATATATGATATACGGATACATGTATGTATATGTTTGTACATGTATACATGTGTACGTCTATATGAGTGCACGTATTGTTCATGTGTTTTTATATTTTATATGCCTTTATGTGTGGTTTAAGAGTATGTATACGTTGCTTGAATATGTCCAACCATTAAAATTATTATCTCATTCTATATGTTCAATAAGAAAAGAAAATCACCTCTTTTTTTAATAGTATATGTGCATTTGTAGATGCTTTTAGAGTATGTACACATTACATGCACATGTTCAACCATTAAAATATCATATCATTTCATATATATACTTTAAAAAAAACATTTCATATATCTAAGTTTAAAAAAAATTATATGTATCTCTCTCTCTTGAAAAAGGAAAAACACACACACACACACAAATTTTCAAAGTCTCTCCTTTTCCCTTTCCACGATCTATATTCAATTAAAAGATAGCATTAGGAAAAAAATGAACTCACAAATGGGCCTTTTAGCCCCCCCTCCTCCTTAAAACAAGGAAAAGAGGAGAGAAGAATAGTAAAATAATTATATTCTCTCTTCACTTTTGAAATCTCATTTTACCTTTTTTTATATTATTTGCAAAGATATACTCAAATTCCTTCTATCTTCTCATTCAAGAAGTTTTTTTCAACCAAAATTTATATTAAAAAATCAGTTACTTACAGGAGTGTGGTGCTTCGTTTTCAATGCAAAATGATTAGTAGATACGAGGTAATTGATTTTTTAATCGAGAACAAGAAAAATAAAATTTCGAAAGTTCCTTTTAAGATATTTTGGGGATTTTTTATATTCTAATTTTTTGTAAAAAAAACACCAACTGGTCAAATTTCATGTCTTTTAAAAATACTTTTGGAGGCAAAATAGAATTGTCTAAATTATGAAAAGTCTTGGACATTCCTACTCTTGAGCTATTTTCCCCCATATTTATACTCTCTCATGGCTCTATTGTGACATCTTTTTTGTGTTTATGCAACCTTCATTAATAGAATGAATTACTTACACCCTCTGTTCCCTTGGCACCTTTGTGGGCCTCTCTATGCATCTCAACTCTACCTCCTGTGACAACCAAGTAGGCTCCCTGTTTCTATTAATAGTAAAATGAATACATGAAAAAAGGAGCTGCATATTGAGGTAGAGATTGAATATGCCCCATTATTCAAAAGAACCTAGCGTACCAATGTTAACCCTGAGGTTCTACACAGTTACAAGTAAATGGGATTGAAACATGTGGATGTGCGGGTTGATGGGGGAATCTACCCAATTTACCCCTTAAACAATAGACCTCCAACTTTCTCAGGAATCACAAATTTGATGAAGTATGTGTGCGAGGGTGAAAATGGGTTACTTGGTTACACTAGGTGGCTCAATGATCAAGCGTTCAAAGTATTTACAACTTGCCAAGCAACCATAAAAATTTGTCATGATGTGATCGCTACACATCAACTTCATATACAATAGCTCATAGGACAAGTGGTACAGCTGAATGGCACTATAATTCAACAAAACAATCAAATTATTTCAATGCAAGACACTATCCATGACATTAGTATCTCATATGAGGAGGCAAAGGCACAATTGGACGACATGAGAGAGATCAATATCAAGCTAACATAGGAGTGCAAACGAAAGAAGAAACCAATCAATGAGTTAATTGTGAACAGCAGCCAATGGAAGCGACGTATCAAAGCATGTAAGGTAGCTCAAAATGAGAACCTAGGTGAGGGTGAGGTTGGATCATGTATTAGTAGATTGCTGAAGGCAAGTACATTGGAAAACACTTTGAGCAATCCTAAGTTTAAGGCTGTGAAGGAAAATGTGATTGAGTGTACATTAAAAGATGTGTCAATTGAGTTCTCAATTGTGGATGCACAATCCATTTGTGATAGGGCCGGTATAAGCACAAGGACTTATTCAAAGATATTCTAAGGTGTGAAGGTTGGGTTTGGTCGTGTACTGAAGAGAAATAGAATCGTGCCTCTTCCTCAACCTTCAAAGTTAATAGAGGCTCGATGATAACTTAATACAAATGTTTTGGAGCTAATAGGAGATTCCATGCATGTTCAATGCGTGGAAACACTGAAGGTTAGGACAAAAAATACATATGAGGTGAAGTTTACCGAACTCAACAATTACTATGGTTGTCAAAGGAGTAAAGCTTGAAAGAGCTAGTGTAACTCTGATGAATAGAGCTTTACAATTTGACAACAACGACCCAGGGAACTTTAGTGTTCAATCCGAGTGCTGTGTGTGGTGGCTTGCTGCATTTGAAGTTCCTAAGGAAACATTTGAGGTGCTGCAGGTGTTCTTTATACACACACATTCCAAGCATCATCGATCATTAGGAACATGGTGAGATGCTCTCAATTGAAGGGTATAGTCAATACTTGTTTGAATGGCATCTTGTAGGAGACTTGAAAACTTTAAAATGCATGTGTGGAATCTCCAATGGTGCAAATACAAAGAATTCATGTCTATATTACTTGATAGAGAGGGTGGAAGGAAAGGACGGAAATAAAAATTGGCAAAGGGTGACAAGTGCTGCACCAACGCGCAATAGAGAAGATCCCACTTGGAATCCCATCTTCAACATTCCATTGGATTGTATTCACATTTGTTTCATTGTATGCTTTTGTCAAAATCATGGAGAAACGTGTATATGAATACATTTGCTTTGCTTATAGGATGCAACCAGAAAAAGAAGCCATTGCAACGTGTAGGAACGTGGAGCGAGTGCTATCAGAAATTGGGCTACACAAGCATCAAGTGACGATTGAAAAAGATGAGAAGAGATCATGAAAATTTGGTAACTTGCCAAAAAAGCCTTGCTTTGGAGGAGCAAAGGCTAGGAAGCTTCTCTCAGCACTCATCAATGAGGAAGGGAATGTCATGATTTGTAGGCTGCAGGACTACGATGGGTGGAAAAAGTTACATTTTGAAGTTCTTGTTTGAGGTAATGGAGGAAAAGCAAGGTTTGGATAAGTCTTAAAAAACAAATTGGCTCCCTTACTTCACAAGGTGATGTTTAACAAAGAAGATAAAGCAAGAATTTATCGATGCTATGCATAGCTTCTACGAAAACATGGTGGAAGCGTGGGGCAAAAGCTCTATCACACATTACATGGTGCATCCTAAGTTAATATTTTAAAATTATATGAATTGTATAAACTATTGAGCATAGTTTTACTCATGTGTGATATGTGTCTTTGTAGCATATCCTTGAGGCATATGGGCCATACTTTGCAGAAAAGGGAAGCATTGGAGTTTGGTCCACACAAGGGATGGAAAATTCAAATTGGATAGCACGTGGTGCATACCAAAGAAAAACTGATCATGGTAGAGGTGTGAATGGTAGCAATCCAATGATCTATGTGCTATCTTGGTGGATAGGATTATAGCAGCCGATGAAGCAAAACTCTCGCAAAAGAGAGCAAATGAAAGTGCTGATGAATTGGTTGCAGACATGATGGAATCACGTCGTGTCACTAAAAGAGTGCACTATGAAGCCTCAAGTGTCAAAGAAAACCATGCCAAGTACCTAGAAACAAGGCTTTGACAAGGCTGCAAATGGGTTTGAAGAGAGCTAAGATAGTAAGATGAACAATGTATTCGATGTGAATGCAATTTATAGTTTAAGAGAGAAAGAGAGAGTGTGCATCTATGTGAATGAGTCTTACAGTTTAGGGTTATATAAAAGAGGTTTTCACTTTCTATCTTATTCATCGAGTTCTCACATCTCTTGTGCAGGAAATATGGCTAGGCCTAAGGTAGTTGCAAATAAGCTTCTGCTCAGAGTCCCATATCGTGTTCAGTCCCTTGGAGCATCTACTAGCTCAGATGCACCTCCTTCTCAACCTAACCTAGCTTCCTCAAGCCACCCTCACAAGGGTGCTCCTCAGCATCCCCATACAAAACACAAGTGGAAGCCAGGCACAGTGGCCCTAAGATAAATTGGGAGGTATCAATGCTTTTTTGATCTCATCATTTTGAAAGCGAGCTTCTCGAGACTTGCTTGCAAGATTGTGCAAGACCTTTACTGCACAGAAAGCAGGAGGTGGTTTTTGGCACAAGGTTAGGATAGACCTAATCGCTTCACAAAAGAATGTCTTCATGCTCTATAGTGTGCTGCATAGGCCTTTTTAGTTGACTTGATGACTAATGCTCAGCGTTGTGCAATACATGCGAAGTGCGTCACTACAACTCCCAAGGACTTTCAACTTGTAAGAAATCTTCAAGCAGCGAAGGATGCATTTGTTCTAATGGAATGAACACAATTTGTAATGTTATCTTTTTTGGCATAGTGTTCTCCTCGTGCATTGGACATATGGCTATGTCCCAATGCAAAACTATTGTACGTGCCCTTAAAATATAAATTAAATTTTTACTCTTGTCCTTTGCTCTCAACTTTGACTGTGCATCTTCGTTGTATTTTCAAATCTTACTTACAGTTTTTGCTAGCACTGTCAATTTCAATAGGAAAAACATGCAAAAATTTGCCATTTCTTATTGCAGACTTTACTCCCGATGCCTCTGTATAGTCTATGTTTAAAAGTTCATTCTTCTTCTCATTTTCACATCTTACTTTCTTTGCTTCCTTCATTCTCACACCCCCAACCTCTGTCTCTCTCCCTCTTACCCTCTTTGAGCTTGCATGGCACGCACCAAGCAAGCATGTTGCCATTTCATCCACGGGAAGGCCTCATGCCAAGGCTTGCTACATGGAGCATAAGGTGGAGCCTCCTCTAGTGTAGCAACAAGTGCTCCCCATAGAGCACAACGACCACCACAGAAGAAGAGGAGATGGAAACCGAGTACTGTCGCCCTTCGGGAGATAATGAGAATCCCATGCAGATACGAGCTTCTCATCTTGAAAATATATTTTTATAAGATTGTTCGGGAAGTCATACAAGACTTGGAGCTGAAAGGGATGGGAAGATTTTGGGTGCGAGTGCGGGATGGCCCACCATCGGGAAGGTGGACTGCTGTAGCTATGGAGGCCCTGCAAATGGCTGTAGAGGGGTTTCTCATCGACTTGTTCGATGATACACAGCTAGTGGCCATCCATGCAAAGCGCGTCACAATCATAGATAAAGACACGAACTTTATCGTTCGGCTTCAACACGGCAAGAGGACTCCTCCATAGGTTATGAGATTAATGATACAAGGTTTTGTAGTGAGTGTTATAGCATCATAACATCTTGGAAGGCCAAAACATTTTGTATACTCTGCCACATTGGGATATTTATATATATATATACATAATATCTCATGCAACATGTACTAAATTCGAATAATTGAGTATAGTTATTTTGTTTTGTTTCTTGAAACCATGACTTTTAATTTTTGTTTAATGTACGCACGCATCGAAAGTAGTAATACATATGGATACGAGTTACATTATTGTCTATGCACAATCATAAGTGTAGTACTACGCGTTGACATAATTAAATTGGATTATGTTAACGTATGTGAATGCATCATTTATGCATGTAGCACACATTATCGTCACACTTACACGAACCACACATTTATTCAATAAATATTTCTTTATAGAGACAAAGTAAAATATCTTATATTCATCAAGAAAAATACATGTGATGGTAAATACAAAAAGCCGATAGCCAATAAAAACTCTCATTCGTTCCTTGGCTTTTTCATCGGTGGAGAGGAGGGGCTAGCTTTTGATGAAAATAGAAGTTCCTTCTTTGCTTCAAAAATGATATGCTCCCCCTTCAGCTCTTTCTCCAAGAGAAGCGGATCTCACACTTTAACAAGGTCACCTGATGTAGCAAGCACACACATTGCTCCACCACGCATTTGGTCAAACAAGTAAAGAAGCTTTGATAGCTTGACTAGCACCACATTCTCCAAGCTAGATGTCACATGTATCGCTCGAAAAGGTCCAAACTTGGTCAAAGCTCAAATTTTCATGATTGTTTCTTGCCCTCGTGGCGAGCAATTCTATGGAAGACCACCAAGTTTGCAACAAGGTTGCCAATGTACTCCTTCGGAGACGAATCCTTCTGTCGATTTGTATGCCAAACTCCTTGCCTTGATGCAAACTCATCTATATATAGTATGTCATGAATGACAAAGTCAAATCAAACAATATATTTAGCAACTAACTGAGAGTTATTAGAAAGCGACGAAACTTGATGATAGGGTGCACAAAAAGTGGCCCCAAATTCCAGGGCAGCTGCAGGCATCATTTTTGGCCAAGATTTCACTGGTGGACTCTGGGGGATGCAATACACCATAGCATCAAGTTTCGTCACATAAAAATATATGGTAGTTAGAAATCTCATCTTCTCTAGATAATCTTATATCTTCATTTCCTTGTGTGTTAGCGAGGCACCTCTTTGGATAGAGGGATTTACAAACTCCTTGGTAAGAAGCTGGGACCTTGGTTCGGCGAATATATCATGCTATAGTGCTTTAAATTAAGCATCCATCACAAGGTAATCTTCTTCAACCGAGGTAATATGCTCCTGTGCTGCTATGATGGCACTCAATGTATCTAAGCTTTTGCCATCATATCTTCCAATCTCTGCCATCATCGGATGCACACCCATGTAATTATAATCAATCAGGTCTTCCATCGAATCCCTGACTAGGATGGAAAACAACTCTTCTTCCTTTATTTCCAAGTATTGCAACACATCTAACAGAAGCAAGTATTGTACACCATCTACTTCAATGGGCGTCAAGGAGGCAATGTTGGGTTTGTCGACTTGTGGCTGTTTTGAAGAAGATGGCACCATGAGAGCCAACCCTTGCTCTACCACCACCAAATGTTCATTTTTCAACATTTATGAGATCTTCAATCGGCCGTGTATGTGATAGCAACAACCTCTGGAGTTGTATCTTCATCGCTCTTCTCCTCTAGGGGTGTATCCAATGCAAGGAGGTAAATTTCCAATACGCAATCACACTCCACGAGATCCAAAGGTACTATACCTAGTACACTACCCATGGGAACACTGCATACTCTGTGCGAAGGATCCACGTGGGCCAAACACCTATTTATCATTTTTTGGTGATTCTTTCCTGCTTGAAATACCATGAACTGTTTCAGAGGCACCCAAGTCATGTTGGATCCCTCGATGGAGTATGTGCAAGTAGCAATGGTGCTCATAAAGTCTTCCAAAACCTAAAGGGGGGATCCAACGATGAGAGCGCACTTTCAACGTTAACATTCTTAGAGAAAACCTGAAATAACTTGTCACCCTAGCTAGCAAAGATAGTCTCGTGGATCCACTTATCAAAGTGTGTGTGAGCATCCATCGTAGCAAGTAGGAGGGATGTGGTGGATATAAAGAGATGAAGAGATAAAGAGTGAAATGAAACAATGAAACAAGGACTAAACTAGTTCTACCTTAAAAACCTTTAGTTTTAAACCATTAAGGACTGTTCGCATACGATATTTAGTTATGGCTTTACTTACATCTTTGTAAAGTTTAAATGCATATGTAAATGTGTTGATGTGGAAAGTATATAGCAAGTGTACGATTTTGCATAAATACCATAATTTTTAAATATAGCAAGTTTGCAAGCGACAATATTCTATTGAAAAAAAATAGAAAATTTACAAGTGTTGGATATTACAACTTGTGGTGGGATTTTTAGGGAGACTCTACAATTTCTAAAATATGTGGAGCCACACACTTTCCACTGGTAACAGTATTCTCAACTTAGCTTCAAATTTTCTTGCCATCTAGTTTAAAATAGAAGCTAATAGGTGGATTCTGCATTAACATTGTAATTTCATGGTGCATTATACTCAAGGGCCAATCATCTTTCATTTGCAACACTTGGGGCTCGTGGCCCTCACAAATGATAGTAACATCCACAGCTGCACTTTCACGCGTGTTTTGATCAAGGCGCAACCATTTATCCTTGAGCATTCTCCATCTACGATACTTGAACACTAGGCATAAAGTCTGTTGTGTGACAAAATACCTGTAATTGGAAAGGAAAGTTAGCCAATCCATCCCAAAGTAAGATAATAGTCAACTAAGAGAGAAAAATTTTACATGAAAACCATGTCCCTTGTTGTGACTCAACACTCCACTGTGTCCAGACTGTGAGTCATTTTTTATGTCCAAGTTTTGCCTAGGATCCTTGTTACATAATCCTTCGATGTACTTTTTATGATATACGTGCTTTTGGTACATCTCAAACCCTTACATTCCTTGAACATATGTGCGAAAATTGCAACTGGTATGAACCAACTTAGATGTACATTCTTTTAGCCGGTGCTTGGCTTCATAGAGTTCAATATGTTTGCTAAATTTTTTGTGCTACACGTGTAAAATGTCACTACTACACAATGGCCATGTTATGCTATTGAGATTCGATATATGCATAGACTCCAGGGTTCCATATTCTTGACCCCCCTTGGGAAATATGTACTTGGAGTCATAGAAAAAAGCAAGGTCCTCTGCGAGCTACTTAGTTGTATGCCCCTCAAAGAGCAATCTATCAATTTCGAGGTGGTAATACTTAAAAGAACCTATGAAACTCTTGACATTTTGCCACTCATAGCAATTTGAAGGGTATATTCCGTAAATACGAGACAAGTAGTTACATAGATATCATGAAATTTCTCATTCTCAATGAGTTGCAAATACTTACTGCTTGCAATGTTTTGTTGAAAGGGCACAATGGGCGCAATATTTATTTGTTTTTGCATAAATACATGTTGTACAAATGCCTCTGTTACAAGGTTAGAATTAGCATTCCTTTGTCTGAGAGCTAAAATTTTACCCTTCCAATGCTTTGATACATTTGCAATTGCATATGCTTTCACGCTGAAAGCTCCCTTCATACTTGGATATATATGTACCCAAGACGACTAATGATACGTATCAGTGAACCAATTTCCTTCTTCATCTTTTCTATTACGTACTTCTATCAAGAGAATGCTTGTTATTCTCTCAGGAATTATAACCGACATTAGATGTAAAGAAGTATGTATTAACCCCTAAATACCAAGCATTTTAAGTATGTCCAGTAATCACCAATATGCTATACGAATCAACATGGAATTAAGAGATGTTTACACTTTTGTAAATAGACACAAACATCAATATCAAAATGCATCTGGATATGTACATTGATACAAAGTATAGATTCAATTTCAAGGCATCACTTTAATCATACCATTTATATGAAATATAATGGAAAGAATGGCACAAGAATACTTAGAGAATTTTGCCAAAATAAATTTCATTATAATAAATAGGAGTTTGATTTGACTCAATACATTGTATGAAACGTGGGTATTATAGAGTAGTTGCTACAAGGATAGCAGCCACATGGCATGAAATTCTTAATAGACACATTTGATTGACATCTGAGATCTTCTATGACTCAACTTATTGTGCGTTATATGGATGATATGATACAAGAATTTCATGGATCATTGCCAATTGGCATGGAGATCCGAATGGACACACATGACCAATAAAGTAGAGGATTTTTGAACCATCAACTGCCAGTAGATCCATATCATCGAGTACAAAGAAATCACTCACCACATCAAAATAGTCGATCAAGAATTGTGTGCTTCACCTAAACCTTGTACAATACTTGTATGTACAAAAAAATACATGTATGAATCTCGTTTAATAAAAATACTTGCATGAATCCCTTTTAACAAAAAATATCTAAATAACTACATGAATAGAAGCAACAAAAAATAGGGCCAATTTACCTATAAGCCGATCTGTTGAAGATAAGATTGAATTGTTGCTTATCAAAACCCATTGCAAATGATGGACAAAAGAAAACATAAATCCCATCAAATATAAAAGTCACTAATTAAATGAATAAAATTTTCACCACAAAATATAGCATATTTATCCGCAAATTTATCTATAGAATCTCTGTTATACCTTGTGTTAAGTGTTGCAACAACAATTGATCCTTAAGTTAGAACTAGCATCAAACCCTATTGTAAAGATAGTAGAAAAGGGAAAATGCAGAGAGGAAGAAAGAGAGAGTGTGTGAGTATGTGGGAGAGAGAAAGAAATGAGCACCTGTCCAATCTTGCCCAAATCGATCTATGCAAAAGACAATAACAAGAGTTAGTATTTATATGAAGGTATACTGAAAAAATAGTAGAAAAGAGGATACATAGAGAGAGAGGGAGAGAGAGATGAGCACTTGTGCAATGTCACCCAAAATGATCTCTGCAATAAAACAACAACAAGGGTTGGAACTAACATCATGTTGTATTGAAAAGATAGCAGGAAAAAAAAACCAAACAGAGAGAGATTAATACATTTGCCTCTTACTCCAAATAAACTCTACAAGAAAACTACATCAAATTCTATTGAAAACACAACATAAAAGAGAAACAACATATAGAGAGAGGGGGAAAGAAAGGGGAGAGAGAGAGAGAGAGAGAGAGAGAGAGAGAGAGAGAGAGAGAGAGAGAGAGAGAGAGAGAGAGAGAGAGAGAGAGAGAGAGAGAGAGAGAGAGAGAGAGAGAGAGATGAGCACCTATGCCTCCTGGCCCAAAACAACCTCTGCAATAAAACAACAATAATAGTAAGAAATGACATCAAATCCTATTGAAAAAATAGCAAACAAGAGAAAATGCAAAGAGAGATGGGCACATGTGTTTTACCCAAAATCTGGAGCTGCATGGAGAAGAAAGTGCAGAGGTAAGCAGAATGCTCAAAACTCTAATTACTCTCACCATGGAGCTTCAATGGAGACAAAAATTCACCAGTATAGAGAAGAGAGTGAAAATGGTATGTTGCTCAACTTTTGGGTCAATTTGATTTCTTAAGAGGGAAAAAAACCAAAATTGAAAATTCTCCAAAAAAAGGGGGGGAAATACGAGGTGAGAGAAACTCAAATTTTGTGTACTATTCATTCTCCCTTTTTTTTAATCCCCCGCTACCCCTTTTTTTGATAAAAAACCCAAGATTTGGAGAGAGAAGATTCACCCTCCATGGATGTCAACATCTAGCCTTCCTATTGGACAATCCAAAAGGTCCACATCTTAAACTATATTATTTTTAAGGGCCCATTTGTGAGTTCATTTTTTTCCACAAAGAGAGAGAGAGAGAGAGAGAGAGAGAGAGAGAGAGAGAGAATGTAACTCCCACTTACCCTTTAAGAAAAAACCCTTTTTATTTCTTCTTATCTTCCTTGTACCACATAGGCTTGTGAGCCTTCTAGTTGGTTCACAATCCCTAGGACAAAGCTCAAAACAATATATAAAATAGATATCAAAATATCCAAGCTTTTAATTTGAATGCTATATAATATATACATTCAGCTTTAAAACAAATATATAACTCACAATTAGAGTCCAATTAGATATCACTTTATTGGCCCCTTTACCCTAGTCTAGTAAATCTTGAAAAGTGACTTTATGTGACTTGATTGGGCTAGGAAACACATGTTTCCACAATGTCTTCCACATCAATGCTATACATGGCCATGTCATGCTTGCAAACTTTCTAATTTCATAAAATTAAAAATTTTCAGCCCTTGAGTACCAATGTAGGGTAAGTTTGCCCTCAAAGTTCATGAAGGCAATATGGGGATGGCTTACGAAAAACTTACGACTCCACATCCTTAGATATGCAAGAAACATCCACGAGGTTTATTCTTCTTATTTTATTGTGTGGTACAACTTCTCTTAAGTATACTTATTGGGTAACCTTGTGTTTGAGCAGTATATTACACCCATGTAACTTTTCAAAACATTTGGAGTGTTGTACATAGGTTATAACCACAGCCTCAAACTATTGGCAAACCCACATGTTGTTATCATCTTTTCCCTTTCATTCATCGTCATCTTTAAGCTTTGTCTTCATGCGAGTTTTCCTCATCTTCCATTTGTCTTCATCATCATCCTTCGGTTTGTCACAAATAGTCAGCTGGCATGTATGAACTTCTCATCCTCATTGTCATCAACAAAATCATTGTCTTGCTGATAAAAAAACAAACTTGTTCTCATAGACTATAGTACACACTTTGTTATCACTAATCTTGAATTGATCACGCACTGATCACTCCATCGATTCCATTGTCCTCATTGCCTTCAATGCCCATTCAACTACTCATTGAGCAAAAAGGATGTGATAATCCGAGTGGAAGTACCAATCAATGGGCAGGCTATGGCTATAAATTTAGACTTAGCCCTTTGAGTAGAGGTTTTTTTATCACTATTGTGAAAGTTGTCATTGTTCTTCTATTTCTCCTAATCATTGAAGGAAGATAGAATGAGAGATTGAGAGAGATAGTTAGAGGGAGAGGGAGACATTGATAAGGATAGAGAGGGGGGCTAAGAGAGTGAAAGAAGGAGAGAAAGAGACCTAAGGCTAGGGAGAGATATAAGAGAGAGACGTTAAGAGAGTGTACGAATTCTCAATCCATCAAGGCTCTCTCATCATCCAGAGATTTATCTCCACACTAAGAAGGGAACCTGGCTTGAGAAAGCTAGAGTTCGATGGTCCAAGTGCACCAAAGATCGTGAGGAGTTGGATGCACTATAAATCATAGAGGTGGTGAGTGGGATAGGCTACAACTTCTAGAGTTTGTAAGCAATGATGGCCCCAAAGCATAGAAGTACAGGAGCTGGTCAAGAGCTTATACCCGTGGACAATGTCACACTAAATCAATCCCAAGTTTTTTCCATTATTATTATTATGAAAGCTAATTGAAGTTCATTATTAGGTTTGACTAAAGTAGATAGATGTGCAATATACCCCTTGAGTTCAAACACCTTATGGTGCACTGTAACTCGGTTGACGGACCCACATTTTATGATATTCTAGAGGGGTGTTCATAAGAAGCATGCTTCTCTATAATGGGGCCAGATCTTAGTGGTTGCACAATAACTCATAAGGTTGAGTTAAGAAAACATGTATCATTGAATGAAAGTTAGAAAAGTGCGCCTAGTGTTAAGTAATGTAAGAAAGCGTTAAGATAGTGATTAGTAGATACCCTTTTCTTTTTGGTGTACTAGTACATCATATCCTAGTTTTAAATAATCGTTATAGGAAATTAAGCCAAGTTCAAATTATTGCTTGTTGAAGGTTGAATCGAAGAAGAATTAGATTCATAATTTAGAGGATATATAGGATTGGCTTTTGTTTTAGGATAGTGATTTGAGGTCTAAGTATGGAAGTCCTTGCCCTTGTTCTATTAAAGTTCCTATTATGAGAAATATTATCTCAATTAGAGAGGGAACCGACATGATTTATAGGCTTCCAACCTATGTACCAAATATGCTAGTCTTCTCTTTTTTTGGGCCTCTAAGGATTAAGTAGTAGAAACTAGAGAAAACTACCATAGAGGAACAAAGGAATTACTCATGTGACAAGGGATTTCTCTCTCCTTCCACCTGTGTAAAGAAGTACACTTTATAACCTTGCAAAGTTGTAAGATAATTATATTTTTAAGAGGGAGTTATGATCCAAACTATCAAAACTAAAGGGACTCAATATTTTTTACCTTGATTGTTCAGGTCAAAGAGCCAAAGGTCCTCAACTGAAGAGACTAAACTCATTGGAAGATCATTGGAATTTAAGACCCTAGAACTGTAACTTTGGATATAGAAAAAGCCCCAAATTGTTTGGTTTGCACCCAAAGGGCTATTTGATGCATAGGAATGATGCATTTAGAAAGATTATTGTGCTTGAACTATTCTAATGTAGGGCTTGCATAAAATCAGGTTAAATTTAGAGATACTCTATGTCTCCCCCAAGGGTAGCCCGTGGGAACCCTTCACCAAGGGATTATACTTGCAGCTTTGGATGCTAGCATCGGCTTTGGAAACGAGAGGTCTATTTGTAGGAAGCACAATTAGCTAGGAGATTACATGGGTAACAAGGGGGCTCTAGCCATAAATCCCTTACTCCAAACCTTGTCAGCTTGAGATGGCTTTCTTGGAAGGCCCTAACACTAGCTACGGGCACAATTAGTGGTATCATCTTCTTGCGGGGTCCTATATGGACGGCTAGATTGATGCAAGTAAAGCAATGTTGCCCAATTGAAATAACAAATTATTTTGGAAAGATTATTTTCAGCTTGTCTTTGTTTTTGTCCTTAAGATTACATGAATGAACCTTGTGTTAATATGTTTATTAAACAAGCTGATTTTATATGTTGAATTAATTGTGATAGGTAACTAGATAATTAGGAAAATACATCTTAAATGGAAAGTGGGAGGGTGGATCGTGCGATGAATCTTCCCCATGGTAAGGTGGTCCTAATAAGCTGAGAGGTTTCCCACCAAAAGGATAGGTTAAAGGAATTAGGAAGAGCCAAAAAGTGAATGTTATAGAAAGATCAATTTAGAATCAACCTTATGTCATTTTAGGGGGCTGGTTGAGACTTTACCTTATGGATATAGAGATTGACATGACAAATTCTCATTGTTTCTCCATCTTTGAACATAGTGGGACATAGGCCTACTTTGATTTGGGTTGAATTGCAAAAGCGGTTGCTCGTGGTCGATACTAGCTAAATTGTTAGGTGACCGTAGTATTATTTAGGAACCTTGAATTTAAGGTCGATCTTCGTGGGAACTAGGTGGACCTTCCACTACGAGGTAGGCTCAAGCAACCCTAGATAGCAAGGCCTATGGCATTCCAAAGGAGTTCTAGATGGCATTGCCTAGAACATGGACTATCAAATCATACCATCAAGGGGACATTTAATAGGCACATTATGGGTGGTATCAAAGCAAAATCAAGTTAGCATAGAAATATTTTTTTGAACCCTATCTAAGGAAAGATTGAGTGCAAAAAAATGATTTGTGATCTAATGAAAAGTGGGATCTCTTTTTAGAATAATAAAGATCGGTAGAAGTTGTATTCCAAGCAATGTTTACCTCCACGATGCACTCCCTAGATTTTGATTAGTGGGATCACTTCATGAGACTCTTAGAGCATATGTATAATACTTCCCCGCTGTATCGGGAGTGATGGATGTGAGGGAGTTTACTACTTTATAAATATCGATTGACTTGCTTAGTTAAAAAATAATATCATAAGGATTGAGCAGATGGAAGAACTTAAGGTCGTCATGCTATTTATCTTCAAGGGATCACATCTAAACTCTACTCTCAATATAGGCATAGAGAAAATTTGTCAAAAGCACTATCTTTATGACCAAGTGCTTCGCATTATTCCAACCAAAGCATGTTGCCATTTTAGGGTGCTTTCACCACAATAGCTGTTGAAAATATGGCTTTCTAGATCTTCCCCTTGAATACAAAATCTTAGATTTTGCTAAGCCACCAGCCTACAAAGTTATTGATGTATCTCGATTCCATGGTAAAATCCAAAATGATCAAAATTCCCAGTTTGATCTAACTAATATCCACCTTGATATACTACCATTTTGCATATGGAAAATTATGAATAATAAAGATGTCATATTGTGTAAGATCTAAGTTCCTTTGTATGATTTCTTTACATCTTTCATCATGATCATGTGAAAGTATGATCAAAGTCTTGGATAAATTTATGCAAAGACTAACTTTGTGTACTACAAAACCCTAGGATGTTACATCTACTTCAAATCCTCTTAAAGTTCAGGAGAAAAGTTTCTTCTCAAGTAGGTCAAACTACTTGAGTTTGATGGCAATTTGAGAGATGTGGAGACAAAGACCAAGGCTTGGTTACAAACAATGGAAGACTACTTCCTCACTGCGGATACTAGTCCCAAAAATAAAGCCATAATTGTCAAGCTTAAGCTGCATGTATAATAGTGAATAGGTCGGCAAGCTATGTCATGGGTTGAATCCACCATTAGATACTCAACTTCAAGCGATGCAACATATGAGCCTCTAGGGTGCATTGCTTCAAGCCAAGCCTTTATAGCACGAAATCCAATCCAAGCCAAAGGGCAGAAGATATTATAGGGATAAGGTACCCCAATCAAAGGACCACATGCTTTCATTAAGAAAGCTTAAGGTCAACAATAAGCCTGTTCGATGAAAAAGGCTAAGACAAGTGCGAAAAGAAATTTTGTTCATGTAGTTAAAAACCATGGTGTTGTGACTATAATGAGCTTGGGCATTTCAAGAGGGAGTGCCCAAACTTGAACAGACCTTCCCATAAGGGCAATTCTACAGCCAAAATAGTGGGACTATGGCCACATGGAATAAGAAGAGGAACCCACTATGGAAGCCAAAATTAAGATAGTAATTGTTCATGTTGCCTTCAACAAGCGAGGAACGAATCACCAGTTTTGGGTGATTTGAACCCCCCGCAAATTGTCAAGGTAAATGCTTCAAAATTCTTGTTAGTCACCCGCTCTTGAAAACAAAGATGGCATTCAAGGGTGACTTATGTGGGTTCAATTCCTCTGTGCATTTCATGAGTTAGGTGCAAGACATTTTGTTTGGTGACCTAAAATAGCATTCATGGGACAATGGCTGAAAGAGGCTATCAATTCTAACAATAGCAGTGCAGTAATACAAGGTGGTGGATTAGCCATGGACTATGGCAGAAGGACTTCATGACAGCATGGGCATCAAAGACTATAAAAGGATCATGGAAGAAGTGTTGTGTTCTTCTGGCCTCTCGACAACTCTCTGTTGTATACTTCCTTGGTTACCACTTGCTCATGTCTCTCCTCTTGGCTCCTCACCCTTTCTTCTTCCTTTTTACTTCCTCTTTCAACCCACTATTTGGGTCTTAACCTTTTCTAAATCCTAATGATCACCATATAACTCTTTAATACAGTGTAATGATACAAGGGTAGCTAAGTCAATCTAGTCCATTGTCATGTATTGCTTCTTATGTAGTTAGCTCTTGGGATGCATTCTGTGTTCTAATATCTATTATCAAACCTTGCATACCCTTGATGGAATATATGAGATTTTTTTTTCTTGATTAATTGCTTATCTTACTAGTATAAAATGATAATTAATTATGTTGCTATGCTCTATTGTTAAGTTTGAGATGCTAACATACCCATGTGTCGGGTCCATGTACGATAAAGATCTACTGTTTCGCAAAGCTGATGCAACCAATTTGTACATGGTGACCACATTGAAGAAAAACAAGAAAAAAGGTAACAAAGTACAAAGTATACATATAAGTACAATAGGATGAGGAATAAACATCAGCTCATCCTATGCCCATCACCTTCCTAAGGCATAACGTTCCATTGGGAGACTTTTAGTGAGCATATCTATAGGATTCTCATCAATCAAGATCTTAACAAGCTCTATCTGCTCGTCCTCAACTATCTGATGAAGTGATAATAGACCTCAATGTATTTGGTCTTCACATGAAATATCAGATTGCATGCCAATTGAATGGTACTCTAAACGCAATGCATGAGCCATATTCATATCAAGAAAGTCTACCCCACCGAATGGCCTAACCATAGAGCCTTCTTGTAAGACTTAGTGGGATTGCAATGTACTTGTGAGAAAGAGAATAAGATTTTTTGTGTGTCTTACTCACCTTTTCCCACCTTCTAATCGGGTCTCTAGGGCCTATTTTCATGGTGCACCCGACTGTGTTCCCAAATAGACAAGTCCTGCCCAATTTAGCAAGAAATCTGAGGGTATCGCCTGAGCTTTGAACCTTGGCACTTCTTGCCATTGTTCGAGACACACTAATTAATGCCCGTCTTGGGCTACTTGCTCGGCCGAAGGTTATTATGTCTGACATTCTCTCCCCCTTTCAAAAATCATTGTCCTCAATGATTAGTGATGGGAAGTGTTGTCCAATCAGAGTATCTGATTCCCATGTAGCATCAGTAACTGGTAGACCCCTTCCAGGTAACTAGATACTCGTGGAGAGTACGATAACACAACCGTTTCTCTCTCCGATCTAGTATCATGTTTGGTCCATGGTCAACAGTTGAATCATGTTCCTGCAAAGGTACCATACCATCAATTAGATTATCATCACGTGAGATATACTTTCTTAATTTGCTAACATGAAACACTGGGTGAACATGGCATCCAGGAGGAAGTTCCAATCGGTAAGCTACATCACTTAGCTTTTGAATAATTTTCCATGGTCCACAATATCTTGGAGATAACTTTGGACATTTGCCAATCGATAAACTAGACGACTTGGCTGGTACTTGGAGAAAAACTTTTTCTCCTAATTCAAAGATCCCACTTGACCTTTGATTATCTACAAAATGCTTAGCCCTATCAGCAGCTTGCTGTAACTTGGCTTGAGCAATTTTAATATTAGCCTATATGTTAGTAAGAAATTCTACTGCAGCTGGGCATTTCTCATCTGACCTTACTGTACTAGGAAAAATTGGATTCATTCCATAATTTATTTCAAAAGGAGACAAACTTGTTGCCTTATGAGGTTTGTTGTTATACGCAAATTCTAACAAAGACAAATGTGTATCCCAATTTGTTTGTTTTTCAAATACATATGCTCTTAACATGTCTTCTAGTATGTGACTGACTCTTTCTGTTTGACCATCTATTTTTGGGTGATCACCACTTAACATGTTTAAAGACACTTTTAAACGACCAAAGACATGACACCAAAAATGACCAGTAAACCTGACATCCCTATCATACACAATGGACATAGGTAGACCATGCAACCTAAACACATGATCGATAAAGAAATCTGCGACTCGTGGAGCTTCCACACTTTCATAAGTGGCTATAAAATGAGCCATTTTACTGAAGTGATCCACTATCACTAGGATAGTGTCTTTTTGTCTCTGGGTTCTAGGTAAGCCGACAATGAAATCCATGGAAATAATTTTCCAATTAGATTCTGGAATTTGTAATGGCATTAGCAGACCCGGTGGCTTCACCCTTTCTACTTTATTAACTTGACATTGAAAGCATTGTTGGCCATGTTGGCAGACATCCTTGGCCAACTTTGGCCACCAAAATTTCCTTCTAACAAGCTGTATGGTCTTATCAATACCAGGATGTCCTGCACAAGGCACATCATGGTTATCAAACAAAACTTTCTTTTGTAGTTCCCGTGCACTAGAAACACAGATCTTGCCTTTTCGTTTAAGAAACCCATTCTCAATTGAAAAGTTCTTAAATGAACTTGCCTTATCAAAAATAACAGTAGGTAATGAAACAAAAGTTTCTGGTCCATCCCTAATCAAAGAGTCTCGTTCTATGGCCTGATAAATTTTTGCCATATAAGAGTCCTCTAATTGTGCTTTCTTTATTTCTTGAAGCAATGAGCTTTCTAAAATTGTAAAGCTCATTTTATACATTATACAAGATCATGCATCAGCAACAACATTATTCTTACCCTTCTTGTATAGAATTTCCATATGAAATTCTTGCATCATTTCAGCCCATCGAGCTTGGTGCCCTCGAAGATCTGGTTGACTACAAAAACACTTAATGGTATGGTGATTTGTATAAACTCTTCTTGCTTTCAAAAGCTATAGGCCCGCCTTTTTGGCTAAGGACTGCACCTATCATGATGCTACTTGCATCTGTTTCTAAAACAAATGGTTTCTCAGGATCAACTATCTTGAGAACAGGGGCAGTAGAAACTGCTTGTCTCATAGCCTCAAAACTTTCTTGTTGCATTGACGTCCACACATAAGGCACCATATCTTGCAATAAATCTGTCTCATAGGAGCAGCTATGTACGAGTATTCTTATATAAATCTCCTATAGAATCCTGACAATCCCAAAAAGGAACAAAGAGCTGTTTCATTTTGGGGTGTCGGTCAACTAAGTATCACAACAACCTTCTTGGGGTCCATCTTGATCCCATTGGCAGATACAATATGACCTAAATAATCTATCTATGCTAAACATAGAATAGTCTTGTCTGGGTTAGCATAGAGTTTTGCTTCCCGCAAAGTTTCAAAGACTATCACCAAATGTGACTCATGTTCATGGATACTCTTACTATACACAGGCACATAGTCAATAAAATCTACAATGAACTTGCCCATGTATGGTCTTAGTAAATCATTCATTAACATCATAAAAGTAGTAGGAGCATTTGTTAAACCGAAAGGCATAATCAAATACTCATATTGACCAAATCTTGTTCTAAAAGCAGTTTTAGAAATATCTTCATCTCTTACTCTAATCTGGTGATAACCACTTTTTAAATTAATCTTACTAAAGATAGAAGCACCACCTAGAGCATTCAAGATATCATCAATACAAGGCATAGGATATCTATGCTTGACAGTTATTTTATTTAAATCCATGTAGTCTACACACATTCGAAAAGAACCATCTTTCTTTTTTACAAGTAAAACAGGGGCTGCAAAGGGTGAAAAGCTAGGTCTAATCAATCCTTTGCTTAAGTACTCATCCACCACCTTACAAACTTCATTCTCCTCCTGTGGACTCATCGTGAACGGGGGGGTCTAGCAACTAGATTAGCTCCTGGGACGAGCTCAACCCTATGCTCCACATTCCTATGAGGAGGTAAACCAAGAGGTAGATCAGATTTAAATACATCAAGAAATTGGGATCTTATTTTACTTGATAAGGCCGAAGGGATACTTGTGGAACTTCCACCTTTATCCATGTCATCCTTTGACAGACATTTAGAAATATTTAAAATATAGCAAAAGTAAAGAGACTTACAGTCAATCTTGAGCGCCTTGGTCATCAAGAGAATCTTCGTTTCTTGGAGATTCGGTTCTCCGCGAATCAACAATCGTTGGCCCTCATGCTGAAATTGATAAATATGAGAAGAGAAGTCAATGATAGGTCTCTTCTTTGCGTGCCACTGCTTGCTCAACACTAGGTCGAATCTTGCAAGCCGTGTAATTTCAAAATCCAATCTGTCCTCATAGGACTAGATCTGTATAGGGAGGTCAACAACTTGTTGATCCCATGTCTCTGTACCCATCCCGTGAGCTAGCTCTACCGAATAACTATATTCTAAAGGGGTAGTCTTGAGCTTCAGCTTCTTGACGAGATTAGAGCTAATAACATTATGTGAAGAGCCCGTATCAAATAAAATACGCACAGGGCATCTTGCTACTATGCCTTTCATTACAATGAGCTCAGTGTCAGCAAACTGGTACCCCTTTTGTGCCTCAAGTGATAACACTACATCTGGCATAGTTGGTACTTTCTTTGTTACTATGATGGCTGGGATCTGTTCATGATAACCAGGGTCATGTGGAGATGACTCATCTAGGTCATCTCTCACCTTATCCACATTCTGCATTGGATTAAGCACCATTTGAGCACTAACTCTTGCCTTCTTGGGACAAGCCTTAAATTTATGCTGCCCCAGGCATTCATAACAGAGTCCTTCTCTCATTGCTTTCTCCCTTTGATGTGGAGTGAGCATGGATTTATTATAGGCTCTCTTAGCCATAGCAGATACCTTCCTCTTGGTACCTATCACAGTCTTGATCATATGCACTTCTCTAGTGTCCTTTGCACGAGGAGCACTAGGTGCAACTACAGGAGTAAAGATAGGGCATGCACCTCTAGTCCAAAGCAATCTCTGGGCCTTCCCATCTTCAAGGACTAATGCAAGCTCCACTGCCTCATTCAAGGTTTTACATCTCTCCTTCTTGACAAGTGGCCTTAAGGTTTCTTTTAAGCCCATGACAAATTTATGCACTTGCAAAAAGTCAAGAATATGTTCAGGAACCTTTAACAGAATCTCTCTATACTTGTCCGCATATTCTTGGATAGAGTAGCTCTTCTGAGCTATGAAGAAACACGCATCTAGAGCCCTTGTCCACTCATCTGGAGGGACAAAATTATTATAAAACAATGTCTTGAATGCAATCCAAGCAGACAGCTCTTTATGATCCTACTCAATTTTTCGCCACCAATAGTGAGCGGCATCCATGAGATTATATGTAGCTTGATGTATCTTTAAAGCATCCTCATGAATATGGCATAACTTAAAACACTGCTCCCATTTAGAGAACCATTGTTCCATTGCATCTGTAGTCCTTTGTGCCGCTATGCCATTGAACTTAGGGGGCTTAAGGTATTTAAGCTGCCACTTAGCTTCTAGCAATGGAGGAACGACTACGAAGGAGTCATTTATAACTTGTGTGTCATGAATACATGCATCAGGTAAACTCTCATCTAAAGGTCTCTTGCCTTTATCCAAAGCATTTTGAGTTAAATTTGCATTTGTTCAAGCAAAACTTGCATAGTGCCTTCCAAACTAGAAAGACGATTACGCACATCATTAGATGAAGAGGGCAATTTGTCATCATGCATAAGAGGTTCTTCCTCTACATCAATGTCATTCAAAGGCATATCTTCAGTGCCTGACATGATTGATTAATTGATGTTTTGTTTTTTTTTTTTGGAATTGATAATTCAAACCAACAAAAGCAAGGCAAGCGTAAATACAATGTACTTTCAAAAAACTGTTATGTTTCCGCACAAGTACTATCCACAAGAAGCATACATGTCAAAAACAAGCCTCTTTTTACATTTCAAACAAAAGTGCAAAGCTGTCAACAAATCCTCTTTGAAACCATGCATAAACATCCAAATACACAGAATCCACACTCTCAAGCATACATAGACGCACTCAAAGCAGTGAATTTCAAGCCCCAAAAGGTAGAGATAAAGTGTATCTGGCACCATGAAAGCAATTTGAAATGTCCTCGCCACTCAAAACCAGAAGTCAAATATGCTAAAATTTGATACTCATCGATGCAAGAAAAGCACAGGAACTGACAGCACTTGAATCGGAGTCCGTTGGAGCCCAAAAATCCCAAATTTTGCCCGCCTCAAGAGGTCACATTGGCACGAAATTTTGGAAGTGATCCCAAGCTCAATTGGCAATTATAATACTTCAGAAGCTTGTCTTCAAATCATTCTCGAAGCTCATGAAATCGGTTTGCAATTTGGATGTCGTACCAAGAAGTTATAGGTCTCAGAAAATGTGCTCAAAAAGAGGAGAAAAAACACCCTTTTTTAGAAAGAGGCATTGCGCTGTCTTCTCTGGTGTGTTGCAGAGATGCCTTCACGTTGCCCACTCCTGTGCGCTCTCGTGATTGCCACACGCTCTCACCTGTGTGGTCATAATAAAAACCCCCAAATCTTTTTTTGGAAACGCGTGCGCTCTGATACCAAATGTGAGAAAGAGAAGAAGATTTTCTGTGTGTCTTACTCACCTCCCAACCAAATATACCCTCTTCCCACCTTCTAATCGGGTCTCTAGGGCCTGTTTTCATAGTGCACCTGACCGGTGTTCCCAAACAGACAAGTCCTACCCAATTTAGCAAGAAATCTGAGGGTATCTCTCAAGCTTCGGACCTTGGCACTTCTTGCCCTTGTCCGGGACACACTAATTAATGGCCATCTTGGGCTACTTGCTCGGTCGAAGGTTATTATGTCTGACAGTACTTGATCTTGATAGTAGACAAGGCCATCCATTTTTGCACCCTAGTCATTCAAGCAATAGCACTCCAGCAAAAGTAAAGATATAGCTAGAAGTGGACTTCCTACTATCTACATATACTACATAAATCAGAGTATGTGTAGCCCACAACTCTAATATTCTAGTAACCATAAACAATGCACATATTTGCAATGTCCTTAAAGTATCTCCATCCAACAAGCCATGACTTGTACTACAAATGCTATGTTAAGTCTAGTGTGGCTATCATGGCATAAATCAAGTTGCCCCCACCATAAATGCATATGAAATCTTGGCCATTTTGGCCCTCTCATCATTAGAGACTATCTGCATGCCTAACCTTTGCATGAGAAGGTAATGGGTAGCCAATAGGCTTATCCACATATGAAACCACTCGAGGATTTCATGAATGTAATCCTTCTGTGACATGTAGAGGAGCTCAGGATTTCATGAATATAATCCTTCTGTGACATGTAGAGGAGCTCCTTAAGTAACTACATGTAATGTGCATATTAAGTATGTGAGAGGCATATCCCATGTTCATCTCAAAGCTCTTCTTGAGCCAAGTTTTCAAAGTATCTAGCACATACATGAGCACTCCGAGAAATCACCACATTGTCAATATATAGTACCAAAATGATAAGGCTAGCATCATAGGCCTTCTCCATGTAAAGACACAAATCCATATCACTCTATGGAAATAACCCTATGAATGCATAAAGGCATCAAACTTATGTTACCATTCCCTATATATATGCTTAATTCCATAAAGACTCTTCCTCAACTTGTATACTAGGTATTTTCTATCCTTTTCCTCAAATTCCTTAAGGTGTTGCACATTAATATCCTTATGCAAGTCCCCATGAAGAAAATCCATTTTCACATCTATCTAGTATACTTCTAGATCCATCTACAAGACCAAGGCGACTAACACCAAGCATAGATAGTCATTTTGGCCACATGAGAGAATATGTACTCAAAATTAATTCCCTAGTCTTATATACAAACTTAGGGCGACATGGGGTACTCTCCAACTTGTACACCCAGTTGGATAGAAATTCATGTTTTCCATTGGGTAAAGGAAACAAATGTAGCCTTATATACTGACTTAGGGTGATCAAGGATATCTCCAACTTGTACATCCACTTGCACTATAATTCATGTTTTCCATTGGGCAAAGGAACCAAATCTCATGTATAGTGTTTTTGCAATTAATTATACTCAAACTGCATGGCCCTCTCTTAAAAGTGAGTATCACCTCTATACATAGTGTTCTCATAAGTAAGGGCTCGCCACAATCTGTCAACATAGCATAATGCATAGATGGCTCAAAATGATTAGGAGGATGTGAGGCTCTAATGGAGCATCTCAAGATTGACTGTGGGACTAGTATGGCTTGTTCTCTCTCTATCTAGTATTATAATCCTACATAACAAATAGATCATGAGCCACTACATCATCAGCAACAACTACTGCAAGCTATCTAGCTAAAGCTTACTACAATGTAATAGGAGGCTCTTCCTGAAAGATCATGATGTGTATCTCAACCACTTGCTGAAATTACTTATGAATATTATCCTCGTAAAATACAACATCATGGTGATTTCAGATAACCTTTTGAACCTCTGGATCCCAAAGGTGGTAGCCCATCTTACCTGCATCACCATATGTAAAAAAGATGCATTTGATGGACTTCAGATCCAACTTATTGTGTTTGTCTTTGGGAATATATAAGAAAGCCTCATATCCAAAAATACTCAAGTGTGCATACAAAGGAGGTTTACCAAACCATACCTCCTTTGTAACTCTACCACCAAGAGAAGAGCATGGGGATCCATATTGAAATAAACAGTAGTAGTAACTACCTCAACCCAAAATTACTAGGGTAAGATTGCTTGACTAAGCATATTGTGGACTCTTTCCTAAATAGTCCTAAGAAAGAGTCTTACAAGGTGATCTACTAACACTTAATACCCTTCTCATCACAAAACTACTCAAATATCTTAGAGACATTCACCCCCATTATCAAATCGTAGGCATTTTAGTCTATTCCCAAACTTGTTCTCAACCATAGTAAGAAAACTTCGAAATATAGCTAACACCTTTGACTTCTACTTAATAGGATAGGCCCAAACTTTATGTGAATAATAATCAATAGACGTGAGAAAATACTTAGCACCACCTAATGATTGATAAGGCAAGGGACCATAAACATTTGAGTGCATAAGAGCCAAATGGCTTACCCTCATGCGTAGAGCTAGACTTTTTGTACGAGCTATTAGTATGTTTGCCATATAAACAATGATCACAAGAGTCAAAATATGAGTAGTCAAGGGGCAAAAAATACTGTAAATGAGTGAGTGCTTTCATTACTTTAAGGGATATATGCCCAAGAAGATGGCGATGCCAAAGAGATACATGAGAAACATTGGTCTCGACCAAAACATGATCAATAAATCTAGATACAAGCAAAGGATACATGCTACCAACCTTAGCACCTCTAGCAAAATCTACCAAAAGAGATTTAACATCCTTCTCATCAAGAGAGTTGGTACTCATAGCAGTGCAGACTGTATCCCAAGACTCAAGCAATGTGATAAGCCCAACAAAAGAGACTTAACACTCTCCTTAAACTTAAGGCCATGTATAGTAAGCTGACTAAAAATGAAACAAAACTCATTTAGGTAAGAAGACATAGACATCCTTTCTTGATACAAAGATCCATGAGTTTTTGAACTCAATACAATTGTGTTGCAGGGCTCTACTTATCATAGAGATCACAAATCCTTTTTCATAATGCATAAGCACCACCCTTAATTTCAATGACATTGAAGTGTAACTCCTTTGACAATGACAAAATAATGGTAGACTTACATAGCTCATTAAGCTCTTTCCAATCCTCTACATCATAAATATTTGGCTTTATTCCCTCTAATTTCAATGGCTTGACTTGCTTTTTTGCTACAATACTTGCCAAGTCCGAGTCTTCCAATATTGAAAGTTAGTGCCATCCAACTCCTCTATGTTGAAGATAGCATTGTCATTGGAAGCATTTAAAGCACTTACCATTATATCTGCCAAATGAAAATAATATGGGCTAATGTATAATAACATCAAATCGACCCCAAAACCAAGCCAAAAACAGTACAACTAAGGAAATATTGAGCTACTATAGTGATGTCCCCACAAGCGAAAAGCACTAGAGTGCTGAATATAAGTATTTACTCTCAAAGAAACGGCTCAAAACTAATTTTCAGCATGGTTGTCCATAAATTGTAGTAAATCAAAATGTAATTGTAGACAAACATGCAAAAGAGTAAGCTTCCACTACCAGGTTAATATGGGTAGCAACCGGGATGTACAATGCAACTAGCAGTGTAAAGTCAAAGAATAAACCACTGAGTACCAAAGATTGTCAAAACATCTCAGGTACTAGGTACATAGATGCATGTCAAGCATGTATCCATCAATGACAAACCACTGATAATACGAGCTACAAGGTGTCTAAATCAAAGGCAAATCGGCCTAATGTCATAAACCTCTATAGTAACAATGTATGCATAAACCAAGAGAGTGTAAAAGAGTCTCCCACTAACTCAAATGAACCAAGCTCTGCAAAGAAAATGCCAAGTACTCCCACTAGAAGCAAATTCAAAGTATGCAAGTAGTAAAAGAAGCTTGATGCATAGAGGTCATAGCATCTTGGTGCCCAATGTCTTCAAGCTTGTGAGTAAAAAATACTAAAATAAATAACAACTACCTAAATGAAACCCATGGAACTCAAATCTAAGATTAGAGCTCAATATAAGCATATCCAAGCATGTGGCATATCCAACTAGAATGTAAGCATACATAGACATTTAGTGTGAATGCTTGTTGTCCAAACTTTCCTACATCAAAGAACCCTTCAAATTTTGAGCTTTTTGAGCTATAATTGATCTAAGAGGCTGATCCAAGCATCAAACCAACATCCATCCATCAAGATCATATCACATAAGCATCATATAAGCCATAGACATTCAAAACATACTACCCATGGGGTATTATAGCAAGTTTGTCCTGAATCACAATCAATGGCTAAAGGTGTTCAATAGAAAATCTTTCAAATGGAGCTTAAGATAGAGTCAAAGAACCAATAAGAACCCCCAAATGTGGGGCAACAAGTAGAACGAGTGCCAAGAGGAGTAGCTTGATGTTGTGAGTGCAAAAACATTCCCTAAAATTACATTGCAACTTGCAAGGTGCTCTCTTGGGGGTTGCCCTATTGTGTGACCTTGCTAGGCCACTTAGGAAGCTCAAATATCTCTAAGGAGGGGCCTAATCAATGGTGGAAGGGTTGTAGATAAGGGGAGAGGCAATTGGACTGATGCATACCTTAGTGTGTGGCTGCCATGAAAGCTTTAGGTTAAGCTTCTCTTCTTGACTAAATGCAATGCTAAAGAAGCTCCTCGAATGCTCGGTCTGATACCACTTGAAAGGTGAAGTAGGAGTGCAAGCACAAGTAAAAGCAAGAGAGAAGTAATAGCTATGGATTTTCGAGCAAGAGAGAGCAAGACAATGTGTGGAAACTCCAACAATCACCATGTGTGACCTATCTTTCCTTATTCTATTATCATGTAAAGAATAAAGAATAAAATTATAGTAATTGGGTGGATATAGTATATAGTGTGCGGGCAATAAGTACAAGTAAATGTAGGTGGCTAAGAACAAGTGACCTTTAATCCCCAACAATTACTTGCCTCAACACAACATCTGAAATATTTACAAAAATACAAGCGAGATGACTCACTTTCCATTTAGACAATTGGATGTGTAAGGAGCAAAAGGGATACATCAAAGGCAAATATATCCTTGATGCAATCATCACATTGTGGGAAGAAGTGGAACATGTAGAGAGATCACATGCATACAAAAATATTAAATGGAAACTTATTCTTCATAATGCTTGCGTGGTATGGGTCTAGGACATAGACTCATCTTATTTATCTCTACAATTAGACAAGATTGTCCTTTGGTCTCCCTCCTATACACCATAGCTAGAGATGCATTGGGATGGCTACTAGATGAGTAGTTCAGGTTGGGACAAATTCATGGAATTAAACTACCTAATTCTGTAAAGTGTATATTACTAAACCTCTTCACAAATGACACACATGCTACTATTAAGAATGAAAAAAAATCCCTTAAAACATTCTAGAGATGTATTAACCTCTTCTTTTTTTTTGGTTGGTAAGAGTTCATGGAATCAAAGTTCTACTTCAAAGGCTTATTGAACTCCCTCCAGACCTAGATTACCTAGAACTTCAAAGCATTGCATGAGCTAAGAAGCTAGCTATAGCAAGCTACAGCTACAACTAAGATGACAATTGGTGCAAAGAAGCTAGCTATAGCCAAGAAGCTAGCTCTGCAAACCAAGAAGGTAGTTGAAGCTAGCTACCAAGAAGCAATCTATAGCTGACTAAGGAGTCTCCATTTGTCAAGGGGGAGAAGACTATAAAGAAGATGGTTGGTGAAACCAAGGAAAGAGCCAATAAAAACAAAATCAAGGTAAATCTCAATGGTTTCACAGGATGAGAGTGGGTAGAAAACTCCAAAGAAGGAGCCACAATAGATGGGCCCAATGAAAACCTCTCAAAAGGTATCATAAAGTTTTTCGGAAAGGCTGATAATATTTCTCAAAGTGTACCACAAAGTTTTCTACAGAAGGCTGACAAGACCCTTCAAAGGGCACGCTAGTCCAAAAGGTTTCCTAAAAAAGTTTGATAAGACTAAGACCCCACAAAAGGAAAGTGAATCCCATGCCTTACCTAGAAGAAGATCTCCCAGAATAGCAAGTAGGTAGCTAAGGGCATCTCTTAGACACCTAGGAATACCACAATTGGGGATGTTTCAGAAAATATTTTATGAAGGCCCTTATGCATGTACATAACCTCTTATATTTAACAAAAATCAATATTAACTCAATGATTTTTTGTCATGTATTGATTTGTTCTCTTATCTTCTTGTGAAATGTTAGTTTTGAGAGTCCTCTCTCCTTAGATTATGAGTTTAATTAACCACAATGAAATATGTCATTTCAAGAATCTTAGTCTTATGTGAACTAAAAGCAGTTAAAAGGCACACAGAGAAATATTTACAAACGTGGTAAGTTCAAGGCCTTTAAAATATGATAATGTCCTCCCAACGTAGCCACATGTGTATGACTTTTTTGCCCTTCTTCCAATCAATTCAATGTTTATCTCAAATCAAGATCACGTATCTATGGTTGTAGATAGACTTTGAAGTGCTTCTTTGATGTATGTCAATGTACATTTTTAATTTTATTTATAAAAACATTAGAATCTCATTCTCCAAGTAGACATTCATTTGTAAAGTGATCATTGCTTTCCTTAGAGTCCAAAGATATCCATGCACCTTTTGCCATCTTCTATCTTTTATATTGGAAAGTAAGATGTAGCATTTGCCTTGGAATGTTGTATAATAAGGTACCAAGTTCATCATAATATTTGCAAAGAAACAAATAACCCTTGTGTTCTTTCTCCACCAACATCAAATTTTCTCCAAAGATTGTAATTATTGTGCCTGAAAACATTTTTCTACCCAACCACATTGTTTTCATTCTGAGCAAATGTGTTCCTTGAAAGATTGGTCCAAAAAAATGAATTGGGATGCACCAAGTCAAACTTGCTCTCCATAATATTCCCCCAATCTTCATAGAGCTTTGAATATCTTCAATAAACTTTAACTTGAATCCCTAGATGGTTCCATTTTTGGGATTATCCCAATTTATTAGTCCATTAAGATCAGGTGAATGAAGCTCTTCCAACCTTCCACAAATATATGTGTGTTTGCAAGAATAACATATCTTATAAATACAAATATAAATTATTTTCAGCGAAGAAGGATTATGGACGATCAAGGTAAATAAGATTATAGAATTCAACATATGTGACATGAAATGTACTTGTCAATGACTCCAATGGTTGCCATTTCACACTTATAACACATTTGCACATACTAAAACTTAGTTTACAACCTCAAAGAAACCATATAAACTAAAATAAAAAGTCCTATAAAATATTAATGTTGCTTGAAAAATAAATTTCATTTCCTTACAATGAGATGAGAAGTGTTGTTACATGGAAGGCACCAAGTGAAGATCCTTTATATAGTATGCGCACATTGAATTTTTGCATATCATTTCTTCTCCCATATGTTGAACCCTAGAACTTGTTCTTTCTAACGATAACTCAAAATTATATTTTCTATTCGTTGAACTTGTGAGGACCTTTACAAGAAAGAAGCATTCTTTTCCAATTCTTGAGCTTGTAGGTTGTCATATATCACAAATCATCCTCTTTTTTATTGTAGCACATACATGCATGTATAGAGTTATATCGTTGACTAGAAGGAGCAATAGAAGAAGAAGCGACAAAAGAAAAAGGCTGAGGCATCGACAAGAAATCAAGTTGGAATAGAATATAAATATTGAAAAAATGATTTTGGAGAATCTTAGGCAAGTAAATAATGAGAGCTACAAGATGAATACACATAGACCATGATGTAGGCCACCCCTGGAATCAAAATGCCTCCATCTCAACCATACCTAGTGGTTTTTGGCCACCCTTAGCCCTAATATCATCGAAAGGCACTTGGCCATAGTAGCTTGGCCTTTTTCCATTAGTATTAGATGCTTCAGACTTAGTTGGCTGGGACTAGAGACCACTTCCCTAATACACCTTTATGCCAAGAATATCAGATGTGACCATTGCTTTGACCTTGGACCTCAAGCTCTCGCTCAAGATTACCACACACTCAAAACATGCACAAGTACCTTCTCAACCAAGTGAGGAAAGGCCTCGCTAGAGATTTTCCCACCTTGCTTGGACAAGCCAACACATGGGCCCACTATGGACCATCTCTTGGCTACTCATCCATTAAGAAAGGCTACTCTTAGTAAGTTTTTTGTTGTCCTTCTAGCTTGGACACCATGTCCCATTCGCTTAGTCTTAAGTAAAATCACCCCCTTGAACCTCTCGGCTAGGAGGCTAGCACTCAAACCATTCAACTAAGTCATCAGCTAGGATCTTGAGCTTCTAGTGCATGCTAGCTTAAGACAGTGGTCATGACCACTTGACAAAACATTTGTACCCCAATGATTCAAACCACCATGCCTGGTCTAAGTTGCCTCCCATGCCATGTTGCAATCCAGCTCAGTCAGACTAAGTTGCCACCTCAGCACCATTGCATGAAGAATTCAAAATGAAGAATCAATAAAAATAATAAATTGGGTAGCCATTAATCCTCCACCCATCACATGAATAGGCCCTAAGGTCCTAGACCCAATGCCTAATCCACCCCTCAACCCCTCTCAGTCCATTATCATTAAGTCCAGCCATTATAAATAGCCTAGCTCACTAGCCCTATTGTTGGCCCTTGGCCCCATTGGCTTTCCACCCATCCAAGCTTACATTCACACACCATCACAACTCCTTTGTCACCTCAAACAATGGCTCCAACCCATATAATCGACAAACCTAAGGAGGGCTAGCCCCTAAGCCATCTATTAGCACATCAACTTGAATGGTGAAGCACAGCTATTCAAACCATAGGCTAAGGTGTAACAATGGGATGGATTGGTCTAAGTGATGGTTTTCCATGGATTTGTGGTTTTGAATGTGTAATTATGAGTGAAGAAGGGTATCTTGCAAGGACTTCACACATGGTCTTCCACAGCATTGCTTATTATGTACATTATGGGAATCTGACAAAGAAGGCATCCCATCACCTCATATCATGAGAACTCTTAGAGCTAAGTCAATCGATAAGCTAGAGTGACAAGTCAATTCATGCATATGTCCATGAGTTATTTTATCATGAACTTGGACATATTGTGTTGGGGTAATACCCATATAATGCTCTTGTCTTCTTCTCTTTTTCAACCCTCCTACACTCCATATATTCTAGCTCACATCCCAACATTGCTTTCCTCTCAACAACTAATATCAGTGTGATGTTTGATGTTCTGAGAGCTCCTAAGTGAGGAGTACGATGAATGAAGTTTTTTCATGAAGGTTAAGGATTCAAGCTTCTTCTTCAACATTGATGCTTGTTGCCTACACATTGATATAGATACTATTCTCATTTGCTAGATCTAGATTTGAGACAACTAGCTGCTTGAGCCACTGAAGCTCAAATTGGGGCAAAAATAGCCCATTTTGGTATTAATTTGGAAAGTCCATTAGTGGTTAGAAGTTATGCAAAAGAGCTTGGATTTGGATACTCGAAAAGAAGTTTTTGATGCTCAAAGAGATTGAGTAATATTGAAGCTTTTTAAGGGAAGAGAAATCAGTATTTTCTTCCATTTCCTTCCTTTCTAATGTATGTATAATATAGGAGAAAGTAAAAATTCATTTCAAGCATTCATTTTTGATCCGTTCTATCCATTTTGAGTGGATATAGAGCATGCTGTAAAAGTCATGGACAGTTATAGTAGCTTGATAATAGTTTTGTATTTTGGCCATAAATTTTGCATATGATATCGAATTGAGGAGTTCTATAGCTCAAAATGAAGAGCACAATGAGAATTAAAAATTTGACAAGCATAGAGTTGATTATTTGTACTTTCTAGTTCTCTATTTTCCATAGAATAGAATATTTCCTGTTTGGACATCTCTTTTCGATAGAAACTCACATTGGAGGCACTTGGACTACTCTAAGCATGGGATTGCACACAACTTTCCATGGATTTGTTGTCTTGAAGGATTAACTGAGCTAGTTTATGCTCACTTTTCATATATATAGGTTGACATCAATTTGTAAAGGCAATTTGTATATACTTGGTCTTAAGTGGCTAATTTATGCTCAAAAGATAGCTGGAATACTTGGAAAAGCTTGCAAAAATTTAAAATGTCTCTTTGAGTGGGTGCTGAAATATCATTTTTGCATCAGTTTTATGCTAATTTGATATTTGGATAGCCATTGCTTGGCTCTGTAGGGCACTCTATTTATAGTGCATTGGTCTACTTTGAGCTTGCAATTAGATATCCCATGTTGCTTTTTTAATGTGCAAATATACTTTTGTCACTATGGCTTCTTCATCAAGTTCAAAGAATGCATTGTTCAATATTGGAAAGCTTAATGGTGTTAACTTTTCATATTGGAAAGAGAAAATATATCATGTATTGGTCCAAAAGAAGCAAGTAAAGCCAATCAAATGCAATGGGATTGAGCATGAGGAAATGGATGCAAATACATGGGGAAAATTGGATAAGCTAGCATGTTGTACTATTATGCTGACACCCTCAAAGTCCATGTATTTTAATGTAAAAGATACGGCATGTGCATATGGTGTGCAAAAAAAGCTTGGTGACCTATATGAAAAAGAAAGTGCAGTCTCACAAGTTTATTAGCTTAAAAAACTTATTGATCTATGCATGGAGGAGGGGGCTTCAATATCTAATCAACTCAATGAGTTCAACACCATTTTTAGCCAACTAACATCTCATAATATTATCTTTCATGATTCAATAAAGGCCATACTCTTATTAGTAACCTTACATGAGAGTTGGGATATGTTTAGGACTGCCATTAGTAACTCCATACCTATAAGTGGTGCTATGAGTGCTAATGTGGAGAGCACGTTGCTGACTAAGGATGTGAATAGAAAGAATAATGTAGGGTCAAAGAGCTTCAACCTAGTTCTGGTGAAGGTCAAATGCATAGGGAAACTCTTGTGAGAGAGGTAAATCAAGAAGTAAGTCATTAAAGCAAAAGCAAGTAGAATGCTACTTCTATAACAAGAAAGGATATGTAAAAAGAGATTGCTACAAGTGGAAGAACAAGCAAAAAGGAAAATGAGGATGATGGCAAAGAAAAAATCATTGAAGGTAAAAATTAAGGAGATTAATGCATGTGGCATTGATGATGGAGATGTCTTATTTGTGTCCTCTTTTGGTTCCCTATTTATGTTTCTTGAAAAAGAGGATGCGTTCGTCTTAGAAACAACTATGTATGCAACATTGTTGGCATTAGGGATATACACTTGTCATTGCCAAATGGTTCTTCTTCCATCTTGCAAAATATATTGCATGTTCTAGACTTAACAAAGAGTCTGATTACTATAGGATATCTTGATGATTGTGGTTATAGAGTAATTATTGGTGATCATGTGTGGAAGTTTTGCAAGAGATCTCTTATTATGGCCAAAAGGGTTGAAATCTAATACCTTATCCTTTGCATGTTTCAAGTGTAAAAAGCCATGTTGTAGCTATCTTTGAATACCCATCAGACTCTTTATGGCATCATCATTTGGGGCATATATCAATTACTCAGATGAAAGATTTGTGCCATTTGAACTATCTTCCTTGTCTGAATAATTCTAAATGTTGCATAAGAGAGGTAGTGAAAGGAGAAAATCAGAATGTCTTGATTTAATTCATTGTGATTTGTGTGGGCTAATACCCACAATTTCATCAGGTGAAGCATTGTACTTTATCACCTTTATCAATGATTGTACAAAGAAGCTTAAGTTCTTGAGGATTGATAATGGTGGAGAGTACACCTCGCATGCCTTTACAAACTTTTGTGCAAGACATGGTATCAAGAGAGAGTTGATAGCTCCCAAGATTTGTGCTCAAAATGGTGTGGTTAAGAAGATGAACATGACCATTTAATAAGGGTTTGATTTGGCAAGAGACCTAGTTATGATCACTTATCTGTTTTTGGTTGTGAAGCATTTACACATATACCTCAAGACAAGCAGAGTAAGCTTAATCCTAAGTCTAAGAAATATATTTTTCTTAGCTATGGAGAGTTAGGTGAAATGGGAAATCACTTGTGGGATCTTGAATCGAAGAAGGTGATATGCAACCATAATGTCAACTTTAATGATAAGATGCATAAACAGCCTATCAAAATGATGAGATCTACAAAGTGGTATTTTAGGAAGATGGGAAACTAGCACATGAGCAAATTGTACAACCTGCTCCACATGATGCAAAGCTTGGACAACCATTAAATGCTGAGGTGGTAGTGCCATGAGATGGTGGGGTGACCTCATGTTTTACAGGATAGACAAATGGGACAACCAACGGCTCCTATTGAGCCAACTTTATGTAGGTCTACAAGGGTTTCTAGACTTCCATATAGATATACTCTATCACTAGATTATATCATGGTTACAAATTGTGGTGAGCCTTTTTGTTATGCAAATGCTATAATAAGGGATGGCAGTCATAAGTGGAAGAGAGATATGCAATCAAAGATAGATTCTTTGGAAAATAATTCTACTTGGAAGTTAGTTTCTTTGCCTAAGGGAAAAAAATGCATTGCCATGTAAGTGGGTCAATAAGCTACATATATCTCCATCTGATGCATTATCTAAATATAAGGCAAGATTGGTGCCAAAGTATTAGAGTGTTTCAATATGGAGAGATGAAAGTTTATCATTGTTTCATTGCCTTCATATTTGAAACCTAGCCAAGAGGATGGCCTCAAGTTAGAGGAGCAAAAGGCTAAAATGGCCAAAGGTCCTTATGCATCCACAATTGATAGCTTGATGTACTTCATGGTTGCTACACGTCCAGACATTCCCTAGCAAGAAGCATTTGGATACAATAAAGAGGATCATGAGATACTTGAATGGCATTAAGTCTATGTGTATATGCTTCAAAAGGAAGGATGCATCTTGTCTTGATATGTAGATGTTGATTTTTCATGGAGTGTAGACTCTAAGAGGTCTACTATAGGTCTTGTCTTTACTTTCACAAGTGGTGCAGTGTCTTGGATCTCTCAATTGTAAGAATGTATGACTTTATCCACTACTCAGGCATAGTATGTTGCAACCCCACTGAGGCACGAAAGGAAGATATACAGCTTATTTTTTTAGTGGGAGACTTGGGCATCACAAGAGAGGTACTTACATTGCAGTTTGATAGTTAGAGTGCCATTCAATTGGCATAGAACCTTCTCATTCATGCAAAGACAAAGCATATTGAGGTGAAGTATCACTTTGTTAGGGAGGCACTTGAGGATAAGCACATTGAGCTTATCAAGATCCATATAGATGATAACCCAATCGATCTTCTTACAAAGAATTTGCCTTCTGAGTGCTTTGCATGCTACAAAGTGCTAATGGGCATTGGATAATATATGTACTTTCTTCTTATACTCCTATAAAGACACATTGACCTATAAGTGGGAGGTTGCTACGGTAAGCCCTTTATTTTGTACCAACATAACTCTCTTATGTTCTTCTCTCTCATTCCTCTTACACTCCATAGCTTCTACCTTACATCCACCATTGCTTCCCTCTAAGTTGAGCACAATAGTACGAACCTTAAAGTAATCAAATACATAGATGGTCACCCCTTGGACACTTGAACATATAACATCTTACAATTGTGCTTGGCATTCATCCCCATATGTACGCACTTTCAAGTTTGGTCCACACATAGTTCACACACATGACCATGCATTTTATTGTGTGATAGTAAATATTCCACACATAAAATATTAAGACCATGCATGGGGCATGGAGACACATTAGGGTGCTAGTAGTTAGGCTTTTTTTCATCCAACATATGAACCGTAGATTTAGAATGTGACAACTTGCCATGCTTAAATTCTTAAAAACTGCCAATAGGTGCTTAGGGCACTTCATTAAACTACAAATAAATGCACTATAGACACATCACCCTCATACACATTGTAGCTTACACACTTGTAGGCATCAAGCATGCACATGAGCCAAGTTGTGTAAAATAGTCACCAGGTACTTACATCATTATGCACACTAAGTGCTAGGCCCTACATGAGGTCACATTTGGGATCCATCGTATGCACACTAGGACTCACAACTTGCATACACCATAGCTACATGCACACAATACTGGTCATGCATTAGACACACTCCACTTGTAATCACACTCAATCCCCTTGCTATCTACCCTAGGGATTATAGTAGCCAAAGATATTAAGCCATATATGAGTTTGATAAGGAGATACATCTAATGACCCTTTGAGTCTCTCATACATCAATATCTTGAGCTCATTGAACTACAACTTTTGAAACACCCAAATTGTGTCTCAAGCCATTAATCCACCACTCATCCTGCCAATCTTGAAATAAAGGAGGAGCAACCTAAAGTGTAAACATAAGCATCATCATTCAAGCCCAAGAAACACAACGAACCCCTTGAGATGTTAGTTCCTTGAGGATGGACTCTTATCTTATATGTAATTAGAAGGGCCTTCCTCATCAAGGAAATGCTTTAGCAACCATAGGATAACCTCATTTGGTTGAAATTCCATACAAGAGGGACTCATCCTCTATTTAAGAGAAAGTGCACTTGAGCATCTACACTAAGGAACCATAAGGGATTGTCTCCTCATCTCTCTATGCCACCCATTTTAGGTGATAGGATAGAATTCCATTAACTATTGATAGCACCCCTTGTAGGATCTCTTCCCCCATCACACCTCATGTATCCAAGTTAGGCATTGCTAGTCACTATGCAATGAACTAGTTACTTGCACCATGTGCACTGAAGGGGATGCAATGGCAGTGGAGAAGGAGAAGAGGAAGATGCGGGAGGGAAGAGCACACAAAATGTAGGTGCTATCCAATTGAATTGATAGCCTTATTGCACTATCATATTATATATGAATAAAGAATGGGCGATTACAGTGTACACGGGTAGGGCTAGAGGCCTTTTACCCCAACAACCTCCCACTAAAAGGCCAATGTGGCTGGGGAGTGAAAATAAAGAAAAGAAAAAAAAAGACAAGGTGAGGAATCATGACATCTCACCCAACGCCCAATCGGAAAGCAAGATGTGCAAGAAGTGTCAAGAACCTCTGCAGAAGAAGAGTCAAGCATCCAGGGTCCATGACATCCAGGAGATAAGTGATCTCGCAACTCCATACAATGGAGCAATGCAAGAATGCTTCTCATGAAGCAAGCACAACTCATCAGTGCATGACTGTAAAGCATCCGAGTCACGCATGGCATCAGTGTGATGCATACAAGACAGTGGAGAGTAGTCAAACTCTCCAGAGTCAATCACTGAAAGAGAGCCAACATCCCAGACACTCGTCCAACAGGGTCTCAAGACTACATGTGGCCTCAGCGAAGCAGAAGATTGACATATGGCTGGCTATCTAGCCTGCAAAAATACAAGAAAACGGCTCTCATGAGCCTGCAAGGGGTCTAGCAACTGACTGCCAACATCCTGACCCTAATTGTTATGCATAGCTATGTCATCTGGGCCAATAAATGCCTCATTTTAAGCATAAGTAGCTTGTTGTAATGGCACTATAGCTGCTGTAAAATCAGCCATAAAGCGTACTAAATGCTTATCAAGAGGCCTGAGAGGTGTCTACGTCTCATAGAAGACAGCATGACGGCTGCATATGACCTAATGGCCATCCAAATCCCATAATTTTTAGGCCTTAAAGTCACCATCTCCATAACCAAGGAGGATACATCTACGTGACATAGGCTCATGTGGCATACACATAGATGACTGGCAGCCAAACATTCTCAAGTAATCATAGGAGGGCTGCATTCCACTCCATTCCTCATGGGGTGTAATATGATCCAAGGTCAACCACACAGCGTCGTGTTAACCAAATAGACTGCTGTCATAAGGGCCTCAACCCAAAAGCCATAAGACAACCGAGCTGTGATAAGCATAAAAGCAACCTTTTCCTGTAAGGTTAGGCACATGCCATGAGCAATCCCATAATACCGTGGGCACAAGAAATCAATGCTATACTGCTGACAAGAGGTTCGAAAGCTGGGAGAGAGAGCATGACTCTCATAATCCATCTGCAAGCACCTAGGCATGCTACTAGTAGAATCCATAAACCTGTCAAGCATAACTGCAGCAACCTCAATTTGCACTAAGGGAAAAGCCCAAACATGGTGGGTAGCATGATCAACAAAGGTCACAAAGTATGACACTCCACCAAGTGACTGGGAAGGCATAGGTCCATATACTGCACAATGGATAAGATCTAGAGGAACATGCCTCGTACGATCGCCATAAGCCAAGGGGGATCTGCATGGACCAAGAGCACAATCAAGGCAAGCATCAAGATCTGTGAGTGACATAGGAGGCAGCAATGAGTCTAAACGAGACAAGATCTCCATCTCTCTGTAGTGCATATGGCCTAAGTGATAATGCCATAACAATGCATGTGGTATCCAGATAACTACAACCATAGAATCTCCCACATGAGAGACATGCACTAGGTAATGAGAACCAACTGTAGAACCTCTGGCCAAAACCAAGCAATCACGACAGATCTTCCATGACCTATCATGAAAATAAATAGAGTAATGTGCATCATGCAATTGACGGATAGAAATCAAGCTCTTACTGAGCATGGGAACATGTAAAACATCCCTAAGCATAAGAGAAGTCCCATTAGGCAAAGCTAGGTGTATGTCCCCTATACCAAGAATAGCATAAGTCTACTCAAGGCCCAAAGAAATGCATCCATCAAACTCCCTATAAGTAGAGAACCATGCTCTATGTGGAGTAACATGACAAGATGCCATAGAATCCAATAGCCAATCTGAGGCATAGGCCATATCACTAAGCAAGAAAGTTGTAGGGAAACTAGATGACATGAGTACATGCTCAACTACATCATCATGGGTAACAACATGTACCTCACCACTAGAAACAATGGTAACACCCATTGCATCTCTTGTATCTCTTACTCTCTGCTCATGTTGAGTCCATCTCTGTCTCTGCTACTCTCTAATCCGTCTAAAGCAGTTTGTTTGAACATGCCAACATCTATAGAAGAAGAATCTGTAGAAGACGACAAGGAATCCAAGTCATCATGAATAGGGCTATCCATAGCATTCACGGAGCTCAAGGAGTTGAGGGCTATCCCAACATAGGAAACCTACTCATCAAGACAATTGTCACTAGAAGCACAAGTGGTAGAAGTATGCTGCTACAAGTACTCTTCCATCCTCACTAGAGAGGGAAGCACAGAAGCATCAACTAGGGATGCAGAAGCTCCCACATGAAAAAGACTCGTAGCTAACTGATTGGCATAACCAATCACAGTATGGTAAAGCATAAGACATTTGTCATAACAGCATATGGTATTCAGCCATGAAATCATCCCATAACCATAATGGCAAACATGACTCTGCAATACATTAGACCATATAGTAGCATCCAAGTCAATGCAAGAACGGTAAGTGGCATAAGATCCTGCAATGGTCAAGCTCCAGGAGAAGCCCAAGTATCTGTACAACAACATCCAAATAAGTGGTTCTGTAAAGTACATGACTGTAGTCAAAGTGCATAGCCGGGTAAGCATCAAGAGCAACTACTCTCTGACCTGTATGGGCAAAAGCAACCCAACTAGCATAGAAGCTAAGCAACACAGAAGCAACAAAGCCATAACTGCTAAACCCAAGCACTATCAAGAAGTCCATTGATTAAGGAGTAACCCGCAAAGAACCAAGCATCAATGAGCAAAGAAAGCTCAATAACCAACTACCAAGACAATTGAGCAAGCACTACTCAAACATGTATTTGCATCCAAGTAAATCCAAGATCCGTAATAGGGCATTAAAAGGGCCAAATAGCATCCAAGCCACATAAGTGATAAGCTAACCAAATGCAAACTGCTCCACAAAATTCTCAAATGCAAGTCGATTCAAGCCCAAACATCTGCCATACTGCAGCCGAACCCAAAAGTATCCACCTCAGACATCAATCCCATAATGGGTAGCATGGGGCATAAACCTTGTCAAGTGAAATGCCAATTGCAAAGAAAATGACAGTGAATCAAGAATTGAGCTCTACTCTTTGCTCAAGAAGCATCTAGGAGCATAAACATCAAAGTGGCATCATCCAAATACATCAGCATATCATCCCGAGTAGTCGGGAGCACCCGTAGACCATAGGCATAACCAAACTGGAGGTAAAATAACCTGTCAACCAAGGTAGCATAGATCCCAACCAACAACAAAGTGTCTGCATCCAAATCAAGGCTCAATAGCTCTCAAATAGCATATCCAGGGATAAACCATGATGACCAAGCATCAATATATCCAACAAGACACCCGAATGTCAACAAAGAGCATAATGCATAAGCCGTCTCTAATAAAACCTTGCTACCCAAACAATGTACAGTAGTAAATCCTTGCATAAATCGAGCTATGGAAGCTCAAACCAAGTCCTAAAGCATCTCAAAACATTGGGCAAACATCCCCAAAGCATTTGGCCATCAAATACCAAGCCTTAAGAGCATCACATAAACTAAGAGCATGATATTTTCTTGTTGTAAATCAACACAGATCTGTTATAGAAAATTTTGTGATTAGAATTTGGCAAATCTGACATCACCATTGCGTCTGAAGTGTGCTAAAACCCCAAGTTAGTCTCTTACCTTGCCTAAATCGGGTTCCGGATGCCTGAGATATGAGAAAAAATTGGATTTTTGAGCCAGATTTTAAAACAGGCACAAAAAAACGTAAGCTGCTACTGTGGGGATTGCTGGTTATGCTGAGGATAAGGGGGGAAATGGGGGCATACAAGGTGCCCAATGAAGCCAAGGAACACCTGCAAAGAACCTATGAGGGCTGGGGAGAGGCGAGAGATGAAATCTTACATTGGGGGGAAGAAGCCATGGCTGGCATTGAAGCTTCAAGCTCTAGGTCTTCAATCCGGGCTGAAGTGATGTCGGCTAGGCCAAGCTCCATGATTAAACTCTGATCCAAAGCTCTGATACCAATTGAAGGGGATGCAATGGCAGTGGAGAAGGAGAAGAGGAAGATGCGGGAGAGAAGTGCACACACAATATAGGTGTTGTCCAACTGAACTGACAGCCTTATTGCACTATCATATTATATATGAATAAAGAATGGGCAGTCACGGTGTACACAGGCAAGCCAACTGCAAAGAAAATGACAGTGAACCAAGAACTGACAGCCTTATTGCACTATCATATTATATATGAATAAAGAATGGGCGGTCATAGTGTACACGAGCAGGCCTTGTCAAGTGAAATGCCAACTGCAAAGAAAATGATAGTGAACAAAGAATTGAGCTCTACTCTTTGCTCAAGAAGCATCTGGGAGCATAAACATCAAAGTGGCATCATCCAAATACATCATCATATCATCCCGAGTAGTCAGGAGCACTCGTAGACCATAGGCATAACCAAATTGGAGGTAAAATAACCTGTCAACCAAGGTAGCATAAATCCCAACCAACAACAAAGTGTCTGCATCCAAATCAAGGCTCAATAGCTCTCAAATAGCATATCCAGGGATAAACCATGATGACCAAGCATCAATATATCCAACAAGACACCCGAATGTCAACAAAGAGCATTATGCATAAGCCGTCTCTAATAAAACCTTGCTGTCCAAACAATGTACATCAATAAATCCTTGCATAAATCGAGCTATGGAAGCTCAAACCAAGTCCCAAAGCATCTCAAAACATTGGGCAAACATCCCCAAAGCATTTGGCCATCAAATACCAAGCCTCAAGAGTATCACATAAGCTAAGAGCATCACATTTTCTTATTGTAAATCAACACAAATCTATTATAGAAAATTTTGTGATCGGAATTTGGTAGATCTAACATCACCATTGCGTCTGAAGTGTGCCAAAACCCCAAGTTAGACTCTTACCTTGCCTAAATTGGGTTCCGGATGCCTAAGATATGAGAAAAAATTGGATTTTTGAGCCAAATTTTAAAACGGGTGCAAAAAACCGTGAGCTGCTACTGTGGGGCTTGCTAGTTATGCTGAGGATAAGGGGGGAAATGGGGGCATACAAGGTGCCCAATGAAGCCAAGGAACACCTGCAAAGAACCTATGAGGGCTGGGGAGAGGCGAGAGATGAAATCTTACATTGGGGGGAAGAAGCCATGGCTGTCATTGAAGCTTTAAGCTCTAGGTCTTCAATCCGGGCTGAAGTAATGTCGGCCATGCCAATTTCCATGATCAAGCTCTGATCCAAAGCTCTGATACCAGTTGAAGGGGATGCAATGGCAGTGGAGAAGGAGAAGAGGAAGATGTGGGAGAGAAGTGCACACACAATATAGGTGTTGTCCAACTGAACTGACAGCCTTATTGCACTATCATATTATATATGAATAAAGAATGAGCGATCACAGTGTACATGGGCAGGCGAATTGCAAAGAAAATGACAGTGAACCAAGAACTGACAGCCTTATTGCACTATCATATTATATATGAATAAAGAATGGGCGGTCATAGTGTACACGGGCAGGCCTTGTCAAGTGAAATGCCAACTGTAAAGAAAATGATAGTGAACCAAGAATTGAGCTCTACTCTTTGCTCAAGAAGCATCTGGGAGTATAAACATCAAAGTGGCATCATCCAAATACATCAGCATATCATCCCGAGTAGTCGGGAGCACCCGTAGACCATAGGCATAACCAAATTGGAGGTAAAATAACCTGTCAACCAAGGTAGCATAAATCCCAACCAACAACAAAGTGTTTGCATCCAAATCAAGGCTCAATAGCTCTCAAATAGCATATCCAGGGATAAACCATGATAACCAAGCATCAATATATCCAACAAGACACACGAATGTCAACAAAGAGCATTATGCATAAGCCGTCTCTAATAAAATCTTGCTGCCCAAACAATGTACAGCAGTAAATCCTTGCATAAGTCGAGCTATGGAAGCTCAAACCAAGTCCCAAAGCATCTCAAAACATTGGGCAAACATCCCCAAAGCATTTGGCCATCAAATACCAAGCCTCAAGAGCATCACATAAGCAAAGAGCATGACATTTTCTTGTTGTAAATCAACGCAAATCTTTTATAGAAAATTTTGTGATCAGAATTTGGCAGATCTGGCATCACCATTGCGTCTGAAGTGCGCCAAAACCCCAAGTTAGACTCTTACCTTGCCTAAATAGGGTTCTGGATGCCTGAGATATGAGAAAAAATGGATTTTTGAGCCAGATTTTAAAACAGACGCAAAAAACCGTGAGCTGCTACTGTGGGGATTGCTGGTTATGTTGAGGATAAGGGGGAAAATGGGGGCATACAAGGTGCCCAATGAAGCCAAGGAACACCTGCAAAGAACCTATGAGGGCTGGGGAGAGGCGAGAGATGAAATCTTACATTGGGGGGAAGAAGCCATGGTTGGCATTGAAGCTTCAAGCTCTAGGTCTTCAATCCGGGCTGAAGTAATGTCGGCCAGGCCAAGCTCCATGATCAAGCTCTGATCCAAAGATTTGATACCAGTTGAAGGGGATGCAATGGCAGTGGAGAAGGAGAAGAGGAAGATGCGGGAGAGAAGAGCACACACAATGTAGGTGTTGTCCAACTCAACTAACAGCCTTATTGCACTATCATATTATATATGAATAAAGAATGGGTGGTCACAGTGTACACAGGCAGGCCTAGAGGCATTTTACCCCAACATGCACAACATATGCTTAACCACACATTCAATTGAGTTTTCACCTAATTGTGAAACAAAAACATCAATTCAAGGATCCCAAGTAATTGTCTTGGATTCTCCATAAGTTGATATGTAAATCATTCTCCAATATTGAGATTAAACTATGCAAGGAAGTAGTTAACTGCACCATTTGCACAACATATGGTTAACCACACAAATCCAACTAAGTTTTCACCTCATTATCTAACAAAAACATCTCTCCAAGGCTCCCGAATAATTGTCTTAGGTTCTCCATAAGTTGACATGGAAATTGCTTAGCTAGAACCTCGATAGTTTAAATTACTCATACCAACCAAAAGATATTGAACTAATAAAGATCGCAAACAATATTCTAACCCAATATATGCCTTGCAATTGGTAACCTAATGAGAAGCCATGCACTCCACTATAGAGATCTAGATAAGATAAACATAACTCCTCATTCACTACACTAAAACTCTATAGAGGTCAATATTAAGGCAATAAGGCCAAAGACAAGAAGGGCCCTTGCATATTAGGAAGTAGTGTGACACACTTGGCAACATCCTAGAAGCACCACATCACTACTTCCAAACTTGGGATGATCTAGCAACTCAAATGTAAGGAATGGAACACATGAGCATATAAAAAAGCACCCTTTGTTGAATAGAGTATGGGAATAAACTTCTACAAACATTGATAAAATGGGAGGGCCAAAAAACTATCTTGCATCAGTTTGAGGACCTTCAAGCATAGTAAACTCATTAGGGCCATATTCTGGGGTGTAGATTAAATCTTAGTAGGACCAAGAATCTTCTTGCAATTGAAATTGTAAAGAAGAACTTGCATGCATTGACAAAACCATAGAGCTTTGTTAAAGAACCTCCTTGGAGCCATAGTGCCTTGGACAACCCTAGTTGGAGCTCATGGTTATACACATCACAACATGAAACCAACACACAACGACAAAACCCTAGGCCACATTCACATCTCTGACACATTGCACTCAATCCCACCCATCACCTCAACTACTTGCACTAGGCTTTAGAAGAATTACATTGCATTAAGGATCCACCCAGAGGACAGAAGGAGCTGAGGATACCATACCCAAATTGAGGAGACGCTATGTTTAGAACCGAAGAAAGAGAGCATAGTATATTAAACTAAAAAGTTATATGAGCATGACACACTATTGATTGGACAGTGGAAAGCGTGATTAAGCATAATTTCCACTTAGGGTACTAACTTATAGTTGAACACATTGTTTCAATAAAGTAAAAGCATGTTTGCATGCGCATTTACATGTCATGATAGTTTGGGAAAAGAACTACAAACACTACTAATCTTGCAAAATAACCTATTTAGCAAGGAGGTAAAAAACAAAATAGGAAAAGAGAAAAAAAACTATGGTTGGAATGAATAAAATAGACAAAAGAGATGAGCACCATAGTGGACCCACATTGAGATAAATATAGGTGCACAATGGCCTGTTAAAACACTAAGAGCAAGACAAGTCCCCAAATGAGCTAATTAAAAAGCAAACAAATCAAGAATTAGAATACATAGCTTAAGTAAAACACAAAGAAATCTAAGCTAGTCAAACAAAAACACACGCCAAAAACATTTAAGGAAAAGGGAACCCCACACCCCAAGTGTACAAAAATAGATGCCTTCGAACCATAAAGGGCCTTGCTAGCCATTGTGAGCAATTAGGCCACACAAGAACACCCACGTGCCTTGGTAGGAATGCACTCAATCGAAACAAGTCACAACATTCTCAAGAACGAACATGAAGTTGACTAAAAGCAATAACCTTGACCTTGAATTATTTATGAGGAGCATTGTACAAATTATCCATGACTTCAATACACAAACCATATTTAGTAGTATGAATAGGGACTCAGGATCACACTCAAAGAGTCAGGTTGGGAGAGTTCAATTCAAAAGATAAGAAATTGATACTAGCTACCTATCCTAGGATCAAGATTGCTACAAAAAGAGGGAATATTATGTGAATTCTCTCACTGATGAAGGACATGACTTTGATATCTCAACTTACAAAGCATGGACTAAAATTGACCAATAGAGCTACAAAGACTAATACAACCCTTAGTCCTTATGGAGGAAAGCCATATTCTCTCCTAGGAAAATGCAAAATCCTCACAATTATTGAGTCTAAAAGTTTGCCTTTCTTTTTCCATGTACTACTAAACTATGAAGATGTAGGAAAGGAAATCCTCCTTAGGTGAACCTTCAAGAGAGCAAAAAAGTACAAGATTGACTATGTAGCACAAAGGATATATCTAACACTCCTGAACGTGAGGCCATCACAATTCTCAATAATGGTAATCTCATTGATCTCAAAGGAGAAGGCAAGGAGAAAGTCCCTAACTCAAAATAGACACATTATGTGGATGTGGTTTGGTTATTTTGTAATCTAGTTCATCTGATTGTCATTCAAAGCTTAAATAGTTCTGTGTTCTTACAACTCAACAAATGATAATAGTTATACACATCCATGGAATTGGTCAAATATGCTTTGCTTAACATTGAAACTAATGTCTTCCCTTTTTTATTCTCTATTGTGTAAGGGAAGTAAGGAGATGCTTATGAAGTTGCTTTGAGTACACAATGAGCCAAGAAAACTATGTAGCACAACCATCCCCCAAGCAAAAAATTGATACCAAGGATATGGGCAAGACCTCCAAAACCACCATAGCCAAGCAACAAAGGACTCATAAAAAACAAAGGAAAAGACCCGAAGCTTATAAACCGAGAAGTCAACAGAGAGCTAAGATAACACAGCAATAGGTTCCAAAGTCCCTCCTACATTTTCAAGGATACTATGTAGAACACAGTGTTGAGATGACAAGCTCAACACATGCGGACATTAATGATGGACCGCCTAGTTAGATGGGTCCACACGTCTACACTTAGCACATCGGTGGTCATTATGACTCTCACATGGCCACTGACTCATTACTTATTATATTGAGGTTGTTACACCTATTTACAGCTGGCATAGTTATAGTGTCAGTCGACTAGTGTAGTCGGTTATGCATTGTTTGACTTAGTAGGCCACTTTCCTTTATGTTGTATCTTATCTATACTTTGTGTACATTGAAAAGTGTGTGGAAGAAGAAGAAGAAACTAGCAAGAAAACGTTTTGGCCTCCATCTCTCTTCTTGTCTCTTGAGTGAGCTTCTCCTTGTGCATTCTGTCTGTGTTTGGCGCAACATCTTGAGCAAGTCCCCCCACCACGCAATTCTTGACATGGTATCAAAGCTGTGCCACTAAGAGAGGCTGACTTCGAAGGCTGAAGTGAAGGAGAAGAAGCAACGTTCGAGCAAGCAAGCTACGGGTAAGAAGCTCTTCCATTCTTCCACTCTTTCTCTTGGATAGCGCCTGTGGAGGCACCAGAAGCAGGGCAGAGCAAAAATCTCAGATTGCAGTGAGATTTGGTGTGCATGAAGAGCGTTGTGTATTCTGTGGATTAGCTCTTTAGGACTGTCCCGCTGCTATTTTGGCCATCCGAGGTCATTTCAGGCCTCATTTTAGAGCCACAAGGTTGCGGACAGCAGTTCGAGATAACCTGCAAATTTAGTTGTGTCTGCCGTATAGAGGTGCACAGGTTACAGATTTCAGATCTGTAAGTTTGAAGGTATTTACTAGCAAATAAACACAAGTTTTATCTAAAAGTAGTTGTAGATTACATGTATTGTTGATCAGACAGTGAAAAGGCTGTCTGGTGTATTGTTGTGCACTACAAGTCGAGGGTTGCAAAAGATTTGCTTCTTGTTTGGTATTAGTTTTGTGACAATGGCAGAGAACAGTGGAAACCCCATCATGGAGAAGCTCGACAAGAATAACTACCCTTCATGGAAGTTCCATGTCACGAACTTGCTTATTGGAAAAGGCCTCTACGAGTTTGTGTTAGGTGAAGACAATGAGCCGGAGGTGAGTGATCCTCCAACTACAGAAGAGACAAAGGCACGGAAGGACTGGAATGCTGATGCCAGGAGGCATATTTCACGGTAGATTCCGTGCCACAGTGGATACCGTGAGGTTTTACGGTGGATTCCGTAAACTTTAATGACCGGGGCTCATACACAAAGTGGATTCTTTGTGCGAGAAGTTGATGGGGACGCATGTCCTCTTCGGGCCTTTCATTAATTTGGTGTGTACATGGGTGATTCCGCAAAATGCATATTAAATTAATAAACGTTTATGAGTTTAGAGTGTGCACTAGTAATAAATTAAGGTTAGGATTTATTTCTAACCAGTTGATTTATTTATGTAGCTGAAGACTGCTAGGTATTCACTTTTGTCGGTTTAATTGTATTATTTTACTAACGATTGTGAATGCTTCAGTTGATGTGTAGAGATAGCAGCAGTGGGGCGGAGGAAAGCACTGGAGGATAGCGAGTATTCGATTTATCATTTATATTTTGATAGGCGCCACGCCTATATTTTGTCACACCTATTTATTGAGGCGTTGGGTATTTATTATTATATTGTATGCGCATGGGCGCACGATTATGTTATTTCTACTTGGACATTGTATTGGGCATGCCAAACTATTTGGGCACCGTCCATTAGCATTATTCATATTTTGTGTTAAAGCAAACTCAAAAGCTAAAAGCTTGCTATTTTGTAATTTGGGCTATTATTTAAGCTTGAAGATGATTAATACATAAAATACATGCTTTGTGGCCCGCTCACACAAGGCATGGGGGGAGATTGCACCCAATTGGTCTCTTGTTCATGTCGTTCATGCTTTTTACATTGAATTTTGTGCAAAAAGTAGAGTTCTATTGGTATCCACTGGTGCGCAGATCGGATGATGTACGCTCGCGTAGTGAATGTCGGAAGGTCCCCAAGAATAATAGAACTCTACTTTTTCCACAAAATTCAATGTAAAAAGCATGAACGACATGAACAAGAGACCAATTGGGTGCAATCTCCCCCCATGCCTTGTGTGAGCGCCCCACAAAGCATATATTTTATGTATTAATCATCTTCAAGCTCAAATAATAGCCCAAATTACAAAATAGCAAGCTTTTAGCTTTTGAGTTTGCTTTAACTCAAAATAGGAATAAAGCTAATGGACGGTGCCCAAATAGTCTGGCAGGCCCAATACAATGTCCAAGTAGAAATAACATAATCGTGCGCCCATGCACATACAATATAATAATAAATATCCAACGCCTCAATAAATAGGCGTGACAAAATATAGGCGTGGCGCCTATCAAGATATAAACGATAAATCGAATACTCGTTATCCTCCAGTGCTTTCCTCCGCCCCACTGCTGCTATCTCTACACATCAACTGAAGCATTCACAATCGTTAGTAAAATAATACAATTAAACCGACAAAAGTGAATACGTAGCAGTCTTTAGCTACATAAATAAATCAACCGGTTAGAAATAAATCCTAACCTTAATTTATTACGAGTGCGCACTCTAAACTCATAAACGTTTATTAATTTAATATGCATTTTGCGGAATCACCCGCTATGGAATCACCCATGTACACACTAAATTAATGAAACGCCCGAAAAGGACAGACGTCCCCATCAACTTCTCGCACAAAGAATCCACTTTGTGTATGAGCCCCGGTCATCAAAGTTTACGAAATCCACCGTAAAACCTCACGGAATCCACCATGGCACATAATCCACCGTGAAATATGCCTCCTGGCATCATATCCCCAGGGTGAGATAGCAATTGACCTCAATTGCTATTAGCTCAATGTGGAGCTAAGAGAGTGGGGAAAGCATTTAAGTCTCTAGCATGCATCCATTGTGCTTCCTCTACAGGATGGTTCTTAAATTTAACTAGATATCTAGAATATCTTCGGCCAGTTCTAGTGGTCAGAAAGTCAGTGTCTATGATAGCTTCAGGTTCAAGTCTTTCAGTCTCTTCCTCTAACAAAGGTGGGTTTTCATAAACAGGGTGTACAGGTAATTGGCCTCTAAATGGTCTTAATAAACTAATGTGAAATGTGTTGTGAAATTTCCAGTGAGGTGGTAATTCTAACTTGAATGCATTGTCATTAATTTTATGAATGATCCTAAATGGTCCATAAAATCTAGGGGCTAATTTCACAACCGGGTGTCTATCTACACTTTGTAGTTTACGTTTTTCTATTCTCGACCAAGCATAGTCATCAACTTTGAAATTCATTGCTTGTCTTTTCTTATTGGCTTGTTTGGTATATGATTGCTGGGCTTTGGCAAGCATGTCTTTAACCTCATCAAAATAGTATTATGTATACTAGCAATATCATCAGCACTCTGAATTCTATTTGACAAAGATGCAACAGGTGTAGATAATCTATAACCATAAATCACTTCAAATGGTGCTTTCTTTGTAGATGTGTGTGGTGTATTGTTGTATGCAAAGTGCAATAAATGCAAATGTGTATCCCATGTCTGAGGTTTAGAAATAGTATAAGCACGTAAAAGATCTAAAATAGTGCTATTAGTGGCTTCTGTTTGTCCATTAGTTTCAGGATGAAATGCAGATGAGAAATCAATTTTTGTACCTAGGATAGCAAACAGAGTAATCCAAAAGTTGTTACAAAATCTAGAATCACGGTCAGAAATAATAACTTTTGGTAATCCATGGTTAGTGAAAACAGTTTTCAAAAACAATTGTGCTGCTTGTGATGCTGTTAAAGTTTTCTTACATGGAATGAAATATGCTTGTTTACTAAACCTATCTACTACTATCCAAATCATATCATGATTAGATTTAGTATTAGGTAAACCAGTAATAAAGTCCATAGAAATTTGTTTCCATGGTCTAGATGGAATAGACAAAGGCATAAGTAATCCATACTGTTTACCATGATGTCTCTTAACTCTTTGACAAATCAGACATTTAGAAACAGAGTTAGATACATCAGTGTCCATATGCGGCCAATAAAAATCTTCAGTTAATGTACGTAAAGTAGATATGATACCTCTATGACCTTGATATGGAGGACAATGAATCTCATTCAAAACAAAAGATCAAAATGGAACTGTAACACACAATCTCTTTTCATAAAACGTAAATCCATTGTTATAATATAATGAATCAATAGAAATCAAGTTATTTTGAACTAATTTATTCCAATGAGCATGAAAAGTACTATCGTGATGATAAGTATCTTTCATAGCAATCAAAGAATCAAAAGATATAACAGAAATATTATGAATGGCAGGTCTTCTACTTAATGCATCGGCCACTACATTTTCTTTACCGGGTTGATATTGAATGATAGAATGAAAACTCTGCATAAACGATGCCCATTTGATATGTTGGTCAGATATTTGAGGTTAGCTAAGTAAATGTCTAATACTTTGCTGATCGGTCTTAATCATAAATTCTGAACCCATTAAGTAGTGTTTCCACTGTCTTAAGGCTTGTACAACAGCTAATAGTTATTTGTCATATGTGGAATATTTCAGTTCAGAGGGTTTCAGCTTACAACTAGAATAGGCTATAGGATGATTATCCTGCATAAGTACAGCTCCTATTCCTGATCCACTAGCATCGGTTACTACTAAAAAGAATGGTCTATTAAAATCAGACAACTATAGGACAGGGTCATGGGTTAATGCATGTTTCAATAAGTCCAAGGATTTCTGTTGATTTTCGGACCAATGATAGACAATACATTTCTTCAGAAGTTTGGTTAATGGTAAAGCAAGTAATGAAAAATTACGCACAAACTTCCTATAGAAACTAGCAAGACCAAGGAAAGATCGCAACTCATGCACATTTTTAGGTACAAGCCAATTCAATATTGCATCTATTTTCTTAGGGTCAACTTTAATTCCATCAGATGATACAATATGACCTAAATACTCAATTTTTGTTTTAAAGAATTCACTCTTTTTCGGATTTGAATACAGTTGATTATCTTTTAGTAACTGAAAAACCAATGACAAATGCTCATAATGTTCTTTCTCATTTTTACTAAATACCAAAATATCATCAAAGAAGACAATTACACAGTACTGGTATTTCAAAAATATACGGTTCATCATTCTACTAAATGTACCAGGTGCATTAGTCAATCCAAATGGCATCACTAAAAATTCATAATGACCAAACTGTGTCCTAAATGCAGTCTTGAATATGTCAAACTTATCTAGTCTCACCTGATGTTAACAAGATTTAAGGTCTATTTTACTAAATATAGCAAGTCCTTGCAGTTTGTCCATAAGGTCATCAACTCTAGGAATTGGATACCTATCCTTTACTGTGATCTTATTTAAAGCTCGATAGTCAATGCACATACGATAGGTATTATTCTTTTTCTTGACTAACAGAACAGGTGCACCAAATGGAAAACTAGTAGGTCTAATCAATCCTCTATTTAGTAATTCCTCAACTTGACTCTGAATTTCTTTTTGCTCTATCTGGTTATGCCTATATGGCGCTTTGCAAGGTGGTTATGTACCAGGGATCAAATCTATTTTATGGTCTTCTGGACATGAAGGAGGTAAACCAGGTGGTAGATCTTCGGCAAAACAGTCTTTAAAATGTGCAAGAAATTCTTTATGCCTAGGATGCATATGATTTTCTTTTACTTGCAATTCATTCACCCAAATGAGATAAGATTTACTACCCTTGTGTAATGCACGTTTAGCTTGAGTATGCGAAAGCAGTGGAAAAGCATTAGATGCATGCATACCATACAATGTAATATGTTTTCCTTGAAATTGAATATTAATTGAATGCGTGGAATAATCTATATCTGGGTTATGCTGATGACGCCAAGGCATACCTAAAATAATGTCACTCGACTGTAATGGAACAACTAGAAAATTTATTCTTTCAGTGTATTGACAAATTTGAATTTCTAAGTCATGCACTTCCTCTGTACCATTATACCTAGTGCCTAAGAATGCTGCTTTAATGCAATAATGCGTAGGTACAGTCTGTAACTTCAATTCCTTTTCTAGCTTTGCAGAAATAAAGTCATGAGTACTACCGTCATCATGCAAAATAATCTTTTCCTTTCCAGGCACTAAACATTTCATAGTCAATAAAGAATGTGGAGTTGGCATACCTGGTAAAGTATCTGAAGGAGTAGTAGTGTCGTCCTCATCTTTCGTGAAATCGGGCATATCTTCATGTTCTTCATCTTCCATTGCTCCAAGGTAGTTGATATGGGCGAGTGGCTTCTTCGAATGGCAATTTACTACTAGATGTCCAGGCTGGTGGCATTTATAACATAATATAGACTTGGCTTTGGTTACATTGTTTGCAATGGCAGGAAGTCTAAGGATATTGGGATTTGGCTGTGGAACAGGCTTGGAATTTTGATTGACATTGGATGGTAAAGCAGGTGCTTTTGCCCAATTTTTACGGAAAGATGATGAAGTGAAACGACCTTGATTAAATCTTCTAAAGTTTGAGTTGAATTGCGTAGATCCATAGTTACCATTGGCTTGGAATTGCTGTGGACGTCTGTCTCTACCTCGCAGCTTGTCTTCAGTGTCGTGGGCTAGTGAAATTGCGTCTTCAAGAGTAGCAGGCTTGAACATATTAACTTCAGCGTAGTAATGCCCAAGGAGTCCAGACATATACTTGCGCTTGTGTGTCGCTTCAGTACGTCTTCAAGCATGCGTAACTGGAGTAATGCATTCCAAAAATGCTCTCTATACTGAGGAATAGGCTCACGATCCCGTTGTTGAAGAATATCCCATTGTTTTATGGCTTTCTCATGAAATTGTGGAGGAAGGAAATTCTGCATAAACTTCTTCTTGAAATTCTCCCAGGTAGTGGAACAATCTATACTCTTGCGTACCACTGTCCACCAAAGAGATGCTCTATCCACTAAATGATTAGTGACACACTTGATTTTATCTTTTTCTGCATAGGTTTCCTCATGAAAGTAGTCGTCAAACTGACTAATGAATGCAAGAACTGTTTTTCCCTCTCGAGTGCCATTGAAAGTACGGAATTTGAAATTTCTTTTACTTATCTTTGATTCCTTGCGGATGGTTTGAGCTTCGAGAGTTGCGTCGATGGTACGTCGGATAAGATCTTCAGATTGAGGTTCCTCTTTGTCGATAGTCGATCTTTGTAAATTTGCCAATTGAACTTGCAATGCTTGCCTAGCGCGCCGTTCTTCATCCAATTGCATCATAATTAAGTCCAGCTTTTGCTCCATCGTAGGTTCAGGTAGGTCGCCTTCAACCATTAAATCATCCATATGTGGTTCCGTCATCCTGCAAAACTCAAAAGACCTCTCACTCTCAAAATCAAGTTAGCGGGATGAGCGTAGCTCAAGTTCGGGAATACAAGGCTTATGTATTTTTGGGTGTGGCTTTCACAATCTTCGAAAAATCTGCGTTTTATCCTTCTTCGTATGCTGAAAATGCTTCAACAAACTTGCGTATGCATAGAGTACCTTCCAATGAACAACTTTGCAGTTCGGAGTTTCTGCGCAGGAACAGTCCTTCTATGAGTTTTGAACAGAAGTCAGTTTTGACTCCAGTTGACTTGTCTGACTTGCAATGTACCAGACTAATGTGACTTGCAGAGTTTGTAGACTTGCAGAACTTGCTTGCTTTATGGAACTTGCAGAACTTGACTTAGAATACTTGCAGAACTTGGACTTTGCAGACTTGTCGAGTTGAGAACTTTTGTGTTGTGACCTGTAGCTTAGGTGATTAAGCTTAATTAAAGGGCAGCAAGTCGTCGTGAATTTGAAGGGGGGGCCGTTTTTTCTTCACGCCGCACAAAAATCGGAGGTCTTCTGATACCAGGCGATTACGTTTTGTGAAGCTCAAACTTTAAGCTTAAGCTAAGCTTCTTAAGCTTTTAAAGCTTATGATTAGAAGACTTATCTCTCTAGTTTTTGACGACTTCATGAAGAAGACATAGAAGTGGTCCTCCGCCTCTGCAGACCGGTCCCTCGCAGTTTGATGATGGAAACAGGGGTTCTTGATCGCGAGGAATCTGCCTGTATCGACCGTTCCAGACGAGATTGAGCGTACAGCCCGATCGTTCCAGGAGCTCCGCCTTCGCACAAGATGGGTAGCGATTGGAAGCTCTTGATCTCAGCCTCGCTTTGATACCGCTGGTGCGCAGATCGGATGTTGTACGCTCGCGTAGCGAATGCCGAAAGGTCTCCAAGAACAATAGAACTGTACTTTTTGCACAAAATTCAATGTAAAAAGCATGAACGACATGAACAAGAGACCAATTGAGTGCAATCTCCCCCCATCCCTTGTGTGAGCGCTCCACAAAGCATGTATTTTATGTATTAATCATCTTCAAGCTCAAATAATAGCCCAAATTACAAAATAGCAAGCTTTTAGCTTTTGAGTTTGCTTTAACACAAAATAGGAATAAAGCTAATGGACGGTGCCCAAATAGTCTGGCATGCCCAATACAATGTCCAAGTAGAAATAACATAATCGTGCGCCCATGCGCATACAAAATAATAATAAATATCCAACACCTCAATAAATAGGTGTGACAAAATATAGGCGTGGCACCTATCAAAATATAAATGATAAATCGAATACTCGCTATCCTCCAATGCTTTCCTCCGCCATTGCTGCTATCTCTACACATCAACTGAAGCTTTCACACTCCTTACTAAAATAATACAATTAAACCGAACAAAAGTGAATACCTAGCAGTCTTCAGCTACATAAATAAATCAACCGGTTAGAAATAAATCCTAACCTTAATTTATTACGAGTGCACACTCTAAACTCATAAACGTTTATTAATTTAATATTCATTTTGTGAAATCACCCGCTATGGAATCACCCATGTACACACTAAATTAATGAAACACCCGAAAAGGACAGGCGTCCCCATTAACTTCTCGCACAAAGAATCCACTTTGTGTATGAGCCCCGGTCATCAAAGTTTACGAAATCCACCGTAAAACCTCACGGTATCCACCGTGAAATATGCCTCCTGGCATCATACCCGCAGGGTGGGATAGCAAATGACCTCAATTGCTATTAGCTCAATGTGGAGCTAACAGAGTGGGGAAAGCATTTAAGTCTCTAGCGTGCATCCATTGTAGTCTACGTTTTTTCTATTCTTAAATTTCACAACCGGGTGTCTATCTACACTTTGTAGTCTACGTTTTTCTATTCTCAACCAAGCATAGTCATCAACTTTGAAATTCATTGCTTGTCTTTTCTTATTGGCTTGTTTGGTATATGATTGCTGGGCTTTGGCAATCATGTCTTTAACCTCATCAAAATAGTATTATGCATACTAGCAATATCATCAGCACTCTGAATTCTATTTGACAAAGATGCAACAGGTGTAGATAATCTATAACCATAAATCACTTCAAATGGTGCTTTCTTTGTAGATGTGTGTGGTGTATTGTTGTATGCAAAGTGCAATAAATGCAAATGTGTATCCCATGTCTGAGGTTTAGAAATAGTATAAGCATGTAAAAGATCTAGAATAGTGCTATTAGTGGCTTCTGTTTGTCCATTAGTTTAAGGATGAAATGCACATGAGAAATCAATTTTTGTGCCTAGGATAGCAAACAGAGTAATCCAAAAGTTGTTACAAAATCTAGAATCACGGTCAGAAATAATAACTTTTGGTAATCCATGGTTAGTGAAAACAGTTTTCAAAAACAATTGTGCTGCTTGTGATGCTGTTAAAGTTTTCTTACATGGAATGAAATATGCTTGTTTACTAAACCTATGTACTACTGTCCAAATCATATCATGATTAGATTTAGTATTAGGTAAACCAGTAATAAAGTCCATAGAAATTTGTTCCCATGGTCTAGATGGAATAGACAAAGGCATAAGTAATCCATACTGTATACCATGATGTCTCTTAACTCTTTGACAAATCAGACATTCAGAAACAAAGTTAGATACATCAGTGTCCATATGCGGCCAATAAAAATCTTCAGTTAATGTACGTAAAGTAGATATGATACCTCTATGACCTTGATATGGAGGACAATGAATCTCATTCAAAACAAAAGATCAAAATGGAACTGTAACACACAATCTCTTTTCATAAAACGTAAATCCATTGTTATAAGATAATGAATCAATAGGAATCAAGTTATTTTGAAATAATTTATTCCAATGAGCATGAAAAGTACTATCGTGATGATAAGTATCTTTCATAGCAATCAAAGAATCAAAAGATATAACAGAAATATTATGAATGGCAGGTCTTCTACTTAATGCATCGGCCACTACATTTTCTTTACCGGGTTGATATTGAATGATAGAATGAAAACTCTGCATAAACGATGCCCATTTGATATGTCGGTCAGATATTTGAGGTTGGCTAAGTAAATGTCTAATACTTTGCTGATCGGTCTTAATCATAAATTCTGAACCCATTAAGTAGTGTTTCCACTGTCTTAAGGCTTGTACAACAGCTAATAGTTCTTTGTCATATGTGGAATATTTCAGTTCAGAGGATTTCAGCTTACAACTAGAATAGGCTATAGGATGATTATCCTGCATAAGTACAGCTCCTATTCCTGATCCACTAGCATCGGTTACTACTAAAAAGAATGGTCTATTAAAATCAGGAAACTGTAGGACAGGGGCATGGGTTAATGCATGTTTCAATAAGTCAAAGGATTTCAATTGATTTTCAGACCAATGATAGACAATACCTTTCTTCAGAAGTTTGGTTAATGGTAAAGCAAGTAATCAAAAATTACGCACAAACTTCCTATAGAAACTAGCAAGACCAAGGAAAAATCGCAACTCATGCACATTTTTAGGTACAGGCCAATTCAATATTGCATCTATTTTCTTAGGGTCAACTTTAATTCCATCAGATGATACAATATGACCTAAATACTCAATTTCTGTTTTAAAGAATTCACTCTTTTTCGGATTTGCATACAGTTGATTATCTTTTAGTAACTGAAAAACCAATGACAAATGCTCATAATGTTCTTTCTCATTTTTACTAAACACCAAAATATCATCAAAGAAGACAATTACACAATACTGGTATTTCAAAAATTTACAGTTCATCATTCTACTAAATGTAGCAGGTGCATTAGTCAATCCAAATGGCATCACTAAAAATTCATAATGACCAAACTGTGTCCTAAATGCAGTCTTGAATATGTCAGACTTATCTAGTCTCACCTGATGATAACCAGATTTAAGGTCTATTTTACTAAATATAGCATATCCTTGCAGTTTGTCCATAAGGTCATCAACTCTAGGAATTGGATACCTATCCTTTACTGTGATCTTATTTAAAGCTCGATAGTCAATGCACATACGATAGGTATTATTCTTTTTCTTGACTAACAGAACAGGTGCACCAAATGGAGAACTACTAGGTCTAATCAATCCTCTATTTAGTAATTCCTCAACTTGACTCTGAATTTCTTTTTGCTCTATCTCGTTATGCCTATATGGTGCTTTGCAAGGTGGTTGTGTACCAAGAATCAAATCTATTTTATGGTCTTCTGGACATGAAGGAGATAAACCAGGTGGTAGATCTTCGGCAAAACAGTCTTTAAAATGTGCAAGAAATTCTTTATGCCTAGGATGCATATGATTTTCTTTTACTTGCAGTTCATTTACCCAAATGAGATAAGATTTACTACTCTTGCGTAATGCACGTTTAGCTTGAGTATGCGAAAGCAGTGGAAAAGCATTAGATGCATGCATACCATACAATGTAATATGTTTTCCTTGAAATTGAATATTAATTGAATACGTGGAATAATCTATATCTGGGTTATGCTGATGATGCCAAGGCATACCTAAAATAATGTCACTCGACTGTAATGGAACAACTAGAAAATTTCTTCTTTCAGTATATTGACCAATTTGAATTTCTAAGTCATGCACTTCCTCTGTACCATTATACCTAGTGCCTAAGAATGCTGCTTTAATGCAATAATGCGTAGGTACAGTCTGTAACTTCAATTCCTTTACTAGCTTTGCAGAAATAAAGTCATGAGTACTACCGTCATCATGCAAAATAATCTTTTCCTTTCCACACACTAAACATTTCATAGTTAATAAAGAATGTGGAGTTGGCATACCTGGTAAAGTATCTGAAGGAGTAGTAGTGTCGTCCTCATCTTCCGTGAAATCGGGCATATCTTCATGTTCTTCATCTTCCATTGCTCCAAGGTAGTTGATATGGGCAGCTGGCTTCTTCGAATGGCAATTTGCTGCTAGATGTCCAGGCTGGTGGCATTTATAACATACTATAGACTTGGCTTTGGTTACATTGTTTGCAATGGCAAGAAGTCTAAGGATATTGGGATTTGGCTGTGGAACGGGCTTGGAATTTTGATTGACATTGGATGGTAAAACAGGTGCTTTTACCCAATTTTTACGGAAAGATGATGAAGTGAAATGACCTTGATTAAAGCTTCTAAAGTTTGAGTTGAATTGCTTAGATCCATAGTTACCATTGGCTTGGAATTGCTGTGGACGTCTGTCTCTACCTCGCAGATTGTCTTCAGTGACGTGAGCTAGTGAAATTGCGTCTTCAAGAGTAGCAGGCTTGAACATGTTAACTTCAGCGTAGTAATGCCCAAGGAGTCCAGACATATACTTGCGCTTGTGTGTCGCTTCAGGTACGTCTTCAAGCATGCGTAACTGGAGTAATGCATTCCAAAAACGCTATGTATACTGAGGAATAGGCTCACGATCCCGTTGTTGAAGAATATCCCATTGTTTTATGGCTTTCTCATGAAATTGTGGAGGAAGGAAATTCTGCATAAACTTCTTCTTGAAATTCTTCCAGGTAGTGGGACAATCTATACTCTTGCGTACCACTGTCCACCAAAGAGATGCTCTATCCACTAAATGATTAGTGACACACTTGATTTTATCTTTTTCTGCATAGGTTTCCTCATGAAAGTAGTCGTCAAACTGACTAATGAATGCATGAACAGTTTTTCCCTCTCGAGTGCCATTGAAAGTACGGAATTTGAAATTTCTTTTACTTATCTTTGATTCCTTGCGGATGGTTTGAGCTTCGAGAGTTGCGTCGATGGTACGTCGGGTAAGATCTTCAAATTGAGGTTCCTCTTTGTCGGTAGTCGATCTTTGTAAATTTGCCAATTGAACTTGCAATGCTTGCCTAGCGCGTCGTTCTTCATCCAATTGCATCATAATTAAGTCCAGCTTTTGCTCCATCGTAGGTTCAGGTAGGTCGCCTTCAACCATTAAATCATCATAAGTGGTTCCGTCATCCTGCAAAACTCAAAAGACCTCTCACTCTCAAAATCAAGTTAGCGGGATGAGCGTAGCTCAAGTTCGGGAATACAAGGCTTATGTATTTTTGGGTGTGGCTTTCACAATCTTCGAAAAATATGTGTTTTATCCTTCTTCGTATGCTGAAAATGCTTCAGCAAACTTGCATATGCGTAGAGTACCTTCCAATGAACAACTTTGCAGTTCGGAGTTTCTGCACAGGAATAGTCCTTCTATTAGTTTTGAACAGAAGTCAGTTTTGACTCCAGTTGACTTGTCTGACTTGCAGAATACCAGACTAATGTGACTTGCAGAGTTTGTAGACTTGCAGAACTTGCTTGCTTTATGGAACTTGCAGAACTTGACTTAGAATACTTGCAGAACTTGGACTTTGCAGACTTGCTGAGTTGAGAACTTTTGTGTTGTGACCTGTAGCTTAGGTGATTAAGCTTAATTAAAGGGCAGCAAGTCCTCGTGAATTTTAAGGGGGGGGCCGTTTTTTATTCACGCGGCGCAAAAATCGAAGGTCTTCTGATACCACGCGATTACGTTTTGTGAAGCTCAAAGCTTCTTTAAGCTTAAGCTAAGCTTCTTAAGCTTTTAAAGCTTATGATTAGAAGACTTATCTCTCTGGTTTTTGACGACTTGATGAAGAAGAGATAGAAGTGGTCCTCTGCCTCTGCAGACCGGTCCCTCGCAGTTTGATGATGGAAACAGGGGTTCTTGATCGCCAGGAATCTGCCTGTATCGACCGTTCCAGACGAGATTGACCGTAGAGCCCGATCCTTCCAGGAGCTCCGCCTTCGTACAAGATGGGTAGCGATTGGAAGCTCTTGATCTCAGCCTCGCTCTGATACCATTGGTGCGCAGATCGGATGCTGTATGCTCCCGTAGTGAATGCCGGAAGGTCCCCAAGAACAATAGAACTCTACTTTTTGCACAAAATTCAATGTAAAAAGCATGAACGACATGAACAAGAGACCAATTGGGTGCAATCTCCCTCCATGCCTTGTGTGAGCGCTCCACAAAGCATGTATTTTATGTATTAATCATCTTCAAGCTCAAATAATAGCCCAAATTACAAAATAGCAAGCTTTTAGCTTTTGAGTTTGCTTTAACACAAAATAGGAATAAAGCTAATGGACGGTGCCCAAATAGTCTGGCATGCCCAATACAATGTCCAAGTAGAAATAACATAATCGTGCGCCCATGCGCATACAAAATAATAATAAATATCCAACACCTCAATAAATAGGCGTGACAAAATATAGGCGCGGCGCCTATCAAAATATAAATGATAAATCGAATACTCGCTATCCTCCAATGCTTTCCTCCGCCACTGCTGCTATCTCTACACATCAACTGAAGCTTTCACAATCCTTAGTAAAATAATACAATTAAACCGACAAAAGTGAATACGTAGCAGTATTCAGCTACATAAATAAATCAACCGGTTAGAAATAAATCCTAACCTTAATTTATTACGAGTGCGCACTCTAAACTCATAAACGTTTATTAATTTAATATGCATTTTGCGGAATCACCCGCTATGGAATCACCCATGTACACACTAAATTAATGAAACGCCCGAAAAGGACAGACGTCCCCATCAACTTCTCGCACAAAGAATCCACTTTGTGTATGAGCCCCAGTCATCAAAGTTTACGAAATCCACCGTAAAACCTCACGGAATCCACCGTGGCACATAATCCACCGTGAAATATGCCTCCTGGCATCACATCCCCGGGGTGAGATAGCAATTGACCTCAATTGCTATTAGCTCAATGTGGAGCTAAGAGAGTGGGGAAAGCATTTAAGTCTCTAGCATGCATCCATTGTGCTTCCTCTACATGATGGTTCTTAAATTTAACTAGATATCTAGAATATCTTTGGCCAGTTCTAGTGGTCAGAAAGTCAGTGTCTATGATAGCTTTAGGTTCAAGTATTTAAAGTCTCTTCCTCTAACAAAGGTGGGTTTTCATAAACAGGGTGTACAGGTAATTGGCCTCTAAATGGTCTTAATAAGCTAATGTGAAATGTGTTGTGAATTTTCCAGTGAGGTGGTAATTCTAACTTGAATGCATTGTCATTAATTTTATGAATGATCCTAAATGGTCCATAAAATCTAGGGGCTAATTTCACAACCGGGTGTCTATCTACACTTTGTAGTCTACGTTTTTCTATTCTCAACCAAGCATAGTCATCAACTTTGAAATTCATTGCTTGTCTTTTCTTATTGGCTTGTTTGGTATATGATTGCTGGGCTTTGGCAATCATGTCTTTAACCTCATCAAAATAGTATTATGCATACTAGCAATATCATCAGCACTCTGAATTCTATTTGACAAAGATGCAATAGGTGTAGATAATCTATAACCATAAATCACTTCAAATGGTGCTTTCTTTGTAGATGTGTGTGGTGTATTGTTGTATGCAAAGTGCAATAAATGCAAATGTGTATCCCATGTCTGAGGTTTAGAAATAGTATAAGCACGTAAAAGATCTAGAATAGTGCTATTAGTGGCTTCTGTTTGTCCATTAGTTTCAGGATGAAATGCAGATGAGAAATCAATTTTTGTGCCTAGGATAGCAAACAGGGTAATCCAAAAGTTGTTACAAAATCTAGAATCACAGTCAGAAATAATAACTTTTGGTAATCCATGGTTAGTGAAAACAGTTTTCAAAAACAATTGTGCTGCTTGTGATGCTGTTAAAGTTTTCTTACATGGAATGAAATATGCTTGTTTACTAAACCTATGTACTACTGTCCAAATCATATCATGATTAGATTTAGTATTAGGTAAACCAGTAATAAAGTTCATAGAAATTTGTTCCCATGGTCTAGATGGAATAGACAAAGGCATAAGTAATCCATACTGTATACCATGATGTCTCTTAACTCTTTGACAAATCAGACATTCAGAAACAAAGTTAGATACATCAGTGTCCATATGCGGCCAATAAAAATCTTCAGTTAATGTACGTAAAGTAGATATGATACCTCTATGACCTTGATATGGAGGACAATGAATCTCATTCAAAACAAAAGATCTGAATGGAATTGTAACACACAATCTCTTTTCATAAAACATAAATCCATTGTTATAAGATAATGAATCAATAGGAATCAAGTTATTTTGAAATAATTTATTCCAATCAGCATGAAAAGTACTATCGTGATGATAAGTATCTTTCATAGCAATCAAAGAATCAAAAGATATAACAGAAATATTATGAATGGCAGGTCTTCTACTTAATGCATCGGCCACTACATTTTCTTTACCGTGTTGATATTGAATGATAGGACGAAAACTCTGCATAAACGATGCCCATTTGATATGTCGGTCAGATATTTGAGGTTGGCTAAGTAAATGTCTAATACTTTGCTGATCGGTCTTAATCATCAATTCTGAACCCATTATGTAGTGTTTCCACTGTCTTAAGGCTTGTACAACAGCTAATAGTTCTTTGTCATATGTGGAATATTTCAGTTCAGAGGATTTCATCTTACAACTAGAATAGGCTATAGGATGATTATCCTGCATAAGTACAGCTCCTATTCCTGATCCACTAGCATCGGTTACTACTAAAAAGAATGGTCTATTAAAATCAGGAAACTGTAGGACAGGGGCATGGGTTAATGCATGTTTCAATAAGTCAAAGGATTTCAATTGATTTTCAGACCAATGATAGACAATACCTTTCTTCAGAAGTTTGGTTAATGGTAAAGCAAGTAATCAAAAATTACGCACAAACTTCCTATAGAAACTAGCAAGACCAAGGAAAAATCGCAACTCATGCACATTTTTAGGTACAGGCCAATTCAATATTGCATCTATTTTCTTAGGGTCAACTTTAATTCCATCAGATGATACAATATGACCTAAATACTCAATTTCTGTTTTAAAGAATTCACTCTTTTTTGGATTTGCATACAGTTGATTATCTTTTAGTAACTGAAAAACCAATGACAAATGCTCATAATGTTCTTTCTCATTTTTACTAAACACCAAAATATCATCAAAGAAGACAATTACACAATACTGGTATTTCAAAAATTTACGGTTCATCATTCTACTAAATGTAGCAGGTGCATTAGTCAATCCAAATGGCATCACTAAAAATTCATAATGACCAAACTGTGTCCTAAATGCAGTCTTGAATATGTCAGACTTATCTAGTCTCACCTGATGATAACCAGATTTAAGGTCTATTTTACTAAATATAGCAGATCCTTGCAGTTTGTCCATAAGGTCATCAACTCTAGGAATTGGATACCTATCCTTTACTGTGATCTTATTTAAAGCTCGATAGTCAATGCACATACGATAGGTATTATTCTTTTTCTTGACTAACAGAACAGGTGCACCAAATGGAGAACTACTAGGTCTAATCAATCCTCTATTTAGTAATTCCTCAACTTGACTCTGAATTTCTTTTTGCTCTATCTCGTTATGCCTATATGGTGCTTTGCAAGGTGGTTGTGTACCAGGAATCAAATCTATTTTATGGTCTTCTAGACATGAAGGAGGTAAACCAGGTGGTAGATCTTCGGCAAAACAGTCTTTAAAATGTGCAAGAAATTCTTTATGCCTAGGATGCATATGATTTTCTTTTACTTGCAGTTCATTTACCCAAATGAGATAAGATTTACTACTCTTGCGTAATGCACGTTTAGCCTGAGTATGCGAAAGCAGTGGAACAGCATTAGATGCATGCATACCATACAATGTAATATGTTTTCCTTGAAATTGAATATTAATTGAATACGTGGAATAATCTATATCTGGGTTATGCTGATGATGCCAAGGCATACCTAAAATAATGTCACTCGACTGTAATGGAACAACTAGAAAATTTCTTCTTTCAGTATATTGACCAATTTGAATTTCTAAGTCATGCACTTCCTCTGTACCATTATACCTAGTGCCTAAGAATGCTGCTTTAATGCAATAATGCGTAGGTACAGTCTGTAACTTCAATTCCTTTACTAGCTTTGCAGAAATAAAGTCATGAGTACTACCGTCATCATGCAAAATAATCTTTTCCTTTCCACACACTAAACATTTCATAGTTAATAAAGAATGTGGAGTTGGCATACCTGGTAAAGTATCTGAAGGAGTAGTAGTGTCGTCCTCATCTTCCGTGAAATCGGGCATATCTTCATGTTCTTCATCTTCCATTGCTCCAAGGTAGTTGATATGGGCAGCTGGCTTCTTCGAATGGCAATTTGCTGCTAGATGTCCAGGCTGGTGGCATTTATAACATACTATAGACTTGGCTTTGGTTACATTGTTTGCAATGGCAAGAAGTCTAAGGATATTGGGATTTGGCTGTGGAACGGGCTTGGAATTTTGATTGACATTGGATGGTAAAACAGGTGCTTTTACCCAATTTTTACGGAAAGATGATGAAGTGAAATGACCTTGATTAAAGCTTCTAAAGTTTGAGTTGAATTGCTTAGATCCATAGTTACCATTGGCTTGGAATTGCTGTGGACGTCTGTCTCTACCTCGCAGATTGTCTTCAGTGACGTGAGCTAGTGAAATTGCGTCTTCAAGAGTAGCAGGCTTGAACATGTTAACTTCAGCGTAGTAATGCCCAAGGAGTCCAGACATATACTTGCGCTTGTGTGTCGCTTCAGGTACGTCTTCAAGCATGCGTAACTGGAGTAATGCATTCCAAAAACGCTCTATATACTGAGGAATAGGCTCACGATCCCGTTGTTGAAGAATATCCCATTGTTTTATGGCTTTCTCATGAAATTGTGGAGGAAGGAAATTCTGCATAAACTTCTTCTTGAAATTCTCCCAGGTAGTGGGACAATCTATACTCTTGCGTACCACTGTCCACCAAAGAGATGCTCTATCCACTAAATGATTAGTGACACACTTGATTTTATCTTTTTCTGCATAGGTTTCCTCATGAAAGTAGTCGTCAAACTGACTAATGAATGCATGAACAGTTTTTCCCTCTCGAGTGCCATTGAAAGTACGGAATTTGAAATTTCTTTTACTTATCTTTGATTCCTTGCGGATGGTTTGAGCTTCGAGAGTTGCGTCGATGGTACGTCGGGTAAGATCTTCAAATTGAGGTTCCTCTTTGTCGGTAGTCGATCTTTGTAAATTTGCCAATTGAACTTGCAATGCTTGCCTAGCGCGTCGTTCTTCATCCAATTGCATCATAATTAAGTCCAGCTTTTGCTCCATCGTAGGTTCAGGTAGGTCGCCTTCAACCATTAAATCATCATAAGTGGTTCCGTCATCCTGCAAAACTCAAAAGACCTCTCACTCTCAAAATCAAGTTAGCGGGATGAGCGTAGCTCAAGTTCGGGAATACAAGGCTTATGTATTTTTGGGTGTGGCTTTCACAATCTTCGAAAAATATGTGTTTTATCCTTCTTCGTATGCTGAAAATGCTTCAGCAAACTTGCATATGCGTAGAGTACCTTCCAATGAACAACTTTGCAGTTCGGAGTTTCTGCGCAGGAATAGTCCTTCTATTAGTTTTGAACAGAAGTCAGTTTTGACTCCAGTTGACTTGTCTGACTTGCAGAATACCAGACTAATGTGACTTGCAGAGTTTGTAGACTTGCAGAACTTGCTTGCTTTATGGAACTTGCAGAACTTGACTTAGAATACTTGCAGAACTTGGACTTTGCAGACTTGCTGAGTTGAGAACTTTTGTGTTGTGACCTGTAGCTTAGGTGATTAAGCTTAATTAAAGGGCAGCAAGTCCTCGTGAATTTTAAGGGGGGGGCCGTTTTTTATTCACGCGGCGCAAAAATCGAAGGTCTTCTGATACCACGCGATTACGTTTTGTGAAGCTCAAAGCTTCTTTAAGCTTAAGCTAAGCTTCTTAAGCTTTTAAAGCTTATGATTAGAAGACTTATCTCTCTGGTTTTTGACGACTTGATGAAGAAGAGATAGAAGTGGTCCTCTGCCTCTGCAGACCGGTCCCTCGCAGTTTGATGATGGAAACAGGGGTTCTTGATCGCCAGGAATCTGCCTGTATCGACCGTTCCAGACGAGATTGACCGTAGAGCCCGATCCTTCCAGGAGCTCCGCCTTCGTACAAGATGGGTAGCGATTGGAAGCTCTTGATCTCAGCCTCGCTCTGATACCATTGGTGCGCAGATCGGATGCTGTATGCTCGCGTAGTGAATGCCGGAAGGTCCCCAAGAACAATAGAACTCTACTTTTTGCACAAAATTCAATGTAAAAAGCATGAACGACATGAACAAGAGACCAATTGGGTGCAATCTCCCTCCATGCCTTGTGTGAGCGCTCCACAAAGCATGTATTTTATGTATTAATCATCTTCAAGCTCAAATAATAGCCCAAATTACAAAATAGCAAGCTTTTAGCTTTTGAGTTTGCTTTAACACAAAATAGGAATAAAGCTAATGGACGGTGCCCAAATAGTCTGGCATGCCCAATACAATGTCCAAGTAGAAATAACATAATCGTGCGCCCATGCGCATACAAAATAATAATAAATATCCAACACCTCAATAAATAGGCGTGACAAAATATAGGCGCGGCGCCTATCAAAATATAAATGATAAATCGAATACTCGCTATCCTCCAATGCTTTCCTCCGCCACTGCTGCTATCTCTACACATCAACTGAAGCTTTCACAATCCTTAGTAAAATAATACAATTAAACCGACAAAAGTGAATACGTAGCAGTCTTCAGCTACATAAATAAATCAACCGGTTAGAAATAAATCCTAACCTTAATTTATTACGAGTGCGCACTCTAAACTCATAAACGTTTATTAATTTAATATGCATTTTGCGGAATCACCCGCTATGGAATCACCCATGTACACACTAAATTAATGAAACGCCCGAAAAGGACAGACGTCCCCATCAACTTCTCGCACAAAGAATCCACTTTGTGTATGAGCCCCAGTCATCAAAGTTTACGAAATCCACCGTAAAACCTCACGGAATCCACCGTGGCACATAATCCACCGTGAAATATGCCTCCTGGCATCACATCCCCGGGGTGAGATAGCAATTGACCTCAATTGCTATTAGCTCAATGTGGAGCTAAGAGAGTGGGGAAAGCATTTAAGTCTCTAGCATGCATCCATTGTGCTTCCTCTACATGATGGTTCTTAAATTTAACTAGATATCTAGAATATCTTTGGCCAGTTCTAGTGGTCAGAAAGTCAGTGTCTATGATAGCTTTAGGTTCAAGTATTTAAAGTCTCTTCCTCTAACAAAGGTGGGTTTTCATAAACAGGGTGTACAGGTAATTGGCCTCTAAATGGTCTTAATAAGCTAATGTGAAATGTGTTGTGAATTTTCCAGTGAGGTGGTAATTCTAACTTGAATGCATTGTCATTAATTTTATGAATGATCCTAAATGGTCCATAAAATCTAGGGGCTAATTTCACAACCGGGTGTCTATCTACACTTTGTAGTCTACGTTTTTCTATTCTCAACCAAGCATAGTCATCAACTTTGAAATTCATTGCTTGTCTTTTCTTATTGGCTTGTTTGGTATATGATTGCTGGGCTTTGGCAATCATGTCTTTAACCTCATCAAAATAGTATTATGCATACTAGCAATATCATCAGCACTCTGAATTCTATTTGACAAAGATGCAATAGGTGTAGATAATCTATAACCATAAATCACTTCAAATGGTGCTTTCTTTGTAGATGTGTGTGGTGTATTGTTGTATGCAAAGTGCAATAAATGCAAATGTGTATCCCATGTCTGAGGTTTAGAAATAGTATAAGCACGTAAAAGATCTAGAATAGTGCTATTAGTGGCTTCTGTTTGTCCACTAGTTTCAGGATGAAATGCAGATGAGAAATCAATTTTTGTGCCTAGGATAGCAAACAGGGTAATCCAAAAGTTGTTACAAAATCTAGAATCACGGTCAGAAATAATAACTTTTGGTAATCCATGGTTAGTGAAAACAGTTTTCAAAAACAATTGTGCTGCTTGTGATGCTGTTAAAGTTTTCTTACATGGAATGAAATATGCTTGTTTACTAAACCTATGTACTACTGTCCAAATCATATCATGATTAGATTTAGTATTAGGTAAACCAGTAATAAAGTCCATAGAAATTTGTTCCCATGGTCTAGATGGAATAGACAAAGGCATAAGTAATCCATACTGTATACCATGATGTCTCTTAACTCTTTGACAAATCAGACATTCAGAAACAAAGTTAGATACATCAGTGTCCATATGCGGCCAATAAAAATCTTCAGTTAATGTACGTAAAGTAGATATGATACCTCTATGACCTTGATATGGAGGACAATGAATCTCATTCAAAACAAAAGATCTGAATGGAATTGTAACACACAATCTCTTTTCATAAAACATAAATCCATTGTTATAAGATAATGAATCAATAGGAATCAAGTTATTTTGAAATAATTTATTCCAATCAGCATGAAAAGTACTATCGTGATGATAAGTATCTTTCATAGCAATCAAAGAATCAAAAGATATAACAGAAATATTATGAATGGCAGGTCTTCTACTTAATGCATCGGCCACTACATTTTCTTTACCGTGTTGATATTGAATGATCGGACGAAAACTCTGCATAAACGATGCCCATTTGATATGTCGGTCAGATATTTGAGGTTGGCTAAGTAAATGTCTAATACTTTGCTGATCGGTCTTAATCATCAATTCTGAACCCATTATGTAGTGTTTCCACTGTCTTAAGGCTTGTACAACAGCTAATAGTTCTTTGTCATATGTGGAATATTTCAGTTCAGAGGATTTCATCTTACAACTAGAATAGGCTATAGGATGATTATCCTGCATAAGTACAGCTCATATTCCTGATCCACTAGCATCGGTTACTACTAAAAAGAATGGTCTATTAAAATCAGGCAACTGTAGGATAGGGGCATGGGTTAATGCATGTTTCAATAAGTCAAAGGATTTCTATCGATTTTTGGACCAATGATAGACAATACCTTTCTGCAGAAGTTTGTTAATGGTAAAGCAAGTAATGAAAAATTACGCACAAACTTCCTATACAAACTAGCAAGACCAAGGAAAGATCGCAACTCATGCACATTTTTAGGTACAGGCCAATTCAATATTGCATCTATTTTCTTAGGGTCAACTTTAATTCCATCAGATGATACAATATGACCTAAATACTCAATTTTTGTTTTAAAGAATTCACTCTTTTTCGGATTTGCATACAGTTGATTATCTTTTAGTAACTGAAAAGCCAATGACAAATGCTCATAATGTTCTTTCTCATTTTTACTAAACACCAAAATCTCATCAAAGAAGACAATTACACAATACTGGTATTTCAAAAATTTACGGTTCATCATTCTACTAAATGTAGCAGGTGCATTAGTCAATCCAAATGGCATCACTAAAAATTCATAATGACCAAACTGTGTCCTAAATGCAGTCTTGAATATGTCAGACTTATCTAGTCTCACCTGATGATAACCAGATTTAAGGTCTATTTTACTAAATATAGCAGATCCTTGCAGTTTGTCCATAAGGTCATCAACTCTAGGAATTGGATACCTATCCTTTACTATGATCTTATTTAAAGCTCGATAGTCAATGCACATACGATAGGTATTATTCTTTTTCTTGACTAACAGAACAGGTGCACCAAATGGAGAACTACTAGGTCTAATCAATCCTCTATTTAGTAATTCCTCAACTTGACTCTAAATTTCTTTTTGCTCTATCTCGTTATGCCTATATGGTGCTTTGCAAGGTGGTTGTGTACCAGGAATCAAATCTATTTTATGGTCTTCTAGACATGAAGGAGGTAAACCAGGTGGTAGATCTTCGGCAAAACAGTCTTTAAAATGTGCAGGAAATTCTTTATGCCTAGGATGCATATGATTTTCTTTTACTTGCAGTTCATTCACCCAAATGAGATAAGATTTACTACTCTTGCGTAATGCACGTTTAGCTTGAGTATGCGAAAGCAGTGGAACAGCATTAGATGCATGCATACCATACAATGTAATATGTTTTCCTTGAAATTGAATATTAATTGAATACGTGGAATAATCTATATCTGGGTTATGTTGATGACGCCAAGGCATACCTAAAATAATGTCACTCGACTGTAATGGAACAACTAGAAAATTTCTTCTTTCAGTATATTGACCAATTTGAATTTCTAAGTCATGCACTTCCTCTGTACCATTATACCTAGTGCCTAAGAATGCTGCTTTAATGCAATAATGCGTAGGTACAGTCTGTAACTTCAATTCCTTTACTAGCTTTGCAAAAATAAATTCATGAGTACTACCGTCATCATGCAAAATAATCTTTTCCTTTCCACACACTAAACATTTCATAGTCAATAAAGAATGTGGAGTTGGCATACGTGGTAAAGTATCTGAAGGAGTAGTAGTGTCGTCCTCATCTTCCATGAAATAGGGCATATCTTCATGTTCTTCATCTTCCATTGCTCCAAGGTAGTTGATATGGGCGGGTGGCTTCTTCGAATGGAAATTTACTACTAGATGTCCAGGCTGGTGGCATTTATAACATACTATAGACTTGGCTTTGGTTACATTGTTTGCAATGGCAGGAAGTCTAAGGATATTGGGATTTGGCTGTGGAACAGGCTTGGAATTTTGATTGACATTGGATGGTAAAGCAGGTGCTTTTGCCCAATTTTTACGGAAAGATGATGAAGTGAAACGACCTTGATTAAATCTTCTAAAGTTTGAGTTGAATTGCTTAGATCCATAGTTACTATTGGCTTGGAATTGCTGTGGACGTCTGTCTCTACCTCGCAGCTTGTCTTCAGTGTCGTGAGCTAGTGAAATTGCGTCTTCAAGAGTAGCAGGCTTGAACATGTTAACTTCAGCGTAGTAATGCCCAAGGAGTCCAGACATATACTTGCGCTTGTGTATCACTTCAGGTACGTCTTCAAGCATGCGTAACTGGAGTAATGCATTCCAAAAACGCTCTATATACTGAGGAATAGACTCACGATCCCATTGTTGAAGAATATCCCATTGTTTTATGGCTTTCTCATGAAATTGTGGAGGAAGGAAATTCTGCATAAACTTCTTCTTGAAATTCTCCCAGGTAGTGGAACAATCTATACTCTTGCGTACCACTGTCCACCAAAGAGATGCTCTATCCACTAAATGATTAGTGACACACTTGATTTTATCTTTTTCTGCATAGGTTTCCTCATGAAAGTAGTCGTCAAACTGACTAATGAATGCAAGAACTGTTTTTCCCTCTCGAGTGCCATTGAAAGTACGGAATTTGAAATTTCTTTTACTTATCTTTGATTCCTTGCGGATGGTTTGAGCTTCGAGAGTTGCGTCGATGGTACGTCGGATAAGATCTTCAGATTGAGGTTCCTCTTTGTCGATAGTCGATCTTTGTAAATTTGCCAATTGAACTTGCAATGCTTGCCTAGCGCGTCGTTCTTCATCCAATTGCATCATAATTAAGTCCAGCTTTTGCTCCATCGTAGGTTCAGGTAGGTCTCCTTCAACCATTTAATCATCCATATGTGGTTCCGTCATCCTGCAAAACTCAAAAGACCTCTCACTCTCAAAATCAAGTTAGCAGGATGAGCGTAGCTCAAGTTCGGGAATACAAGGCTTATGTATTTTTGGGTGTGGCTTTCACAATCTTCGAAAAATCTGTGTTTTATCATTCTTCGTATGCTGAAAATGCTTCAACAAACTTGCGTATGCGTAGAGTACCTTCCAATGAACAACTTTGCAGTTCGGAGTTTCTGCGCAGGAACAGTCCTTCTATGAGTTTTGAACAGAAGTCAATTTTGACTCCAGTTGACTTGTCTGACTTGCAGAGTACCAGACTAATGTGACTTGCAGAGTTTGTAGACTTGCAGAACTTGCTTGCTTTATGGAACTTGAAGAACTTGACTAGAATACTTGCAGAACTTGGACTTTGCAGACTTGTCGAGTTGAGAACTTTTGTGTTGTGACCTATAGCTTAGGTGATTAAGCTTAATTAAAGGGCAGCAAGTCCTCGTGAATTTGAAGGGGGGGCGTTTTTTCTTCAGGCGGTGCAAAAATCGGAGGTCTTCTGATACCACACGATTATGTTTTGTGAAGCTGAAAGCTTCTTTAAGCTTAAGCTAAGCTTCTTAAGCTTTTAAAGCTTATGATTAGAAGACTTATCTCTCTGGTTTTTGACGACTTGATGAAGAAGAGATAGAAGTGGTCCTCCACCTCTGCAGACCGGTCCCTCGCAGTTTGATGATGGAAACATGGGTTCTTGATCGCGAGGAATCTGCCTGTATCAACCGTTCGCGATGAGATTGACCGTAGAGCCCGATCGTTCCAGGAGCTCTGCCTTCGTACAAGATGGGTAGCGATTGGAAGCTCTTGATCTCAGCCTCGCTCTGATACCACTGATGCGCAGATTGGATGTTGTATGCTCGTGTAGTGAATGCCGAAAGGTCCCCAAGAACAATAGAACTGTACTTTTTGCACAAAATTCAATGTAAAAAGCATGAACGACATGAACAAGAGACCAATTGAGTGCAATCTCCCCCCATGCATTGTGTGAGCGCTCCACAAAGCATGTATTTTATGTATTAATCATCTTCAAGCTCAAATAATAGCCCAAATTACAAAATAGCAAGCTTTTAGCTTTTGAGTTTGCTTTAACACAAAATAGGAATAAAGCTAATGGACGGTGCCCAAATAGTCTGGCATGCCCAATACAATGTCCAAGTAGAAATAACATAATCGTACGCCCATGCGCATACAAAATAATAATAAATATCCAACACCTCAATAAATAGGCGTGACAAAATATAGGCGTGGCGCCTATCAAAATATAAATGATAAATCGAATACTCGCTATCCTCCAATGCTTTCCTCCGCCACTGCTGCTATCTCTACACATCAACTGAAGTATTCACAATCGTTAGTAAAATAATACAATTAAATCGACAAAAGTGAATAGCTAGCAGTCTTTAGCTACATAAATAAATCAACCGGTTAGAAATAAATCCTAACCTTAATTTATTATAAGTGCGCACTCTAAACTCATAAACGTTTATTAATTTAATATGCATTTTGCGGAATCACCCGCTATGGAATCACCCATGTACACACTAAATCAATGAAACGCCCGAAAAGGACAGGCGTCCCCATCAACTTCTCGCACAAAGAATCCACTTTGTGTATGAGCCCCAATCATCAAAGTTTACGAAATCCACCGTAAAACCTCACGGAATCCACCGTGGCACGGAATCCACCATGAAATATGCCTCCTGGCATCATACCCCCGTGGTGGGATAGCTTAGGTGATTAAGCTTAATTAAAGGGCAGCAAGTCGTCGTGAATTTGAAGGGGGGGCCGTTTTTTCTTCACGAGGCGCAAAAATCGGAGGTCTTCTGATACCACGCGATTACGTTTTGTGAAGCTTAAAGCTTCTTTAAGCTTAAGCTAAGCTTCTTAAGCTTTTAAAGCTTATGATTAGAAGACTTATCTCTCTGGTTTTTGACGACTTGATGAAGAAGAGATAGAAGTGGTCCTTTGCCTCTGTAGACCGGTCCCTCGCAGTTTGATGATGGAAACAGGGGTTCTTAATCGCCACGAATCTGCCTGTATCAACCGTTCCAGACGAGATTGACCGTAGAGCCCGATTGTTCGAGGAGCTCCGCCTTCGCACAAGATGGGTAGCCATTGGAATCTCTTGATCTCAGTCTTGCTCTGATACCACTGGTGCGCAGATCGGATGTTGTACGCTCGCGTAGTGAATGCCGGAAGGTCCCCAAGAACAATAGAACTCTACTTTTTGCACAAAATTCAATGTAAAAAGCATGAACGACATGAACAAGAGACCGATTGGGTGCAATCTCCCCCCATGCCTTGTGTGAGCGCTCCACAAAGCATCTTCAAGCTCAAATAATAGCCCAAATTACAAAATAGCAAGCTTTTAGCTTTTGAGTTTGCTTTAACACAAAATAGGAATAAAGCTAATGGACGGTGCCCAAATAGTCTGGCATGCCCAATACAATGTCCAAGTAGAAATAACATAATCGTGCGCCCATGCGCATACAAAATAATAATAAATATCCAACACCTCAATAAATAGGCGTGACAAAATATAGGCATGGCACCTATCAAAATATAAATGATAAATCGAATACTCGCTATCCTCCAATGCTTTCCTCCGCCACTGCTGCTATCTCTACACATCAACTGAAGCATTCACAATCGTTAATAAAATAATACAATTAAACCGACAAAAGTGAATACCTAGCAGTCTTCAGCTACATAAATAAATCAACCGGTTAGAAATAAATCCTAACCTTAATTTATTATAAGTGCGCACTCTAAACTCATAAACGTTTATTAATTTAATATGCATTTTGCAGAATCACCCGCTATGGAATCACGCATGTACACACTAAATTAATGAACGCCAGAAAAGGACAGGCGTCCCCATCAACTTCTCGCACAAAGAATCCACTTTGTATATGAGCCCCGGTCATCAAAGTTTACGGAATCCACCGTAAAACCTCATGGAATCCACCGTGGCACAGAATCCACCGTGAAATATGCCTCCTGGCATCAAATGCAAAAGACAAAAAGGTCATGTATTGGTTGTCTATAGTAATTGACAATAATATGTTGGGAAATATCAGAAATGCAGAGAATTCGTATGCAGCTTGGACCATACTTGAAAGTATATTTTCCATAAATACAAAGGCACGAAAGATTCAACTCAAGCAAGAGTTGAATACATTGAAGAAAGGGAAGATATCTATCAATGAGTATGCACTAAAGGTAAGGATCATTGCAGATGCCTTGGCAACGATTGATGCAATGCCCGATGATGATGATTTAGTGTCGTCTGCCTTGGGTGGACTTAACAATGAAAAGTCTTGGAAGTCTTTTGTAACTTCCGTATATGTCAGAAAGCCATTTTCAGATTTCAATGAGTTGGTCTCCCTTATCATCACTGAAGAGATCAACATGCAGAGTGAGACATCTGAAAGAAGTGGTGAATAGGTCCAAGCTTTCTACTCCACTTTAGGAAGGGGACGTGGCAGGTTCTCTTCAAGAGGCCGTGGTACAAGACGTGGTAGTGACAACCAGCAAAAGAGATTGAATCAGCAATTTGGCGATATGCAGGTTTTAGGAGGCCGTGGTAACTTTAGAGACGAGGGGAGCTTTAGAGGAAGAGGTGGATGGCAAAATAGAGGTTCTAACAACTCTGGTATTGTGTATCGCTACTGTGGCAAAACAGGTCATATTGCATCCCAATGTTATGGTAAGAAAGATGATATTCGCAGTGGTAAGTTGCAACAAGAAAACTATGCATCGTCTTCACGACAGAATGAAGACAAAAATGAACGTCTGTTTGTTATGCAGCATATGCTGAATGCTATTACAGGAACACATGATGATGTTTGGTATGTTGATTTAGGTGCATCCAATCATATGACCAGCTATGCAGAATGGTTTGGAGAGATGCAGGATTTGCACAATGCAGGTTATGTGCAGACGGGTGATGATTCATGCCACCCAATTTCACACATTGGAAAAGTTCCCTTGTCCTTGCATGATGGTAAGATAAAGAGTCTTTCAGATGTATTACATGTGCCATCTATAACAAAGAACTTGGTGTCAGTCGGTCAGATGGTAGAGCAAGGGTTGCAAGTCAGATTTAATGCAAAGGGCTGCTTTGTAGAAGACTTCAATGACAAGTACAGGTTAGTTGCAAAGGGAAGTAGAGTTGGACGTATGTTTACTCTGGATACTTGAATTCCTATTATGAATACTGCTATGTATGCTAAGGGAAAAGGTATTGTTGCAGATATTGAAATTTGGCACAAACGCATTGGACATGCAAATGTACAAATGCTAAAATTAATGCAGTCCAAAGGGTTGGTTACAGGTTTGCCTACATTTAGAGTTGCAGAATTTCATAAGGTATGCGAAGCATATTAGTTTGGTAAGCAGGCAAGACAACCCTTTTCACACGACAGAGATGTAAGTAGAAATATCCTTGATGTTGTGCATATAGACATTTCGGGGCCTACACAAAATGTATCTTTTGGAGGCAGTTCATACTTTGTCACATTCATTGATGATTGTTCTAGAAAGCTCTGGGTATATTTTATGAAGGAAAAGAGTGAAGCGTTTGAGCACTTTAGAACTTTCAAGGCTGCAGTTGAAAGAGAAGTTGCATGCGCCTTGATGGCTAAAAAGAATATGCCTAAGAATTTTTTGTATGAGGTTGTTCATACTGCTGTTTATATTATGAATAGAACTTCCACAGCTGTAGTTCATGGGATGACTCCTAAAGAATGCTTTACTAGCAAGAAGCCTGATGTATCGCATTTGAAGGTATTTGGCTGTGTTGCATATGTTCATGTGCCAGATGAGCAACGGAAGAAGCTTGATCCAAAGGTAGAAAAATGTGTCTTTATTGGATACTCTTTAGAGCAGAAAGGGTATCGTTGTTATAACCCTGTCACATGTAAGTTCAGAGTGAGCAAGGATGTCACCTTTCATGAAATGAGCAGTTGGTATGCATCTAGTGGTGATGCATTGGATGATGATGATGATGATTATGACACTCATGTGCAGGTTTAAAAGCAAGAATCATAGACTCTTAGTGGACCAGAGACATCATCAGGTAGTCCTTGGTCTGGGCGACTAAGGAGTAGCTCTACATCTTCAAGTGCATCTAGTAGCACTACAAGTAAAGATAAAGGAAAGAATAAAGTGTCAGATGGCATTGATGCAGTTCTTGATGAAGACTCTAGTGGCTCAGAGAGCTTGGATGATGAGCTTGGCATTCCTTCTGTCAGGACACCAGGTGTACAGAGAGCTCATAGTAATGTAAAGGCTCCATTCAGTGATCCGGTGGTACGCAGATCTAGCAGGGTCAGATACCCTATTAAAAGATTTGGTTTTGAAGGTTATGCAACTCACCATTATGTTTATATGGTGAAACTAGTTGAGGATGTTGAGTCCACTTATTTTGAGGATGCTGTTGGTCATACACATTGGGATGCAGCAATGGATGAGGAGATGGCTGCATTAGAGGCCAATAAGACTTGGGATCTAGTATCATTGCCGAAGGGCAAGAAAACTATTGGATGTAAGTGGGTTTATAAGATTAAGCACAATGCATATGGTTCTATTAGTAGATACAAAGCTAGGCTGGTTGCAAAAGGCTATGCCCAGACATATGGTTGGAGGTTGCAGCAGATGGATGTGAAGAATGCCTTCTTGCATGGTGATTTGCAGGAAGAAGTGTATATGGATCAGCCAGCAGGTTATGAAGATTTAGAGCATCCCACGTATGTGTGTAAGTTGAAGAAGGTGCTCTATGGGCTCAAGCAAGCACCTAGAGCATGGTCTGACAAGATCAGAGAGTATCTTGTCAATATTGGCTTTTATGTTTCTGATGTTGATCACTCACTTTATGTGAGAAAGGAAAATGCAGGTTTGGTCATCATAGTCATCTATGTGGATGACTTGATTATTACAGGTGATAGTAATTGTGGGATTGCTGAAGTCAATGACTTTTTGAAGAAGAAGTTTGAGATGAAGGATTTAGGTGAGCTAAGGTACTTCCTTGGCATTGAGGTGATCAGATGTGATGATGGTATATGGCTGTCCCAAAGACAGTATGTCTTGGATATATTGTCCAAGTATGGTATGACAGCATGTAAACCACTTTCAGTCCCGTTGGAGCAGAATGTAAAGTTGAGTGCTGATGTTGGGGATGAGATAGAAGACCCTACTATGTTCAGAAGGATAGTGGGAAGTTTGATCTACATGACCATTACAAGGCCAGACTTGAGCTACGTTGTTGGTCTTGTGAGTGAGTTTATGCAAGTACCTAGAAAGCCACATTTGGATGCAGTCAGATGCATATTGAGATATGTGAAGTCCACTTACATTATGGAATTTTCTATGAGGCAAGTACAGATGTACAAGTGTTTGGATACACAGTTGCAGATTGGACTGGTAGTATGTCTGATAGAAGATCTACCAGCGGATACATGTTCTCTCTTGGTAGTGCAGCAGTTGCTTGGAGCAGCAAAAAGCAATCTACAGTTGCTTTGTCGAGTACAGAGGCTGAGTATAGAGGTGCTGCTGTTGCTTCGAGTTGGCACTTTGGGTTGGGGTACTCCTCGACTTTAGCACTTCCCTTTTCAGCCGTCCGTGGGGCCGACATTTCTTCATTTGTGTCAATGACTTTTCTTCCAACCAATGATGTTGTGGCACTTTTGGTTTTGAGGGTGACCTTAACGTTTGGTCTTTTCTTCATTCATCTCTGGCTCTTCCTTCCAATTGAGGTTGCATCAAGATTGCTAGGCCTTGGCAATGATATGTTGTCCTGCTTCGTCTGCACGTGGATCATGACATACAATGGAATAACCGGGCCTCCCCACATCGAGTGTCTCAACACCAAACAACCCCAATGGAACCGATGGCTCATTTGCTGAACCAAAAGATGGCCTCCGCCTAGGGCAATTGACAAAGAGATGAGTGATTCCACACTCAGCGCATCTTAGGTCAGTCTTATCTCTATTTGCTTTCTCCCTCTCGAGTCAACACAAAGAAATGTGTCCTGGGTGACCACAAGTCCAACACACGATGGCTCTTGGGTCTGTGCTCCTAGGCCTCTACCTCTCCCTCTTCCTAACGCCATCACCGGTACTGGTCAATAGTCCATAAGGATTGCATTGCCTTCCTCATCGTACAATACATATGGGTTTACATATGACTCGTTGTTGCTAGGCTCATCCACATAGTGGACTGGAGTGTCACTCGGTGGGTGGGTCACGTAGGGTCTAGGTGGTCTAGGGATACCTGTAGGATTTATTTCCATCCTAGGGATGGATGGCTTGGCATCATTAGGTTCCGGGAGAGCCAATGGGGCTCCCCTTCCAAAGAAGTTTGGTGGCCTATTCGCAAGGTAGGGTTGATCCTAAGGCTGCGAGTATGGGAGCCTCTGAGGTAATCAACAATGCATGGTGTCACGGCCAAACCTACCACAATTAGTGCAAGGTCGTGACCTAGGGTCCTGCTAGCTCTTGTCCCGAATCAGTGCCCTTCCCTTTGTCTTGTGTGCTTGGGTCGGCTCTCTCACTCGGCATTGAGTCTCTCTTGGAACTCCTGACACTGGACTCTTCTCGATCCAAGCCTCTTTCCTTGAGCTAGTCATCCACTCTAATAGCTTCTTCAAAGACCCTTGCCAATGCATCTCGCTATAATCTCAAGTTGCTGGCCAAGGCTTTGTAGAGCTCTTCACTTTGTATTCTGTTAATGAATACCAAGGATACCACTCTTTCGATTGGTCTCTCACCCATGGGGATTCTCTTTAAGAGACTCCTCACATGGGTTACATAATCTCGAATATCCTCTTTCTCTCTTTACTTGACGTTCATGAGTTGCACTAGCAGGTTATCAGAGTACCCATGTTCAGAAAATCTCTTAATGAAGAGATTTTTCAAGCCATTGAAATTGGCACGCTTTGCAGCATCCAAACTCTTGTACGAAGTCCCTTGTCACCTAAGCACAGTTCGAAAGCTTGGGAGCGTTGAGTAGGATTGGTAAGGCGGTTGGCCTTGCAGACCTGCTCGAACTGTTCCACAAAGCTATACGGGTCGTCATTTGCTTGGTATTTGTCTAGCTGCTTTACCACCACAAGAATTTTCGATTGGCTCTTAAAGCCTTGGTTAACCCCTAACCCCGCTAGTAGCGATGTTGCTAATGCTGCAGTGCTTTGCTCTGCTGCCGTGTTAACTAGCATTCGCTTTGTCAAAAGCTCGCTCACTGTGAGATCCCCTTTTAGTGCTCTCTCACTCTCCAATCGATTCCTGCGTACTAAGGCTAGCACTCTCTGAATCTCTCACATTTTCAAGCTTTGGGCAAGCTCCTAGTTTGCTAGTCCTGGTTGTACACAGCTAGGCCTTGCAGAGCCCTGCGAGCTAGCTTCCTCTCTTCCTCGAGGTCTCCTATCACTTCCTCTATAGGTCTAGTGCGGTGTTCTAGCCAGGTTTGAGCAACATATTTGTTCACCAACTATTGGACAGCTTCAGAAAAGTCTCCTAGGTCAAGCTCCTCGTAGCTTCTTTGACCTGAGCTGCTCTTTTCCATGTCTAGGGCTTCCTATTGCACCAAGTTGTCGATTAAGTGAATGAGGTTGCATAGATCCACTTTCCCGATGGGTTGGTCCTTGCTATGTTTGTCTCTTCGGTCATGTTATTCGCTTGGTCCTACTTTTGGGGATTCAATCACCCTTCTATGTCCTAGGATCTTCTCCTACTGATGGGTTCCTTCAAGGTTTTATGTCTGAGTGAGTTCCTTGTTAATTGCAACCAGTCCTCAACTTACCCTCACTCCATGCATGTGTGTGCGGGTGTATTCTTTTCAATGCACTGTGTGCAACCAGGCTCTTTGCTCTCCTTATGTGTGTTTCAAGTGCTGGAAGTCAATATGAGTGAGAAAACAAAGTGTGTGCAGCTTTGGTGCTCTTGTCTAGGGGTTGGCTTGATAGGGCCGTGTGTTCGAGCTGTCCTCACTGGTTTCTAGGGTTTTCATTGCGATGTTCTATTCAGCTCCGTTTAGGGTCAAGTCAGGGCCTTAGAATTAGCCCACAACACTAGATGCAATTCCAGACTGTTCAGCCATGATTTCTAGGTCTGTAACTACTTGTGAGATGTTCGATGGGTTCTTTCAATGTAGATCATGCTTCTCGTTGGCCGGGGTTTGTCAAATTTCTAGATTTTCTTTCTTAGGATGTATCTAATTTTGAAAATCGGACATCTGATTTACCAGTGTCCGATTCTAAGTTTCGGACATGGTTGGGTTCGATTAGGGTGGTGTGTCCAATCGGATGGCTTGAGTTGTGGTCCAATTGGGATATGTCTGATTCTCAGAATCGGACAGGGGTGCTTGGTCCGATTCAAATGTGTGTCTGATCGGACATGATACTAGGTTTGATTGCTACGATTGGACGGAGTGGTGTGTCCAATTCCTTCTCATCCGATTCTCGAAATCGGACAGAGGTGGTGTGTTCGATTAAGAAGTGGTCCAATTTTCAAAATCAATGGGGTATGTCCGATCGGGCTGGATGGGCTTGTCCGAGTACAATTTTGGAAATCAGACCGTCATTGGGTTCGATTCTAGGAATTGGACATTGTGGAAAACCTCCGATTCCGCCGGTCAAAAACGTGCGTCGATCATATTTTACCAAAAATCTTCACTCTAATGTTGCCACTACCTCCAAGAACCTCTAGGAATCAGGCAAGGGTGTAGGCCAAGGACATTTTATACTTGAATCTTGCCAAAAGCTCTGATACCCTCCGATTGATCCAACATAGACTTGTGAGTTGCAAGCTCTCTCTCTCTCTCTCTCTATCTATCTCTCTCTCTCTCTCACACACACACAAAGCCAAGACTGCAAATGAGGTTTTCCCCGGTCACCTAAGACCTTAAACCCTTGCTGGCTAGCACCTTCTTGATTACTCCACTTGCAACCTTGAGACATTTGAGCACTCTTTTTTTTTCATTTTTCCCTATTATTGCCCTGTTCAGGACTATTTTACAGTAGTGAACCTTAAGCTTCCCACTCTGATTTCTCCCTCCTATCCTACTCTAAATGCGACAAAAATCAAAAGCAAAGTACTGAATTGATTTCTCCTACTTAACTAATCATCAAAAACCAAAAACACTTACTTGTAGCATGGATTAAAAATCCAAAACCTCCTATCTATCTCAAGCTCTAGTTCAGAGATGAAACCCTTACTTCAATGCTCGATTTGAAGCACGCAAGAGCTCAAGATTGAATCCGTTGGTCCCAGCAAACAGAACCAAAAGGTTGAGGTCGAGCTCAAGCTCCAACCGCCAAGACCCACCCACGAACTGCTTATTGTTCAAGCATTTCAAGCAAGCACTAATGGATACCTCTCACATAGCCAATGCGCTATCCCTCTCTACGAGTGTAGTGAGCTTACCTTAATGCCCAATTGAGTTGCTTCATCTCTCAAGCACTCCAATAGCTCCATGATTCATGATGCATGCTCAAGCATCCTCAAGTCTCCTCCTCCAAGCTCCATACTCCATAGCCATGCTCAAGATGAGAGAAGAGAAGAGAAGAAGAAGAGAGGAGATGGAGGAGGGCTTCACCTCCAAGATCCCTCCTTCTCACACACTCACTCCCTCACTCACTCACACTCCCTCCCTCGAGCACTCACAAGCAAGAAAGAGAAGAGAAGAAGAGGAGAAGAAGAGCCCACTTTGCCACACACCAAAGAATGAGCTCTCATTCACTTTTTGAACTTTATATACAAAACCCTAAATCCCTTTTGGGCGGTCATCCCCTTATCTCCCTTTTCTTACATGGCCGGTCCATTGTCCTCCTCTCTTCCTAGCTTAGTCCTACCGCCCATTCATGGTTACAAATTGCATAGGAGGGAGCCTGGCGCTCTTTTACAGAGGTTTTGGCTGCACCTTTATATTTAAAGGTGCACATTCTTGATTTTGGCTTCTTGCGACTTCCATGGTTGTGTATTGTACTCCTGGTAGTTGTTCCCATGCTTTTAGATTTTTCCAGGTCTACTCTCTTGTAGGGTGCCTTTTTCTTTTTTCTGCCTTGCGCTTTTCCTCTTGATGCCTCGTTTTCTGCTTCCTTCACTTTGTAGTAAACACTCAGTTTTGCATAGGTGTATTGGTATCATAATAGTTTGGACAACACACATATAATAGTGAGCTTCATGCTCTAAATACCTATTGTGCCTACATTATATTTTAGGTATAGTACGTGTCTATGATGATGTCTAGAATTGATGTATGAGCCTAGATATGGTTATGACATGCTTGATACTTGGATTTGAGCTACATTTGATGTACTTGGGCTTTGGTCAGTTGCTTTGAGCTTTTATGCTTACTCACTTATAGATATTGAAGCTTCATTTGACACTTATCCTCTCGGATGTATTTGTGCTACGCTTGGGCTTCCCAATCTTGGTTGCTCCTCGGATATCCCTAGCAGTGGAAGCTTACTTTCTTGGCTATTTGCCCATAGTTGGATTGACATGTACAACTCTCTTTATTTTAGCATTGTTGTAATTACACTTTTTAGCATTGTCTTAGAGAGCAAACATTGTACTTTGGTAGTCTATTACTTGTAGTTGTTGGACATCTCTATACTTTAGTATTCCTTCTTATTTCACCCTTGTTTTGGTTGAGTTTTGGGGGATGATTTACAATCATTTACAACAGCCTATTCTCTTGGATTTTACATTGGTATACTGTCATTATGACTGGTTCTTCGAATGATAGCGCTATTTTTAATATTTAAAAGCTTAATGGCACAAACTTCACCTATTGGAAGACCCATATATGATAGGTACTTGTTCAAAAGAAGCAAGTTAGGTCTTTGAAAACCAAGAGTGTAAAACCCAAAGACATTGATTAGGATACTTGGGATGAGTTGGATGAGCTATGTAAATCCACTCTTACATTGTCACTGTCTAAATATGTTTATTTCAATGTTGTGGCACCTGAGGATAATGCTTGGCACTTATGGGAAAGAATATACAATCTTTATGACAAGCAAAGTCCTACTTCATAGATGCATTGGTTGAAAACACTCATAGACCTTTGTATGAACAAAGGGACTAGTGTGTCTATGCATTTGAATGAGTTTCACTTGATTTTTAGCTTATTGATTTTGCAAGGCATTGAGCTTAAGGATAATATTTCTCCCTTGTTCTTGCTTGTGATACTTCTTGCGTCATCGGACACTTTTCGTATTGCCATGTATGCTAATATACCTAAGGATGGTTAGAAACCTTAGGATGTTGAGGATGCCTTACTCATAGAGGAGATAAATAGAAAGAATGTGGATATAGCCCGTACTTTTGGTACATCAACTGTTAGGGGTAGACATGATGGTAAGAGCAACAATGATTGCTATGGTGGAGACTTAGAGAGATGTCCATCTCGTATGCAATCTCATAGTAAGTCACGTGGTTGTAAGGCCTCTCTTACATACCATTCTTGTGGGAAGTAGGGTCATATTAAGCCATAGTGCTATAAGATGCATGATGATAAACATAAGGAGAAAGGCAAGGGTAAAGTGTAAGATAAGTTTGATAATCATAGCATTATTCCTAATATGTCTAGGGTGAAAATTGAGGAGATAAATACATTGGCATTTGAGCTTGATGATGATTACATCTTAGTAGCTTCTTCTCTTGATACTAGTCAATTGACTAATGTCTCTCTACTTTTTCTTGGTATTGGCTACTTGATTTGGGGGCTTCTTTTTATGTTACTTCTTTGCATAAGGATTGGTTTCATTCCTATCGCAACATGACATGTTACTTCTTTTCATTCCTATCGTAACATGAAATGTTTTGTGAGACTAGGAAATGACTCGGTATTGGGTATTATTGGCATTGGTGATGTTAGACTACTGTTTGCTTTAGACAACACTTTTGTTTTGCATGATGTATGCCATGTTCCAACTTTGACCAAAAACCTACTCTCTATTGGAAAGTTGGATGATGCAGGGTATCATGTATCCTTTGGTGATTCTACGTGGAAGATTACCCATGGGAATCTTGTCTTTCCCGGAGGTGCCAAGGCTAGTAGCATCTATCCCTTGCTTGTATTTAAGTTTATTGATGATATTTTGGATGTGGTTGATATACTACATGTATCTTTATAGCATCATCGACTTGGATACATATCCTAAAAAGGAATGAAAATGCTTTCTTGTTTGTAGTATCTTTCGCCCCTTGAATATATGAATGTTTTGATTCATGTGATCATTGTCTTTATGGGAGGCAAACACACAATTCTCATAAGAAGTTTAGCATTAAGCACATGGTGTGAGCCTCTGACTCTTGTTTATTTTGATGTATGTGGTCCCATGTCTTGTCAATCACTAGGTGGCACGAATTACTTTGTGACTTTCATTTATGATTATTTGCATAAGGTTTGGCTATATTCCGTAAAAGTAGAAATCGAATGTATTGGCTACCTTTTAGCGTTAGCTTGCTCTTATTGAGAACCAGTTTGGGTATAGACTAAAATGCTTAAGGTCAAATAATGGGGAATAATATAACTCTAAAGCATTTGAGTAGTTTTGTGATAAGCGGGGTATTAAGTGTTAGTTGACCACCCCTGAATGGTATTGCAAAGTGAATGGATAGGATGATTCAAATGAGAGTCCTACTCAGCCAAGCAAGCTTATCGACTGCAAGATTTTTGGGTTAAGGCTATTACTACTACCATACACTTAATAAATAGATCCCCATGCATTACTATTGGTTATCAAGTTGCAGAGGAGGTATGATATGGAAAAACTTCATCATATGCTCACTTGCATGTCTCTGGATGTGAGGGTTTTTGCCATGTTCCCAAGGAGGACAAACGCAATAATGTAGATTCTAAATCAGTGAAATGCATCTTTCTTGGTTATATGGATGCATGTGAGATGGGCTATCCTCTATGGGATTCGTAGGCTAGGAAGGTCATTCATAGCCATGATGTTGTTTTCCATGAGGAGAAGATACATAAATAGCATGAGCAGGTAGTTGAGGTACACAAAGTGATATTTCAGGAGAAGCCTTATATTACCATACAACCAGCTAGGCAACTTGCAACGAATGTTCTAGTGGCCCATGATCATGATGTTGGACAGGATGTACATGCCCTTGAATCTATTTTGTGACGATCTACTAGAGATAGACATCAACGTAATCGATTTGTGCCCTCCATAGACTATATTATGGTGAGTAATGCTGGTGAGCCTCTTATCTACTATGATGAGGCCATGCACAGAGGTGATAGTCACTCTTGGGAGAGGGCCATGTAGTCAAAGTATAACTCATCGTAGAAAAATCATACATGGGATTTGGTATCTTTGCCTAGTGGAAAGCATGCTTTGCTATGCAAGTGGGTGCATAAGTTAAAGAGTATCCCTATGTTGAGATATCGAGCTCCACTCGTGATATGCCAGGGTGACCGTTGTGCATTTATATCACCGATGTGTCAGTTGCAGATGCGGTTGGTACATTGCCCATGAATAATAGCTACATGATAGCTATCCTTATCTACTCTAGTTCGTGGCTCAGTTAGTATGCCACTTTAGTTAGTTGAGTTTGGTTTGAGACCCATATATAGGGTTCTTCTATTTATTTGTACTTGAGTTCTTTTGGCTTACACAACTAAGAAGAGGAAAACTGTTTTCAGCCTCCACCCTTGTGTGTATTTCCCCATTGTGCAAGCAAGAAAGCTACAAGTGAGACTCCTTCCTTCTCTCCCACAATCTTGACATGGTATCAGAGCCTTGTTCGTGGTAAGAAGCTCAAGGAAGCAAGCCAAGCTCGCAGTGTTCTGGTAAGAGGAGTAATGTTGCTTTCATTTTCTGTTTTGGGAGCAGATCTCTGCAGGTAGCACAGCCGAAAATTGCAAGAGTGCAGTGTCTCAAGTTGAGATGCCCTTCGCTGTGCAGCCACTGTTCTACAGGTCGGTGAAAAGTTACTGTAGAAATTGCATCGTATGCTTGTGTGCAGAGATATTGGGAGTTACAGAATCATCCTTGGTTCCTGTTTATGCAAAATCGTCACTAGGAAGTGACTGTGTGGTCAAATACCACTTTCGCCAGTTTTGCAGATTTGCCCTTGTGAGGGTGAAGCTGTGTTTTTTGTAGTGACAGAATTTTTTGCAGTATTCTGTAATGGCGTCTGATTCTCTTTCACAGATTGTAACTGAAAAGCTTGATAAGAACAACTTCCAAGCATGGAAGTTTAGAATGACGAATTTCCTTATGGGAAAAGGATATTGGGAATTTGTTGCAGGAAATGAAGAAGAACCAGTTCTTCCTGATGTTCCCAATCAACAGCAAATGCAGGCATTCAAAGCATGGCATGAGAGAGCTAGGAAAGTTATGCACTGGCTGTCTATCAGTATTTCAGACTCTATGATTGTGCATATTCAGGATGCAAGTACGCCAAAGGAGGCATGGGATACTTTGTCAAAAATGTATAGCACAAATACACAAGCCAGGAAAATGCAGCTCAAGCAAGAGTTGCATAATGTGCAAAGAGAAAATATGAGCATCAATGACTACCACATGAAGGTGAAGAAGATTGCAGATGCACTTGCTTCCATTGGATCGCCAGTGGAAGATGATGATTTAGTTTCCGTGACCTTGAATGGTCTAGGAAAGGATTATGCACAGTTTCGGACATCCATTTCAGTTCGTGAAAGATTTCCTGATTTTGAGGAGTTGATTGCTCTTCTAATTTCTGAGGAGCAGAGAAATGGTGGTGCATCTTCTTCAAGAGGAACTTTAAAGGAAGCTGTCTTCTACTCAAATGCTGGAAGAGGTAGAGGCAGAGGTAGAGGAGGCCGATTTGGAGGCCGTGGTAGAAATCAGAATATGCAGCAAACTCAAGAAAACCAGTCCTATGGAGGAGGACGTGGTAACTCTAGAGGCAGGGGGAGCCAAAGAGGTCATGGTGGATGGCAAAGAGGCCAAAACGCAAACAGTAATGTTGAATGCTACTACTGTGGTAAAATGGGTCATATGGCTAAGGACTGCTATAAAAAGCAGAATGACATCATGAATGGAAAACTGCAACAAGGAAATTATGCATCTTCTAGTAGACAGGGTGATGACAGAAATGAGCATTTGTTTATGGTGCAGCACATGAACAATTCTGTGATAAGTGCAGAAGAAAGCAATGATGTATGGTATGTTGACTCAGGTGCATCAAACCACATGACAGGTCATGTAGAATGGATGGAGGATGCAAGGAAAATGGAAAAACCAGGATTTGTGGAGACTGGTGATGATACTGCACATCCTATTGTGCAGATTGGAAAAATTCCTTTGTCTATGCAGGATGGGACAAAGAAATACCTGTCCGATGTATTTCATGTCCCGAATATCACCAAGAATCTGGTTTCTGTTGGTCAAATGGTTGAGCAGGGCTTGCAGGTCAGATTTAATCCTCATGGATGCTTTGTTGAGGATATGAAAAATAAAGGTCACTTGATAGCAAAAGGAAAGAAGAAGGGCAAAATGTTTACGTTGGATGCAGACATGCCTGAATTGAGTGCAGCAATGTTTGCACATGGGACCGATGTAGTTGCAGATATTGATATTTGGCATAAACGCATTGGTCATGTTAATGTACAGCGACTTAAATCAATGCAGGCCCAAAATATTGTTGCAGGATTGCCTAAATTCAAGGTTGCAGAAATGCATAAGGTATGTGAAGCCTGCCAATTTGGAAAATAGGCAAGGAAACCATTTCCTAGACATGTTCAAGAGAGTGAGAAGCCATTGGAATTAATCCACTCTGATGTGTGGACTACTAAAGCTGCATCTCCTGGAGGCTGTCATTATTTTGTCACTTTTATTGATGACTATAGCAGAAAAGTTTGGGTGTGTTTTATGAAAAAGAAAAGTGAAGTTTTTGGGCATTTCAAAACTCTTAAAGCTATGGTTGAAAAAGAAACAGGCCTGCAAATAAAATACCTAAGGTCAGATGGAGGGGGAGAGTACCTCTCAAATGAGTTTGCAAGGTTCTTGCAGGAGCATGGCATAAAGCAGCAATATTCATGCAGTCATACCCCACAACAAAATGGAATTGCAGAAAGAAAAAATAGGCATATTGGAGATGTATCTCGTGCCATGCTCAATGAAAAAGACTTGCCAGATTTTTACTGTTGGGCTGAAGCAGTTGCTACAGCAGTCTACATAATGAACAGGACTCCCACTGCAGCAATACATGGCATGACTCCAGAGGAGAGGTATACTAGTAGGAAACCAGATATTTCTCATTTAAAATTTTTTGGTTGCATTGCCTATGTACATGTGCCAGATGAGTTGAGATCCAAGTTGGATCCAAAAGCTGAGAAGCGCATCTTTATTGGTTATTCTCTGCAGCAAAAAGGGTATAGATGCTATAACCCTTCTACTCGTAAGTTTACAGTGAGCAGAGATGTTGTTTTTTATGAGATGAGTAACTGGTATAAACCAGTAAATGTGATTGATAATGTAGATGCACAAAATGATAATGCTGCACAGAACTCACAGCAGCAGTCATAAGATATTAGTGGACCTGGAGCATCCTCTAGCAGTGGTTCACATTCTTCGCCATGGACAGGCAGATTGAGATCAGGAGAATCTTCTCAAAGCAATGCAGACAGTGGTATGCAGGTATCACGAAAAGGAAAAGAGAAGGTAGATCAGCCCATGTTTGATGCGAATGCAGGTCACTCTTATGTGGATGGTGAATCCAGTGGCTCAGAACAGAGCATTGATGATGAGTTGGGTATTCCTTCTATTGTTACACCTGGAGTAAGGAAGACCAGGGATGTTTTGAGAGCACCTGGGAGTGAACCTACTTTACGCATGTCTACGAGAGCTAGGTATCTTGTGGATAGGCTGAAATATGATGGATTTACAGCCATTCACTATGCATATATGGTCAAAGTGATACAGGAACCAGAACCCACTTCTTTTGAGCAAGCCATGGGAAAAGAAAAATGGGAGAAAGCCATGGATGAAGAAATGGATGCCTTGGAAGCAAATGCTACATGGGAGTTAGTACCTTTGCCTAAAGGTAAGAATGCAATTGGTTGTAAGTGGGTTTATAAGGTGAAGCATAATGCAGATGGTTCTGTGAACAGATACAAGGCAAGATTAGTAGTCAAGGGGTATGCACAAACGTATGGCATTGACTATGAAGAAACATTCAGTCCGGTTGCAAGGATGGCAACCGTAAGAGCAGTCATTGCTATGGCTGCATCAAAGGGATGGTCTTTACATCAGATGGATGTAAAGAATGCTTTCTTGCATGGTGATTTGCAAGAAGAGGTCTATATGGAGCAGCCACCAGGTTATGTGCATGCTGTTCATCCTGAGTTTGTTTGCAGGTTGAAGAAAGCCTTGTATGGCTTGAAGCAAGCACCTAGAGCATGGTCTGACAAGATAGGACAGTATCTTGTCACTATTGGCTTTCAGATTTCCAATGCATATTTCTCACTTTATGTGAGAAAAATAGAGAAAGGTATTATGCTACTTGTCATTTATGTTGATGATTTGATTATGACAGGTGATAGTGATGAAGATATCCTTCATGTGAAAATGCTATTGAAGCAGAAGTTTGAGATGAAGGATTTGGGAGAGTTGCGTTATTTCTTGGGCATTGAGGTGATTAGATCACCAAGTGGGATACAGCTCTTGCAGAGGCAGTATGGATTGGACATGCTGTCCAAATATGGGATGATAGGCTATAAGCCTATTTCAGTTCCTTTGGAGCAGAATGTGAAGCTGAGCGGGCGCAGATACAGGTGAGCTTCTGGAAGACCCTACTATGTACAGACGCATAGTAGGAAGCTTGATTTATATGACTATTACTAGGCCAGATTTGAGCTATGTTGTTGGATTGGTAAGTCAGTTTATGCAGGCTCCAAGGAAACCGCATTTGGATGCGGCTAGACACATACTCAGGTATGTGAAGTCCACATTGCAGTATGGACTATTTTATGAGACTGGGGTTCAGATACAGTTGCATGGATACACTGATGGTGATTGGGATGGTAGCATTTCTGATAGACGATCTACCAGTGGATATGTGTTCTCTTTTGGGAGTGCTGCAGTCACTTGGAGCAGCAAGAAACAGCCTACAGTTGCCTTATCCAGCACAGAGACTGAGTACAGGGGCGCAGCAATGGCTACATGTGAGGTAGCTTGGTTGCATAAGCTACTTTATGATATGCATCAGCCTACAGATGGGCCAGTTGTCATTTATTGTGACAACATGAGTAGTATACACTTGGCAAATAACCCAGTCTATCATGCTAGAACAAAGCACATTGAGGTGCATTATCACTATGTGCGGGAGAGGGTTTTACTAGGTCTTATTGATCTAGTTTATGTCAGCACAGAGGATCAGGTAGCTGACATATTCACGAAGGCATTGGGCATAGAGAAGCTGCACAAATTCAGAGACCTACTTGGTGTGCAGGAATTGGGATTGAGCTCGAGGGGGAGTGTTGAGATATCGAGCTCCACTCGTGATATGCCAGGGTGACCGTTGTGCATTTATGTCACCGACATGTCAGTTGCAGATGCGGTTGGTACACCGCCCATGAATAATAGCTACATGATAGCTATCCTTATCTACTCTAGTTCGTGGCTCAGTTAGTATGCCACCTTAGTTAGTTGAGTTTGGTTTGAGACCCATATATAGGGTTCTTCTATTTCTTTGTACTTGAGTTCTTTTGGCTTACACAACTAAGAAGAGGAAAACTGTTTTCAGCCTCCACCCTTGTGTGTATTCCCCCATTGTGCAAGCAAGAAAGCTACAAGTGAGACTCCTTCCTTCTCTCCCACAATCTTGACACCCTAAACACCCCAAGCTAGCATATAAGGCTAGATTGATTGCAAAGGGTTTTATGCAAGAGCATGGTATTGACTTTGATGAGGTTTTCTCTCTTGTGGTCAAGATGAGTACCCTACGCTTAGTACTGGATTTGGTTGTGCAATTAGATTTGGACCTTTATCAAATGGATGTAAAGACAACTTTCTTACATGGGGACCTGCATGATAAAATTTATATGCATTGGCCTAAGGACTTTAAGAAAAAAGGTAGTAAATACCTAGTATGCAAGTTAAGAAAGAGCCTTTATGGCCTTAAGTAAGCACCTAGGGAATGGTACCACAAGTTTGACACTTTCATGCATTCATAGGGATTCACAAGGAAGAGCCTTTATGGCCTTAAGTAGGCACCTAAGGCATGGTACCACAAGTTTGATACTTTTATGCATTCATAGGGATATGATATGGATGTGTATGTCTATAGAGAAGGCTCGTGATGGAAACCTTCTTATCTGGGTACTTTATGTGAATGATATGTTGATTGCTGGGAGAGCTCATGATGATCTGGATGCCTTGAAAAGTTAGCTTAAGAAGAGCCTTGAGACAAAGGACATGGGACATGTCTTACATATTCTTGGCATGCACATCATGCGCGATCGCACTAAGGGGCTTCTTTACTTGTCATAGAAGGATTACATACAAAAGGTCATTGAGCGCTTTCATATGCAAGATGTTAAGCCTATTGGCTATCTTTTATCTTTCCATATGAAGTAGATTGCTCCCAACTTGCCCCCAGCTAGATGAACAGAAGGCTGAGATGGCCAAGATCCCTTATGCATCATCAATGGGCAATTTGATGTATACCATGATAGCCACTCGTCCAAACATAGCATTTGCAGTGGGAGTTGTGGCATGCTATATGGCTACACCTGGCTGGTAAGATTGGGACGCTATGAAGGGTATCATGAGGTACCTAAAAGGCACTATTGATATGAGCATTTGCTATGGTAGTCAGGATCC